>NC_134836.1:51522074-52217071 GCF_004210375.1 Tachypleus tridentatus
TTTTACGCAAACTATTCTTCCACTTAAATAAAAAAGATAAGTTTCAGACCGGGATGCGACCTGGAGAGAAGGCGCCTGACTCGCAGTGTGAGGGTCACAAGTTCGAATCCCCTTCTATGAACGCAGCCCACGAGTTGACGGTGCTTGATGTTGATGTTTTCCTTCCCTCTAAGATATCACTGCTGAATTAGAGTCGATTAGCTCAGCTAGCCCAATTATAGCTTTGCGTGAAATTCTGAACAGAAAAACAAACAAAAAACAGATCGGGACTTAGAATTTCAAAGATGTATATATCCTTCGTAGTTAGTGGCATCTGAGAACAAAGTAATATGTATCACCTTGGGGTCTAGGATCATCCAGAGGGAGACTTGTAACAAGACGAACCCTAGCCGTGGTAAGGAAAACACGTCTTGTAACAATAAAGAATTCGTGAACACAATGGTGAGTGGCATTAGCTCCAGGCAACAGTACACAACAAAATAAAAAAGAATTCTATAATAATAACACAATTTATGATCATAAATATTGTTTCAGCGACATATCGGTTCAACTGTAGCATACTTGAAGCAGCTGCATGATAAAACAGATATCCATTCCATTACAAGTTGTCAAACAATACATAATTAGTGATGGTGGCAGGAGCATGGTGAGACTCCAAAATAATTTTAGTGTAAAACAATATTTTGTAAAATTCACTGGTGAAACTAACCAAACAGGTTGAACGTCCGCAATACAGGAGTTTCGAAAGGTTTCGATATTAGAATAATGAAAATCCAAACGACAAAAGAAGTGACATAAAAATAAGCGTAAACAAAGAAAATAACAATTGATTATCATACCTAAGACTACTACTGGTTGGATACTCTTGTCTTACAGTGTTTATTGTGGTTGTCGAAGTATGAAAAAACTGTATCTGCACTCCAATAAAATAGAAAGAGTTACATCCGTATCATCATACAAATGTTATATTTAGACAAAGATCCTACTAAGGTATCCCACAATCCTAGATTACCTATTTAACATTACTGGTCAATACTTTACTTAGACAAAGGTCCTACTGAGGTATCCCACAATCCTAGATTACCTATTTAACAATACTGGTCAATAATTTACTTAGAAAAAGGTCCTACTGAGGTATCTCACGATCCTAGATTACCTATGCTAGTGATTACTCTTCTTGCATATTCAAAGAACAGATTAACTCTTAGCTCATACGAATCCTTCTCAACAAAAAGAAAGAAGAAGAGCATTACTGAATCTAATCCAGACACTTACAAGATCTTTAGAATGACCTTTGTAACATGCAACCATGGACCATGATTCAAACACGTTCGTGACCCGCTGAATTCTATTTACAAGATTGTATTCATTATACCTAAATACGACATACCTGCTTAAACAACTCGTAGTTTCCATAATACTTTTTGTTTTAAATTAAAATGATACTCAAGATGCCTTATTAGTTCACATCTAATAAACGAAGGAAATTTTATTTATAAATATTTACTAGCACTGAATAAACTAAAACAAACTAAAATAAAACTCAAAACGTTTAATTTGAAATAAATAACAATAAAATATCAATTCAAAATAAATGGCAAAAACAGAAAAAATATTGTGCAAATAAGACGCTTTGCAAAATAATAAGTAATATAGAAGAAAACATAAACACACATGTAAGAGAAATAATATCAAAATGAAAAACACATCACTTCAAATAGAATATAAGAGGAACTGTTTCAAAAGTATGATTTGGGTTTTGAATTTCGCGCAAAACTTTCAGCGCTAGCCCTCTCTAATTTAGTAGTTTAAGACTTTAGGGAAGGCAACTAGTCATCATTACCCACCACCAACTCTTGGGCTACTCTTTTACGAACGAATAGTGAGATTGACCGTCATATTATAACGCCCCAACAGCTAAAAGAGCGAGCATCTTTGGTGCGAGAGTAATTCAAAACCGCGACCTTCGGATTACGAATCGAATGCCTTAACCCATCTGGTCATGCTGCATCTTTCAAAAGTATGAAATTCAAAGTAAAGGAAATTAAGCTAAATACAAATTATCCATTAAAGTAAACGTGTCATCAAAACGTTCAATATAATACTAAAATAAATATTCTTAAAGCTTTAAGATGACTAACAATAATTAGGAGAAAATTTGTAGCTCCAGCCAAATTCAAACATATCAATTCAGAACTGTGCTTATAAACACTGTACAGATTAATACGGGCCTCCATGACTAGGTGGATAAGACACTTGATTCGTAATCTGAGGGTGGCGCAGGTTCGAATCCCCGTCACACCAAGTATGTTTGCCCTCTTAGTCGTGGGGGCGTTTTAAGGTTATGGGCAATCCCACTATTCGTTGATAAAAGGGTAGCCCAAGAGTTGGCAATGGGTGGTGATGACCAGCTGCCTTCCCTCTAGTCTTACACTGCTAAATTAGGGACGGCTAGCATAGATAGCCCTCGTGAAGCTTTTTACGAAATTCAAAGAAAAGAGGTTAATATGAAAACTAATACAAGAAAAAGAATAAGGAAAGCATACTTTAAATTAATTAATTGTACCAATGTGATGTATACATTTGTTTGTATGCGTCTACCTGTTAATATGAGATTGGTCACAATATATCAATTTATCGACTGGTCAATACATATATACATGTAAGTGACTGATAAACGTATATTAATATATTAAAATCTTCGCGTTTGTCTACATTTAGGATATCAGCACAGTTTGGTGTTCTAAAACGTTTGTTGGAAATTAAAAAGAAAGCAGCACAAAGGACTATCTGTGCTTTATCTGATTTTTTAAAATCAGAACTTTAACACAATTTTCTGATTTCGCGTTTTCACTCAGGTTATTTAAACAGTTTGTACGTATTCAGGTGCTATTATTTAGTATTACAAACAGTGCACTATTCTGCACTTCGCATGTTGTTGTTTTTTATTGCAGAAGAAGTTAAAAATCAAGACCAAGAATAAATTGGTAAGACGGACATTGTTTGTTTGGTTTGAATTTTGCGCAAAGCTACACGAGGGCTATCTGCGTTAGTCATCCTTAATTTAGCAGTGTAAGACTAGAGGGAAGGCAGCTAGTCTTCACCACCTATCGCCAAACACTTGGGCTACTCTTTTACCAACGAATGGTGGTATTGACTGTCACATTATAACGTCCTCACGGATGATAGATCGAGCATGTTTTGTGCTACGGAGATTCGTACCCGCGTCCCTTAGATTACAAGTCGAGCGCCTTAACCACCTGGCTATGCTGAGACTCAAAATTTTGAAGTGAATTAGTTTTAAGTAGGCCTCGCGAGGCCTAATCGTTAGGCGAAGATTTGTTCAAAATAACATTTATATTAAAAACTTTACAAGTAAGTAAATAAATATTATCAACTTTCCAATATTATATTCTATGTATGTGTTCACATTTTCAAGGTATTGGTATGTTTAAGCCTTCAAGATAAAAAGAAACTTCATTTTATAAGCACTGAAAGTTTATGTTTAGGGACATTGTGCATGGCCAAGCGCGTAAGGCGTGCGACTCGTAATCCGAGGGTCGCGGGTTCGTGCCCGCGTCGCGCTAAACATGCTCGCCCTCCCAGCCGTGGGGGCGTATAATGTTACGGTCAATCCCACTTTTCGTTGGTAAAAGAGTAGCCCAAGAGTTGGCGGTGGGTGGTGATGACTAGCTGTCTTCCCTCTAGTCTTACACTACAAAATTAAGGATGGCTAGCACAGATAGCCCTCGAGTAGTTTTGTGCGAAATTTCAAAACAAACAAACAAGGGACATTGTGTTTAAAGCGTATTGAACTATAAACGTTAAATAAGTTAAAATGGTAGAGCGTATACTTCGCAGTACATTGCCACAGAAATACATTCTACACTCTGGGGTAGTTGGTGCACCGTAAGAACAACATTCGGTGAGAGATACAGTAGCCTATTTAAGTAGATGCTGGAGAAGGCTCATTCCCAAGGTTTTAATGGGGGCCCATTGATAATTTTATTCTACATAAAACTACATTGGATATAGGGCCCACAAAAATTATTAGCCCCTGGGCTCACACAACCTTAAATCCGCTACTGTAGAGAATGGTAGCCCAAGAGATGGCGGTCGGTGTTGTTGAATAGTACTTTCCCTTTTATTTATCATTTCGCAATTTGCGATAGCCATGAGCAGATATCCATTTGTGTAGCCTTAAGTAAAAATTCTGAATCAGTTTTTGAATTTTAAAGCAATACTGATAACATACAGAAAGGTTATAAGTTCGTATAATTTAATGTTAAAATACTGATTATATACTCAGTCTTCTATGATATATCCTGGGGTTTATGGGGCTCGAGTAGCAGCGCTGGGGTCGTGGAATCTAAACTTGTGGAGGTGCTATGTAATGATTAATCCAAACAGTGGGGCAAAAGTTGGCGATTACGTGTGTTGAATGCCTGCTTTTCTTCTTATGTCGAATGCAAAACTAAGCTATCTAACACAGATAGCTACAGAACGGCCTTGGTCGAAATTCAACAACAAAAACCTAAGATGTATGTGAGAAATATCATGACGTCATCTGAATTTTCAAAACCAGCTGGAAAGTTTGAATAACAATATTTTCTGTTCTTTACAAACTGTTTTTTTAGCTTTTGTTGAGTCAGAAAGAAAAACATTTAAATCCGTCTCGAAACATTTTCACCTGGTAGTAGGGTCAATATTAAACCTAATACATAAGTATAAAAGTAGAGCTCACTTGTATATATGTTATAATATAACCCTTTGTTCTAGTTACTCGTAGCAGAAAGAATTGAGGGTGAGACATGAGTAACTTGTACTTACTTCTTGTGTTTGTAACATGTATTTGTTACTTCATACACACAAGTGAAGGAAATACTGGTAAGTTAAAGGAAATACTCTTTATATATATACGTAATTAAAAAAATGGAAAAATTATGTTTGATATAGAGATGGAAATCTTTCAAGCTTATGGCTATTATCCACTGTAAGACTGTATAACACTGTTCAGTTTATCCTAATCTTATTAAATCTTGAATTCATGCAACTGACAGCAATTCAACATTTATTTGTAGATAAAAGTTATTCTTGTAAAAAGTAAGCTACTTACTGTATGACGTGACATTTGTATGGTTTTGTGTATTAATCCCTGTCTTGTTTCTATATTTGTTTGTGATTGTCATCCCTAAATCATACTTATTTTTATTACTTGTTTCTTCTATTTTTTAAAACATTAAAAAAGTTTAAGAATTGAACATTTGTTTCAATTTCATAATTGATAATAACATATCAGTTTTGTCAGTTTCTCTAATTTTGCATTAAACTGGGGGCTAGTAAAGCTAAAATGATTCCTCCAGAACGGTACAAGTTCCCTACATTTACAGAACCTACATCTTTCAACTTCACACCAACGCATTGCACATGCATACAATCGACTCCATCTCATGCTAGGGCCATGCTGATTAGTGGAAAGGATAGCACACAAATCCGAAGCCATGAAATACGATACCACACTTACAAACTTAACTACCAGGCTCGACACGACTGAAAATTGGAAGAAAAGTAGACTGTTATATAATGTATTATCTTGATAGTATCAAACTGGTGTTTTTAAATTTAGACATCAATAATATTTATTTTTACTGAACTTGTTTTGTCAGATATCGTGTTTATGAATGAAAAGTCACAAACCGTCGTTATATAAGAGCATTTTGTGCTGCCATCTTGCAACCAGAAATGGAACTATCATTTATGAAACATGGAAATAATATACGCTAATAAACTGAACTCACTGCTAAGTGGTAGTTTTTTTTTATTATCATCCTATAAAAAAAAAAACAACCAGTGATGCAGCGATGTATCTGCGGGCTTACAACGCAAAACACCAGGTTTAGATACACATGGTATGCAGAGCACAGATAACCCCTTTGTGTAGCTTTGTGCTTAACTTCAAACAAGCAATAGGCCTGGCATGGCCAAGCGTGTTAAGGCGTGCGACTGGTAGTATGAGGGTCGCGGTTCGCATCCCCGTCGCGCCAAACATGCTCGCCCTTTCAGCCGTGGGGGCGTTATATAGTGACGGTCAATCCCACTATTCGTTAGTAAAAGAGTAGCCCAAGAGTTGGCGGTGGGTGGTGATGACTAGCTGCCTTCCTTCTAGTCTTACACTGCTAAATTATGGACGGCTAGCACAGATAGCCCTCGAGTAGCTTTGTGCGAAATTTCATTTTTTAAGCATCATAACTAAAGAGTTTGAATGTGGCAGTCAATTTCTTTTTATCAGCCCATCTACATACTGAGTAACACCGTGTTTAATGGTGATAGATGTTTATTTTTTTTAAATGCCAGTTTTGATATAAAAACACACAAGTCCTAGTGCTTGGGTTTGTTGTTGCTTTTTTGAATTTCAAGCAAAGCTACTCACGCCCTGGCTACAAGTAACAAGCATCATCAATACAATTATAGTTCATTTCTAACCCTACTAGAAATATCCAGAAAGCCATGTTGCTTACATCATTAGTCGAGCCACTCTTATTGATAAGTGCAACCAACATACTACAAAACTCTTTATAAACAGTGTAATAAACTATCCAACAAGAATATTCTCACACTTTAGTACTGAAGAGCCTAGTATATAATATTAACGTACACTAGTTCTTTAAGACACCACCACAAGTCAAATTTTACTGCACTTATTTTACACTGAATGGAATCAACTGAGAATATGGATAACTTATTACAAATAAAATAAAGGAGAAATTGTCTTCGTACACTTACTAACTGTTTGAGTTTTGTCTGTACAGATTTTGCACCACACTCTTCAAGAGACGACTTCCAAAATGATAAGACTCGACTGATTAACGCTATTAATCGACTTCAAAGGGTCAAAAGATCACGAGGTTATCCTCGGTTTACAAATACAGGTCTTTATCCTTATGGCGGTAACATAGGTTCAAGATATCCTGTCTATGGAGGACTAAATGGCTTTACCAATGGATTTCCCACGAATGGATTAAATAGCTTTAATGGATTCCCTCTGAACGGATTGAATACTTTGGGTTAACTTCCTTTCACAAGAAGCGGAATTATACTGATTTTCTAATTTCCAAATTGGTTGTGCCGTATGATGTGATATTTCTAGAAAGTTTTTATTTTCACAGAATCTTTTGTGATTTCCACGAAAAGCAACCAAATATTTATGTGCTGCTTGCAGTTACTATTGGCTTTCAAATGCATTTTAAAATGACTTCTGTAATATAAGTTCTTTTAAATTATGAACCTGAAAAACAAGCAGTTTTATTTGAGTAAAAGTGTAACCTTTTTTTTTTTGCAAAATAAATTCTGAATTTAACTGTTCTGCAATTCTATCACAATTTTCAAATAAGCAAAAATATACAAACTGATTTATATATATGTATTTGTGTGTTTGTGTATTAAGTAAATTATAATTATTATAATCTACATAACAAATATTAACCATTCAATTATTTTTCAACCCAAGATATTTTATCCATCATTGTCATAATTAGTAGCATAAACCATCACTTATCTCTAATTTGTCACGTATTATAATTTTATTTCG
Source organism: Tachypleus tridentatus (assembly GCF_004210375.1). NCBI lineage: Eukaryota > Metazoa > Arthropoda > Merostomata > Xiphosura > Limulidae > Tachypleus > Tachypleus tridentatus. Next base: position 51,529,663 of record NC_134836.1, read on the forward strand.
GACAAGTAACCGGAAATTTGAATCTTAGTTCATCAGCTAATTAATTAATTGTTAATACGTATCAAATTTATATTATTTGCCAACAATATTGGTACACACAATTCCCTGTTTTAACACGAATATACTTTAATATACAAACGTAAAAACAATAGAATTTATAATAACATTTATTACTCATAGTTAGTACAAATGATGGTTTATATATAACAGTTTTACAAACTTACAGATAACATAGAGTCTTGTATCTGGCCTAGAACTCAATATTGTATCGACGATCCACATCAACCACGAACAAATTCATTCTGGGTTGATATATTTGCACCTCGTTTCAGCTAGCTCGGCTTGATTGGCTTCTCACCGATTAGAAGTTCGCTCTTTACAGCGATATATTTGATGTCCTCATAGAAATAATAACATCTGAAGTAATTCACTGAAGACAAACGGTTGGTAATGTTCGAAACCAATCAACGTTGCTGGTCCAGCGCTGTAGTTCTCCGATTAATAGACATTAGTCACAGTTTTAGCTTTTTAGAACTATAGCGCACCGATTGTAGCTATCGAATATTAATCTCTCTTACAGATAGCAAATTATTTAGTTATTTATTATTAATACTAATTACTATTTAATGTAAGTTCTACGTTTTTGGTACTAGCTTATCGCTGCCCTGAGAGGGACTGTATCTGTTAAGAGGAACCATGGTTCGATCTTGGGTCTTCTTGTTAGAATGGAAGGTGGATTCTTTACTTTAATCAGTTAATTGCTTGGGTGGTTTCAAAAGGTTTTCCATATTTTATACGCGGGTTCAAATCCCAAGCATACCAAACATGCTCGCCCTTTCAGTCATGGTGGCATTATAATGTGACGGTCAATCCCACTATTCGTTGGTAAAAGAGTAGCCCAAGAGTTGGCGGTGGGTGGTGATGACTAGCTGCCTTCCCTCTGGTCTTACACTACTAAATTAGGGACGGCTAGCACAGATAGCTCTCGTGTAGCTTTGTGCGAAATTAAAACAGACAAACAAACAAATAATACTAAAGGCCAACCATTATATTTATTCAACTTAGATTTATTATTTTTGATAAACGAGAGAATATTGGCCCAACATCATAGGGACGTGTTTGGAGTGTGAATCACTAATTTACAATTTTTTTTTAGTGTCCTTGAGTTCTTACCGTTCAACTATTCATAAAAGTTACACGTTTTGCCGTATCAGGTAGAAATTTAAGAGTTTCTAGTTACCACAGCTTGTCTCAGGAATGGATAAATCATTACTGGTGTTTTCAGTAAGCTATATACTGAAACTCTTTGTATTTCAACTCTCATCATTCCCTTGCTGTAAGAAGGTGTCATTATTGTTACCTCCATAGAAATGATAAAGTTTGTAATGACAAAGAAATGTGGGAGGAGGCTATGGAAAACTTGATCACTCTTGTAAGAAAATATGTTTATCCATAGGAATTTATTCAAAACGTAACAAGAAATTTCGATAGGTAAACAGAAAATAGACATGTTCTGTTGAACAGCAGAAATAAAGAAAACACATCTGAAGCTAAGGGTAGTTGGATGACTATATATATAAATGATAATATCACTCAAAAACTAAATAGAATAGTTCGACATCAGACTTACCTATTAAAATAATACAAAATCCAAGAACATTCTACAGTCGTTAATAACAAGTTCAACATACAGGAAGAAACATAATGCGCGAAAAATAACTGTAAAGCTACTAAATATGGGCTACAATGAAGATGCCTTCGTTAAAATGTTGTTTATAAAGTACCTTATAAAGGAGCAACTTTCTGTTTGATTCTTTGTTTTCTTATAGCTCTGACCCATACATGATAAAATATCTGAACTTGTACGTGACGTTTAAAACCCTTGTACTAACAATGATTTTGCAGAACATTGTGGAAAATAACATGGCTTACCACGAGGGAAAACGTCGGATATCGGAATCTCATAATTTTCTGGACATAAAAAATAAAGAATCTATTTTGATTAAGAAAAATAAACCTGATGTGAACAAATACAAATGCTAGAATTAGTATAGAGACTAATGATTCGAATACGTTGAAATTTTACCAAGTCTCCATACACAATTATTAGAATTTAAATATGTTCAGACATTGTTTTATGTATATATTGACGTAATAAGATTGAAAAATACTTACCAATAAAATATGAATAAATGTTGTAGATAAATAACATTATATTCTAAACCAATGAGCTTAGTAGTTTACTAATTCGTTTGCAAATTTTATTTATTTAGTATGTTGGTTTGATTTGTCTTAACAATATAAATTCAAGAATGTTTGATATTATTTTAATATAATGCATATTTTCTAAAGACATATATCAATATTTGACTTACGAATGACAGTTTTCCAATTTAGATTCAGCTAGATTAGGAAAATTGCGGGATATCGATAGCTCCTGACGAAGTTGTAATAGAGAAATATTGAGCTAATAAATTTACGTTCTGGAGGCAGAGGTCGTGATTTTATATTTGTAGCAACTTCGTCAAAAATATTTCGACTATTTTCTATTGATAATAAATATGGATAATTTAAGAATTCGCTACCAAAGTAGTTCCTTCTTTCATTAAAATACAGCTGATTTGGTTAGTTATTAGATATTTAAACGGGACACCTTTTGAATTTACAAGAATATTTGTCATAGTATTATTACGCAGAGATTTAACTACACATAAGAGTATTTTATATACAAAAATGACCAAGTCGCGCGGTAACCACACGTGATACAAACCTGTGGTGGAAGGTCGTGTATCAGAACTTCATTTGGTGTTATGTAGGTGGTATAATTCCTCTGAAGATTGCTCACTTTTGGAAAGACCATGTAGCATCTCTTTCTAACGCAAAATATCCATACACTATGATAATAAAGATGTCTTTAGGTCGGGATTTAGGATTTCCCAGATGCCACTGTAAAACAAAGAACATAGGAATATGGATCAAGATGGGTTACTTAGTACCATCGAACGAGAAACCTACAACAATTTGTATTCCAGCCGTTGTAAGCATATAGTGGCATCTTATAATAGGTGAGAACCCACAAACATAAAGTTTAGTAGAAAACTGTCGTCTGACGGCAAACAACAGTGCCACTATAACAATAATAACCATCTCTGTCTGAGAAAAAGAGAGACAATTCACATGTACACAAACTACTCTCATGACATATCTCAAGCAGCTGGAGAATGAAACAGAAACTCATAATATTCCATAGGAAGACATGCAGGTCGTCAGATGAGGTATGGTTGGTGGTGATTACATGGACTAGAACAACGTTCTAAATCCAAAACGACTCCAAAATCGTTTTAGTATAACATCCTAAATCTCTGTATAGCACAAGTGATATTTCATAAAATATTTGATAAATCTAACCAACAAGAAGGTTACAAAACTCAATATGGTAGTTTCGAAAACATTTACTTTTAGAATTAAAATAATAACAATCCAAAGCAAAACATGAAAGAAACGTGAGAGCAATCAGATTTAGTAAACGTTTATTATCATGCCCAAAGTGCTTGCACAGTAGTAACTGGTTGGCGTTTCTTGTTCTAGATAATATATTGTGTTTTTTGAAGCAACAGAACAACTCTTCTGTACTCAAAGAAGATATAAATGGCTGTGTTCGTATCATCACATTGTGGTTACAACAATTTTAGAGCACTTACGTGCACCCTTGTGCAAATTAATTGAAACAAGACGGAAAATTACGATTTTTCAAATTTTTTGCGTTTTATTTCTAAGAATCCAAAAATTAGTTACAAATTAATACATGATATAATATTGCTAATGTTATTCTTGTCTTTAACATGGTTTCTGAATATTCTCGGTTAATTAGTCATACTTCAGAAATGAGAAGAATTTTAGTTTATAAAAAAAACTTCACTAAATCATTTATTAACATGTAATTTATAAAAGTAGCTGAATATGGATTCACTGAAGATAAATCTAGCATTTACTGTTAACTGTTTGAGGATTTTCAATGTTATTTGAATGTAGGATTTTCAATGTTATTTGAATGATGAAAAAATGCAACTTTTTGTACTTAGGTTTTCCAAAGACTTTTGATAAGGTGCCATCACACTGCTGAAAGTACTAGTTGATTGATTTGAAGGGTTCATAAGTGAAAGAAGACAAAAGTTTGTTAATGAAATCCAGCCAAACTAAACTTTTGTTACTAATAATGTTTGATTTCTTGTATTTTCTTATTTGCATTAGACTTTGAAAAGTGTAAAGCTTGAATATTACCTTCATTAATTAATTAATCAGTTACTAATCAATAAGTTTAAATTAAAATAATTAATTTAAATCTCACAAATGTTCAATTAATCAAAATTGGTGTTTTTAATCATTACTATTTTCAATTATTATTACTATCAAAGTAACCAAGATGACGCCATCATGATTTCTTATTATTTTTGATTAATTTAAGATTGTTCTATGTAGATAATTAATGTCATGAGTCGTCAAAATAATCAACTGATTAAAATCAGTGTTTCAAATTATTATTAGTTTTAGCTATTCAAACCAAATAAGTCTCACCTGAGAGTATCTGTCTAATTGAATACAATCAACTAATGAGCCCAACAACTAATTGATTAGCAAATATTCACTAATCAGTCATGTTTAGATAGGAACATAAACTAGTAAATCTGCTAACATGAAGTTTTTGGGTATTTATAGTTGTAATGAGGATACTTACATGCTAGAAAATTACTTAGGTTAATTGATAATATGTAAAATAGGTGACAATTAAGTGTATTTTAATTATAGTAAGTACACAAGTAATGCGTTTAAATCATCCTAATTTTAATTATTGTTTATTATGAGATGGATACCTATTTAGTAGCAAGAATATATAAAAAGACCTCAGCATACAATAAATGACATTAATTAAGACATGGGGTAAATTCTCTAATGCTTGTGGTAAAACTGATAGCATTTTAGAATTACTTGTGGATATACTGATTACAAGCCATCAGATATGCCTCACTTAGAACACTGTTTTACTTTGATCTCTTTATCTAAGAAGTATATTGGCTTACTATAATAGGTTCTGGATGAAAATACTTGGATAAAAGAATTATCTTAGTTTCTTTTCTCATGAGAAAAAAACTGAGCTAGAATTTACAGTTTGAAGTTTACATGGTTATCCCAGGAATCAAAGTAAAAACCACTATTTTTTTTTGTTACATTCTGACAATGACAAGAGAGGGCTAAGTTAATGATATGAAAAAAATTGCACTAGAGTTCAGTTTAAAATATTTAGTTCAACAGGTTCACTGTTCTATAATTGAACCTTACTCTGAAAATCATTCCACAAGTCCAATCAGTGCATTTGATGCTCTAACAGTATCTTTGATAATCATTTAATCAATAATTGGCCTTTTATAGGTAATCCATTTGTGCACCTAATAGAAACCAGAACCTTTTTGGAGCATTAGAATAAAATCAATAATTTCCTGAAAATTAAAGGATGGGTTTAATGTTTACTTACCCCTGGGACAGCTTTTAAAGACCAAATGTTTTATCCTAATCCTTGTTGTTCCTTGTCCAAATGTTAAATAAAATACAATCATTATTGTTACACAACATTAAGCCACACATTTAAAACACTGGTACAGAAAAATACCAAGAAAAATTTGGTTCAATGTTAATTCAGTGAGATCTAGATACATCCCAAGTTTTTTGTTATTTTTTTTAAAGATTGTAGCCTTAACAGTATCAAGTGCACTTCTTAAAATTATGGAAAATATGTTACTTAGAATATTTTATTATTAAAATTTGAAATATCTGAACAAATACTGTACATTTATTTTAACTTGACTAACTGATCTTACGAAATAAGCAGACTATATGTGTAGCATATGATCCCTTCATCATGCATATGTGTGATTTAATAGCAGAACCACATCTGGTTATCTGATGTGTCCACTGAGAGGAATTGAATTCTTGATTTTAGTACTGTATACTTACAGTTCTCCCACAAGGGGCCATAATTCATGTACTTAACACTTGAAGAAAGACCTAAGTTCTGTACATATATACTTTGACTAGCCTTGTGAAACACGCCAAATATCTGTACATCCGTAAAACAAATGCATTCGTATAAAACTCAAACAGACTATGTTCCTTTAATCAAAAATCTACATATTTATTAGTTTTGCAAAATATATACATTCCAAGGTTATAATGAATTTGTTTTTTATTATTATTTCAAACACATATTTTGTTATTGTTAGTATCAACACAACAGTTCCACAGAATCTGATGGTGGAAAAAAAATTCTCTAATTAAAATTTTACACCTTTCACAGCATTTTACCTTCCAAAAAGAAAGCAAACAAGAAGTTACTTAAGAAAAAAAAATTCTAAAGCACAATATTAAGAAGAAATTATTAAAATGCATGAATATTACTAAACTAAATCAAACTAGTCAAGCACAAGAGATTATGAAACTGCTTCTATTTAGTATAACCAAATCTCATCAGTTCCTTGTTATATATTCATGATCAAAATAGAGGTATAATTAAATATATATATATATATTTAGTAATGTCATTCATGTGACTTGTGGCTTTCATTCGGCACTATTTCTTTTGTTAGCAATTTAACTGTAAATCTTCAAGTAATATAAAACTTCATATAATATATGGAATACAAGATACTTTAGATATCATAAGCAACAACAACGAATCTATAAATAAATTAATAAATAAATAAATAACTATTCCAGTTAAGTGAAAATATATATTGAGCACTGTTAGGTATGTTCATGATAACTGTAGGTTAGTAAATTTCAAATGCTTTTTTTTTTCAGATCATGTAATGTCGGGTCATGTCTAAATTTTAAAGAAATAAACTCAGTATAAATGTTAAAATAAAATGCAACCACAATTTCATTCCTTTTTCAACCATAAAGAACAACAATACCATCTTGGATTAAATAATCTTCTTTTTGAAATCTAGCATAAGCACGTATCACATTCAGGCCCAATTAATTTTCATTATTTCTGTATGTAAGTCACTTAACACCTTTCAGAAAATGGTTAAAAGTGCAAAAACTCCATACAACAGGGCACATGGATATGCAATTAAAGGTTGCTGATGATCCATTACAAGTGCTATTACAAATAACTTTGAAGCTGACAAAGCACACCAAAATACAACAAGAATAGCTATAACCATGCCAAAAGTTCCTTTTAATGAAAACATTATTGAAACTCCTGATAAAATTACCATTGGAAGCAAACAGTAACCAAGAACACTAACAGTACATCCAGCTGATATACCTGACATACTCATCACATTCAGAAGAACATACATTGCCAAACATCCTAACACACCAATTCCATATACATATCCAAAATGAACTTTCCCACTTAATAATAAAAATCCACCAAATATCATACAAAAAACAAGAGGTCCTGTTAGATCCGTTTCCTGCAAAATTGAAGCTTCTGGTTCTTTAATAGGATTCAACACTGTCAACGTTTTTTGCATTATATGGTCAAAATTCACACCTAACTCCTCAAGCAAAGGTGGTTCATCTTCAAAATTATTCCCAGTGTATATGTCTGGGGTCAGAATACTACCAGTACCCGCATACAATCCCCCTCCATGATTGGTGTAAGTATTACGATACTGAGTATACCCTCCAACGTTTACACCTCCTGAAATGTTAGGTGGCACAAACGGGGTTGAACTGCTGTAATCAAACGATCCAAACATAGATTCTGAGCGAAAATCGCCTTCGAGTGCGGGTTTACCCATCGTATCACACTCATAGCTGTAAGTAACTGGACCTGAAGTTGAAGGAAATTCATTAACCCATCCGAAATGTTCAGAATGCATATTTCTATCGTGTTCACTATACTCTGACATAACTATATGTGTAATATTACTAGTTCTCAAACTGAAACGTCGACAAAAGTCAACGTTAAAAAATATGAAATTGGAACGCACTTACGCTAAAGACATTGACCCTTAGTTAAAGTGCAGTAAGTTACCGTTCACTGTTTATGTGGAGTATGAAAAGCAAAATCGAGCATGTAACAGACATATACATGTATATATATATAATATTTTATTTTAAAAAAATTGCTTTCAGAGTGTATACAACTTTAATAAATTGCTAATAAGTCATCTCACAAGTTACAAAATTCAAACAGAAAATTTTCAGCTCATTCTAAACCAAAAATGAAAGGTGAATGAAACCAATTTTTCGCCAAAGGGCTCTGAATGTGTGTCCCCATCTAGTACATCGGTATGCCTATGGATTTACAACGCTAAAATCAGGGATTTGATTCCTTTGGTGGGCTCAGCAGATTGCCCATTGTGGCTTTGCTGTAAGAAAACACACACACATACCCTAGGAAAACATAGAATCTGTGATCGAATCAGATTGGTTCTCACACATAATAACAAACTGGAATGTACTTTAATCCAAAGAAATGAAAAGAAAGTTATGCAAGTCCATTTTGCTACTACAGGGTTTGTAATACATATAGAGGTATAGTGAGTCGTATATATTTATAAGTTACATAAGTATCAAAAACGTGAATCTATCAAGTCTTACACTGCTGAATTAGGGACAGCTAGGGTAGATAGCCCTAGTGTAGCTTTGAGCAAAATTAAAAACAAACCAAACCAGAGAGCACTTGAATATATACACTTTGTATATACTTCACAGCACTTGGGGTCTACTTCCGGGAAGTTCACGTGAAAATGTTTTCGAGAAATACTCAGATTCACAAAGAGGCTGGTGAAGTTTTACTTTTATGCAAACCTGGAGATTGAAAGAATTCATTTTATACCATTTACCGACTCCGTGGGCCTATGACTCACATTTAAAGGATGCTAGATATACAAGATTATTTATGGTAAGAGTTATTATTTAGTTTATCATGCTCCAAATGTTAAACGTATGTGTAGATTATAAAGATAACCGTCAGATCCTTAAATTTGATCAGAGTAACTCAAGAGACATCAGTGACTACTGCAGACAGAGTTCCTTCATTATATTCTATCAACTAGATATTGAGATGTGCAGCACAGCTATTCAGTGAGGATATTTTTGTTTCTTCTTTGTAAGCGTAATAATAAAAAAAATTGAGATATATAGGATAATAGGAAAAAAGGACACAGAAATGTCCCTTTAGCAGAGGCGGCAACAGGATATTTTCGTTGGATGGGCTGAGGTAAACTGTGAAAGGGCTTCCCAAAATGCGATCAATATGAAGTATAGATGGTAAATTATAATAATGTAAATACCAAGGTACATTTCAGAAAGGTGTGCTATTTTGAAATGCGTTTTCAATGCAGTTTTCATTGGAAACTCATACTCTGATTAATAATTCATTGTTACAATTTAGAAATAATCTGTTTATGAAAATATGCGTATATGTAAAAGAGGAAGCTCACCTAAATTCCACCCAAGGTAATACATAATAATAAAGAAATTCAAAATTAGTTTAGATTGAACATTTAATATACCATTAAGAGTAAAGCTACAAATCAAAAGAAATATAACATAAAGACATAGTTTAAATAGCAGAAACGAATTATCCCATGTGAAGTTAATACACTTTGAGGAAAAGTAAGGTTACTATCAGGTTAACTACCTTTCATCATGTTGTGTTTATAGTCAATATTACTTCAAAACAATGCGCCTGTTCTGGTGATTGGCAGCAAATGTGTCTATAACAGTATCAATATCGAGTTGTTTTGTTCTCCTGGAGTTTACTGATATGACAGAAAGGTTGTTTGTGCGGTTGTTACCACTGCTGTTGCGCAAGTATGTTTTAAGAAGCTTCAGACATGAGAAACTTCTCTCACAGGCAGCTGAAATGGCAGGCAGGGTCACAGCAATGCATACAAGTTTGTGGAGATCCATGAAGGCATCCTTGTGTGGCTCTAGCATGGTTGCAAGCTCAAATGTTGTGGCTACTTCCTGCCCCTTGTCTTTCTTCCTGGCAATTAGCCGGTTCAACTGGTTAACCTCCACTGCGAGTTCATCCTCTGCCACACCATAGTTTGTTGCCATTCCTAAGAGTGTTTGCTTGTCCGGAAATGTGGAGTGTTTGGGGTTCAATGCAGTTGAACCCATCAGAACACTTCAGGCATCAGAGGAGAATCTTCTATTCAGCTCGTTGAGCATACTGTCTATGATGACATAAAAGGTGTGTCTCCTGGCATCTGGTGTTGGTTCATCTCTTTGGCCAGTCTTAGATGTGATTATGAATTCGTCCAGGTGTCTGCATATTCCCACTTTCTTACATATATCCTCAGCACACTCTTCCAAGTCTTTCCATGTTGCTTCAGTTCTCATTTCTGAGAGACCAGAGATGACAGATTGTACTAGGTCTCCTCTGCAGAGGCCAGATGCAGGTCAGATGACTGGAGGTGGTCTGATAGCTGTTTTGTCATCAGCAGTAGTTTTTCTATAGCCACTAGACTGGTTACGAACTGCTGATTTAGGAGGATGCACAGGCCCTTTGATTCAGTGGCTCTGTGAACATTGTTCCCCTCCACAAGACGCTTTAGGGTTGTCACAATGGCAGGGAGGGTTCTTTTTATAGCCAGACAAACAGCATGTTGGCAGGCCCATCTTGTATCTGACAGTCGCTTCAACTCTATGTGCTGGTTCATGGGTTCAAGTTCCTTCTGTACTTTCAGAAATTCTTCATGTACAACCGATATAAAGAAGAATTTGTACAGCTTCTGAATTGTTACAGAGAACTCTGCTGCAGCCTAGACGTTGTGCACACAATCAACTAGTACAAGGTTGAGCCTGTGTGCATAGCACTGGACATACACAGCCTGAGACACCTCTTTCCTGAACCTCTCTTGTACGTCACTGATGTGCCCTGACATGACTGCAGCTCCGTCATAGCACTGGCCAATGCAAACATTATAGTCAATACCGCATTTACCCAGAGTCTCCATGAATTTCTTGAGCAATGAATTTGCATCCAGACCCTCAAAGCTGTGAAGTCCAGGAACTCCTTGTGAAGGCTTTGTTGGTGGAGGTACCTTACCACAATGGACAGCTGTTCTTGTTTGCTCACATCCTTTGTTTCATCCACCATAAGAGCAAAATGCCGATATTCTTTCTGATCATTCCAGTTATAATGTCAAGTAGTTCGTTTTGGATATCATGGTGCGTGTACTTGGCATTGCAAGGACCACTCAGCTTCTTCTTCACAATTTCATCATACATGGAAATCATGTCAAAAGTTCCAGGAAATTGCCCCTGTTATCTGACTGACTATCTTCCCTGTGACCTCTCTGGGCTTCATTCTGGCAGGCTGTGTAGAGCAGTGCATCTATCACAGCTCTTATATAATGTCGGTTTTCCTCCACAGTTTTAGTGTGACTTGCATCGAGTGCATGTTGGATCCTTGCATCCTTTGTTTCCTGCGATTTAAACTCTGCCCAAGTTTGCATGGCAAACTTGTGTTCTGCAGAGTTATCATGGGACTTCAGTGATGTGGTCGCCTTCTTCCAGTTCCGGAAGCCTTCATTGGTGAAGAACTTCTCAGTTTTACTGAAGTGTGTGTGACTGAAAAGACGATATGCGAAGCAGAATGCAGCATCTTGGGTCACAGGATACTCCAACCACGAGTGCTGATCACGCCAATTCTTGTTGAATGACCTTGACTGGCCGCTGTATTCTGTGGTCGGGTATCTCTTCAAGTCTGGACAGGTAGGACCACAATCTGGAAGCTGGCTCAGGTCCGTGGGTCCTGGTGGTAGTTTTAAAACCTAGGTGTGAGTGGTGCCCTCTTGTGGCTGGGGTCCCGCACTAGTCGTGTCCGCATTCTCACCATCACGATCACCACTGTCCTCCTCACTTGCACCACATGTGTTTGTAAGACCATCTACTCGCTGCCTCTTCTTGGGTAGCAGGTAGTGTTGTATAATCAACCCTATGTGTAGTATGACCGGTTTATGTTTTGGTGAGTGATGTCTGACTCTTGTCTTGTGTGTTGGTGTCCTTGTTTAAAAACGAGTCGCTGATTTTGATTTCCTCTTATTAATCCAACCAGAGTGTGTGTTCCAGTGTGAGGCCGAGTACCATAGAGAGCGAGAGCCGCGTAAAAAAACATAACTTCCTTTTATACAGAGCGCACGAACGTCAAAGTGACCCCCGACCCGGCTGACTGCTAGTTCAAGAATTTCAAAAAGTATTACACAACATTCTACCAGACATAATCAAACATACAGAAAACAACGAATCAGAAATTCATTTTTACAGTAAAATAATCATGGAGTGCCTTTTAAAAGCAACTACGGACATGGTACCAAAACAACAATATATAACCATAAACAATGCATGGAAACCTACCAAACAACTATCAACAATGATAAAACAACGAAGACAATTAAGAAGACTAATCAATGCCACAAGAGAACAAGAATTAAAAACACAAATTAACAACATTAGAAATGAAATTAGAGCAGAAATTAAACAGCTAAAACAAGAAAAATGGGACAACTTCTGTTCCCAACTAAACGAACAAACGGACCCTAGTAAGTTCTGGCTACACTTAAAAAGATTCACAAATGAACCCACGACAAGAAAATACCCAACACTGGAATATAACAACAAAGAAAAAGCAGAAGCTTTCAAGCATCAATTACAAAACACATTTAAAACACATAATGACACGGACATGAACAACCATTACTACAATAAAATAAACAACCACGTAACAAATAACATAGAATTATATAAACCACACTTTCCAGTTAACATTATGAACAGCAACACTAATAATACATATGACTACAATACCCAACTACTCACCACAAAAATCAAACTAAATGAACTTGAACAAGCAATCAAAAATTTAAAAACAAAGCTCCGGGAAATGATGGAATATAAACAATTCTTCTCAAAAAAGGCACTCCAAAATTACTTGACCACCAATTAGCCATATTTAACTTATCTCTATACTCTGGATACATCCCAAGTTCTTGGAAGCAAGCTAATATTTTAATGTTCCACAAAGAGAGAAAACCAGCCAATAAACCAAACAGTTATCGATCGATCAGCCTGACCAGCTGTGTAGGCAAAATTCTTGAAAGAATAATAAGCAAGAGACTCTCCACATTTTTGGAGATTACTTCAAAATTACCAGAAGAGCAAAACGGATTTAGAAAATATAGACAAACAACAGACCATTTAATTAGATTAACTGAAACAATAATAAACAGCTTTAATAAAAAAGAATGCACTATCGCCTGCTTCCTTGATTTCGAGAAAGCATTCGACTCTGTGTGGCACGATGGTCTTCGGTTCCGTATGTATGAAATGGGACTACCGCGTGGAATTATTTGCTAGTTATCCAACTATTAGGAAAATAGAAAATGTAGAATAAACGTAGAGGGAACTTTTTCGGAGTTCTTCACTCCAGAAGCTAGAGTCCCTCAAGGAAGGTTAGTTAGTCCTATTCTCTTCATCATGTGTGTAAATAATATGCCACTCAAAGACCCAAACCATGGATACACGTCACAGTTTGCTGATGATGTAGCAACCTGGAAAAGTGCCCCTACACCAAAAATAGCAGCCACTAACTTACAACCACAACTAAATAGATTATGTGAATATTGTGAAAAAATATAAAATTAAAATAAATACAGTGAAGACACAATTAGTAATATTTTCAAAATCAACGAAACATCAAAAAGTTCAACCTCAGATCTACATGAACGGTGAGCTCCTCCAAACTGCTACATCTGCAAAATTGCTAGGGCTAACATATGATTCGAAACTTACATTGATAAAACATGTAAATAACATAAAAACTAAAATTTGACGAAGAATAAACTATTCTAGGAGTCTAACTGGTAAAAACTACGGAACAACACCAGAAAACATCATTAAAATATACAAGACATACATTAGACCTGTAATAGACTATGCAGCTCCTGCATGGATCAATTTAAGTGAAAAACAAATACAAATCAAACTCCAAACATTACAGAATACACTAATTACGTCAGCATACAGAGTACCTAAACCACTTCCTCAAAGTTCATGCACAATTACTCAAATACACAAACAATACCAGATAGACTTCTACAGAGTACAATAAAATATTTTGATAAAAATTGGCGAAAAAATGAGTTGTTATGCGAACTAGATAGATATTGCATATATGACTTATTAAAAAAATTAAAAAATGAAAGAACCATATAAATGGACATTGTCCTGAAAAGGACCAGACTAAAGTTATGATATTACTCCAACCATTAAGTATTTACTCGAAATATATTAATCAGGCCATTTTAACAAAGTAATGGAAGGAGGAAGAGGTCTAGCGTACCTGACCCTCCTGGGTATACAAATATATATATCCAAACACCAGAGAGAGAAAGAGACTGCTAGTACCACTTCTTACTTCCAAGTTGTGTTAGTTTATATGAAACGAATGGGAATTTCTCTCCTTATATTGGCATTAAGGCTTACAAAGGATATTCATTTTAAACATCGAAATATAAGTGAAAAAGATATAACATACATACTATTGAGTCATTTCATGAATAAGGAACAACTAAACACAGTTCAACATTACGAACAACTGCTCTGCGGCATTGAAATCACCAAATTATATTAATAACACATAAAAATCCAGAACATATCCGTGAAATACTGTTAGAGAAAGTGTTTATCTTTAACCATATAGCACAAGTACTTAATTAAAGGGTAGTGTTAATGTAAAATTACAGGGCTAATTAGGGAACACAAACACAGGTTTGATAGGGCATGTTGTAAAACTGTGGGCAGCTAATGGGAATGAGCGGGGGAGGGGTGTGTGGCGTGCAGCTGGCATCTGGATCTCGATCGGGCTGAGCTGATCGTTAGCTGTACGCAAAGCGTACACTATGGTCAGCGGATCGGTGATCATACGCTTAAGACGTTCGAGGCGGAAATCGCGCGATCGAACAAAGCAAACCCGCGGCCTGGATATTAAATGGTCATAGTAGCACCAAAACAAAATGTCTAAATTACAGTTAACCTTCACAGAAAGGCTGGTTTCTTCATAAGTTCACATTATTCATACAGGTCAAACTGTGATTGTGATATTGTTCTTATTATCATAAGTGTGACAAGCACCTGTTACAATAATGTAACTACTACATTACATTAAATTAGGCACTTCTAAATAGCCCAAAGACAATTTCAAAATTAATTCTAAAATTGTTTAGAAATATTATTTGGTCAGTTAACATGTAAGGTTATTATCTAATCATAAGTATAACATTAATTGGATTGTAAGTCACAATTTTAAGTATATGCCACAATCATCAGTACAATTTTGGATGGCTGATACACAATGCAAAATGATCTCACAGAGAATACAACACCGACTAAATGTTTAATAGTTTTGACCTATACACAATGCACTCATATATGCATGCTATGTTTTACTTTTCAATAAAAGGTAAATGAAATTAATGGGCAAATACTTATGAAACCTTTGGTTTATCAAGTAAAATCACTGATGATCTGTTGTAACTTGAAATCAACGTGGTTGTCTAATCTTCGTAAAAGCTTAAGATAGAATGGCATTACACAGGGAGTAGCAATGCAGCGCATGAGTTTTAGTGCATTCAGTACGTTACTATGGGACGCATGACACATACTTCCGTCTTAATGAAGACGTTGAGTTCTACAGATCAATGTCTCTTTGATGTTAATTGTTAAGCAACAACGACGATTGTGTTTTCCATATTTTATGAAAATATGTAGGTAACAATATTGGGGGGGGGGCTTGGCTCATTTTGGGGGTCTCAAGCCCCCCCCCCCCTGGCGCCACTACTGCCCTTTAGAGAAATCTGATGAAATTGATAGTGGTGAACACACCCTTTCAAAATGTTTCCGTACGAAGCAATACAAGCAAACAACTTTTTGTTGTTTTTTTTGTTCAATTTCGCGCATATTCGCCAGTCATACCTATTTTTGTTATTGACTCTTCTATACTGCTGTAGTGTGCAAATGTTATAGCTCAACTATGACTGTAAGAAAATACAAATCATAAATGAAAGTACAAATTTAAAAGCAAAGACATTTTTAAAACTACCATACAAATATTACAATTATTAAGGAATACAGTAACAACAATGTACGTAGGAAAATAACATTTGAATTATACACACCAATCAGTTACAAAGGAGTGATGGACAGGAGCACAATTACAAGAATAAAATATTTGTGCTGGATGCCCGTCTATGTTTAATTGTTGGTACGAGTTCCAGTAAATGAAAGTGATAGTATCATTACGAGTAAAACTAATAGCAACTGATTTGAATAAGCTATTAAAATTGTATGAAAGAGAAAACACCTTTGATAAATGAACTTAAAAATATACTCTGACAGTATAAGTTATACATATGTGTACAACAAAACAATAGAACCAGACTCAGGTTTCTTTGGACGAAAAGAGGCTTGCGTAGGTCTGACGATTGATGCTATTTAGAGTATGTCTTGCTTAAGATTTGGTCATTTAATGATAAGTAGATTAAGAAGGTGAAATTAAAGGAGGATGTTCTTTTAAACATGTATTTTAATATTCAGTGCTCAAACTTTAAAATAAAATATGTTAACTCTCATAGTTCAGTGCCTTCTGTTCATTTACGAGCGTGCGTTGTGCAAAGTTTAACATAATTTCATCAGTCTTAAAATTGAATTTTAATTATCTAAAATGTTAAACCAAACAAAACGCCGAAACTTGGCGAAGCATTGAGTACGAATAGGCTTAAAATTTGTTGTATGGATCATGTGAACTGCTTGTTTTTTCTTCAAATTAATTTGTCTCTTAGGAGCTTTGTTGAAGTTTGAACTTGGGCTGAAAGTAGAATCTGAAATAGTGAAATTAGAAGAATGTAAAAAAAAAGCATGCATTTTATGTGATTTTTTTACGTGGATTTTAGTAAAGAGTTTGTTGCCATAAACCATCTTTGTATTCGTAACCGAAAATAAAATTGTAATTTCGCTAATAGAACTATACATTAAATGCTACTGATAATTATTGCTATATTATATGAACCAGTGAGCTGAACTTGACGAACACGTAACATTTAACAAGAATGACGTACATGTATAGTGAGCTCCAGAAGTTACAAATGTATGCGTTATATTGATAATAAAAACAGCTGTAGACGTATATATGCTTATATTTTCTACTTAATTTAAAAGTATAGGAAATGTTGGCTTTCTTACAAATTCAAGTTTCGGTACAACTACAAGTGTAGTGCTACAACAATAGGCTATACTGTAGAGAAAATTAAGATCCTTATATTTTGTTACATATTTGTTTACAATTAGAAGTAAGTACATTATCACGTAGGTGACAATATGAGTACTGGTTAGTAAACAAGGTAAAGGTATTAAACTATTGAACCATGAACACACACCACTTTGAGAACTAACCAGGTAATAGAACTGTTTAAGTTAAGAGGTGTAGATACATGTACTACTATTTATCTGTTTAACTTTCTACTGAATGTTTTTAACAATAAATGTGTATTTATCATGAAAAGTGTAAATGTTTCAAGTTATGTTACTTTTTTATATGAACTTATTTCACATTTATAGATTAGATTGTGATAATTATAACTTTAAAGAATTTTCTGTTGCATGTATTATTGATGCTGTTAGTGGTACTACAACTACGTAATTTAAAAATGTGTAGAGTTGTATTAGGTAAGCCTTCCAAGTCCCCTGCTGGGATTATGCTAAGTCTTTGGATTTACAATGCTAGAATCAGAGGTTTGATTCTCTTTGATGGACTTAGCAAATAGTCCAATGTGGTTTTGCTGTAAGAAAAAAACAAACACAAGTTTTCCAAATATGAGGTTTGATTAGATGGAACTATGAAGAAGTTCTTACTGACCACAACTGTGCTACATGAAATAAAGAGCTTGGATATAAACTGATAAAATAAACAGCCTCTGATAAAACCCTTGAAAACTATGTGTACCTTTTCATAACTACAAATACTTACACACTATCATATTAAATGGAAGGTGGAGCTCTGATCACGTTTAAAACTCTACTTGACGGTGAGTTGAGCAGAGCTAAGTAAATAAAACGATTCTCCAGAAAGTGAAGCCTCAACTTTATCCAGTATGATTGATCATTCTTATTTCAGTTAAGTGAGGTTAAAACTTCTAGATGTTACCTGTACAAACACTGAAAGGCATTACTTTGTTCTGAAATGATGTCACTGGATATTTTGACCTCCACAGGTGGTAACAAGTATTGCCAACTTTGAAAATAATAATAAAATAAAGGTAATTTGAAACAAGATAAATTTAATGATTTTCCTAGCCAACCTGTTATGGAAAACTTGTATCTCTTCAACACTTAGAATAATTTCATAAAAAATATTACTACTAAATAAAGAAGAAATTTATGATATATTCTATGTCACAAATGTATAAACATGTACATTTAAGTACAGTTAACTAATTCCTAATAACTGAAATAAATGCAAGATAATGCATATGGGTTATCATAATTTGGATTATAGGCGTAACTTTGATGGGAATAACTTTAACACTGTAATGAAACAAAGGTATGATCCTTCCAAGCAGTGTGCTGTTGCTGGCAGTTGGACAAATACGATTTTAGGTTGTATCTACAGAATTATTGAATACAAGCCAATATGTCACTGGTTAGGCTACATTTAGAATGTTGTGTTCAGTTTTGGGCTTCTTACCTAAGGAAGAACATTTAATTTTTTGAAAGAGTTCAGAGGAGGGTTGCTAAAATTGTGCCTGGGTTGGAGGGTTTGTTATACAATGAGAGATTAAGATCTCTGACACTGTCTTCTATTGATAAAATAAGAGTTAGAGAGGACCTGATTGAAGTATTTAAAATTGTAAAGGGGATTGATAGTGTTGATGTAACACCTTTTTTCATACTTAGCAGTGAAAATAGGGGGACATAAATACAAATTTTGGCAAGGCAGGAGGAATATTCAGCTAAGACAATCTTATCTTTATAACAGGGAGGTTGGCTTCTGTAATTGTTTGTCTTTGGATGTTGTGAAGGTAGTAAATTTTAGTGAGTTTAAGAGAAAGCTTGACAACTATATGAATAATAAGGACTGGTTTTAAGATTTTATGTTTTTAAAATTTATAATAGTTCAGAGGATGTGATGGCCAAGATGAACTAATAAACATTGTTGTCCCTATACATTATGTCATGGTAACACATACAGTTTCTGTTTGTTGTCCCTATACATTATGTTGTGGTAACAGATATAGTTTCTGTTTGTTGTCCCTACACATTATGTCATGGTAACACATACAGCTTCTGTTTGTTGTCCCTATACATTATGTCATGGTAACACATACAGCTTCTGTTTGTTGTCCCTATACATTATGTCATGGTAACACATACAGCTTCTGTTTGTTGTCCCTATACATTATGTTGTGGTAACAGATATAGTTTCTGTTTGTTGTCCCTACACATTATGTTGTGGTAACAGATACAGCTTCTGTTTGTTGTCCCTATACATTATGTCATGGTAACACATACAGCTTCTGTTTGTTGTCCCTATACATTATGTCATGGTAACACATACAGCTTCTGTTTGTTGTCCCTATGCATTATGTCATGGTAACACATACAGCTTCTGTTTGTTGTCCCTATACATTATGTCATGGTAACACATACAGCTTCTGTTTGTTGTCCCTATACATTATGTCATGGTAACACATACAGCTTCTGTTTGTTGTCCCTACACATTATGTTGTGGTAACAGATACAGCTTCTGTTTGTTGTCCCTATACATTATGTCATGGTAACACATACAGCTTCTGTTTGTTGTCCCTATACATTATGTCATGGTAACACATACAGCTTCTGTTTGTTGTCCCTATGCATTATGTCATGGTAACACATACAGCTTCTGTTTGTTGTCCCTATACATTATGTCATGGTAACACATACAGCTTCTGTTTGTTGTCCCTATACATTATGTCATGGTAACACATACAGCTTCTGAATAATAGTGGAAACAACAGTTGTAACTCACATTTAACTATTATGTGTTTATTCTATGTTTCAGTGAAGTCAACTGAATATTACCATAAAAATAAAAGGTCTTTGGTGGTTAAGTGGATCATCTTATGTCTTTCAGGTAGTGTGTTGTTGTCAGTGAGAAACTAAACATGATTTTGGATTGTATCTACTGGAATGTTGAATATATGCTTATGAAGGTAGTATCATCATTTGATTCTTTTAACTGTGTTAGCACAAATGTAATACACATTACTAACAGTTATTCTGTCTTGAAAAGTGTGATATTAATCAGTACAGGTGAATCTAAAATTTTGTAGCACTGTGAAGAAAGAAAATTCTCCTTCAAAGTTTCAAATAACTAAAGAAATACCAAAATGTTCCTTTTTGTTTGTTCTTTAATTGTGTATTTTAAAATGTACCTAGCTATGAGAAAATTGTCTATAAACATGGTAGTGAAAGAGATAACCAGTGCTTTATTTTATGAGCAAAATCAAGTTTGAATACCTTACTAAGAAGTATTGTTATTGTTTCTCTAGTACACATCTGATACCAACATATTTCTCTAGTATGTTTCATCAGTCAAACATTCTTCTAATACTTAATTATAAAAAGTCAATGTATGTGTAAACTATTTCAAGTGAAGTAAAAAATATATACTTGTATAAATTGGATCTTAATCTTGTGTAAGGCAAATACATTCTGTCTCGAGCAAATATTACACTTCCATAGCAGGAATTTAAATTACACATTTACATTGTCTGTTGAACCAATCTTTTAGACTTATTAAGTGGACTATGTTAGAAAATTTGTGGCTATCTGGACTTTTCAGGAATTTAAATTACATGCACTGTTTGTTTTACCTGTTTTATTAGACTTATTAAGTGGACTATGTTAGAAAATGTGTGGCTAACTGGACTTTTCAAGAATTTAAATTACATGCACTGTTTGTTTTACCTATTTTATTATACTTATTAAGTGGACTGTGGTAGAAAATGTCTGGCTAACTGTACTTTTCAAGATTCAGAATGACTTTGTAAATTTCGTTTTTACAGCTTGCTCACTGTGAGAAAAGTTGAAATTTCCTCTGCAGAAAAACTGTAAAATTAGAATAGTGAAAAGTAACTTGAACAAGAAAATTATAGCAAGAAAAGGAATAACATATGTTTATATAGAGTTTCTCCTCAAAGCAAAGCAATAGTGAGTTTATTTATTAAAGTTTTTGACAGTGAAACTTGTGTAAAACATATACTAACGTATGGTTTTATTTCCATCTTTGTTTCGAATATTTTGCTACACATAAGCCAAAAGCCTTTTAAAACCTGTAACTTTGAAGGTAAACCTGTATTTGTAACCAGCAAAATGTTCAGTACTGTAGTTATGATACTACAAATTACCAAAAATAGATTTTAGTCCATTTGTCATGTGGGCCAATAATTATGGTTTCATTACACTATGTAACAAAATTTTTATTTTACTTGTTCCTGGGCAGAAAGTGTTATTTCCCAATTGCTTATGCCTTAAGTAAATGGAAAAGACCTATTTTTCTCTTCAAACTTTGCATTTGTGACCTAGAAGTGTATAACGAAAACATGATGGGAGACTATATTTGGGGGCTGATACGTGAAAGTGATTTATATTACAGTAGCAAATCTTGAAAAACTACTCACTTCTAAACATTTTTGTATAACTTTAGTATAAATACATGTAAATCTGAATTCATATGTTTTATTCAGACCTTATGCAAATGAAAATGTGCAAATTTGTCCATTTTTACATAGAAAATAGATTAATTTCAAAATTTCATTATCCAGGTTACAAAAGCAAAGTTTGAAGGGAATAATTGCCATTTTCCATACTCTTACAACATAAGCAATTAATAAATAACACATACTACCCAGGAACAAAATATGTTACATAGTATTGTCAGTATTTGCACAGTGAAATTTGTAATGATACACATAGTAAGGGTTTTTTTCATGGAAAGTTTGTAGATTAGTGTAGAAACATTTATTATATGTCAGATATAAATTATATCAACACATTTTTTATTTTTGCAGTTGCCTGTCTCACTGGAAGGTCTGTATCATGTTTACCGTTTTTCACAGTAATGCTCTTTCTGGGTCATGTTACAAACTCAGGGTTTCATTATTTTCTGCACTGTGGCATATAATAAAAGAGAACATCTTTGTATTAAATGTCTGGTGAGTTTAGGTTTTATAGTATTATACTGTTTAATTAAAGTAAACTGTGTAACATAATATATATTACCTGAGGAAGGTGTTTGCCCCAAATGTTACAGAAAATAACTTTGATTTAGATGTGTCTTAATTCATGTATCTGAACTGAGGAATATTAGTGTGTTTCTTTCACTTGTTCACTGAATGAATATTAAAATTGTAGCACAACCCATGCATGCATAATGTAGTCCACTGTTACACACTGCTAGCACTAGTATTTTAATTGTATTAAGGTAATCATAAAAGCTGTAGTTCTGTAGAACTTGAGTAGCATTTCTTATATGAGTATTAAATACATAATGTACTAGCATGACATTAAACACTACTTTCATGTGATATTTGTATCAAACAGTTAAATGAATGTTAAACTCATACCATTAATCCAGTTTCTTTAAAACTTGTTATACCATTCGATCACAATGATTTGTGATGACACCAGAAAGTCAACTCTACTTGGCATCACTTTACATGGATGTTGTATGTAAACATAATTTGCCTTGGTAGTCTACTGCAGGCCCATACACAGAATGTTTGAAGTGGAGGTTCTAATTTGTGAAATTAAATGCCAACTCATATTGTGCAAAGCAAAATCAGTATGCTAATGCCTTGGGGGTCTAAGGGCATGCGATATTTCAAGTCAAAAGATGGTAATGTTTCATAAGAAGAGTGTAAGCTATATAAAATGTGAAATATTATAATCAAGTGCACTATAACTATATAAGCCTAATTATTTTATATGATAAAAGTTGGGGGTTTGTAAAATAGGCACAAAAGGCATTAGCAAAAGTGAAATCGAAATGGCCACGGAACATGAACCGTTTTCGCACATGTTTTATTGATTCATACTTCATCTTTGGAGGCCCACCTGAGTTATTCCGTAAAATAATTGACTGGAATTGGTTTATCCATTTCTTCACACGAACTGGTGAAAACCAAGTATGCTTTATATATTAAATGTATATTTAATCTTTTTTTATGTTCCAAAAGTAAGTGCTATATGATTGGTTTGAAAGTTTTGAAGTATTTTTTTCATAGTTATTCATAGTTGTGTTGACAGGCTTAAAATAATAATTAATGAAATAACAGTATAAATTATTAATACATTAAATATATTATACTAATATTTAAAAGAAAATTGAAAAGTTTGGGTATCTTAGAGATCTTTTTGTATGTACTTAATTGTTTGACTTTGGACATGTTCATTTTGTTTCCATGTTTGTCTATGTTTGTAAATAGAAAAGTAACAAATAAATTGAGTTTCTAAAACAATGGCTTTATAGTTAGTGTTCTTGTTTTCAAAATCTGTATTTTGCTTTTCTGTTGTATAACTCAGTATTTTCTTCATGCTTGTGTGTTGTAGTTTTGTATGGGGGTAAATATGGCAATTAGCCAAGGCTTAAAGTAGAACAGTGTACATCTTGAAATAGATGTGATTTTTAAATCCCAAAACAACTTCTGGGTTCTGTGTGTATTTATACAGTTAGTCACAATGAGGTGGAATAACTCTTACACCTACCTGTCAACTTATCTGTTGAATGACCTATCTGTCATTCTGAAACAAATTAACAACTGTACGTTCTCTGAAAAGAACATGCTATTATAGCGTGAAAATGATATTTACACATTAGTTTACTGCCTTTATGAAGGTAGTGTTGTAATAATGTGTGATCTTTAATGACAAGAAATTTTGTGTGTTGTGAATATTCACTTTGATCTCAGTCCAATATGGTATTCAGATGTACTGATTGATATCCAATCAGTAGCCAAAGTTTCTGTATGTGTAGAGATTTAGGAAATGATAAGCAGGAATAAATCAATCAACTGCAATGGTATGGAATTGTTGTCTGGAAGAGTTCTGTGATTTTTAAATCACTGTCATTATTTTGTTTTTCTGAAATGCATACATTTTTACTTGTAAGTCACATTGTTATAACATTAAATATATGCAGCTACACTTCTTATGCCAGTGATTTCTAGAAAACCCATTGTTTAGCATTGATGTACTGTGCTGACATGTTAACCAATGGACAAGTTTCAGTCCACTTGATGAAGTAATCAAAAAGGACAAGCACATATCAATTATTGTTTTCAATTTTGGACAAACAGCTGAATACCATCTTATATCTAGACTGATCTTCATGAACTTAGAAGATGTTTTCCGTGATTTTTCACTTAACATTGCATGTGGTACAAGGCCCTATACTGTCACTCAAAATATTTATGTGAATGGAGCCTAGAAGACTACTTTTCTAAATTTGCAGTATGCAATATTTGAAATGTTTTCCGCTTTAGAGCTCTGGGTATTACTAGTTACATCAGATTAGCTACCATACCTTGTTTCATAACCATGGTAGAACATTCAGGTTAAGTAGTTAACACACAGGATCACATACAAAAGTTGTAATATTCTCAAAACGAGACCCAAAAGTCAAGAGCTTTTGGATAGTTGACTATTCTTCTTCAGGAGAATAAATGGTAGAACATGTCATCTTTAACCTGTAAATTATTATAAATGCTGCAAGTTTTATACATCAGTACTGTGTTTGCCAGTTTTGTAATAAGTGCATACAACATAACTCTACAGCAACAAGGTAAGTATAGATCCTTCATTTCCTCTTCCCAAAGCTCCCAGTGGATTATTTGTAGGTGTCCACTTTGCTTCAGTAGCTTTAACTGCTGCATGATATTTAAGAATTTGACAGTCAGTTAGAAAACATGATCTCACTAATATACAATATAATCATTTCTATATTGCTTCTGACCCAGTTGTTATATCACAGTGTAGTACTTTTGAAAGTCCATCATCTAATGTACAACTTAACATTAAACGTTTTCAGAGGTTAGTAGCCATTTCAGTGATGCATGACTCACTCAACTTATGACCTTCTTAACATACAAATAGTGGCAATAATGTTTGAGAAGTTATACAACTGTAAGAAAGTATTTTGTTGTACAGTTTTGGAATTCAGGAGCACTCAATTTATAACTTGCATATGTGGTCATGTACTCCTTGCTGACCTGTACCTCTGACAAAATCATGTCAGTTCTTTTACTAGTGGCATTTGATTAGAGAATGAATGGAAAACTTAAGGAACATAAAAAAAAATATTGGAACATTGACCAATGCGTACTTCATAGGCTAGAACAGAAGTTCACATCTTAAACAATGTAGACAAATGTGCTGTTATCTTTGAGAAGTTATCTACAAACAAGATTTTTTCTTTGTTAAAATATGATGTATGGTCTTGGACCATTGCAAATTTTCCAAGTTAAGTGGACACTCCATCTGTAATGACTGTGCATATATTATTTCCAGTTTTCATTTCTAAGTCTGCATTCATGATGCATTACAATACCCTGCAATCATAAATCTTTGATGATTTCTAAGGGTTCTAAGTGTAAACTTCATTAATCTCTTAACAGACATGATGTTGAATTTCTACAGTAATTAATTGTTGTAGGCAGTCTTAGATATGCATTAATTATCCACTTTGGCTTGACAGAAATAAGAAGCCAGATAGAGTATACTGAACCATGGTGCACCTTCCAATACATCCAGAGGTGTATTTGTGTGTTGATATACCTTACCACATTTATCCATCTAAAGTCAGAACAGTACCTTAGGGTTCACTTTTGTTTCTGAGAATTATTACTGGATATAACTGCAGACTCATTGAAGGTTGTATTACTCCACTTATTAGACTTTGCTCCATTTTATTTATGGCAACTTCCCCAGTACTCCAAGGTATCCTTTACTGCATTGTTTTATCAGATGTTTTCTATGTCTGCATAATGATGTGGAGTTGTTGTCTAATCCAATCAGTCATCTGGTTACATGCACATCAGCAAATTCCCTGAGCAATTCACAAAATCTGTCTGTCGTGAATACTGGTTGTTTTCTTATTTCTAAACAAGAGATTTCAAGTACTCTTGAAGCTGTGTATTCTTTCTTGGATGTGATGCTGTGATCAATAGTTGATAAGTTAACCAAATATCTACATTTTCACTAATTTCTTTAGTATCACACTATTGACCACACCATCTGATGGCTGAATAACTGAATGTCAGTTTCTGCAAATTAGCCCTAGTACGATACCTTAGCTGTTTCCCTAATCTATGGTTAGTTGCCTGCTCCATATGCTATCAGCTTCTTAACCAGTTTGCAGCCGAGATACTGTGCACATTCAGAGGAGGCTCATGTGATCTGATCTGTGGGTGTCCAGATCCAGAGGTGTGGACATCCTGAGGATTGTAGCATCCTCAAGCATAGTTTGTTGTAGAATTTCTCAACATATAGTGATAAATATTGTCACAATGATAGCACCATCACATTCCATGTGAACAGCAGCTGTTGAAAATGATATCAGAGCCTCACCAGTTGGAAAAGTAGTCCAGTCATTGATATGCCACTTATTGTTACATTTAGTGGAGCTGCATTTAAGCACAGGTGCATGATGGACTAGCAGAGGGCTTCATGGGATCTGTGGATTATGCTCATTTGTGACATCTGCTCATATGTGTAAAATTTCGTACTCTATAAGTATTCTTATCCATTGATGTAAAACTTTTGCATAAATAATGCACATTGGTCTCTTATGGGCAGTCAGACTTTTGTGGAGATTTATATGATGTAGATATTTAAAAATAATTTGTCAAATATGGAGCTTCAGAAGGAGATTGGGTTCCCTAGACAGATGCCTACTTTACCTGACTGGTACAGCAGCTACTAATTTCAAAAGATTCTAACATAGAATCCAGAAGTTTATTAATTTATGTAACGAAATGAGTACATACAGAAACAGTCATGGAAGAGAATGACATAGGTTATTGCCATAGGTATGAATAAAATAACAGAATTTTTCACTAGATTCTAACCCTGAAAAGAACATAAAATAATCCATTCTTAATTGCATCATAAAATATACCATTAATAGAGGGTATTGTAAAAACTTCTAATTATCATATTTTTCTTAATGTATTTATTTTCTTCGACAGACTTAAAAAGGCCAAGTGTAGTTTGACCTGCGTAAATGAAATAAGTGCCAACAGGGTGTTATAAAAGGCCAGCTTATTATTGAAACACCAAACTTGGCATCTCTGGCAAAGTGGATAACTGAATTAAACATTGTAATTTGTTTTGCACATTGTACATTCATGGTATGAAATAAATAAATTATAAATTGTTTTGTTTTTTTACAAGTTCCTTACATGGCTAAGGCCTAAGGGGCTTCAGTCTGCCTTAGCACTTCAGGATTCAAGTAGTCTGGCCTATAGACTATTATTTTCTTTTTAAATAATTCCATATGATAAGGGAATAGGTTTTTATAGAAAAACAGCATATAGGTATAAAAGAAATTTTCCCTGTTTAAGCACTAAATTTTAAAACATGTTAAAACAATGTTCAGTCAAATCTGTTTACCATGTATGTTTATGAATCTTTAACAGATTTGCAGTTATAGATAAAAAAATAATTCCCTTTGAGTTAAAAAAAAACAACCTGTGTTTCAGCTAGTTGGACAACAGCTGTACAAAATACATGTATGTTTGTAACTGGAGGAACAATCTGGTTTATTTCATCCAGCTGTTTGTTTGTTTGTTTTGAATTTGCACAAAGCTGCATGACGGTTATCAGCACTAATTGTCCCTAGCTAGTTGTCACCACTCGCCACCAATTCTTAGGCTATTCTTTTACCAATGAATAGTGGGATTAACTGTCACATTATAAAGCTCCAATGGGTGAAAGGGCAGCATTTTTGATGGGATAGGGAATCTAACCTTTGACCCTCATATTATTAGTTAAGTGCCATGACCACCTGGCCGTGCCAGGCCCTCATCCAACTAAAGCATCAGACATATCCCAAGAAGATAAGAAAAATAAAGTTTAGCATCATTACTTCATATAATGTTATAATCTCAGGAAGTTTTTTTTTTTTTTGTAATTGGCTGGTATTTACTCATTAAAGACCCACTGTCATACATTAATATGCAAATTTTGTATCCTTTATTTTTTGTCATTGAAGTTGTGATCCATTAAGATTTTCTGTAACATTTTGAGTAATGAATAGAATATTTTTATTTTGTTATGTACAAAATTGAGACATACAAGATTTTTAAAGAAGAAAAGAGATTGCTAGGAATAAAAATTTAATTACTTGTGTCAAACCTGTTGGAATACATTTATTTGATCATTAGCAAAGGCTGTAAACAAGTAAAATCAGAGTGGTTCTTAAGAATGTGAATTTGAGAAAAACTGAGGAATAATTGAATGGTTGATTATTTGTATATAAACACAAGATAATTTAGATTTGAAAATAGAAACATTAATTTTATTACAAAATTAACAGTAAGAAAAAATATTTTTATACATACATTTCCTCACTTTCCAAGTTGTACTTTAGGTGGCTTATGAAAAGCATACAGGGAGGAAGGCTGCACTTTGAACATTACAGCCTTACAATGGAACATTTTGCAATGGAAAATAAGTTGTAAGGCTGTTGTTAAGATGTACAGACCATGTGAAATGTGGACATACCATGCATTTACTGTTTTTATATTAATGTAGAAATTAAAAAAAAAATTCAGTTTGAATCTATTCAGGTTTTATATATGATACAGAAATCTATTAAGTTTACTTTCTTGTTTTATAGAAATAATACTTGATTTGCCTACTGGATATTACTATAATGCTGTACCTTGTGCAAGAAGATCAACAATGGCAGTGTTCTTCAATGGTGGAGCAGTTGTTATCTAGAGGTCATGGACTTTCCTACGTTAAACAAGAAGGACCAGTCACATGGGTAATGCTAGTTGCTATAGGTAAATTTGATATTTCTGGTTAAATAGGAATAGTTAGATTTAAACTATATTTATCAAACCTTAAAGTCAGTTGGTTGAAGAAAATATATCTTGATGGAAGAATAACTGCTTGTCAATTCATGCATCTAATATGTAGCAACCATCCAGCATCTAATCCATGTGCACTCACACACACACTGTTTTTTTTACTTTCATATAAATAGAGATCCTCTTTCTTTTATAGTGCACATTATGTCCAATTTCTCTGTTTCTTATCTCAAAACTCAATCAATTAATTAAATTGAGACTTACTTTGCAATGTATTCTGCCAGTTATCCTGTTATAGAGTAGAACTACCTAATACTCTGAGGAAATTTGTTACCCTGTGAAAACCACAACAAGGTGTGAGAACACAGACAGTAACAACGTGCTGAGTTTCCAAAATCATTTTAATATAACTTATTCAATCACAAATTAACATTTATATATGGTCATATTAATGTTTATGGTTAATTTGTATTTCTTAAAATTTGCATAGCAAATATTTTTGTTGTTTTCATCAATGTATTTAAGTTAATATTTAAACTTGCTAGTTCCAGAATATATGATAGTAACTTGTATAAGTCAGATGATTAGCAAAGTGTATGTCTTGTGTAATTTATGTTTTTCCTCAAAAACAGGATAAGATATGAATTTAAATGTTTCAATCACCATGAAATTTTCGTATTTATCTTCATAATAATAATAAGCTGACTTAGTTAATAATATTAATTTTGAAGTAAAAAGCATTTAATTTCTACAAAAAATATTCCAGCTCTGAAATAAATGTTGAAATATCACTTGATACCTTTAATAGATGTGCTTGTTTGTTTTCTTATTGCAAAGCCACATTGGGCTATTTGCTGAGTCCACCGAGGAGAATCGAACCCCTGATTTTGGCATTGCAAATCCAAAGACTTGCGACTGTACCAGTTGGGGACTTATTGAATGTGTGTACTTACATTTGTTAATTGTGAAAATAATGTGTAATAATGCAATGTTTTTGCTTTCTGTACTTGTACATGTGTTTTTCTTAAAGTTTAAATACTGTGGGGTAGTTAGCCCATAACAGATGGTGGAACATAGCTCATAGTAATGCACAATAATAGTGAAAACATTTCAGACTTACATTGGATTAGATTAAGATATGTTAATTTTGAAAGTGCAAAATATTTCTAATTACAGAATTGAGTAAAAACAAAGACATCATTTATTAAAGACCATGGTATTTTCCAGTAAGGGCACATCAGGTACAGACTGAAATGGTTTGTAAATAGGTTTATGCATGTTTAACCAAAGAACCAGAAATAAATTTAGGATTGACTTTGAGATGAGTGGAAAAGAGCTTGAGTTGGTTTGGTAGTGTAGAACTGTTTTTAATTTTCCATTTATTTCAATACTTTCCAGGTTATATTGTTTTTTACAGTTTTCACAGACATGCAAAATTTTGCATTTTTTTCTGGATCAAATTAATATTTAGCTACAGTGAGGTGGGATGCAAAGGTTGAATCCATTTTCCTTAATTTCAAGTTTCTAGAATGTTCTGTAATTCTTATTTCTATGGAATACCCTGCTCGACCTGTTTTGTGAATTTAGAAGAGTTCAAAATGATCAAGTCGATGTTTGGAACCTGTCCAAAGACAAAACCCATCACCAATGTATCTGTATCAGTATTTGATATGCCTTATATTATTTTCATCATTAGAGAGTGAATGTAATGTTTATTCAACTATGTACATACGTATATATATAGTATTCAACTTTTGCAGAAGCTGTGGAGTCGTTGGTAAATTCACAGTTACTGTAAAATCAGCTGTACAAGAAAATTTCATACATGAAAGTAAAGGTTATAATCAACCATTGTTTTCTATTGCACTGTATGAATATATCTTGCCAAATGTCTTATTTAAGTATTACTGTTAACTGCATTAGGTTTTTATGTCACAACTGCTATTTTTATAAGATGAAGCGTCTTATTTCTCATGTTTATACCTTTAAAGATTACAATGCATAGTTTCATGAGTTAGGGTACCCTTCTTGTTAACAGTATCTTTTTGCTGTAATTTTCTTGTTTTACATACACACGTATGCATCTTATGTCCTTCAGCGAGATGTTTCTTAATATTTCATCCAGCTGCTAACACTCAATAAATGCAAGTGGTTTATTTTTTAAGCTGCTTTGCAGTTGGAAACTTGTACAGGTGCATTTATTTTACATATATTTATATATATTTTGAGTGTGCATGTAAAAACTTATTATACAGGAAAATAAATGCTCCATTAGAAGAGTTTAATGCATAACAGGTATATTCACTATATATTCTTTTAATTAGGTAATCTTCCTCAGTATTTTCATTTTAAAAGTTGCAAAACTTATGTTGCAGCTGCCATAAAACGAATCATAATGAGATAAAGGAGTAAGACATTTGTTGTGTTTGTAATATTTCAAATTATGATTACATACGTACGGCAGAGACAGTTTTACAACGTACCTAAGAACACATCATGGAGAATGAGTGTTCAGCACTGTACAAAATGCCTCACTTTCCCATTGAAGTACATGAACATAAGAAAGCTATACAAAAACAACTATCAACAAGGTAAGAATTTTGCTGCTGTAAAAATATCAAATAAATAAAAGTAAAAAAAAAATATATTGGTTATAAATATTCATTATATAAAGTTGTTTATTAATAGTTTAAAATATCTTCAATAGAAAACAAATGTATGTATGAGTTTCATTTTAGTTAGCACATCTTGAGCCAAAATAATTTAAAAGGAACATATTTATGGTAACAAGTCTCTTTTTATGATATGCTCTTCCCCATTACATGAATAAATGTATCTTAATTCTACAAATGAAGAAAGAGCAAATTGCAGTTTTAAATAGGATTATGGACTATCCATATATAACATACTGTTTGTTTTATATATTATTTAGTTAAAGGTTTATGCATCAAGATCATACTTGTGTTTCCTTCTTCATATGTATAAATAAATAATAATATTTCATTATAGTGAATAATACTAGATGTTTTGCAACTAGCAGGATACATTTTCGTGTATAATGATATAGTTTCAATCATTATAATTTTTTGTCCACATTATCTGTTTTTACCCATCTCATAGGGCTTGTAGTTTGGCTCCAAGTTTTTTTTATCTTTTTTCATAGTACAACCTTTTAGTTAATAGCTCTATCTCTTGACCAATATGAGATCTAATTACAGCTGTGTCTACAGAAAAGTTCTTGTGGTTTTTCTCACAGTTATTTTAATATTTGAAGTGGTACTTTTACAAACTGGCTGCCATTGTTTTCAAAGTTAACATTATGTTTATTTTGCTACACATTTGGATAACTATGAGGAATTTAATACAGAGATAAAACTTCAAAATTTTGTGTTTTGGGATCTCGAGTTCATCACTGTGTCACTGGGAAGTTTGCATTAAGTCTTTATTTATAAAAGAGTCATTTTAAGTAAGTTTCATGGTGAATTATGTGTGTCAAAACACTTGCTGTGAGAACCACGACAGTGTTTTTAAAGATTCTTACAAGGTTTCCCTTTAAAAAATTAAGAAAAACATAATCTCTTAAAAAAAATTATAAAAACCTCTTTATGATATTCCACAATTAATTATTTAACTGTTTCAACAAAAATATGTGCAGTCAGTCCAGTTTAAAACATAATTGTATAATGGTTTTATTCAGAATGTTAAGTGAATAATTGCAGTGAGTAATTATTCTAAACCATGGTGTTATATTGAAGTGTTCTTCTCACAAATTAGAATGTAACAAATTATGTTTGACAAAATTGATATATCTTTTGTTAGGAATACTAAAAAACTGTTTATCTTAAAATGTACAATATTACATCAGATTGTTTTTATTCTTTACAATACTACCATTTCAAAATTGATTTTTGTGTCAATGTAAAATGTGAACTAAAACTTTGGATTCCAATATGATACCTTATCTCTCTCGCATAATAGTTTTTCTCATTCGTTGCTGCCCTCTGTGTGCACAAATTAGTTTTTCTCATTCGTTGCTGCCCTCTGTGTGCACAAATTAGTTTTTCTCATTCGTTGCTGCACTCTGTATGCACAAATTAGTTTTTCTCATTCGTTGCTGCTCTCTGTATGCACAAATTAGTTTTTCTCATTCGTTGCTGCCCTCTGTGTGCACAAATTAGTTTTTCTCATTCATTGCTGCCCTCTGTGTGCACAAATTAGTTTTTCTCATTCATTGCTGCCCTCTGTGTGCACAAGTTAGTTTTTCTCATTCGTTGCTGCTCTCTGTATGCACAAATTAGTTTTTCTCATTCGTTGCTGCCTTCTGTGTGCACAAATTAGTTTTTCTCATTCGTTGCTGCTCTCTGTGTGCACAAATTAGTTTTTCTCATTCGTTGCTGCCCTCTGTGTGCACAAATTAGTTTTTCTCATTCGTTGCTGCCCTCTGTGTGCACAAATTAGTTTTTATCATTCGTTGCTGCCCTCTGTATGCACAAATTAGTTTTTCTCATTCGTTGCTGCACTCTGTATGCACAAATTAGTTTTTATCATTCGTTGCTGCCCTCTGTATGCACAAATTAGTTTTTCTCATTCGTTGCTGCCCTCTGTATGCACAAATTAGTTTTTCTCATTCGTTGCTGCCCTCTGTATGCACAAATTAGTTTTTCTCATTCGTTGCTGCCCTCTGTGCGCACAAATTAGTTTTTCTCATTCGTTGCTGCCCTCTGTATGCACAAATTAGTTTTTCTCATTCGTTGCTGCCCTCTAGGCACAAATTAGTTTTTTTCTCATTCGTTGCTGCCCTCTGTGTGCACAAATTAGTTTTCTCATTCGTTGCTGCCCTCTGTATGCACAAATTAGTTTTTCTCATTCGTTGTTGCCCTCTGTGTGCACAAATTAGTTTTCTCATTCGTTGCTGCACTCTGTATGCACAAATTAGTTTTTTCTCATTCTGTTGTTGCCCTCTGTATGCACAAATTAGTTTTTCTCATTGTTTTGCCCTCTGTATGCACAAATTAGTTTTTCTCATTCGTTGCTGCCCTCTGTATGCACAAATTAGTTTTTCTCATTCGTTGCTGCCCTCTGTATGCACAAATTAGTTTTTCTCATTCGTTGCTGCTCTCTGTATGCACAAATTAGTTTTTCTCATTCGTTGCTGCTCTCTGTATGCACAAATTAGTTTTTCTCATTCGTTGCTGCCCTCTGTATGCACAAATTAGTTTTTCTCATTCGTTGCTGCACTCTGTATGCACAAATTAGTTTTTCTCATTCGTTGCCGCCCTCTGTATGCACAAGTTAGTTTTTCTTCCCACTAGCTTTGATATTCTTATCTATCTGATGTATTTAATATGGTATAGCTACACTGTAGCACGCAAATAAGCACACATCACCTCTGCCACCACCAGTAGGAGTGTGACACACCCTTTTTTAGCATTTAATTCTTTCAGTTTTTGTTACTGTAGGTTGTTAATTTTGGTATCCTCAATTGAATGTGTAGAGTTTGAAGCCTGAAAAACTACAGGTTGAGATGCAGTAGTAGTGCTGACTATAGTGGTAGTAGTAGAGATATGAAACTTGGAGGTCTTTGGTTTTAGTACTTCACAAATTGGAATCTATTATATGGCCTGTGATGTCTCCTGAACCTAGACCAGATATTCTTTTTCATGGTGAATCTGGATAAAAAGTTGACAATTTGGATAACCTTTTTTCATTTTCTTTCTTTGCTGTGCAATCCTGTCTTCCACATGCAGATACTCCAGACAATCTTCAGCTTTCCTTATTTCATCATGAAGTCCTTCCTCACACTTTGGTACATATTAACTCTGGGTCTTAAAATGACAGAGGTAGATGTTGAGGATGCATGCTTTCACATCACTAATTTCCAAACATTTAGACGTTACCTTTGTTTTATTCACAAGGGTCAAAACTGTCAGTTTGATGCTTTATCATTTGTTCTGGTATTCACACCCCATGTATTTTATTCAGGTGATCAGGACCTTTGCTTGACTTATTCTGCAGTTCCATCATTACATGAATGACTGACTGCTGTTAGTTACATCCCTTAGGACGTATCTTAAGCACACTTAGTTACTTCTTTGAGATGCTGCTTGAGTGGATTAGCTCATTAAGCTGGAGAAATATTGTTTATCACATCTCAATACCTTATTCACTTGGGGTGTTTTTCAACTTCTATTTCAGTTGAGCTCAGCTTCTCCACTTCATTTGTGAGTGATGGAACCATTAGATCTCAAGGCTGAATCCTCTTTCTTAATACTGTAGGTGAGGTTTTTTTCTTTTTTAGGGACTTGGGCATCTATAGAATCCCTCATTCTCTTATTTCTTGTTCACATGTACAACTTTTAGTG
This sequence comes from Tachypleus tridentatus, assembly GCF_004210375.1. Lineage (NCBI taxonomy): Eukaryota > Metazoa > Arthropoda > Merostomata > Xiphosura > Limulidae > Tachypleus > Tachypleus tridentatus. The sequence goes on from NC_134836.1 coordinate 51,565,178, forward strand.
GATGTTAAACAGTCAATGGAATGTTGCTTGTGATTACCTTGACTTTAATATCATTCTCCCTTATCAATGCAAGTTGATTTTACTTAGTGGAGCAACAGAGACAGCACCATAATAGTTGTTTCTCTTCCATCTTCCCATCTAGAGTTGTATCTTTTTATGAATGCTTCTCTAACAGGTTGGGAAGCAACTATGGATCACAGGATATTGCTGGTCATTGATGTTTAGGCAAGTTGACTATGCACTAAATGTGCAGGATCTTCTTCTTGTGCGTTGGGATCAATTCCTACCTTTAACGTCAGACAAAGTGATAATGATCCATTGCAACAATTCAACCATTGTCTCATATGCTCAACTGAGAGTGGAACATTCATTCAAGTTTGCTGTTTTTTATGAATGTTTGAATTCCTATTCTTGGTCTATTCACATTGCATATGCCTGCTGATGTATTGTGTTCTGGATGCTCTGAATCTTGTTGCAAATTGATTGTCTCTCCCTGACAAGGTTCTCCCCACATAGTTGTCTCTCAATCCTCACCATCAGTCAGAATTTGTCCCACCTTAACCTTTATGCCTGTCTTCTTTCCCAAGTTTTAACCATTATCAAATCCACTAGGTGTAAGATCCTTCTCATAGAGCTGTTTTAGAACGCTCGACCTTGGTTACCACTCCTTACCCTCTTTCAGTAAGTACTTCTTTTACCACTTCTGATATCCCACTTCTTCCTTACCTATATCCATTTCAAACTGTACCAACTCATTGATTATCATGAGTAAAGCAGTATCAAGATAGCTGCTCATCCTTCTGATCCTGGTTGAATAAATTGGGACCAGCCTGCTTTTAAAAATTGGGTTTCATGGTCACCCATTCCACTTCCTCCAGTGTTACATTCCTCTGGACTTCATACCATACATGGAGTGTGGTAGCCCTTGCTTATTACCAGCTCATAGCCATTGGAGTGGTGACCATGAAGGCATCCTTCTGAGTAAGTTCAGTCCCATCAAGTTGAGTGTATGGTGGTGGTGGTATGTTGATGTAGATGGTGTGAACCAACCTCCTACTGCAGACTAAAAGAAAAATACCTTATTCTGTCTGGTTATGAACTGAAAGTGATCAACCAATATAAAATTCACTCCTCTGGCTGGAGACTCCTCATCCTACTGCTACCTGGATGTCAGTTCCTGTGTGGTTTGATGTTGAATTAGAGCTGGACCAACCAATATGTACCTGGTAGGGAGCCTTTCTCTTACAATAGATTGGAATATAAATTATCATTACTGCATGGTTTTTTATTTGACTGACACACACAGTGTTGCATTCCCTCTTCCTACAGTTGCTTGAATGTCAGTTTTTGAGTGGCTTGGTACCCTGATTGGATGACAGGACTGAAACTGTTTTCTTCTACTTCCTTTTCATGACATGAAAACAATAAGGACCTTCTTTCTACCATAAATTAAGCAATAAATACCCAATGCTGCTTGGATGTAGTTGTACATTTGATCCACTGATTACAGTTTGTTTCCTATCCACTCTACAACATTTGGCACATCAAATCTAGTATTGGATATACTTCCTTTCTGCCAAAATTAGCAGCATTTATTTTCACAGTGGGTAAAGAGTATACCTGATTCAGATATAGTGTAGTCTCTTACAGGTGTGTTCCTCTAAAGAGGGTTGTCGCACTTCATGAGATATCTTCAGATGTTTTCCAAAGGGAAAACATTGAGGTAAATTTTGCATAAGTTCCTACATTGGTTTAGTGTGGGATTTTATCTATTATATGAGCATAAGGAAGTTATTATATTAGAAGTTATGATTTTCCTAAATGAAAATATATTTCTGATAGTTAGTTTCCTCTCTTAAACTTTCCATCTGTACCTTACTTCTGGTGCTTTTCTCGCCTAACTTTGAAATAAGATGCCATGCTTTGCATCTCACAGCTACAGTACAACATGTTGCATGTCTCTTTCTGGATGATCCTGAGGTCCATTCTACTTTGTTAAAAAGTATCCCTTTGTTTTCCAGTGCCATTAAGCACAAGGGATATCAATCCTATAGGCATTATCTAACTCTAAAATTTTTCCAGTTGAGTATATTTGTAAAGTTTAAATGTTCAGTGCTACTATTAGCCAATTAGACTAGCTTAAGTCTCATTACAGTAGTTTTCTTGTATGAACTACTTAGTGAAGTTTATTCAAAGTAGTCTTGGGATTATTTTAATATTTATTTTTTGTTATTATAAAGAGCACAGATAAAACTAGAGGAAAGGCATAGCCATTTTGATGGTGAAATAAAATCAGACACAGATGGTTTGATGGTTCAGAACAGCTGGCGTAACGTTCATGACTTTGTTCCTAATTTTCAAAGGGTTTCCATCAGCGGAGAAGAAACTTCTGGTGTAAGTATTTTGTCTGCTTGTTGTTTTGCTGAATATCAGATACATTATTTAAAATACTTTTAAGGATAACTGTTTCGCTGCATTCAAACTATGACATTGCCATAGAGTTACTGTTGTTATATAATGTTAATAACACTTCTGAGTTCATTTCTGGACAAATATGTAAGATGGTTAGTTGTGTTATTTGATATAGATGTTTCAGTAGTATATAAAAGTTAAATAAATGCAAGTTTTTGTAATTTAGTCTTTTAAAAAACAGCAGTGTGTGATAAAAAAGATCCAGATTGATATAGCAATACATTAAGATCTCACTGAGGACACTTGAACATACCCATAATATGTGGAGACAAAAGGTGAGCTGGAAGATGATCATATACAAGTTAGTTCAAAGTGTCTACAGAGTTTCACAAAGTATGGTTAGAAAAATTTAGACTTGCTTTTAAGCCACTGATGCTGTTAGATAGAGAACAGGATGGGAGTAGACTGATGTTACAAATGTGGAAGGCTACTAAAACCTAAACTTAATTTACTAGCTTCTGTATTATTGTAATATCTACAAATAGGTATTCATTATTCAAGTATCTCACAACTTTTCTTACCAAGTAGCCAGCAACCTTACATTTTTCCCTAAAAATAGCCTAAATAATACCTTGAAAAGTTGGTGTAAATCATAAAATTCATGAATACTAATTTTGTACATGCTTACAAGATGACACATTTATGACAGTCTCTGTGTCAACTTTGGATAATCAAGTGTTCATATCTTCCATTATAAGATCTGCTACTTTATCCAATAATGAATTATTATTATTTTTAATTTATATTATTTATATTATTAATTGAGGTCTTGACAAACATCTTTGTTTGCACTTTTTCTGGTGATTCATTTAAAGTCATTCTGTGATTGTTAAATACAAACTGTTTAAATAGTATTATCTGAACAAATACTTAACCTTGCATCCATGTATTATTACGAAAAACATTGTAACACAAGGCATCAAGTTTATGATTGTCTAATCAAACTACCGTACTATTGGATGCAAGCTGACCACTGAGCCTAAATAAACTGATGAACAAATCCAACACATTCTCCAATAGTTTAAGCTAGACAGAGTATCTTTAACCGTAGATTAATGTCAGCCCTTTTACTTCCATGGTGGCAACATACATAATGGTGCTTGTATCAGGAAATCCTGTCACAAAACAGGATATGTTTATTCCTGCATGTAGTGTTGTGTTAATCCACAACTGAATTAAGTGCTTCTTCCTTTGTGCTCTTACCATCACTGGGAAATCACTTTGTGCTGGAACACCTTTGGCAACTGGACCTGGGAAGCTTTGTGTGTGACTGTTGAGGTTGTAGGTCAAGACGTTGGAATAATCTCAGGGTAAAACTTACAGCTGCATTTATAATGCTCCATGTGTTTGTGTGGGTTATATATATATATATATATATGCATGCATACATTATTTTTATTATTTTCTGTTTTGCTCTTATTATTATTCACATATGTAGAAAAATTTATGACATTTCTTTCTAATATCAAAATCATTTGTCATAAGAAGTCCTCAATATTTCAGGTTTGTTTCATGTAAATATTGTATTTACTCTCAGGTTCCAACCGAAGACTTACACCAGGCATCTAAGTTTTTAATTGAAGCTTTAGTGCTACGAAAGAAATATATGGACATTTCAACTCAGAGTTTTCCTTCTTTAACGTTTCGATTTTTGCAACAGTTGAAACATGATGTTTGGGACACTAGCAATATTTTTATGGAGTCTAACCTGGCTGAGACTTTGAGTGGTGAAGGTAAAAGTTAATTTATTAATAACACAAAATTAGTGATAGTTACTGTTTTTTATAACTAGTAAGCAAAAATTTGTATGTGGGATGAAAAGTATGTTATCACTATGCTTTAAACCAGAAAAAAGGAAGAACTTATAATACTAAAAAACTGTTAATTATAAATACATATTTTAATATTCACAATGTTTCAGGCCAGGACACCTTTCCTCAGGTGGTGTTCAATTTGTTATCGCAGGGGATTACCAAATACAAAACAGTTTATATGAGCATCATACAAACAGATGTAGAGTAGCATACATGTGAATCATTATTAAATCAATATTATTTTAAAATTAGGGTATATTGACATATATACAATAAAATCTTTATTATCCTTGGCAGTGTAGATAGGCAAAAATTTCAGTTAGAAAAAATTTTCTGTATGATATTATGTTACTGTTATAAAGTATGATATTCCTATATTGTCTTTGACAATAACAGTTTTAAACAATAATAAATTTTTAAAAAACTTTAGGTTTAATAAAAAAGTTGTAATTACAGTATTTTAAACATGAATCACAGTACAGGCAGCTAACAATCGAAGCTTGCTGGCAGGAACAAACAAAAACGAAGCTACAGCAGTGCCACAAGGCTACAACTAGCATTTCTGAAGACATTGGAATTTTCATTTGCATGAGCTTTCCAGATACGTGGATAATTGGATAACAAAGATTTTTTTAGATATATATATATATATATATCTACTCATCATTATAAATAAAATCAATAATTGAAAGTTTAGCTCAGACTTGTGTACAGAGGGAAAAAAGTGATAAAAGCTTTGTGTGATAATATGTTGTTAGAAGAAAAAAAATGTTCAGTTATGAACAAATTCTGCCACAGTTACGTTCCAAAATTATTATTAAGCTTGGTTTTATCGTTTTTTACTTCATTTGAATTATGCTATTAGAGTATGGTTGGGAAAAAATACTTTTTGTGTAACTGTGTGAGGCAGGCCTAGTTAGATCATGTTGTACTTGGTTGTATAAAGTTGTTTTTCTGGCTAAATAGGGCATTGTTTGTTAGGCTGCAAGTGAATGGGCAAAAAAAGTCATAAAAATATAATTATATATAAATGAATATAAAGGTGCTTAAATCCCACACATATAACATAAAACCTAGATCTGATTACTGATTTTAAAGATAGGCTTCTAATTTTATGGTGTGTTATAAAAGTTATTTTTATACATTTAAAAATAGCTGGTATGGATAGAGAAAGCGCTAGTAAAGGAGCGACAAACATTTCGACCTTCTTCGGTTGTCGTCAGGTTCATGTCAGGTCAAAAAGTTGTTCGCTCCTCTATTAGTGCTTTCTCTACCCATACCAGCCATTTTTAAATATATAATTTCTCTACAAGTGGGTTTTCTCGTCATCATGGGAAAGTTATTTTTATTGGTATGCCATTGGTTGTGAGCATAGTGATTCTGCATGCAGTATTTTGGAAATTTAACCACAGATGATATTTATATAATAAAAACTTTATATGGAAGTATTAAACGAATGTTGAAAGACATTGAAATGTACAGAAATGGTCGGTGGTTTTTACTGTTTCTTCAGAAAGAGAAATGTTGCAATTAAATATTTTATAATAGTGAAAGCTCGAAGTTCTTACAGATGGCTCATATGAAACTTTATTTTGACCAAGTTTCATCCAGTAATGGAATAAGTTAAACTACTATACAACATAAACATTGAATTGATGATACAGGTTGTTTTATTCAGAATTGAACACATACACTTAATATTGTAAGTACTTTTGTAATGTATTTATATCTGTAATTGGGACATTTCCATGATATGTTATGGAAATTAAACAATAGTTTATGATGTATAAAGCAAAATATTTTTGTAATTTGCATATATTTCTGTAAGGAAATGTATATGTATGCTCGTGCTCTCATTTATGAATGTCATAATAATTTTATTTATTTTGTTCTGGCATTTTGTTCAGAGACAATTAAAATAATATTGTCTTTCAATACAGTACTTCCATCCTCTCACAAGCTTAGCTATTCTTGTTCATTGCTGCCCTCTATATGTAAAAGTTTTATTATGCATGCCACAAACCTTCCACATCTTTCTTTTGGAATCAAATGATTCTGTTGTGTCTTTCATCCAAATTATCATGTGTCACTTCTTCACCAGTAGGAATATAGTGTACTCATATGGCATGTGCAACTCTACTAAACTGTTGCTTCTTGATTGACAGCACTTGCAGTCAGACATTTTTAAATTATTTGTCTGGATTATTATTTTAAATTGAATTTGTTCTTGGTGTAGTTTAGTTGAACGTACTCAGTTTTTTGTAAAGCACTCAGGTTCAGTTCCCCTTCTTCTGGGTGCATTTATTTCTTACTTTAGACACTTTTATTGACTAATATGACATGAATTCTGAAGTTCATGCCATCACTTCAGGAGTCTCATATTCAACAGGCACTTTACCACAGGCATATGGGTTAACCTTTATCTCCAGATAATGAACGTGTTAAACCCAGGCAAACTAATGAGGACTTTGAGCACCTGTTTTCACTTCCTGAACTTGCCATGCCTTATCCATACTTTTCCTGAGGATTCTATTCAGCCTTCCACAATTTATTGAACTTTAATTTTCTAGCATGTGATGTTTTATCCCTTGCTCTTATATCTTGTGACACACATTTTATATTACTGCATGAAAATACTTCCCAAATTTATTTGGGTTCATGCTGAACAATTCTCCTTTCAGTTGGGTGATGGTGTTAGTATGCCTCATCTTCAATAGGCTTTGGATCAGTCTGCCTACATGTATCATAGGACTAACTGTCCATATTTTATCCAGTAACTGTAGGGTTTGGTTTTACACATTTATAGAGGTGAGCTACAAATCTCCTATTTGTTTCACCCATGCTCAATAACCCTACCTCTATAATACCCTCACAACTCTTTTATAGTAAATTTCACAATCCACCTTCTGTCTGAAACTCTTTACAGAAATTTTGAGGGATTTACTGGGGATATCCCTCCCTCCTTACTTCCATTTAGGCTCACTTGTCATCTTCAGCTCTGGCTTTGCAAATGTGGTTTATCTATTGTTGGGACATTTTAGGTCCTGGTGCTACCTTATCTTGAACCCATTTACCTGCTCCTTAAGTATTTGTGTGTGGCTCTTTTTTTAAGAAGTTTTGTCTTTAATATTGGCTCATAATCCTTGGAGTCATGGATGTTATCTGTTAGCAACAATTTTCCCTTTTACATCTGGTAGTCCATTTATCTGAGTCAGAGCTGAGCACAGCACTAGTTCCAGTTTCCTGTTCTTCCCCTTTAAAGTCCTCACTTGTCCTTCCTCCTTGTAGTGCCACAATTCATTGTTTTTATCGATGACATACTGTATATTGCCAACAGTTTTGGTGACTAATTGGCATGTTCAAGCTCAGTGGGAGCTTGACTTGCAGCCTTTGTTCATTGATGGTATCCTTTCACCATCTTTTTAAAATTCCATTTCTTGCCCCACCTCCCTTGCCCCAGGTACCTGTTACTTTACCTTCATCTTGACATCCTCTAATTTGTCAGCATCTATCAGTGGTATAATACATGCCATTTTCATCCCACAGACTATCACACTTGTTACACATCATTCACTGGGGTTTCACTCTTTTCTGCTTATGGTTCCCAAAAAGATCAAATAATGGAGGTTTGTCATCAATCTTACTTGCCTCAGTTGTTTTGTTCACCTCATGCATTTCACCATGGAAACTTTCCTCACTCTTCGGTAAGCATTTTCTCTGGGTCTATGGATGACTAAGTTAGATTTCTGCAATGCTTACCTGCATATTCCTATCTCTGTATGATATTGACTTCATCATTGTTTCATCTGTTGGGGTGATGTACCAATTTCATGCCCTGCCCTTTGAGCTGGCTTCATAGCTTCAGTTTCTTATCTTTTATGTTGAGAAGTATAATAGATTTACCATTGTGCATTTATTTTGATGCCTATACTTATTTCTATGTAGTTATCTTTTTTATATGAGACATATATTCTTGACTGTATATTGCACAAGTCCTGCCTGTTCTTGATCTTTGTAGAACATTCATGTGTGTAAGAATCAACAAAGTACTAGGTTGGTTTGTAATATACTATTGATTGACAGTATTGTTGTGAGTTTTGGTGAATGTTCTGAAGTCTCACAGGATTGATGTATTAAAAAAAAACCTACACGCTGAAAACCAAGAAAATATTGTTGGTCAGCTACAATCACTGTGTTATAGGCCTAGGAAGCTATAACTGTAATTAATGCCTATTAAGCAGAAAACTACAGAATTGGATCAGGAACATTTATAGATTTCTAATGTTTCAGTGAATTACTTTGGATGTTATTATTTCTCTGAGGACACAGGAAGGAGTGAACTTGTAATCAGTGTAAGGTCAATAAAACTAGCTAGCTTAAGTGAGGTGCAACAATATCAACTCAGAATTAATTTGCTCATGGTGTACTTAGGTCACTGATAAAATATCCAGTTGTAGACTGGATATAAGACTCAGCCTTGTCTGTAAGTTTATAAAACTGTTGTATGTAAAGCATCATTTGTAGTAATTATTGGTAATAATTGTTATTGTAAACTGTATTGTTTTTATGTTTGTATATTAAAATATATTTGTGTTAAAAAAGGTATTGTTATTTGCAAACAAGAGTGTGCTCCCTTTAGTTGACTCTGCATGAGAAGTGGCATATTGCTTGAGATCTCTTGGATACTCCTCCATCCATTGTAGATCTCCTTAGGTAGGTAGACAAAACTCATGCATTGATGGGTGTACCACTTGTTTTTCTTCATACATATTCACATATCATTTAAGAATGATTCCTTTCAGAGCTGGGGTGTGTGGGTTAATCACTAGTAGGCTTCAGGTTATTGGTCTGTCAATGGATGATCTTTACATATCAACATCTTGGAGTTCCTTCCTGTTCATTGGGTCTTGGATCACTTTCTTCCTATTGCCAGGTGTTATCTACTAATGATCCATTTTAACAGCTCAACAGTGGTGGCATATATCAATCGAATCGAAAAGGAGACACTAAGTTAAAACCCCTTTGTTTTCAATATTGGGTCTCCTGTATTAGGCCCATGTGGAACACGTTAATTTAATTTCATGCCACATCCTGGGTGATTTCAACTTCATGGTGGATTGTCTCTCCAATCCCACCAATATTTCACCAACAGTGTTTTTTTTTAATTCTCTTGTTTTCAGGTGGCTTTGTAATCTGTAGGGTTTTCCTCACATTGATGCATTTGCCACAACCCTCAATCACCATTTACCTGTCTTTTGGTTCTCAGTACTTCATCCTCAGGCCTTAGCTATAGATGCTTTCAGTCAGGATTGTTCACACAAATTCATATTTTTATCCTCTTATCCAATTTCTTCATCAGGTAGTTTCCCTTATCTATATCACCCCATCCCAAGTCCTTCTGATTATTCTCTACTGACCAACTTAACCATGGTTTCCTCATTTACTACTACAGTTATCCTGTACCACTTCCCATGTTACCCAACCTCTTTCATAAATCATAGTTACTGGTTCTGCATCTTGTGCTTCATATCCTCCATCTTCATACCTAGCTTTTGTCCATTCCTTGATGAGGAGATCTGGTTTTTCTATTGTATAGTTTTTATTTGGCTCAATTCATCTGTTCTTCATTCTTGGATGTCTTTAAGTGAAAATGGAAAGTCTTCCACACATGAGACCAGACTCAGAATTTTTCTGCTGGTGTATCCGAGTTTCTTACATGGTGTTTTGACCAAGGATCTTCAGTCTTCGTAATTTCAGATTATCAGACAGCTCCCATATCTTTCATCTTTTGCTGTACCACAGAGTTTTCCTTTCAGCTGTATTTATCATGTTAATTCATTCTTTCTAGATTTGTTTGCCTTTCTTGGTGACCTGCTCTTCCAGATTTGGATATTAATGTGATTCTCCATTTGAACTTTTTTTCCTCATGTTTTTTTGTTTCACCTGTCTCTTAAGGCATATTCCTCTTCCTTGTGGTCTGTTGGCATCAGCAATCTGACTTGTTCATCATTGGTGTTACACAAACATTTTATCACCATACCTATCTTCTCCTTTATCTGTATCCTTCTTTCCTTCCTAAACCCTTGGCAGCTCATGGGGATAACTTCTCTTTTTATCTGTTTACCTCCCCTCTGTTTCTCATCTCTAGACCTGTCCAGACGTGGATAGACTTATATTTCATGTATGTGCCCTTTATTGTTATATTACTAGTACATTTTGCTTATGGGGTTCTTGTTCTCATCTCTTTATCTCATGGCAACCGTCTTTATCCAAAGATTTCTCTTCTTGGTAGGAAATCCTACAATTGAGCATCTGGACCATCTGTAACATGTTCATCTCCCATTATTTACATCATATTGCAGTTTTGGCTTACTCAGGACTTTGCCTTCCACCTGTAGTTGTACTTCATATCTTGGTATGACTCTGACAATGGGTATGTCTCTATTAATGCTTTTCTTTCAGGGCCTATTTGTCATACCTTCAATACATGGATCTTGTTCTGTTATGAACAGGTATTCTTTAACAATAATTTGCACTGTTTGCTATGTTGACTATCACTTCCTTACCATGGCTTTGCATGTTCACCTTTGAAATAGGGTGTTTCACAAGATCACTGTAGGAGAATAAGGTCATGACACTTGCTTCATAAATTGTCACTACTATCCATGGACTTTGTGGCTAAAGTAGAAAGGGATAGCTACCCATTTCTGTCATCCTTTAATTGAATAAACTGGTATGGCCTGCTTTTCACAATAAATTTCATGATCACACATTGCACTGTCTTGGGTGTCATCATTCTTATAGGAGAATAAGGTTGTCCAATGCATTCTCAGCTACCCATTTCTGTCCTTTAATTGAATAAACTTTTCTGCTTTTCTAGTAGAGTTTAAGCATTCTCAGCCCCCTTTTTTCTTCTAGTAGAGTTTAAGAGCCCTTACTTCTTACCATTTCCAAGCCAATGGGGTAGTCATCTACAGAGGAATCCTATAACCTTTTAGTTCAGAGTAGGATGTTGGCATTCTGCCAGTGTAGGTGATGTCATATCCTCTGATCTGTGATTAATCATATAACAGAGTGAGATGTCAAAATACAGTTCACCCCTTTGATTGGAAGCCATCATCCTTCTCTTCCGTAGCTGGTTTTGGATTTAGAGTGAACCAATCAACATAATTACTCACACAGGTTATGGGTTGTCTGTTTTCCTCTCTCACTTTCTCCTCCTGTGTTATGGATCACAGCAGGGATATGTGGGTTTGTTTCACTTCTATTCTTGACTCTCTGTATGTGGATGTTTATTGCTCTTTACCTGGTTCTGCCCTGTTTCACATGGTTACAGAAGCTGATTGCAAGTGATATATTTCCTTTAGATATTGAATGTCAAATTCCTGGATCGATAGCACAGAGCTAATCCTCTGTTGTTTCCAGAAATCAGAGTAGTTCTCAGTTCCACAGTTTTGGGTTTGAGGTAAAAATGGTAGGATCCTCATCCTATCCTCACCTGGATGTTGGTGACCTGTGAGGAGGTTTTGAATGCAGTTGACTTACCAAGTACAGTCTGCCACATCATAGGACTCATCCTTATTTATCTACCTTTATTAGTGTTGGATCGAGTTACTGTGTCTGTCTCCAGTTAGGATCACTTTCCTCCTACTCAGACATGCTCTTCTCATTTACCATCCTGATTTCTTACACATTACATGAATGAATGAGGATTATACCTAGATCAGAAATGATGCAATTCCTGTCTTTGGATCTGACTATCTACTCTGCAGAGGCATCCTTCAGATACTTTTGGGGGGTACATCTGTTTTTATTTTGCACCAGTCTCTCCTCCGATTCAGTATGGAATTCTAGCTAATCTTGTTGGTGGAGGGAAGTGCCATATCAGAAATTATAATTTTCCTAAACTGAAAATTTACTTCCTATAGGTATTTACCTCTACTCACTCTTCTCACCCTTACTTCTCAATCATTTGTAGTGTTTTCATCATCTGATAGTTCAGTAGAGGCACATAGATGGAGTCACTTGCATCACATGAATGCACTGTCCTCCTACTGGGAGGGGGAGAAATGGTGCATGATGATTTGCATGAGAGAGACAGTGGAATCATTTGCTTCCAATAGGGGGTACAAAAGACTTGTGGCACGTGTTATAAAAAGTTCACATATAAATGGCAGTAATGAATGAGAATAGCTAATCTTGTGAGTAGAAGTAGGTATCTATTGGAAATACATTTTCAGTGTAAGAAAACTTTAGAATGTAGTTTATTTAAGTTAAATTGTGTGATTTTGTTCTTATTTTAAACATTTATGATGGCAAGGGAAACTAAATCATCATGTTAATATTTGGGCTGCATTATACTATGGACTCTATAGCATATATTAACTCTTTTTTTTTTTTTTTTAATCCATATTCCCATACAAATGTAGTTAACATTGTCTTGGCTATATGAATACTGCATCCTAGAAGAATCTCAAGAGTTTGCTGATAGTTATATGCTGTTTAAATTACATGACAGAATTATGCATTTACCACAATTCTTAAGTATGTATCAGGCTTTCTCAGAAGTTTTCAGTTAAATCCTGATACATGCCCAATATATACTGTTTTTCTTCTGCAGCTATATTTTTATGGTTAGAGATGATAGAATTGAAAATAAAATCTGAATCAGCTGTGATTTTACTTGTACCTGAGGTTTTCCTTCTTATCTTCCCAGGAATATCAAAACTTTGGATGTCAAAGAAGACCTAATGGTTAAGAAGAGTTATCCAAACCAAGTGTTGAATACTTGTTTACTTTAAAGTTTGTGTCACATGCATGTATACATAGATGGATAAATTATGTAACAGAAAACAATAGGCCCAAAATGTTGGTCAAATGATTGTTGAATATTGTATTTAAAGATGAATAACGTGGTGTTATGAAAGAAAGTAATCAACCATAAAATCATAAATAACCAGTTTTTATGACTCTCACATTTTGTGGCAAAAACACCAACGTTATAAGGAAATTAAGAGAATAAAAAAATTTCACAGAGGGAATAAACTGTAATACTGAGTTAATTTTCAATCTTTTTTTGTTACTTTAAAAATATTTGTTGATAAGTTTGTTTTAGATAAATATGCTATCACTATTTCTTTGTTGAATGTATAAATTACAGACCACCCTTACCACGATCCTCCTATGGTGAAAGACCCTTGGACATGTGTTTTTCCTGAGAATGCTGGATACCAGCTTAAAATGGAAGATGGTGTAATTCAAGTCTCCCTAGTCTAGATGATATGAAAGATGGATGTCGTTGTGATTATCCGTTTTGTCCTTATCAGATTTTGTTCGTGACATGAATTTGATTTGTGCACTGATTGCAGATGGCCCATTGTATGTATCAATTGAAGAACAACATATCATTAACGTTTTTTGTGTACTGTAAATAATTGATAACTACTGTAAATAAATGCTGTATGTGTGTGTATATATATAGGTGTATATGTATATATATATATTGTCCTTTGGAGCACCTTAGATCAAGTCTTCCTTTTGTTTGTATCTAAAGTTATTTTTTATTTATTCTGCTCCAAACATTAAATGACCATCAGAGCTTAAAAATTATACAGCTACAGCAAGTTAAACCAATGTTATGCCATGTCAACAGTCAGTTAATTTTTATATAAATCAAGTATCTTATGTTCAGATATGTGATTGGGAACCCTTATGATTAGCCAGTTATCTTATTATTCTCTTAAGTAATTACTTAAACATATATAGGTTTACATTTTTGCAGTTCATAACTTTTTTACTTCATCACATAGTTTGGTCACCTTGAACAGAAAGTGCAGCTTGTCAACAATTTTACATGCATCAGACAGAAAGCTGATAAGTTTCTGAGTTATATGTATTCATTCTGCAATTTTAAGATATTTTTAGGATATCTAGTAATTTAATGGAATGTGATGCATCTCTCAAGACCATCCCATATATGGTATTTAGATTCAGTGAATGTGAAGGTAATTCCATTCATTCAGTCCTTACTGTAAAAAAAATATGTTGATTGATTTAGTTGTTCTGATCTGCAAGGTAAAGTTAGGTACAGTTGTATCAGTAAGTTGTAGTCTAAAGGATTGTAAGAAATAATTATTAATATTAATGACCTTAACTCTTTAGTTCTGCAGGATTCCCTTATCAGTTGAAATGTCAAACTTGTATCCATATGAAATTGGGTACTGTTCTGTCAGTGTACTTTTAAACTTTGTTATAAACTTCACTTCAAGCAGTTTTACTGAATCAGTAATTGTAACTGCTGCAAAATATATCAAGGACTATTTATGCCATTGCTATTTAACAAGTTCTCATAGGAAAATAAAGTATTTGCAAAGAATGTCCCAAACTTAAAGACTTCATCAGAATTATTTTTATCTTAATTGCAGAGATGTTTCTTAAAAATATGGGGTTGACTTTCTAGGTCATTAGAATCCATATGTAAAACCTGTAATATGTTATGAGAATCAAAATATGGTTTTGTCGCTTCATGAAATAAATGTCAACATTGTGTTTCAAACTCCAGGCTGCTTGCATACTGTTTTGTGATTGTGTTTTCACTTTCAGCTACTTATCTTATTTCTCTATCTTTTTCAAGATTCCTGTTTCCCCATTCCCCACCCCCAGTGGCACAATAATATATCTGCAGACTTACAATGCTAAGAAGTGGGTTTTGATACCTGTGGTGGGTGAGCACAGATAGTCAATTGTGTAGCTTTATGTTTAATTACAAACAAACAAACCCTGTTCTTCCCTTTCTATATTAAAAAAAGGTTTAATAATCTTGGTACTTAATAATGTACCAAATAAAGTAGTGTTTAGAAAGTTTGTTTACTTGTATACTTTCTGAGTTGGGGAAGTATTGAATATTCCATGTTTCACATACATCATTTCCCAAATTTGGAAATAAACTGATATAGTAACATTTTGTGTTGTTTTATATAAACTTATGATATTGTGACAAGTAGATTAACAGACAGTTAAATGACATTAAATTTTAATGTTTAAAAATATGTAAAAAACATGAAAAAGGTAACATTCTATTGTTAGGAAATCATTCTGCTATCGAAGATTAAGTTACTTGTCATCCAAGTATCAGTTGCATGT
Organism: Tachypleus tridentatus; assembly: GCF_004210375.1. Classification (NCBI taxonomy): domain Eukaryota; kingdom Metazoa; phylum Arthropoda; class Merostomata; order Xiphosura; family Limulidae; genus Tachypleus; species Tachypleus tridentatus. Next base: position 51,580,606 of record NC_134836.1, read on the forward strand.
ACTACTAAATGAGCTACAAGAACTGGCTGCTCAAAAAGCTTCTCCTCACCGAGATTTCTATAACATAAGAAAAGTAAGAAATAATTGTTATATCAGACTTTATTTTTATCATCTTAATGATCTTTTGCAGTACCATTTTAAACTTAAATTTTTGTTTATTGATGTTATTTTAATTTCATCAAAGATTTTGACATAAATTTTTTCTACTTTTCTAAAAGTTTGTGTTGTTTTTAATTACTTAATGAGTGTTTGTAATATGTACGTAGCATTATTGGGATTCTTTGTTAATGTTCATTATATGAACTTGCTTTCCAGTTAACATTTGTTTTGAAATCAGTTTATTATTTAGTGAAACAGCTAAAAAAAACTATTGAAACTTGAAGAAAAACAAATTGGAATTCTAAATAAATGCAACACATACAAAAATTTTTATGAAAATTTAAAAATGTGTGAAATATTATTTATGTCATGATTCTAAACTTTTGATCCACTAGAAACTGTGTTGTGTAGTTAATTTATCTTAGCTCTTGTATTTCAGTGAATGGGTTTCATAAATGCCTTTGTTTTAATATGGATGAATATTTAATAATGATTTTTGAATTGTTGTCCCTAGGTGGATACTCACATTCATGCTTCATCATGTATGAATCAAAAACATTTGCTGCGCTTTATTAAGAAGAAAATTAAAACTAACCACGATGATATTGTTTGTGAAAAAGATGGTGTTATGATGACTCTTGACATGGTAAATATTTTTATTACAAAGTTTTGGAGAATCTCAGTAACTATCTGCTGTAATTAAATATTAATTTAGTATAAAAACAGTTACTGGATACCGTAATGGTGTTTGAGACCCATAATGGAGCAAACAAAGGATAAAACTATTAATTTAGTATAAAAACAGTTACCGGATACCGTAATGGTGTTTGAGGCCCATAATGGAGCAAACAAAGGATAAAACTATTAATTTAGTATAAAAACAGTTACTGGATACCGTAATGGTGTTTGAGATCCATAATGGAACAAACAAAGGATAAAACATGTAGGATTTCTCTGGCTTAAACATTTTTTTCTTTGTAACAGTTAGACTTAAATAAGTACAGTAAAGCACTTAGAAGCTTGTTATGAAACAACTTAATATGGAGAAACCACAATTTCAGTAAGGTTACTGGATAAAAAAGTTAATATTGTATACAATCAGAGAAGTAAAGTCAAGAGTACTGTATCATAAAGCTAGTAGTGTGAGAATACTTGTTTTTAATCTGTGAACTTTGTAGCATGAAATAGTGATATTTATTGTAACTATGATTATTTTAGAAAAATTGATAACCTTCTTTAACTGTATGTATTAGCTTTAAGTAAAATTAAAGTAACTGTAACACTCACTTGACACAAACCATATGAAAATAATGTATCGCTACTGTGCAGGTTCAGTTCATTTCTAACATGTGGTTAGTTATTATTAGAATAGCATAGTGGGGCTAAGAACAAATGAGCAAAATTTGAAAAAAAAAAGTCGTGTTTACATATGTATTGTAACTGTAGATGTGTGTTTTAATTATTTGGTTTGTTGAGGAAATGTTTATATAAGAATTGGGCTTTACCTCACACCGTTTAATTTTAATTAATTTGTATAAAACGTTTAGATTTAAATGGTGATAGTGTGTGTATATTTTTCCTTTCAATGAACAAATATAACTTTTGGCAACAAAGACTAATAACTGGTGTTTTCTTGAACAACGTATCACCTATAAGTTAAAAAGGAATATTCTGTTTGGAAGATTGTGATTTAAGACTACACAATCTATCAATAGAGAAAAAGAAAACACAGTAAAATAAAGTAAATCAAACACAATAAATAGCTATCTGTCCAATATTTTGATTATGCTGACATTATCATTGGTATGAGAACAAATTTTAGCCATTGTTAATAAGTGCAAAGAGCAAGAATGACCAACTGTGGTTTTATTGTCTCTGTTTAGCTTGCAGTATGATAAACACATTTGTTATAGGTATACTTGTGCTGTAAGTAAAACAAAGTTAAAATTATATAATTCAGATGAGCATCTAACAGTTGTAGCTAATTACAGCTGATGATGAATAAATCCTCTCATTAAAACCTAAAGCTGACCGCTGTTATTTGTCTAAAACTTTGGTGTTCTTCAGGTAAGTAGAAATTCTGTGTTAATTAACTTTGAATTGATTTTATGATTCTGAACATAGATGTTAATTATCTATAATTTATTAGAACTATACAAAATACGAGATTTTAGTCAGTCAGTTTAATTTGTGAAATTTTGAAGTGATAGTTTAGAGAACTATAAATAACAGTTATCTGTAAGCAAAGTATAATATTGTTTTTTGAAATAGACAACTTAACTCTTAATCATGTATTTGTAGGTCTATATTTCAACTTTATGGACAAGTTAAAACTATTTGTATAAATACTCAGGTCTTCATTATTGTTTTAAAACTGTAAATCACTAATTTTATAAAATAGTAATATAGTTTCTTTTCTTATCTTTAGGTTTTCAAGTCGCTGAATATCACAGCATATGATCTCAGTGTGGACTTACTGGATGTCCATGCTGTGAGTTGAAATCTGGACTTCTCTCAAAAGTTATTTTGTGTAAATCTAGGAATAAATAAGAAATATATCCAAAATTTTGTTTTCATTTTAATAGTCTTAATATTAGTTATTAAGAAACAAATTATGAAAACTTTTTGTGATATTATATAAGTCATGTTATATTGTCTGCATGCCATTTATAATGACTGTCATCAGTAATTTTTCTTTCTAATTGTTTTCTTATCATTTCAGGATCGAAACACTTTTCATAGGTTTGACAAATTCAATGCTAAGTACAATCCAATTGGGGAGAGCAGTCTCAGAGAAATATTTCTTAAAACTGATAACTACATCAATGGCAAGTACTTTGCATCAATTCTCAAGGTAAGCTAACAGACTGATGGACGAAGCTAGTAACTAAAGTACAGCTAACACACTGATGGACAAAGCTAGTAACTAAAGTACAGCTAACACACTCATGGACGAAGCTAGTAACTAAAGTACAGCTAACACACTTATGGACGAAGCTAGTAGCTAAAGTACAGCTAACACACTCATGGACGAAGCTAGTAGCTAAAGTACAGCTAACACACTCATGGACGAAGCTAGTAGCTAAAGTACAGCTAACACACTGATGGACGAAGCTAGTAGCTAAAGTACAGCTAACACACTGATGGACGAAGCTAGTAGCTAAAGTACAGCTAACACACTGATGGACGAAGCTAGTAGCTAAAATATGTGGTTTGTTAAAACCAACTTGCCTTGTTAACTTTGTTTTCATTTTTTTTGTGAAAGCAACAATCAAAGTCATATTCAAGACTAATAAAAATTGTTATGAACTGTTTTATGTTTGCTCGAAGATATGAAGAGAAAGAAAATTTGTGGTATATAATTCTGTATCTACTCTTAATAACATAAGTAATGGTTTTCAAGTGAGACTCAAAACTCAAGCAAAGTTGTTTTAATAAAACAAAATAAGATTATAAACTATGTTTTTTCTCTAGTTATTTCTTATCTAATCGAAGTATGAAAACGTTTTCAGTGTCATGTTCTCTTATAATTTGAATATTGGCTCTAGGATTTTTTGTAACCTAAGAATGAAATATTAAAATTAAAGATGCATTCTTTTATTAGTAGAATTTTAAATGCATTTTTTACTTAAATATATTTTATGAGAAATAAAATGCCCATGAAATAATTATAACATTTTAATAATATTCATTTGCTACAAGATATACTTTGTATTAAAATATTATTAGTATTTTTCTTTTGCTTCTCAGAAGCCTAAAACAGTTTTATTGTAAATTTCAAATGATAAAGTTCATTACAAATTTGCAATCTTAAATATGTTATTATTGCACTATAGGAAGTGATGTTTGATCTGGAGGAAAGCAAATACCAGAATGCAGAGTTTCGACTATCAGTATATGGTAGAGATAGAGATGAATGGGACCATCTAGCTAAGTGGACTGTTGATAACAATGTGTACTCTGACAATGTGAGGTGGCTAATCCAAGTTCCTCGACTTTAGTAAGTCATAAATGCAATATTTTCTCACCTAATTGTTTAATCTATTGGTCATAACATGTGTGGAAAGTTAGAATAGGCATCACTTCTATTGGTTGATAGTTGAACTTCATACGAATGAGAAATCATTTGAAAGCTGTTTATAGATGTAACCAATTAAGAAGAGTCTGTTATGTAAGTATGTTTCTACCTTGATTTATTTTTAAAGTCCAGTGACTTTATCTTTTTTTTTTTTTACTGTAACATTATTGATGTAATTTGCTTTCTATAGTAACTGTTTTCCAAAATTCACGTTACATACATAGCTACTGCACCTGCTGAAGAACAACTGACATTGTATAGCATGATAAAATTTATTTTAAAACTAGATGAGTTTGTAGGTAGTTTGTGATGTGATATTACTTCACAGAAATACCCATCTAATAAATATTCAAGCCTCATAGTTCTTCAGCAACTAAATGTGCACTTCCATCATGAAGTGTCTGTAATGACAACATAAGTACATTAATATTGCTGAAAGTCATTGCTGATAAGGCTGTACACTCAGGAGCAGAATGTAATAGGTAAGCTAGAATATAACGTGAACAGTGTTTAGTTGAACTAATATTTATATCAATGATCTATAATATTTTCAGCTCTTTGGTGTAACACACCTTAACTGACAAAGCATGGCCTATTATGGCAGGAAATATTATTTTCAACAAGGTTTCCTATTTGATAAAAATAATGCATTCTATTCTTTACTAATAGAAATGTAAAATATAATTTTATTAATTGTATAGATTAACAGATTGATTTTTGGTTGCTCTCTAAATACATAGTTTGCTGTATTTGGAAGTTAATATCATTGGGTGAAAGTTATGTTACTACATCACAATCAATGATAATAGCTTGAATCATGATACTTCAAAAGGCTTAGTGTAAATGTTTCCACTTAGAATAGTGTATATAATAACATAATAACACTTCAAGTTCCCAAAATTTGATTTATGCAACCAGCAACTTGGTCTGTTGGTCAGTTTTAGGGATACATCATTGAATGTTGGTTGAAATGCCATTTATGTCAGTCATCAAGTCTTGTGCAGTATGTTTAAATTTGTGAAGTGTTATTTTTTCTTAATTGGTTAGTGGTTGATATTATATTAAGTTACAATTAAAGTGATAGTAATTTAAATAATGTTATTCTGATGTATGTTTCCAAGTTTGGCATGAATGTTACTTGATGTAAGAAATATTTTTAGTTGAGTACTCAACTTATAACTCACTTTTTTTAACCACTTTCAGTTATTTTTTTTCAAGTATCTCATTGAGTACTTTTGTCAAGTAATGAAGTGAGAAAATTTAGTCAAGTGTTAGAAGGACTCATTTTGTGGAGGAGTTTGCTGTACTGTCATAGGATATCCTTAGGAGTTAGGTTGAATATTATAGCAGTATAACACAATGTTACTCTTGTAAAGTACAAAAGCATCAATTAGAATACAACGTATTGTAATGTCATAATGGACGTAAAATAGTTTAAAAATTACTTGTACATATTTTTCATATTTAAATTTCTATAAGATTCCTTAAGAATGCAGTTTTATTGATTAAGAATTTGTCAGAAGGGAACTTCTGTTAGATACTAAAATATTTCTATTAGAGAAAAGAAATTGTTTTGTTGTGTTGCTAAAGAGTAAAGTTTTTAATCGCATTGAATATTTTGTGTTGGTTTTTAAACAGGAAGTTGAGAGTTTTCTACAACTATTTTATTTTTGATCTAATAAAACAAAACCATGTTTTGGAAAAGATTTTACTTACCATCAAAATGGTAAAAAAGTTAAAACCCAATTCAAGTGTTGTTTGTTTGAGTGTGTGTGACAGATGTTGGTTATATGATAAAACATTTATTAAACTATCATTCTGTAACTATGAAAGAAATCAAGTGAAGCAAACAGACCAAAAACTATACAAGTCATGCTGTCATTACAAAACCCTATTACAGTACATATATAAACAACATTTCAGACGAACTGTTATCTGTCATTGTCCAGCTGGCTGATAGGTTCTGGTATTGAATGAAAAACCGTTTGGGCTGAGATTTGTAGGAGACAACAATAGATCTGAAATCCTGATTTTACAGGCCACTGATGTATGGAATGGACAACTCAAGAGTTGCTAGAATCCTTAAAAACAAGCTCCTGTTAGAGTTCCAACTAATCTGATGACACACTCACCAACATTCAGTAAATCTTACGCAGCATGATTGGCTTAAAGTTCTTCAAATAACAATCTGTAGACAGAAGATTCTGATGTTTGTTCATCCATTTGGATTTCCTCAATAAAAATGTAACATGAATGTGAAAGATGTTTTCATTCCAGCTCATAACATATCTAATTGTTGTTCCACATATTACCAAGAAATGGTTAACTCATTAGAAATATTATTTTGCACATGACATCATTGATAAGAAGAATGCTCTTCTCTAGATGGCTAGTTTCAAATCAGGAAATATCTTCTTGCAAAACTATGTGAGATTCTGTTGCTGCTGTGGAATAGAAAATCACTCTTTTAAGATCCAAAACGTTTTCAAGAAGTTGATGTACGCATATATGATACATACATATAGGTGGTAAAAAATGTAAACAGACGGTTGTAATATTCAGTGATGTTTCATGTTCTACTGAAATCATTAAGTAATATTTCATCACTAGTTTCCTAGTACCTTTTTTACACACAAAATATTTAAGTTTATATTTGTAATATTGAAGTCATTTTGTTTTTCACTGATAATTTTTAATGATATACGAATACTTATTTATCCTCAGTGATATCTACAAGTCCATTGATATTGTAGAGAACTTCCAGCAAATCCTGGATAATATTTTCATGCCTTTGTTTGAGGCTACTAATGATCCTCAAAGCCACCCTGATCTTCATGTCTTCCTGCAGTACGTAAGTAAATATCTGTATGTTGTATATGTCATTAACTATGTAGCACTTAATGCTATCTATAGTTTGTGTACAAGGTTTTAATATAATCATAGTATATTAGATTTATATTTCTCTTGGAAAAAACACGTTTCATATTACAACTAATTTATACAGGTTACTGTTTGTTTTGTTGTTAACAGTTAGGTGTTGTATGTCTTAAATTTTTAGTTTCATTCTGTATTTATCCACTTCATAAGGACACTGAACCTTTATTTTTTTATTTAAATATTGTAGATTTATCTCCACTTATCATTTGTGAGACCTTATCTCACAAATTATTACTACAATCAAAAGTGGTTAGTGACAGTTGTAATCAAGGAATACGTTTTATATTCTAGTTTTATTTATGTATAATTTTTCTGCTAAATTTTAAAACAGGCAGATGGTGTTGATCGTTTAAAAACAAAACAGTCAGATGATTTCTTATAATGTTTACTATATTCCCAGTGCTCCTTTAATTTTAAAGAATTTCTGGTTTTCTTTGTTGTCCAGTAAATTATATTTTCCCTATTCTATTTGATATTCTCCATAGTGAGTGTGTTCAGCTATGACAGATTTCTCTGAGTGGGAAAGTCACATGTCATCCACGTGTTCTTTTCATTTTTGATTGGTCTTTCAGTGTATCAATTGTATATTTTAAAACAGCTGCAAGATTTGCTGTAGTCTTCTAAATGCTTATATTTTATAGGATCAGTGGGTTGTTCATTGTCTTATTGGATTTAAAGATTGTTCTGATAATAAATTTTTGCAAATTTTTCAAAGTTTTTAGTTGATATCCTGTACAAAGCTAAAATTCTTTTTACATCTAATGAGGGCTAAAATATTTGCTCTGCTTTATTCAGAAAGGTCCTGGCTATCAAATTTTTATTTGCATGACTGTGGACTGTTAGGTTTGTAATGAAAGTACAGGAAGGTGTGAGTAGGATTTTTGGTGATGTGCATCAAAAGATGGTTGTGTTTTTCTATCTGTGAGGTGAACAAGATGTTTTGGGAGTAGAGGTAAGTTATAAATTATGTAATGGAAGGAGTAAAAGGACAGGCAGACACAGTATGGCTTGTGCACCCAAAGTGTAAGTTTCTAATGTGTCGTAATTGTGTAATTAATCAGATGGAAATTGATTTTAATTGGTAGGAAAAAAATAATTTTACAATAAAATAGTAAAACTAGAAAATTTTTATTTTTTGTTCTATAAGACATTTTCTCATGTCTACCTCATCCCATATAAAAGTCATTTTAATATTAGATCAAGTAACTGAATAACTTGATAGTGTAGGAAACAATTCTTGATGATCAAAAACCCGCTTGAAATAAAAGTGTATCTCAGAATGGCGGATATGGGTATTAACACTTTTATTGATACGGAGAGAACAACGTTTCGACCTTCCTAGGTCATCTTCAGGTTAAGAAAGAGAGAGTTTGAATGTGACAGTTGCCAGACACATCTTAGAGATGAGAGTATAAACGGGTACAGGATTGTAGGAGGCGTTGCAGGGGATGTTAGGTTATTAATTAGTGTAAGTACACCGGCAACGGTCACATTCAAACTCTTTTTCTTAACCTGAAGATGAACTGGGAAGGTCAAAACACTGAGATACAGTGTAAGGAACAGTTTTGTGTTGTTATAAACATAATATTTATAAAATACTTCAAGAGATCTACAATCTGTTCTCAGTGAGTCTTTAATTATTTAATTCAAAATACAAATATTTCTTTATCAGTTCTTACCCTGTTCTACATGTTGAAGATTTACTTCAGTAACCGAAACCATCACCAATCATATACACAAAGTTAGGCTTATGCAGTGTTGGATCTTTCTAAGTTTGAATTTATTTTTTTTTACACACCACTATAATAACTACTGATATAACAATATTCATACAGGAAAGTTTTGTCATTGAATACTTAAAGTAATTTAAAATGTAAAATTTAGTACGTAAAATGTGAAATTTGTTTTAAAATAAACAAATGACTAGCAATAAGAAAAACCACTTCCTTCATGTATTGTTAGCTAGATCATACAGGTCATATTAAGTTATAAACAAAAAAAATGTAATTTCTTTGACAGGTAATTGGCTTTGATTCAGTGGACGATGAGTCCAAGCCTGAAAATCAATGTTTGATCAAGATGTTACCCTGCCATCAGACTGGAGTGATAGTGAAAATCCACCTTATAATTATTATTTGTACTACATGTATGCAAATATGACAGTTCTTAACCACTTCAGAAAGTAATGTAATGTGTAACATACATGGTGCAAAAAAAAACGACTTTATTTTGATTTGTTGGCAAATGAAACAATGTCTCACTAGTTAATTGTTTAAGTTGTCCACATATTTTTATTTTAATCTGTAAAGAACTAATTTAATAAATTATTTTTGATACCCTTTAAGCCTATATAAAGAAGGTGCTTACAATATTGTTATAATAATTTAGAATTCATAAAATTATGTTCACCTAATCAGATTTTAGACATGATATTTCTGTTCATAAATACCAATAAAATTGGTGTATTTAGAAGGGTAAAAAAAAGTTAAAACACTGGTATACTTTTTAAGAAAATATAATAATTGTTTTTTTGTAACTTCATTTATTTGTTATTATTATTTGATCTAGAGAACGTGGGTTTAACACATTCTATCTTCGTCCTCATTGTGGAGAGGCTGGACCAGTACAACATTTGATAGGTGGATTTCTTTTGAGTGAGAACATATCTCATGGTTTGCTTCTACGAAAGGTGAGATAGTGGTATTTTTAAGCATTCTTTGTCATCTATTGTACATTTAAAGCCAATTTAGTTTATTATAAGTACTTTATTATACCTCAAAAATAACCTTAATTAAAAAGGTTTGTTCATAATCTGTGGTAAAAACTTGTATATTTGGTCATCTTGCCCCTGGCCATCCCTCTAGCCTTTGATTACTGAATTTAGAAGTCCTTACCCTCTTATGGCAATTCAGTTGGAGTATGGTAATTTCTTAGTCAAGATAACAGCTAAAATTGACCCCATTTTAAAGGGTTGCATTTTGTGAATATCAAAGCATTCGGAACACAAAATTTAATTTTTCAAGAAATTAATGTTAAATATTGTCAATAAATCAGTAAAAAATATAGGCTACTCCATAACTGATTGTAAATTGCACACTGGAGGTAACAAAGAAATGAAATGATTTGTCAAGAGAAGGAACCCGATAACAAAGTGATTCATGGCAGCTAAGGTAGAAATTACCTTTGAAACTGTCATAAAACTAACTAATACATATATAGCTCTACAAAACTGATACAAGATTTGTGGTTCCCAAAGCAAATAGCTTGGCAAAAAACCAAGTAATGAACACCATGTGGATAGAATCTGGCAAGCAGCAAGTGGTAATATGTCATTACAATGTACGTTTACTTGACTGTTACCTGAAAGAAGAACCACACAAATGAAACCCAGATTAAACAATCACCAAACAGCTACTGAAAAGTTTACTTGAAATTTATGTTATTGGACTTCTTTGGTTGTTGCATGTCTGAACTATTTATAAGTCATAAAAGTATTACATAACATGGGTAAATTAGTGATAGTAATGTTACAACTCTGAAATGACAGTATTACATAACATGGGTAAATTAGTGATAGTAATATTATAACTCTGAAGTGACAGTATTACATAACATGGGTAAATTAGTGATAGTAATATTATAACTCTGAAATGACAGTATTACATAACATGGGTAAATTAGTGATAGTAATATTATAACTCTGAAATGACAGTATTACATAACATGGGTAAATTAGTGATAGTAATATTATAACTCTGGTATGACAGTATTACATAACATGGGTAAATTAGTGATAGTAATGTTACAACTCTGAAATGACAGTATTACATAACATGGGTAAATTAGTGATAGTAATATTACAACTCTGAAGTGACAGTATTACATAACATGGGTAAATTAGTGATAGTAATATTATAACTCTGAAATGACAGTATTACATAACATGGGTAAATTAGTGATAGTAATATAACTCTGATATGACAGTATTACATAACATGGGTAAATTAGTGATAGTAATATTATAACTCTGAAATGACAGTATTACATAACATGGGTAAATTAGTGATAGTAATATAACTCTGATATGACAGTATTACATAACATGGGTAAATTAGTGATAGTAATATTATAACTCTGAAATGACAGTATTACATGAAATGGGTAAATTAGTGATAGTAATATTATAACTCTGAAATGACAGTATTACATAACATGGGTAAATTAGTGACAGTAATATTATAACTCTGAAATGACAGTATTACATAACATGGGTAAATTAGTGATAGTAATATTATAACTCTGAAATGACAGTATTACATAACATGGGTAAATTAGTGATAGTAATATTATAACTCTAAAATGACAGTATTACATAACATGGGTAAATTAGTGATAGTAATATTATAACTCTGAAATGACAGTATTACATAACATGGGTAAATTAGTGATAGTAATATTATAACTCTAAAATGACAGTATTACATAACATGGGTAAATTAGTGATAGTAATATTATAACTCTGAAATGACAGTATTACATAACATGGGTAAATTAGTGATAGTAATATTGTAACTCTGATATGACAGTATTACATAACATGGGTAAATTAGTGATAGTAATATTATAACTCTGAAATGACAGTATTACATAACATGGGTAAATTAGTGATAGTAATATTATAACTCTGAAATGACAGTATTACATAACATGGGTAAATTAGTGATAGTAATATTATAACTCTGAAATGACAGTATTACATAACATGGGTAAATTAGTGATAGTAATATTACAACTCTGAAATGACAGTATTACATAACATGGGTAAATTAGTGATAGTAATATTACAACTCTGAAGTGACAGTATTACATAACATGGGTAAATTAGTGATAGTAATATTATAACTCTGAAATGACAGTATTACATAACATGGGTAAATTAGTGATAGTAATATTATAACTCTGAAATGACAGTATTACATAACATGGGTAAATTAGTGATAGTAATATAACTCTGATATGACAGTATTACATAACATGGGTAAATTAGTGATAGTAATATTATAACTCTGAAATGACAGTATTACATAACATGGGTAAATTAGTGATAGTAATGTTACAACTCTGAAATGACAGTATTACATAACATGGGTAAATTAGTGATAGTAATATTATAACTCTGAAATGACAGTATTACATAATGAGTAAATTAGTGATAGTAATATTACAACTCTGAAATGACAGTATTACATAATGTGTAAATTAGTGATAGTAATGTTACAACTCTGAAATGACAGTATTACATAACATGGGTAAATTAGTGATAGTAATATTACAACTCTGAAGTGACAGTATTACATAACATGGGTAAATTAGTGATAGTAATATTATAACTCTGAAATGACAGTATTACATAACATGGGTAAATTAGTGATAGTAATATTATAACTCTGAAATGACAGTATTACATAACATGGGTAAATTAGTGATAGTAATATTACAACTCTGAAATGACAGTATTACATAACATGGGTAAATTAGTGATAGTAATATTACAACTCTGAAATGACAGTATTACATAACATGGGTAAATTAGTGATAGTAATATTATAACCTGAAATGACAGTATTACATAACATGGGTAAATTAGTGATAGTAATATTATAACTCTGAAATGACAGTATTACATAACATGGGTAAATTAGTGATAGTAATATAACTCTGATATGACAGTATTACATAACATGGGTAAATTAGTGATAGTAATATTATAACTCTGAAATGACAGTATTACATAACATGGGTAAATTAGTGATAGTAATATTATAACTCTGAAATGACAGTATTACATAATGTGTAAATTAGTGATAGTAATATTACAACTCTGAAATGACAGTACTACATAATGTGTAAATTAGTGATAGTAATGTTACAACTCTGAAATGACAGTATTACATAACATGGGTAAATTAGTGATAGTAATGTTACAACTCTGAAATGACAGTATTACATAACATGGGTAAATTAGTGATAGTAATATTACAACTCTGAAGTGACAGTATTACATAACATGGGTAAATTAGTGATAGTAATATTATAACTCTGAAATGACAGTATTACATAACATGGGTAAATTAGTGATAGTAATATAACTCTGATATGACAGTATTACATAACATGGGTAAATTAGTGATAGTAATATTATAACTCTGAAATGACAGTATTACATAACATGGGTAAATTAGTGATAGTAATATAACTCTAAAATGACAGTATTACATAACATGGGTAAATTAGTGATAGTAATATTACAACTCTGAAGTGACAGTATTACATAACACGGGTAAATTAGTGATAGTAATACTACAACTCTGAAATGACAGTATTACATAACATGGGTAAATTAGTGATAGTAATATTATAACTCTGAAATGACAGTATTACATAATGTGTAAATTAGTGATAGTAATATTACAACTCTGAAATGACAGTACTACATAATGTGTAAATTAGTGATAGTAATGTTACAACTCTGAAATGACAGTATTACATAACATGGGTAAATTAGTGATAGTAATGTTACAACTCTGAAGTGACAGTATTACATAACATGGGTAAATTAGTGATAGTAATATTATAACTCTGAAATGACAGTATTACATAACATGGGTAAATTAGTGATAGTAATATTATAACTCTGGTATGACAGTATTACATAACATGGGTAAATTAGTGATAGTAATGTTACAACTCTGAAATGACAGTATTACATAACATGGGTAAATTAGTGATAGTAATATTACAACTCTGAAGTGACAGTATTACATAACATGGGTAAATTAGTGATAGTAATATTATAACTCTGAAATGACAGTATTACATAACATGGGTAAATTAGTGATGATAGTAAGTGATAGTAATATAACTCTGATATGACAGTATTACATAACATGGGTAAATTAGTGATAGTAATATTATAACTCTGAAATGACAGTATTACATAACATGGGTAAATTAGTGATAGTAATATAACTCTGATATGACAGTATTACATAACATGGGTAAATTAGTGATAGTAATACTACAACTCTGAAATGACAGTATTACATAACATGGGTAAATTAGTGATAGTAATATTATAACTCTGAAATGACAGTATTACATAATGGGTAAATTATGACAGTATTACATACTTACATAATGTGTAAATTAGTGATAGTAATATTACAACTCTGAAATGACAGTATTACATAACATGGGTAAATTAGTGATAGTAATGTTACAACTCTGAAATGACAGTATTACATAACATGGGTAAATTAGTGATAGTAATATTACAACTCTGAAATGACAGTATTACATAACATGGGTAAATTAGTGATAGTAATATTAGTAACCTGAAATGACAGTATTACATAACATGGGTAAATTAGTGATAGTAATATTATAACTCTGAAATGACAGTATTACATAACATGGGTAAATTAGTGATAGTAATATTACAACTCTGAAGTGACAGTATTACATAACATGGGTAAATTAGTGATAGTAATATTATAACTCTGAAATGACAGTATTACATAACATGGGTAAATTAGTGATAGTAATATTATAACTCTGAAATGACAGTATTACATAACATGGGTAAATTAGTGATAGTAATATTATAACTCTGAAATGACAGTATTACATAACATGGGTAAATTAGTGATAGTAATATTATACTCTAATGACAGTATTACATAACATGGGTAAATTAGTAAATTATAGTAATATTACAACTCTGAAATGACAGTATTACATAACATGGGTAAATTAGTGATAGTAATATTATAACTCTGAAATGACAGTATTACATAACATGGGTAAATTAGTGATAGTAATATTATTAACATAACTGAAATGACAGTATTACATAACATGGGTAAATTAGTGATAGTAATATTATAACTCTGAAATGACAGTATTACATAACATGGGTAAATTAGTGATAGTAATATTATAACTCTGAAATGACAGTATTACATAACATGGGTAAATTAGTGATAGTAATATTATAACTCTGAAATGACAGTATTACATAACATGGGTAAATTAGTGATAGTAATATAACTCTGATATGACAGTATTACATAACATGGGTAAATTAGTGATAGTAATATTATAACTCTGAAATGACAGTATTACATAACATGGGTAAATTAGTGATAGTAATATTATAACTCTGAAATGACAGTATTACATAACATGGGTAAATTAGTGATAGTAATATTATAACTCTGAAATGACAGTATTACATAACATGGGTAAATTAGTGGGTAAATTCTGAAATGACAGTATTACATAACATGGGTAAATTAGTGATAGTATATAACTCTGAAATGACAGTATTACATAACATGGGTAAATTAGTGATAGTAATATTATAACTCTGAAATGACAGTATTACATAACATGGGTAAATTAGTGATAGTAATATTATAACTCTGAAATGACAGTATTACATAACATGGGTAAATTAGTGATAGTAATATTATAACTCTGAAATGACAGTATTACATAACATGGGTAAATTAGTGATAGTAATATTATAACTCTGAAATGACAGTATTACATAACATGGGTAAATTAGTGATAGTAATATTATAACTCTGAAATGACAGTATTACATAACATGGGTAAATTAGTGATAGTAATATTATAACTCTGAAATGACAGTATTACATAACATGGGTAAATTAGTGATAGTAATAATAATTATAACTAACTAGTAATATTATAAATGACAGACAGTACTCTTACAGTATTACATGGGTAAATTAGTGATAGTAATATTATAACTCTGAAATGACAGTATTACATAACATGGGTAAATTAGTGATAGTAATATTATAACTCTGAAATGACAGTATTACATAACATGGGTAAATTAGTGATAGTAATATTATAACTCTGAAATGACAGTATTACATAACATGGGTAAATTAGTGATAGTAATATTATAACTCTGAAATGACAGTATTACATAACATGGGTAAATTAGTGATAGTAATATTATAACTCTGAAATGACAGTATTACATAACATGGGTAAATTAGTGATAGTAATATTATAACTCTGAAATGACAGTATTACATAACATGGGTAAATTAGTGATAGTAATATTATAACTCTGAAATGACAGTATTACATAACATGGGTAAATTAGTGATAGTAATATTATAACTCTGAAATGACAGTATTACATAACATGGGTAAATTAGTGATAGTAATATTAGTAACATAACTGTAATATTGTAAAATGACAGTATTACATAACATGGGTAAATTAGTGATAGTAATATTATAACTCTGAAATGACAGTATTACATAACATGGGTAAATTAGTGATAGTATATATAACTCTGAAATGACAGTATTACATAACATGGGTAAATTAGTGATAGTAATATTATAACTCTGAAATGACAGTATTACATAACATGGGTAAATTAGTGATAGTAATATTATAACTCTGAAATGACAGTATTACATAACATGGGTAAATTAGTGATAGTAATATTATAACTCTGAAATGACAGTATTACATAACATGGGTAAATTAGTGATAGTAATATTATAACTCTGAAATGACAGTATTACATAACATGGGTAAATTAGTGATAGTAATATTATAACTCTGAAATGACAGTATTACATAACATGGGTAAATTAGTGATAGTAATATTATAACTCTGAAATGACAGTATTACATAACATGGGTAAATTAGTGATAGTAATATTGTAACTCTGAAATGACAGTATTACATAACATGGGTAAATTAGTGATAGTAATATTGTAACTCTGAAATGACAGTATTACATGACATGGGTAAATTAGTGATAGTAATATTGTACATGACAGTACATGGGTAAATTAGTGATAGTAATATTGTAACTCTGAAATGACAGTATTACATAACATGGGTAAATTAGTGATAGTAATATTATAACTCTGAAATGACAGTATTACATAACATGGGTAAATTAGTGATAGTAATATTATAACTCTGAAATGACAGTATTACATAACATGGGTAAATTAGTGATAGTAATATTATAACTCTGAAATGACAGTATTACATAACATGGGTAAATTAGTGATAGTAATATTATAACTCTGAAATGACAGTATTACATAACATGGGTAAATTAGTGATAGTAATATTATAACTCTGAAATGACAGTATTACATAACATGGGTAAATTAGTGATAGTAATATTATAACTCTGAAATGACAGTATTACATAACATGGGTAAATTAGTGATAGTAATATTATAACTCTGAAATGACAGTATTACATAACATGGGTAAATTAGTGATAGTAATATTATAACTCTGAAATGACAGTATTACATAACATGGGTAAATTAGTGATAGTAATATTATAACTCTGAAATGACAGTATTACATAACATGGGTAAATTAGTGATAGTAATATTATAACTCTGAAATGACAGTATTACATAACATGGGTAAATTAGTGATAGTAATATTATAACTCTGAAATGACAGTATTACATAACATGGGTAAATTAGTGATAGTAATATTATAACTCTGAAATGACAGTATTACATAACATGGGTAAATTAGTGATAGTAATATTAGTAACTCTGAAATGACAGTATTACATAACATGGGTAAATTAGTGATAGTAATATTATAACTCTGAAATGACAGTATTACATAACATGGGTAAATTAGTGATAGTAATATTATAACTCTGAAATGACAGTATTACATAACATGGGTAAATTAGTGATAGTAATATTATAACTCTGAAATGACAGTATTACATAACATGGGTAAATTAGTGATAGTAATATTATAACTCTGAAATGACAGTATTACATAACATGGGTAAATTAGTGATAGTAATATTATAACTCTGAAATGACAGTATTACATAACATGGGTAAATTAGTGATAGTAATATTATAACTCTGAAATGACAGTATTACATAACATGGGTAAATTAGTGATAGTAATATAACTCTGAAATGACAGTATTACATAACATGGGTAAATTAGTGATAGTAATATTATAACTCTGAAATGACAGTATTACATAACATGGGTAAATTAGTGATAGTAATATTATAACTCTGAAATGACAGTATTACATAACATGGGTAAATTAGTGATAGTAATATTATAACTCTGAAATGACAGTATTACATAACATGGGTAAATTAGTGATAGTAATATTATAACTCTGAAATGACAGTATTACATAACATGGGTAAATTAGTGATAGTAATATTATAACTCTGAAATGACAGTATTACATAACATGGGTAAATTAGTGATAGTAATATTATAACTCTGAAATGACAGTATTACATAACATGGGTAAATTAGTGATAGTAATATTATAACTCTGAAATGACAGTATTACATAACATGGGTAAATTAGTGATAGTAATATTATAACTCTGAAATGACAGTATTACATAACATTAGTAAATTAGTGATAGTAATATTACATAACATGGGTCTGAAATGACAGTATTACATAACATGGGTAAATTAGTGATAGTAATATTATAACTCTGAAATGACAGTATTACATAACATGGGTAAATTAGTGATAGTAATATTATAACTCTGAAATGACAGTATTACATAACATGGGTAAATTAGTGATAGTAATATTATAACTCTGAAATGACAGTATTACATAACATGGGTAAATTAGTGATAGTAATATTATAACTCTGAAATGACAGTATTACATAACATGGGTAAATTAGTGATAGTAATATTATAACTCTGAAATGACAGTATTACATAACATGGGTAAATTAGTGATAGTAATATTACAACTCTGAAATGACAGTATTACATAACATGGGTAAATTAGTGATAGTAATATTATAACTCTGAAATGACAGTATTACATAACATGGGTAAATTAGTGATAGTAATATTATAACTCTGAAATGACAGTATTACATAACATGGGTAAATTAGTGATAGTAATATTACAACTCTGAAATGACAGTATTACATAACATGGGTAAATTAGTGATAGTAATATTATAACTCTGAAATGACAGTATTACATAACATGGGTAAATTAGTGATAGTAATATTATAACTCTGAAATGACAGTATTACATAACATGGGTAAATTAGTGATAGTAATATTATAACTCTGAAATGACAGTATTACATAACATGGGTAAATTAGTGATAGTAATATTACAACTCTGAAATGACAGTATTACATAACATGGGTAAATTAGTGATAGTAATATTATAACTCTGAAATGACAGTATTACATAACATGGGTAAATTAGTGATAGTAATATTATAACTCTGAAATGACAGTATTACATAACATGGGTAAATTAGTGATAGTAATATTATAACTCTGAAATGACAGTATTACATAACATGGGTAAATTAGTGATAGTAATATTATAACTCTGAAATGACAGTATTACATAACATGGGTAAATTAGTGATAGTAATATTATAACTCTGAAATGACAGTATTACATAACATGGGTAAATTAGTG
This sequence comes from Tachypleus tridentatus, assembly GCF_004210375.1. Classification (NCBI taxonomy): domain Eukaryota; kingdom Metazoa; phylum Arthropoda; class Merostomata; order Xiphosura; family Limulidae; genus Tachypleus; species Tachypleus tridentatus. The sequence continues at coordinate 51,600,284 of NC_134836.1, forward strand.
ATAGTAATATTATAACTCTGAAATGACAGTATTACATAACATGGGTAAATTAGTGATAGTAATATTATAACTCTGAAATGACAGTATTACATAACATGGGTAAATTAGTGATAGTAATATTATAACTCTGAAATGACAGTATTACATAACATGGGTAAATTAGTGATAGTAATATTATAACTCTGAAATGACAGTATTACATAACATGGGTAAATTAGTGATAGTAATATTATAACTCTGAAATGACAGTATTACATAACATGGGTAAATTAGTGATAGTAATATTATAACTCTGAAATGACAGTATTACATAACATGGGTAAATTAGTGATAGTAATATTATAACTCTGAAATGACAGTATTACATAACATGGGTAAATTAGTGATAGTAATATTATAACTCTGAAATGACAGTATTACATAACATGGGTAAATTAGTGATAGTAATATTATAACTCTGAAATGACAGTATTACATAACATGGGTAAATTAGTGATAGTAATATTATAACTCTGAAATGACAGTATTACATAACATGGGTAAATTAGTGATAGTAATATTATAACTCTGAAATGACAGTATTACATAACATGGGTAAATTAGTGATAGTAATATTATAACTCTGATATGACAGTATTACATAACATGGGTAAATTAGTGATAGTAATATTATAACTCTGAAATGACAGTATTACATAACATGGGTAAATTAGTGATAGTAATATTATAACTCTGAAATGACAGTATTACATAACATGGGTAAATTAGTGATAGTAATATTATAACTCTGAAATGACAGTATTACATAACATGGGTAAATTAGTGATAGTAATATTATAACTCTGAAATGACAGTATTACATAACATGGGTAAATTAGTGATAGTAATATTATAACTCTGAAATGACAGTATTACATAACATGGGTAAATTAGTGATAGTAATATTATAACTCTGAAATGACAGTATTACATAACATGGGTAAATTAGTGATAGTAATATTATAACTCTGAAATGACAGTATTACATAACATGGGTAAATTAGTGATAGTAATATTATAACTCTAAAATGACAGTATTACATAACATGGGTAAATTAGTGATAGTAATATTATAACTCTGAAATGACAGTATTACATAACATGGGTAAATTAGTGATAGTAATATTATAACTCTGAAATGACAGTATTACATAACATGGGTAAATTAGTGATAGTAATATTGTAACTCTGAAATGACAGTATTACATAACATGGGTAAATTAGTGATAGTAATATTAGTAACATAACTGAAATGACAGTATTACATAACATGGGTAAATTAGTGATAGTAATATTATAACTCTGAAATGACAGTATTACATAACATGGGTAAATTAGTGATAGTAATATTATAACTCTGAAATGACAGTATTACATAACATGGGTAAATTAGTGATAGTAATATTATAACTCTGAAATGACAGTATTACATAACATGGGTAAATTAGTGATAGTAATATTATAACTCTGAAATGACAGTATTACATAACATGGGTAAATTAGTGATAGTAATATTATAACTCTGAAATGACAGTATTACATAACATGGGTAAATTAGTGATAGTAATATTATAACTCTGAAATGACAGTATTACATAACATGGGTAAATTAGTGATAGTAATATTATAACTCTGAAATGACAGTATTACATAACATGGGTAAATTAGTGATAGTAATATTATAACTCTGAAATGACAGTATTACATAACATGGGTAAATTAGTGATAGTAATATTATAACTCTGAAATGACAGTATTACATAACATGGGTAAATTAGTGATAGTAATATTATAACTCTGAAATGACAGTATTACATAACATGGGTAAATTAGTGATAGTAATATTATAACTCTGAAATGACAGTATTACATAACATGGGTAAATTAGTGATAGTAATATTATAACTCTGAAATGACAGTATTACATAACATGGGTAAATTAGTGATAGTAATATTATAACTCTGAAATGACAGTATTACATAACATGGGTAAATTAGTGATAGTAATATTATAACTCTGAAATGACAGTATTACATAACATGGGTAAATTAGTGATAGTAATATTATAACTCTGAAATGACAGTATTACATAACATGGGTAAATTAGTGATAGTAATATTATAACTCTGAAATGACAGTATTACATAACATGGGTAAATTAGTGATAGTAATATTATAACTCTGAAATGACAGTATTACATAACATGGGTAAATTAGTGATAGTAATATTATAACTCTGAAATGACAGTATTACATAACATGGGTAAATTAGTGATAGTAATATTATAACTCTGAAATGACAGTATTACATAACATGGGTAAATTAGTGATAGTAATATTATAACTCTGAAATGACAGTATTACATAACATGGGTAAATTAGTGATAGTAATATTATAACACTCTGAAATGACAGTATTACATAACATGGGTAAATTAGTGATAGTAATATTATAACTCTGAAATGACAGTATTACATAACATGGGTAAATTAGTGATAGTAATATTATAACTCTGAAATGACAGTATTACATAACATGGGTAAATTAGTGATAGTAATATTATAACTCTGAAATGACAGTATTACATAACATGGGTAAATTAGTGATAGTAATATTATAACTCTGAAATGACAGTATTACATAACATGGGTAAATTAGTGATAGTAATATTATAACTCTGAAATGACAGTATTACATAACATGGGTAAATTAGTGATAGTAATATTATAACTCTGAAATGACAGTATTACATAACATGGGTAAATTAGTGATAGTAATATTATTAACTCTGAAATGACAGTATTACATAACATGGGTAAATTAGTGATAGTAATATTATAACTCTGAAATGACAGTATTACATAACATGGGTAAATTAGTGATAGTAATATTATAACTCTGAAATGACAGTATTACATAACATGGGTAAATTAGTGATAGTAATATTATAACTCTGAAATGACAGTATTACATAACATGGGTAAATTAGTGATAGTAATATTATAACTCTGAAATGACAGTATTACATAACATGGGTAAATTAGTGATAGTAATATTATAACTCTGAAATGACAGTATTACATAACATGGGTAAATTAGTGATAGTAATATTATAACTCTGAAATGACAGTATTACATAACATGGGTAAATTAGTGATAGTAATATTATAACTCTGAAATGACAGTATTACATAACATGGGTAAATTAGTGATAGTAATATTATAACTCTGAAATGACAGTATTACATAACATGGGTAAATTAGTGATAGTAATATTATAACTCTGAAATGACAGTATTACATAACATGGGTAAATTAGTGATAGTAATATTATAACTCTGAAATGACAGTATTACATAACATGGGTAAATTAGTGATAGTAATATTATAACTCTGAAATGACAGTATTACATAACATGGGTAAATTAGTGATAGTAGTAACTCTGAAATGACAGTAACATAACATGGGTAAATTAGTGATAGTAATATTATAACTCTGAAATGACAGTATTACATAACATGGGTAAATTAGTGATAGTAATATTATAACTCTGAAAATGACAGTATTACATAACATGGGTAAATTAGTGATAGTAATATTATAACTCTGAAATGACAGTATTACATAACATGGGTAAATTAGTGATAGTAATATTATAACTCTGAAATGACAGTATTACATAACATGGGTAAATTAGTGATAGTAATATTATAACTCTGAAATGACAGTATTACATAACATGGGTAAATTAGTGATAGTAATATTATAACTCTGAAATGACAGTATTACATAACATGGGTAAATTAGTGATAGTAATATTATAACTCTGAAATGACAGTATTACATAACATGGGTAAATTAGTGATAGTAATATTATAACTCTGAAATGACAGTATTACATAACATGGGTAAATTAGTGATAGTAATATTACAACTCTGAAATGACAGTATTACATAACATGGGTAAATTAGTGATAGTAATATTTACAACTCTGAAATGACAGTATTACATAACATGGGTAAATTAGTGATAGTAATATTACAACTCTGAAATGACAGTATTACATAACATGGGTAAATTAGTGATAGTAATATTATAACTCTGAAATGACAGTATTACATAACATGGGTAAATTAGTGATAGTAATATTATAACTCTGATATGACAGTATTACATAACATGGGTAAATTAGTGATAGTAATATTATAACTCTGAAATGACAGTATTACATAACATGGGTAAATTAGTGATAGTAATAATAACTCTGAAATGACAGTATTACATAACATGGGTAAATTAGTGATAGTAATATTATAACTGAAATGACAGTATTACATAACATGGGTAAATTAGTGATAGTAATATTATAACTGAAATGACAGTATTACATAACTGTAAATTAAATGAATATTATAACTCTGAAATGACAGTATTACATAAACATGGGTAATATTAGTGATATGACAGTATTATTAACATGGGTAAAAGTGATAGTAATATTATAACTCTGAAATGACAGTATTACATAACATGGGTAAATTAGTGATAGTAATATTATAACTCTGAAATGACAGTATTACATAACATGGGTAAATTAGTGATAGTAATATTATAACTCTGAAATGACAGTATTACATAACATGGGTAAATTAGTGATAGTAATATTATAACTCTGAAATGACAGTATTACATAACATGGGTAAATTAGTGATAGTAATATTATAACTCTGAAATGACAGTATTACATAACATGGGTAAATTAGTGATAGTAATATAACTCTGAAATGACAGTATTACATAACTGTAAATTAGTGATAGACTGAAATGACAGTATTACATAACATGGGTAAATTAGTGATAGTAATATTATAACTCTGAAATGACAGTATTACATAACATGGGTAAATTAGTGATAGTAATATTACAACTCTGAAATGACAGTATTACATAATGGGTAAATTAGTGATAGTAATATTATAACTCTGAAATGACAGTATTACATAACATGGGTAAATTAGTGATAGTAATATTATAACTCTGAAATGACAGTATTACATAACATGGGTAAATTAGTGATAGTAATATTACAACTCTGAAATGACAGTATTACATAACATGGGTAAATTAGTGATAGTAATATTACAACTCTGAAATGACAGTATTACATAACATGGGTAAATTAGTGATAGTAATATTATAACTCTGAAATGACAGTATTACATAACATGGGTAAATTAGTGATAGTAATATTATAACTCTGAAATGACAGTATTACATAACATGGGTAAATTAGTGATAGTAATATTATAACTCTGAAATGACAGTATTACATAACATGGGTAAATTAGTGATAGTAATATTATAACTCTGAAATGACAGTATTACATAACATGGGTAAATTAGTGATAGTAATATTATAACTCTGAAATGACAGTATTACATAACATGGGTAAATTAGTGATAGTAATATTATAACTCTGAAATGACAGTATTACATAACATGGGTAAATTAGTGATAGTAATATTATAACTCTGAAATGACAGTATTACATAACATGGGTAAATTAGTGATAGTAATATTATAACTCTGAAATGACAGTATTACATAACATGGGTAAATTAGTGATAGTAATATTATAACTCTGAAATGACAGTATTACATAACATGGGTAAATTAGTGATAGTAATATTATAACTCTGAAATGACAGTATTACATAACATGGGTAAATTAGTGATAGTAATATTATAACTCTGAAATGACAGTATTACATAACATGGGTAAATTAGTGATAGTAATATTATAACTCTGAAATGACAGTATTACATAACATGGGTAAATTAGTGATAGTAATATTATAACTCTAAAATGACAGTATTACATAACATGGGTAAATTAGTGATAGTAATATTATAACTCTGAAATGACAGTATTGCATAACATGGGTAAATTAGTGATAGTAATATTATAACTCTGAAATGACAGTATTACATAACATGGGTAAATTAGTGATAGTAATATTACAGTAACTCTGAAATGACAGTATTACATAACATGGGTAAATTAGTGATAGTAATATTGTAACTCTGAAATGACAGTATTACATAACATGGGTAAATTAGTGATAGTAATATTATAACTCTGAAATGACAGTATTACATACATGGGTAAATTAGTGATAGTAATATTACAACTCTGAAATGACAGTATTACATAACATGGGTAAATTAGTGATAGTAATATTACAACTCTGAAATGACAGTATTACATAACATGGGTAAATTAGTGATAGTAATATTATAACTCTGAAAATGACAGTATTACATAACATGGGTAAATTAGTGATAGTAATATTATAACTCTGAAATGACAGTATTACATAACATGGGTAAATTAGTGATAGTAATATTATAACTCTGAAATGACAGTATTACATAACATGGGTAAATTAGTGATAGTAATATTGTAACTCTGAAATGACAGTATTACATAACATGGGTAAATTAGTGATAGTAATATTATAACTCTGAAATGACAGTATTACATAACATGGGTAAATTAGTGATAGTAATATTATAACTCTGAAATGACAGTATTACATAACATGGGTAAATTAGTGATAGTAATATTATAACTCTGAAATGACAGTATTACATAACATGGGTAAATTAGTGATAGTAATATTATAACTCTGAAATGACAGTATTACATAACATGGGTAAATTAGTGATAGTAATATTATAACTCTGAAATGACAGTATTACATAACATGGGTAAATTAGTGATAGTAATATTGTAACTCTGAAATGACAGTATTACATAACATGGGTAAATTAGTGATAGTAATATTATAACTCTGAAATGACAGTATTACATAACATGGGTAAATTAGTGATAGTAATATTATAACTCTGAAATGACAGTATTACATAACATGGGTAAATTAGTGATAGTAATATTATAACTCTGAAATGACAGTATTACATAACATGGGTAAATTAGTGATAGTAATATTATAACTCTGAAATGACAGTATTACATAACATGGGTAAATTAGTGATAGTAATATTATAACTCTGAAATGACAGTATTACATAACATGGGTAAATTAGTGATAGTAATATTATAACTCTGAAATGACAGTATTACATAACATGGGTAAATTAGTGATAGTAATATTATAACTCTGAAATGACAGTATTACATAACATGGGTAAATTAGTGATAGTAATATTACAACTCTGAAATGACAGTATTACATAACATGGGTAAATTAGTGATAGTAATATTATAACTCTGAAATGACAGTATTACATAACATGGGTAAATTAGTGATAGTAATATTATAACTCTGAAATGACAGTATTACATAACATTAGTGATAGTAATATTTAACTCTGAAATGACAGTATTACATAACATGGGTAAATTAGTGATAGTAATATTACAACTCTGAAATGACAGTATTACATAACATGGGTAAATTAGTGATAGTAATATTATAACTCTGAAATGACAGTATTACATAACATGGGTAAATTAGTGATAGTAATATTATAACTCTGAAATGACAGTATTACATAACATGGGTAAATTAGTGATAGTAATACTTATAACTCTGAAATGACAGTATTACATAACATGGGTAAATTAGTGATAGTAATATTATAACTCTGAAATGACAGTATTACATAACATGGGTAAATTAGTGATAGTAATATTATAACTCTGTATTACATAACATGGGTAAATGTGATAGTACTGATATGACAACATAACATGGGTAAATTAGTGATAGTAATATTATAACTCTGAAATGACAGTATTACATAACATGGGTAAATTAGTGATAGTAATATTATAACCTGAAATGACAGTATTACATAACATGGGTAAATTAGTGATAGTAATATTATAACTCTGAAATGACAGTATTACATAACATGGGTAAATTAGTGATAGTAATATTATAACTCTGAAATGACAGTATTACATAACATGGGTAAATTAGTGATAGTAATATTATAACTCTGAAATGACAGTATTACATAACATGGGTAAATTAGTGATAGTAATATTATAACTCTGAAATGACAGTATTACATAACATGGGTAAATTAGTGATAGTAATATTATAACTCTGAAATGACAGTATTACATAACATGGGTAAATTAGTGATAGTAATATTATAACTCTGAAATGACAGTATTACATAACATGGGTAAATTAGTGATAGTAATATTATAACTCTGAAATGACAGTATTACATAACATGGGTAAATTAGTGATAGTAATATTATAACTCTGAAATGACAGTATTACATAACATGGGTAAATTAGTGATAGTAATATTGTAACTCTGAAATGACAGTATTACATAACATGGGTAAATTAGTGATAGTAATACATTATAACTCTGAAATGACAGTATTACATAACATGGGTAAATTAGTGATAGTAATATTTAACTCTGAAATGACAGTATTACATAACATGGGTAAATTAGTGATAGTAATATTATAACTCTGAAATGACAGTATTACATAACATGGGTAAATTAGTGATAGTAATATTATAACTCTGAAATGACAGTATTACATAACATGGGTAAATTAGTGATAGTAATATTATAACCTGAAATGACAGTATTACATAACATGGGTAAATTAGTGATAGTAATATTATAACTCTGAAATGACAGTATTACATAACATGGGTAAATTAGTGATAGTAATATTATAACTCTGAAATGACAGTATTACATAACATGGGTAAATTAGTGATAGTAATATTATAACCTGAAATGACAGTATTACATAACATGGGTAAATTAGTGATAGTAATATTATAACCTGAAATGACAGTATTACATAACATGGGTAAATTAGTGATAGTAATATTATAACTCTGAAATGACAGTATTACATAACATGGGTAAATTAGTGATAGTAATATTATAACCTGAAATGACAGTATTACATAACATGGGTAAATTAGTGATAGTAATATTATAACCTGAAATGACAGTATTACATAACATGGGTAAATTAGTGATAGTAATATTATAACTCTGAAATGACAGTATTACATAACATGGGTAAATTAGTGATAGTAATATTATAACTCTGAAATGACAGTATTACATAACATGGGTAAATTAGTGATAGTATTATAACTCTGAAATAGTAACATAACTGGGTAAAATGACAGTATTACATAACATGGGTAAATTAGTGATAGTAATATTATAACCTGAAATGACAGTATTACATAACATGGGTAAATTAGTGATAGTAATATTATAACTCTGAAATGACAGTATTACATAACATGGGTAAATTAGTGATAGTAATATTATAACTCTGAAATGACAGTATTACATAACATGGGTAAATTAGTGATAGTAATATTATAACTCTGAAATGACAGTATTACATAACATGGGTAAATTAGTGATAGTAATATTATAACTCTGAAATGACAGTATTACATAACATGGGTAAATTAGTGATAGTAATATTATAACCTGAAATGACAGTATTACATAACATGGGTAAATTAGTGATAGTAATATTATAACTCTGAAATGACAGTATTACATAACATGGGTAAATTAGTGATAGTAATATTATAACTCTGAAATGACAGTATTACATAACATGGGTAAATTAGTGATAGTAATATTATAACTCTGAAATGACAGTATTACATAACATGGGTAAATTAGTGATAGTAATATTATAACCTGAAATGACAGTATTACATAACATGGGTAAATTAGTGATAGTAATATTATAACTCTGAAATGACAGTATTACATAACATGGGTAAATTAGTGATAGTAATATTATAACTCTGAAATGACAGTATTACATAACATGGGTAAATTAGTGATAGTAATATTATAACCTGAAATGACAGTATTACATAACATGGGTAAATTAGTGATAGTAATATTATAACCTGAAATGACAGTATTACATAACATGGGTAAATTAGTGATAGTAATATTATAACCTGAAATGACAGTATTACATAACATGGGTAAATTAGTGATAGTAATATTATAACCTGAAATGACAGTATTACATAACATGGGTAAATTAGTGATAGTAATATTAACTCTGAAATGACAGTATTACATAACATGGGTAAATTAGTGATAGTAATATTATAACTCTGAAATGACAGTATTACATAACATGGGTAAATTAGTGATAGTAATATTATAACTCTGAAATGACAGTATTACATAACATGGGTAAATTAGTGATAGTAATATTATAACTCTGAAATGACAGTATTACATAACATGGGTAAATTAGTGATAGTAATATTATAACTCTGAAATGACAGTATTACATAACATGGGTAAATTAGTGATAGTAATATTATAACCTGAAATGACAGTATTACATAACATGGGTAAATTAGTGATAGTAATAATATAAGTATTACATAACTGAAATGACAGTATTACATAACATGGGTAAATTAGTGATAGTAATATTATAACCTGAAATGACAGTATTACATAACATGGGTAAATTAGTGATAGTAATATTATAACCTATAACTCTGTAAATTATGACAGTATTACATAACATGGGTAAATTAGTGATAGTAATATTATAACTCTGAAATGACAGTATTACATAACATGGGTAAATTAGTGATAGTAATATTATAACCTGAAATGACAGTATTACATAACATGGGTAAATTAGTGATAGTAATATTATAACTCTGAAATGACAGTATTACATAACATGGGTAAATTAGTGATAGTAATATTATAACTCTGAAATGACAGTATTACATAACATGGGTAAATTAGTGATATAAGTAATATTATAACTCTAAAATGACAGTATTACATAACATGGGTAAATTAGTGATAGTAATATTATAACTCTGAAATGACAGTATTACATAACATGGGTAAATTAGTGATAGTAATATTATAACTCTGAAATGACAGTATTACATAACATGGGTAAATTAGTGATAGTAATATTATAACTCTGAAATGACAGTATTACATAACATGGGTAAATTAGTGATAGTAATATTATAACCTGAAATGACAGTATTACATAACATGGGTAAATTAGTGATAGTAATATTATAACTCTGAAATGACAGTATTACATAACATGGGTAAATTAGTGATAGTAATATTATAACTCTGAAATGACAGTATTACATAACATGGGTAAATTAGTGATAGTAATATTATAACTCTGAAATGACAGTATTACATAACATGGGTAAATTAGTGATAGTAATATTATAACCTGAAATGACAGTATTACATAACATGGGTAAATTAGTGATAGTAATATTATAACTCTGAAATGACAGTATTACATAACATGGGTAAATTAGTGATAGTAATATTATAACTCTGAAATGACAGTATTACATAACATGGGTAAATTAGTGATAGTAATATTATAACCTGAAATGACAGTATTACATAACATGGGTAAATTAGTGATAGTAATATTATTAGTAACATAACATGGGTAAATTAGTGATGACAGACATTACATAACATGGGTAAATTAGTGATAGTAATATTATAACTCTGAAATGACAGTATTACATAACATAGTGATAGTAAATTAGTGATAGTAATAGTTATAACTCTGAAATGACAGTATTACATAACATGGGTAAATTAGTGATAGTAATATTATAACTCTGAAATGACAGTATTACATAACATGGGTAAATTAGTGATAGTAATATTATAACCTGAAATGACAGTATTACATAACATGGGTAAATTAGTGATAGTAATATTATAACCTGAAATGACAGTATTACATAACATGGGTAAATTAGTGATAGTAATATTATAACTCTGAAATGACAGTATTACATAACATGGGTAAATTAGTGTATTACATAACAGTAATATAGTAATAACTCTGAAATGACAGTATTACATAACATGGGTAAATTAGTGATAGTAATATTATAACCTGAAATGACAGTATTACATAACATGGGTAAATTAGTGATAGTAATATTATAACCTGAAATGACAGTATTACATAACATGGGTAAATTAGTGATAGTAATATTATAACCTGAAATGACAGTATTACATAACATGGGTAAATTAGTGATAGTAATATTATAACCTGAAATGACAGTATTACATAACATGGGTAAATTAGTGATAGTAATATTATAACCTGAAATGACAGTATTACATAACATGGGTAAATTAGTGATAGTAATATTATAACCTGAAATGACAGTATTACATAACATGGGTAAATTAGTGATAGTAATATTATAACCTGAAATGACAGTATTACATAACATGGGTAAATTAGTGATAGTAATATTATAACCTGAAATGACAGTATTACATAACATGGGTAAATTAGTGATAGTAATATTATAACTCTGAAATGACAGTATTACATAACATGGGTAAATTAGTGATAGTAATATTATAACTCTGAAATGACAGTATTACATAACATGGGTAAATTAGTGATAGTAATATTATAACTCTGAAATGACAGTATTACATAACATGGGTAAAATTAGTGATAGTAATATACATAACTAAACCTGAAATGACAGTATTACATAACATGGGTAAATTAGTGATAGTAATATTATAATTAGTGATAGTAATATTTAAGTATTACAGTATTACATAACATGGGTAAATTAGTGATAGTATTATAACCTGAAATGATTACATGGGTAAATTAGTGATAGTAATATTGACAGTATTACATAACATGGGTAAATTAGTGATAGTAATATTATAACCTGAAATGACAGTATTACATAACATGGGTAAATTAGTGATAGTAATATTATAACTCTGAAATGACAGTATTACATAACATGGGTAAATTAGTGATAGTAATATTATAACCTGAAATGACAGTATTACATAACATGGGTAAATTAGTGATAGTACCTGAAATGACATATTACATAACATGGGTAAATTAGTGATAGTAATATTATAACCTGAAATGACAGTATTACATAACATGGGTAAATTAGTGATAGTAATATTATAACTCTGAAATGACAGTATTACATAACATGGGTAAATTAGTGATAGTAATATTATAACCTGAAATGACAGTATTACATAACATGGGTAAATTAGTGATAGTAATATTATAACCTGAAATGACAGTATTACATAACATGGGTAAATTAGTGATAGTAATATTATAACCTGAAATGACAGTATTACATAACATGGGTAAATTAGTGATAGTAATATTATAACCTGAAATGACAGTATTACATAACATGGGTAAATTAGTGATAGTAATATTATAACCTGAAATGACAGTATTACATAACATGGGTAAATTAGTGATAGTAATAGTAACTCTGAAATGACAGTATTACATAACATGGGTAAATTAGTGATAGTAATATTATAACCTGAAATGACAGTATTACATAACATGGGTAAATTAGTGATAGTAATATTATAACCTGAAATGACAGTATTACATAACATGGGTAAATTAGTGATAGTAATATTATAACTCTGAAATGACAGTATTACATAACATGGGTAAATTAGTGATAGTAATATTATAACCTGAAATGACAGTATTACATAACATGGGTAAATTAGTGATAGTAATATTATAACCTGAAATGACAGTATTACATAACATGGGTAAATTAGTGATAGTAATATTATAACCTGAAATGACAGTATTACATAACATGGGTAAATTAGTGATAGTAATATTATAACCTGAAATGACAGTATTACATAACATGGGTAAATTAGTGATAGTAATATTATAACCTGAAATGACAGTATTACATAACATGGGTAAATTAGTGATAGTAATATTATAACCTGAAATGACAGTATTACATAACATGGGTAAATTAGTGATAGTAATATTATAACCTGAAATGACAGTATTACATAACATGGGTAAATTAGTGATAGTAATATTATAACATAACATGGGTAAAAGTGATAGTAATATTATAATGAAATGACAGTATTACATAACATGGGTAAATTAGTGATAGTAATATTATAACTCTGAAATGACAGTATTACATAACATGGGTAAATTAGTGATAGTAATATTATAACCTGAAATGACAGTATTACATAACATGGGTAAATTAGTGATAGTAATATTATAACCTGAAATGACAGTATTACATAACATGGGTAAATTAGTGATAGTAATATTATAACCTGAAATGACAGTATTACATAACATGGGTAAATTAGTGATAGTAATATTATAACCTGAAATGACAGTATTACATAACATGGGTAAATTAGTGATAGTAATATTATAACATATAACTGAAATGACAGTATTACATAACATGGGTAAATTAGTGATAGTAATATTATAACCTGAAATGACAGTATTACATAACATGGGTAAATTAGTGATAGTAATATTATAACCTGAAATGACAGTATTACATAACATGGGTAAATTAGTGATAGTAATATTATAACCTGAAATGACAGTATTACATAACATGGGTAAATTAGTGATAGTAATATTATAACCTGAAATGACAGTATTACATAACATGGGTAAATTAGTGATAGTAATATTATAACCTGAAATGACAGTATTACATAACATGGGTAAATTAGTGATAGTAATATATAACCTGAAATGACAGTATTACATAACATGGGTAAATTAGTGATAGTAATATTATAACCTGAAATGACAGTATTACATAACATGGGTAAATTAGTGATAGTAATATTATAACCTGAAATGACAGTATTACATAACATGGGTAAATTAGTGATAGTAATATTATAACCTGAAATGACAGTATTACATAACATGGGTAAATTAGTGATAGTAATATTATAACCTGAAATGACAGTATTACATAACATGGGTAAATTAGTGATAGTAATATTATAACCTGAAATGACAGTATTACATAACATGGGTAAATTAGTGATAGTAATATTATAACCTGAAATGACAGTATTACATAACATGGGTAAATTAGTGATAGTAATATTATAACCTGAAATGACAGTATTACATAACATGGGTAAATTAGTGATAGTAATATTATAACCTGAAATGACAGTATTACATAACATGGGTAAATTAGTGATAGTAATATTATAACCTGAAATGACAGTATTACATAACATGGGTAAATTAGTGATAGTAATATTATAACCTGAAATGACAGTATTACATAACATGGGTAAATTAGTGATAGTAATATTATAACCTGAAATGACAGTATTACATAACATGGGTAAATTAGTGATAGTAATATTATAACCTGAAATGACAGTATTACATAACATGGGTAAATTAGTGATAGTAATATTATAACCTGAAATGACAGTATTACATAACATGGGTAAATTAGTGATAGTAATATTATTATAACTCTGAAATGACAGTATTACATAACATGGGTAAATTAGTGATAGTAATATAACTCTGAAATGACAGTATTACATAACATGGGTAAATTAGTGATAGTAATATTATAACCTGAAATGACAGTATTACATAACATGGGTAAATTAGTGATAGTAATATATAACTCTGATATGACAGTATTACATAACATGGGTAAATTAGTGATAGTAATATTATAACCTGAAATGACAGTATTACATAACATGGGTAAATTAGTGATAGTAATATTATAACCTGAAATGACAGTATTACATAACATGGGTAAATTAGTGATAGTAATATTATAACCTGAAATGACAGTATTACATAACATGGGTAAATTAGTGATAGTAATATTATAACCTGAAATGACAGTATTACATAACATGGGTAAATTAGTGATAGTAATATTATAACCTGAAATGACAGTATTACATAACATGGGTAAATTAGTGATAGTAATATTATAACCTAACATGGGTAAAATGACAGTATTACATAACATGGGTAAATTAGTGATAGTAATATTATAACCTGAAATGACAGTATTACATAACATGGGTAAATTAGTGATAGTAATATTATAACCTGAAATGACAGTATTACATAACATGGGTAAATTAGTGATAGTAATATTATAACCTGAAATGACAGTATTACATAACATGGGTAAATTAGTGATAGTAATATTATAACCTGAAATGACAGTATTACATAACATGGGTAAATTAGTGATAGTAATATTATAACCTGAAATGACAGTATTACATAACATGGGTAAATTAGTGATAGTAATATAACCTGAAATGACAGTATTACATAACATGGGTAAATTAGTGATAGTAATATTATAACCTGAAATGACAGTATTACATAACATGGGTAAATTAGTGATAGTAATATTATAACCTGAAATGACAGTATTACATAACATGGGTAAATTAGTGATAGTAATATTATAACCTGAAATGACAGTATTACATAACATGGGTAAATTAGTGATAGTAATATTATAACCTGAAATGACAGTATTACATAACATGGGTAAATTAGTGATAGTAATATTATAACTCTGAAATGACAGTATTACATAACATGGGTAAATTAGTGATAGTAATATTATAACCTGAAATGACAGTATTACATAACATGGGTAAATTAGTGATAGTAATATTATAACCTGAAATGACAGTATTACATAACATGGGTAAATTAGTGATAGTAATATTGTAACCTGAAATGACAGTATTACATAACATGGGTAAATTAGTGATAGTAATATTATAACTCTGAAATGACAGTATTACATAACATGGGTAAATTAGTGATAGTAATATTGTAACCTAAAATGACAGTATTACATAACATGGGTAAATTAGTGATAGTAATATTATAACCTGAAATGACAGTATTACATAACATGGGTAAATTAGTGATAGTAATATTATAACCTGAAATGACAGTATTACATAACATGGGTAAATTAGTGATAGTAATATTATAACCTGAAATGACAGTATTACATAACATGGGTAAATTAGTGATAGTAATATTATAACCTGAAATGACAGTATTACATAACATGGGTAAATTAGTGATAGTAATATTATAACCTGAAATGACAGTATTACATAACATGGGTAAATTAGTGATAGTAATATTATAACCTGAAATGACAGTATTACATAACATGGGTAAATTAGTGATAGTAATATTATAACCTGAAATGACAGTATTACATAACATGGGTAAATTAGTGATAGTAATATTATAACCTGAAATGACAGTATTACATAACATGGGTAAATTAGTGATAGTAATATTATAACCTGAAATGACAGTATTACATAACATGGGTAAATTAGTGATAGTAATATTATAACTCTGAAATGACAGTATTACATAACATGGGTAAATTAGTGATAGTAATATTATAACCTGAAATGACAGTATTACATAACATGGGTAAATTAGTGATAGTAATATTATAACTCTGAAATGACAGTATTACATAACATGGGTAAATTAGTGATAGTAATATTATAACCTTGACAGTAACATAACTGGGTAAAATGACAGTAACCTGAAATACATAACATAACATGGGTAAATTAGTGATAGTAATATTATAACTCTGAAATGACAGTATTACATAACATGGGTAAATTAGTGATAGTAATATTATAACCTGAAATGACAGTATTACATAACATGGGTAAATTAGTGATAGTAATATTATAACCTGAAATGACAGTATTACATAACATGGGTAAATTAGTGATAGTAATATTATAACCTGAAATGACAGTATTACATAACATGGGTAAATTAGTGATAGTAATATTATAACCTGAAATGACAGTATTACATAACATGGGTAAATTAGTGATAGTAATATTATAACTCTGAAATGACAGTATTACATAACATGGGTAAATTAGTGATAGTAATATTATAACTCTGAAATGACAGTATTACATAACATGGGTAAATTAGTGATAGTAATATTATAACCTGAAATGACAGTATTACATAACATGGGTAAATTAGTGATAGTAATATAACCTAAATCTGAAATGACAGTATTACATAACATGGGTAAATTAGTGATAGTAATATTATAACCTGAAATGACAGTATTACATAACATGGGTAAATTAGTGATAGTAATATTATAACCTGAAATGACAGTATTACATAACATGGGTAAATTAGTGATAGTAATATTATAACCTGAAATGACAGTATTACATAACATGGGTAAATTAGTGATAGTAATATTATAACCTGAAATGACAGTATTACATAACATGGGTAAATTAGTGATAGTAATATTATAACCTGAAATGACAGTATTACATAACATGGGTAAATTAGTGATAGTAATATTATAACCTGAAATGACAGTATTACATAACATGGGTAAATTAGTGATAGTAATATTATAACCTGAAATGACAGTATTACATAACATGGGTAAATTAGTGATAGTAATATTATAACCTGAAATGACAGTATTACATAACATGGGTAAATTAGTGATAGTAATATTATAACCTGAAATGACAGTATTACATAACATGGGTAAATTAGTGATAGTAATATTATAACCTGAAATGACAGTATTACATAACATGGGTAAATTAGTGATAGTAATATTATAACTCTGAAATGACAGTATTACATAACATGGGTAAATTAGTGATAGTAATATTATAACCTGAAATGACAGTATTACATAACATGGGTAAATTAGTGATAGTAATATTATAACCTGAAATGACAGTATTACATAACATGGGTAAATTAGTGATAGTATATATTGACAGTAACATAACTAGTAATATTATAAAATGACAGTATTACATAACATGGGTAAATTAGTGATAGTAATATTATAACTCTGAAATGACAGTATTACATAACATGGGTAAATTAGTGATAGTAATATTATAACCTGAAGTGACAGTATTACATAACATGGGTAAATTAGTGATAGATAGTATAACCTGAAATGACAGTATTACATAACATGGGTAAATTAGTGATAGTAATATTATAACCTGAAATGACAGTATTACATAACATGGGTAAATTAGTGATAGTAATATTATAACCTGAAATGACAGTATTACATAACATGGGTAAATTAGTGATAGTAATATTATAACCTGAAATGACAGTATTACATAACATGGGTAAATTAGTGATAGTAATATTATAACCTGAAATGACAGTATTACATAACATGGGTAAATTAGTGATAGTAATATTATAACTCTGAAATGACAGTATTACATAACATGGGTAAATTAGTGATAGTAATATTATAACCTGAAATGACAGTATTACATAACATGGGTAAATTAGTGATAGTAATATTATAACCTGAAATGACAGTATTAACATAACATGGGTAAATTAGTGATAGTAATATTATAACCTGAAATGACAGTATTACATAACATGGGTAAATTAGTGATAGTAATATTATAACCTGAAATGACAGTATTACATAACATGGGTAAATTAGTGATAGTAATATTATAACCTGAAATGACAGTATTACATAACATGGGTAAATTAGTGATAGTAATATTATAACCTGAAATGACAGTATTACATAACATGGGTAAATTAGTGATAGTAATATTATAACCTGAAATGACAGTATTACATAACATGGGTAAATTAGTGATAGTAATATTATAACCTGAAATGACAGTATTACATAACATGGGTAAATTAGTGATAGTAATATTATAACCTGAAATGACAGTATTACATAACATGGGTAAATTAGTGATAGTAATATTATAACCTGAAATGACAGTATTACATAACATGGGTAAATTAGTGATAGTAATATTATAACTGAAATGACTGAAATGACAGTATTACATAACATGGGTAAATTAGTGATAGTAATATTATAACCTGAAATGACAGTATTACATAACAGTAAATTAGTGATAGTAATACTAACCTGAAATGACAGTATTACATAACATGGGTAAATTAGTGATAGTAATATTATAACCTGAAATGACAGTATTACATAACATGGGTAA
This sequence comes from Tachypleus tridentatus, assembly GCF_004210375.1. Lineage (NCBI taxonomy): Eukaryota > Metazoa > Arthropoda > Merostomata > Xiphosura > Limulidae > Tachypleus > Tachypleus tridentatus. The sequence continues at coordinate 51,620,338 of NC_134836.1, forward strand.
ATTAGTGATAGTAATATTATAACCTGAAATGACAGTATTACATAACATGGGTAAATTAGTGATAGTAATATTATAACCTGAAATGACAGTATTACATAACATGGGTAAATTAGTGATAGTAATATTATAACCTGAAATGACAGTATTACATAACATGGGTAAATTAGTGATAGTAATATTATAACCTGAAATGACAGTATTACATAACATGGGTAAATTAGTGATAGTAATATTATAACCTGAAATGACAGTATTACATAACATGGGTAAATTAGTGATAGTAATATTATAACCTGAAATGACAGTATTACATAACATGGGTAAATTAGTGATAGTAATATTATAACTAACCTGAAATGACAGTATTACATAACATGGGTAAATTAGTGATAGTAATATTATAACCTGAAATGACAGTATTACATAACATGGGTAAATTAGTGATAGTAATATTATAACCTGAAATGACAGTATTACATAACATGGGTAAATTAGTGATAGTAATATTGACAGTATTACATAACATGGGTAAAAGTGACAGTATTACTGAAATAACATGGGTAAATTAGTGATAGTAATATTATAACCTGAAATGACAGTATTACATAACATGGGTAAATTAGTGATAGTAATATTATAACCTGAAATGACAGTATTACATAACATGGGTAAATTAGTGATAGTAATATTATAACTCTGAAATGACAGTATTACATAACATGGGTAAATTAGTGATAGTAATATATAACCTAACTGAATATTATAACATGGGTAAATTAGTGATAGTAATATTATAACCTGAAATGACAGTATTACATAACATGGGTAAATTAGTGATAGTAATATTATAACTCTGAAATGACAGTATTACATAACATGGGTAAATTAGTGATAGTAATATTATAACCTGAAATGACAGTATTACATAACATGGGTAAATTAGTGATAGTAATATTATAACCTGAAATGACAGTATTACATAACATGGGTAAATTAGTGATAGTAATATTATAACCTGAAATGACAGTATTACATAACATGGGTAAATTAGTGATAGTAATATTATAACCTGAAATGACAGTATTACATAACATGGGTAAATTAGTGATAGTAATATTATAACCTGAAATGACAGTATTACATAACATGGGTAAATTAGTGATAGTAATATTATAACCTGAAATGACAGTATTACATAACATGGGTAAATTAGTGATAGTAATATTATAACCTGAAATGACAGTATTACATAACATGGGTAAATTAGTGATAGTAATATTATAACCTGAAATGACAGTATTACATAACATGGGTAAATTAGTGATAGTAATATTATAACCTGAAATGACAGTATTACATAACATGGGTAAATTAGTGATAGTAATATTATAACCTGAAATGACAGTATTACATAACATGGGTAAATTAGTGATAGTAATATTATAACATGGGTAAATTAGTGATAGTAATATTCTGAAATGACAGTATTACATAACATGGGTAAATTAGTGATAGTAATATTATAACCTGAAATGACAGTATTACATAACATGGGTAAATTAGTGATAGTAATATTATAACTCTGAAATGACAGTATTATAACATGGGTAAATTAGTGATAGTAATATTACAACCTGAAATGACAGTATTACATAACATGGGTAAATTAGTGATAGTAATATTATAACCTGAAATGACAGTATTACATAACATGGGTAAATTAGTGATAGTAATATTATAACCTGAAATGACAGTATTACATAACATGGGTAAATTAGTGATAGTAATATTATAACCTGAAATGACAGTATTACATAACATGGGTAAATTAGTGATAGTAATATTATAACTCTGAAATGACAGTATTACATAACATGGGTAAATTAGTGATAGTAATATTATAACCTGAAATGACAGTATTACATAACATGGGTAAATTAGTGATAGTAATATTATAACCTGAAATGACAGTATTACATAACATGGGTAAATTAGTGATAGTAATATTATAACCTGAAATGACAGTATTACATAACATGGGTAAATTAGTGATAGTAATATTATAACCTGAAATGACAGTATTACATAACATGGGTAAATTAGTGATAGTAATATTATAACCTGAAATGACAGTATTACATAACATGGGTAAATTAGTGATAGTAATATTATAACTCTGAAATGACAGTATTACATAACATGGGTAAATTAGTGATAGTAATATTATAACCTGAAATGACAGTATTACATAACATGGGTAAATTAGTGATAGTAATATTATAACTCTGAAATGACAGTATTACATAACATGGGTAAATTAGTGATAGTAATATTATAACTCTGAAATGACAGTATTACATAACATGGGTAAATTAGTGATAGTAATATTATAACCTGAAATGACAGTATTACATAACATGGGTAAATTAGTGATAGTAATATTATAACCTCTGAAATGACAGTATTACATAACATGGGTAAATTAGTGATAGTAATATTATAACCTGAAATGACAGTATTACATAACATGGGTAAATTAGTGATAGTAATATTATAACTCTGAAATGACAGTATTACATAACATGGGTAAATTAGTGATAGTAATATTATAACCTGAAAATGACAGTATTACATAACATGGGTAAATTAGTGATAGTAATATTACAACCTGAAATGACAGTATTACATAACATGGGTAAATTAGTGATAGTAATATTATAACCTGAAATGACAGTATTACATAACATGGGTAAATTAGTGATAGTAATATTATAACCTGAAATGACAGTATTACATAACATGGGTAAATTAGTGATAGTAATATTATAACCTGAAATGACAGTATTACATAACATGGGTAAATTAGTGATAGTAATATTATAACTCTGAAATGACAGTATTACATAACATGGGTAAATTAGTGATAGTAATATTATAACCTGAAATGACAGTATTACATAACATGGGTAAATTAGTGATAGTAATATTATAACCTGAAATGACAGTATTACATAACATGGGTAAATTAGTGATAGTAATATTATAACCTGAAATGACAGTATTACATAACATGGGTAAATTAGTGATAGTAATATTATAACCTGAAATGACAGTATTACATAACATGGGTAAATTAGTGATAGTAATATTATAACCTGAAATGACAGTATTACATAACATGGGTAAATTAGTGATAGTAATATTATAACCTGAAATGACAGTATTACATAACATGGGTAAATTAGTGATAGTAATATTATAACTCTGAAATGACAGTATTACATAACATGGGTAAATTAGTGATAGTAATATTATAACTCTGAAATGACAGTATTACATAACATGGGTAAATTAGTGATAGTAATATATAACCTGATATGACAGTATTACATAACATGGGTAAATTAGTGATAGTAATATTATAACCTGAAATGACAGTATTACATAACATGGGTAAATTAGTGATAGTAATATTATAACTCTGAAATGACAGTATTACATAACATGGGTAAATTAGTGATAGTAATATTATAACTCTGAAATGACAGTATTACATAACATGGGTAAATTAGTGATAGTAATATTATAACTCTGAAATGACAGTATTACATAACATGGGTAAATTAGTGATAGTAATATTATAACTCTGAAATGACAGTATTACATAACATGGGTAAATTAGTGATAGTAATATTATAACCTGAAATGACAGTATTACATAACATGGGTAAATTAGTGATAGTAATATTATAACCTGAAATGACAGTATTACATAACATGGGTAAATTAGTGATAGTAATATTATAACTCTGAAATGACAGTATTACATAACATGGGTAAATTAGTGATAGTAATATTATAACTCTGAAATGACAGTATTACATAACATGGGTAAATTAGTGATAGTAATATTATAACCTGAAATGACAGTATTACATAACATGGGTAAATTAGTGATAGTAATATTATAACTCTGAAATGACAGTATTACATAACATGGGTAAATTAGTGATAGTAATATTATAACCTGAAATGACAGTATTACATAACATGGGTAAATTAGTGATAGTAATATTATAACCTGAAATGACAGTATTACATAACATGGGTAAATTAGTGATAGTAATATTATAACCTGAAATGACAGTATTACATAACATGGGTAAATTAGTGATAGTAATATTATAACCTGAAATGACAGTATTACATAACATGGGTAAATTAGTGATAGTAATATTATAACCTGAAATGACAGTATTACATAACATGGGTAAATTAGTGATAGTAATATTATAACCTGAAATGACAGTATTACATAACATGGGTAAATTAGTGATAGTAATATTATAACCTGAAATGACAGTATTACATAACATGGGTAAATTAGTGATAGTAATATTATAACCTGAAATGACAGTATTACATAAATTAGTGATAGTAAATTAGAAATGATAGTAATATTATAACCTGAAATGACAGTATTACATAACATGGGTAAATTAGTGATAGTAATATTATAACCTGAAATGACAGTATTACATAACATGGGTAAATTAGTGATAGTAATATTATAACCTGAAATGACAGTATTACATAACATGGGTAAATTAGTGATAGTAATATTATAACCTGAAATGACAGTATTACATAACATGGGTAAATTAGTGATAGTAATATTATAACCTGAAATGACAGTATTACATAACATGGGTAAATTAGTGATAGTAATATTATAACCTGAAATGACAGTATTACATAACATGGGTAAATTAGTGATAGTAATATTATAACCTGAAATGACAGTATTACATAACATGGGTAAATTAGTGATAGTAATATTATAACCTGAAATGACAGTATTACATAACATGGGTAAATTAGTGATAGTAATATTATAACCTGAAATGACAGTATTACATAACATGGGTAAATTAGTGATAGTAATATTATAACCTGAAATGACAGTATTACATAACATGGGTAAATTAGTGATAGTAATATTATAACTCTGAAATGACAGTATTACATAACATGGGTAAATTAGTGATAGTAATATTATAACCTGAAATGACAGTATTACATAACATGGGTAAATTAGTGATAGTAATATTATAACTCTGAAATGACAGTATTACATAACATGGGTAAATTAGTGATAGTAATATTATAACCTGAAATGACAGTATTACATAACATGGGTAAATTAGTGATAGTAATATAACTCTGAAATGACAGTATTACATAACTGAAATGACAGTATTACATAACATGGGTAAATTAGTGATAGTAATATTATAACCTGAAATGACAGTATTACATAACATGGGTAAATTAGTGATAGTAATATTATAACCTGAAATGACAGTATTACATAACATGGGTAAATTAGTGATAGTAATATTATAACTCTGAAATGACAGTATTACATAACATGGGTAAATTAGTGATAGTAATATTATAACCTGAAATGACAGTATTACATAACATGGGTAAATTAGTGATAGTAATATTATAACCTGAAATGACAGTATTACATAACATGGGTAAATTAGTGATAGTAATATTATAACTCTGAAATGACAGTATTACATAACATGGGTAAATTAGTGATAGTAATATTATAACCTGAAATGACAGTATTACATAACATGGGTAAATTAGTGATAGTAATATTATAACCTGAAATGACAGTATTACATAACATGGGTAAATTAGTGATAGTAATATTATAACCTGAAATGACAGTATTACATAACATGGGTAAATTAGTGATAGTAATATTATAACTCTGAAATGACAGTATTACATAACATGGGTAAATTAGTGATAGTAATATTATAACCTGAAATGACAGTATTACATAACATGGGTAAATTAGTGATAGTAATATTATAACCTGAAATGACAGTATTACATAACATGGGTAAATTAGTGATAGTAATATTATAACCTGAAATGACAGTATTACATAACATGGGTAAATTAGTGATAGTAATATTATAACCTGAAATGACAGTATTACATAACATGGGTAAATTAGTGATAGTAATATTATAACCTGAAATGACAGTATTACATAACATGGGTAAATTAGTGATAGTAATATTATAACCTGAAATGACAGTATTACATAACATGGGTAAATTAGTGATAGTAATATTATAACCTGAAATGACAGTATTACATAACATGGGTAAATTAGTGATAGTAATATTATAACCTGAAATGACAGTATTACATAACATGGGTAAATTAGTGATAGTAACCTGAAATGACAGTATTACATAACATGGGTAAATTAGTGATAGTAATATTATAACTCTGAAATGACAGTATTACATAACATGGGTAAATTAGTGATAGTAATATTATAACCTGAAATGACAGTATTACATAACATAAAATTAGTGATAGTAATATTATAACTCTGAAATGACAGTATTACATAACATGGGTAAATTAGTGATAGTAATATTATAACTCTGAAATGACAGTATTACATAACATGGGTAAATTAGTGATAGTAATATTATAACTCTGAAATGACAGTATTACATAACATGGGTAAATTAGTGATAGTAATATTATAACTCTGAAATGACAGTATTACATAACATGGGTAAATTAGTGATAGTAATATTATAACCTGAAATGACAGTATTACATAACATGGGTAAATTAGTGATAGTAATATTATAACCTGAAATGACAGTATTACATAACATGGGTAAATTAGTGATAGTAATATTATAACTCTGAAATGACAGTATTACATAACATGGGTAAATTAGTGATAGTAATATTATAACTCTGAAATGACAGTATTACATAACATGGGTAAATTAGTGATAGTAATATTATAACTCTGAAATGACAGTATTACATAACATGGGTAAATTAGTGATAGTAATATTATAACTCTGAAATGACAGTATTACATAACATGGGTAAATTAGTGATAGTAATATTATAACTCTGAAATGACAGTATTACATAACATGGGTAAATTAGTGATAGTAATATTATAACCTGAAATGACAGTATTACATAACATGGGTAAATTAGTGATAGTAATATTATAACTCTGAAATGACAGTATTACATAACATGGGTAAATTAGTGATAGTAATATTATAACCTGAAATGACAGTATTACATAACATGGGTAAATTAGTGATAGTAATATTATAACTCTGAAATGACAGTATTACATAACATGGGTAAATTAGTGATAGTAATATTATAACTCTGAAATGACAGTATTACATAACATGGGTAAATTAGTGATAGTAATATTATAACCTGAAATGACAGTATTACATAACATGGGTAAATTAGTGATAGTAATATTATAACTCTGAAATGACAGTATTACATAACATGGGTAAATTAGTGATAGTAATATTATAACTCTGAAATGACAGTATTACATAACATGGGTAAATTAGTGATAGTAATATTTAACATAACATGGGTAAATTAGTGATAGTAATATTATAACCTGAAATGACAGTATTACATAACATGGGTAAATTAGTGATAGTAATATTATAACTCTGAAATGACAGTATTACATAACATGGGTAAATTAGTGATAGTAATATTATAACTCTGAAATGACAGTATTACATAACATGGGTAAATTAGTGATAGTAATATTATAACTCTGAAATGACAGTATTACATAACATGGGTAAATTAGTGATAGTAATATTATAACTCTGAAATGACAGTATTACATAACATGGGTAAATTAGTGATAGTAATATTATAACTCTGAAATGACAGTATTACATAACATGGGTAAATTAGTGATAGTAATATTATAACCTGAAATGACAGTATTACATAACATGGGTAAATTAGTGATAGTAATATTATAACTCTGAAATGACAGTATTACATAACATGGGTAAATTAGTGATAGTAATATAACTCTGAAATGACAGTATTACATAACATGGGTAAATTAGTGATAGTAATATTATAACTCTGAAATGACAGTATTACATAACATGGGTAAATTAGTGATAGTAATATTATAACCTGAAATGACAGTATTACATAACATGGGTAAATTAGTGATAGTAATATTATAACTCTAAAATGACAGTATTACATAACATGGGTAAATTAGTGATAGTAATATTATAACCTGAAATGACAGTATTACATAACATGGGTAAATTAGTGATAGTAATATTATAACCTGAAATGACAGTATTACATAACATGGGTAAATTAGTGATAGTAATATTATAACTCTGAAATGACAGTATTACATAACATGGGTAAATTAGTGATAGTAATATTATAACTCTGAAATGACAGTATTACATAACATGGGTAAATTAGTGATAGTAATATAAAATATAACTCTGGGTAAAATGACAGTATTACATAACATGGGTAAATTAGTGATAGTAATATTATAACTCTGAAATGACAGTATTACATAACATGGGTAAATTAGTGATAGTAATATTATAACTCTGAAATGACAGTATTACATAACATGGGTAAATTAGTGATAGTAATATTATAACCTGAAATGACAGTATTACATAACATGGGTAAATTAGTGATAGTAATATTATAACCTGAAATGACAGTATTACATAACATGGGTAAATTAGTGATAGTAATATTGTAACCTGAAATGACAGTATTACATAACATGGGTAAATTAGTGATAGTAATATTATAACTCTGAAATGACAGTATTACATAACATGGGTAAATTAGTGATAGTAATATTATAACTCTGAAATGACAGTATTACATAACATGGGTAAATTAGTGATAGTAATATTATAACCTGAAATGACAGTATTACATAACATGGGTAAATTAGTGATAGTAATATTATAACCTGAAATGACAGTATTACATAACATGGGTAAATTAGTGATAGTAATATTATAACTCTGAAATGACAGTATTACATAACATGGGTAAATTAGTGATAGTAATATTATAACTCTGAAATGACAGTATTACATAACATGGGTAAATTAGTGATAGTAATATTATAACTCTGAAATGACAGTATTACATAACATGGGTAAATTAGTGATAGTAATATTATAACTCTGAAATGACAGTATTACATAACATGGGTAAATTAGTGATAGTAATATTATAACTCTGAAATGACAGTATTACATAACATGGGTAAATTAGTGATAGTAATATTATAACTCTGAAATGACAGTATTACATAACATGGGTAAATTAGTGATAGTAATATTATAACTCTGAAATGACAGTATTACATAACATGGGTAAATTAGTGATAGTAATATTATAACCTGAAATGACAGTATTACATAACATGGGTAAATTAGTGATAGTAATATTATAACTCTGAAATGACAGTATTACATAACATGGGTAAATTAGTGATAGTAATATTATAACTCTGAAATGACAGTATTACATAACATGGGTAAATTAGTGATAGTAATATTATAACCTGAAATGACAGTATTACATAACATGGGTAAATTAGTGATAGTAATATTATAACCTGAAATGACAGTATTACATAACATGGGTAAATTAGTGATAGTAATATTATAACCTGAAATGACAGTATTACATAACATGGGTAAATTAGTGATAGTAATATTATAACTCTGAAATGACAGTATTACATAACATGGGTAAATTAGTGATAGTAATATTATAACCTGAAATGACAGTATTACATAACATGGGTAAATTAGTGATAGTAATATTATAACTCTGAAATGACAGTATTACATAACATGGGTAAATTAGTGATAGTAATATTATAACTCTGAAATGACAGTATTACATAACATGGGTAAATTAGTGATAGTAATATTATAACCTGAAATGACAGTATTACATAACATGGGTAAATTAGTGATAGTAATATAACTCTGAAATGACAGTAACATAACTGATTAGTGATGACAGTATTACATAACATGGGTAAATTAGTGATAGTAATATTATAACCTGTAAAAGTGATAGTAATATTACAAAACATGGGTACAAATGGGTAAATTAGTGATAGTAATATTATAACCTGAAATGACAGTATTACATAACATGGGTAAATTAGTGATAGTAATATTATAACCTGAAATGACAGTATTACATAACATGGGTAAATTAGTGATAGTAATATTATAACTCTGAAATGACAGTATTACATAACATGGGTAAATTAGTGATAGTAATATTATAACTCTGAAATGACAGTATTACATAACATGGGTAAATTAGTGATAGTAATATTATAACTCTGAAATGACAGTATTACATAACATGGGTAAATTAGTGATAGTAATATTATAACCTGAAATGACAGTATTACATAACATGGGTAAATTAGTGATAGTAATATTATAACCTGAAATGACAGTATTACATAACATGGGTAAATTAGTGATAGTAATATTATAACCTGAAATGACAGTATTACATAAAATGGGTAAATTAGTGATAGTAATATTAACTCTGAAATGACAGTATTACATAACATGGGTAAATTAGTGATAGTAATATTATAACTCTGAAATGACAGTATTACATAACATGGGTAAATTAGTGATAGTAATATTATAACTCTGAAATGACAGTATTACATAACATGGGTAAATTAGTGATAGTAATATTAGTAACTCTGAAATGACAGTATTACATAACATGGGTAAATTAGTGATAGTAATATTATAACTCTGAAATGACAGTATTACATAACATGGGTAAATTAGTGATAGTAAATAATATAACTCTGAAATGACAGTATTACATAACATGGGTAAATTAGTGATAGTAATATTATAACTCTGAAATGACAGTATTACATAACATGGGTAAATTAGTGATAGTAATATAACTCTGATATGACAGTATTACATAACATGGGTAAATTAGTGATAGTAATATTATAACTCTGAAATGACAGTATTACATAACATGGGTAAATTAGTGATAGTAATATAACTCTGATATGACAGTATTACATAACATGGGTAAATTAGTGATAGTAATATTATAACTCTGAAATGACAGTATTACATGAAATGGGTAAATTAGTGATAGTAATATTATAACTCTGAAATGACAGTATTACATAACATGGGTAAATTAGTGACAGTAATATTATAACTCTGAAATGACAGTATTACATAACATGGGTAAATTAGTGATAGTAATATTATAACTCTGAAATGACAGTATTACATAACATGGGTAAATTAGTGATATTAATATTACAACTCTGAAGTGACAGTATTACATAACACGGGTAAATTAGTGATAGTAATACTACAACTCTGAAATGACAGTATTACATAACATGGGTAAATTAGTGATAGTAATATTATAACTCTGAAATGACAGTATTACATAATGTGTAAATTAGTGATAGTAATATTAGAACTCTGAAATGACAGTACTACATAATGTGTAAATTAGTGATAGTAATGTTACAACTCTGAAATGACAGTATTACATAACATGGGTAAATTAGTGATAGTAATATAACTCTGATATGACAGTATTACATAACATGGGTAAATTAGTGATAGTAATATTATAACTCTGAAATGACAGTATTACATAACATGGGTAAATTAGTGATAGTAATATAACTCTGATATGACAGTATTACATAACATGGGTAAATTAGTGATAGTAATATTATAACTCTGAAATGACAGTATTACATAACATGGGTAAATTAGTGATAGTAATATAACTCTGATATGACAGTATTACATAACATGGGTAAATTAGTGATAGTAATATTATAACTTTGAAATGACAGTATTACATAACATGGGTAAATTAGTGATAGTAATATAACTCTGATATGACAGTATTACATAACATGGGTAAATTAGTGATAGTAATATTATAACTCTGAAATGACAGTATTACATGAAATGGGTAAATTAGTGATAGTAATATTATAACTCTGAAATGACAGTATTACATAACATGGGTAAATTAGTGACAGTAATATTATAACTCTGAAATGACAGTATTACATAACATGGGTAAATTAGTGATAGTAATATTATAACTCTAAAATGACAGTATTACATAACATGGGTAAATTAGTGATAGTAATATTATAACTCTAAAATGACAGTATTACATAACATGGGTAAATTAGTGATAGTAATATTATAACTCTGAAATGACAGTATTGCATAACATGGGTAAATTAGTGATAGTAATATTATAACTCTAAAATGACAGTATTACATAACATGGGTAAATTAGTGATAGTAATATTGTAACTCTGAAATGACAGTATTACATAACATGGGTAAATTAGTGATAGTAATATTGTAACTCTGATATGACAGTATTACATAACATGGGTAAATTAGTGATAGTAATATTATAACTCTGAAATGACAGTATTACATAACATGGGTAAATTAGTGATAGTAATATTATAACTCTGAAATGACAGTATTACATAACATGGGTAAATTAGTGATAGTAATATAACTCTGGTATGACAGTATTACATAACATGGGTAAATTAGTGATAGTAATATTATAACTCTGAAATGACAGTATTACATGAAATGGGTAAATTAGTGATAGTAATATTATAACTCTGAAATGACAGTATTACATAACATGGGTAAATTAGTGACAGTAATATTATAACTCTGAAATGACAGTATTACATAACATGGGTAAATTAGTGATAGTAATATTATAACTCTAAAATGACAGTATTACATAACATGGGTAAATTAGTGATAGTAATATTACAACTCTGAAATGACAGTATTACATAATGTGTAAATTAGTGATAGTAATATTACAACTCTGAAATGACAGTATTACATAACATAAGTAAATTAGTGACAGTAATATTATAAGTCTGACATAAAAATATTACATAACGTTTAAATTAGTGATAGTAATATTACAACTCTGAAATGACAATATTACATAACATGGGTAAATTAGTGACAGTAATATTATAAGTCTGACATAAAAATATTACATAACATGTGTAAATTAGTGATAGTAATATTACAACTCTGAAATGACAGTATTACATAACATGGGTAAATTAGTGATAGTAATATTATAACTCTGAAATGACAGTATTGTTTAACATGGGTAAATTAGTGATAGTAATATTGTAACTCTGAAATGACAGTATTACATAACATGGGTAAATTAGTGATAGTAATATTGTAACTCTGAAATGACAGTATTACATAACATGGGTAAATTAGTGATAGTAATATTGTAACTCTGATATGACAGTATTACATAACATGGGTAAATTAGTGATAGTAATATTACAACTCTGAAATGACAGTATTACATAACATGGGTAAATTAGTGATAGTAATATTGTAACTCTGAAATGAGAGTATTACATAACATGGGTAAATTAGTGATAGTAATATTACAACTCTGAAATGACAGTATTACATAACACGGGTAAATTAGTGATAGTAATATTACAACTCTGAAGTGACAGTATTGCATAACATGGGTAAATTAGTGATAGTAATATTATAACTCTAAAATGACAGTATTACATAACATGGGTAAATTAGTGATAGTAATATTATAACTCTGAAATGACAGTATTACATAACATGGGTAAATTAGTGATAGTAATATTACAACTCTGAAGTGACAGTATTACATAACACGGGTAAATTAGTGATAGTAATACTACAACTCTGAAATAACAGTATTACATAACATGGGTAAATTAGTGATAGTAATATTATAACTCTTAAATGACAGTATTACATAATGTGTAAATTAGTGATAGTAATATTACAACTCTGAAATGACAGTACTACATAATGTGTAAATTAGTGATAGTAATGTTACAACTCTGAAATGACAGTATTACATAACATGGGTAAATTAGTGATAGTAATGTTACAACTCTGAAATGACAGTATTACATAACATGGGTAAATTAGTGATAGTAATATTATAACTCTGAAGTGACAGTATTACATAACATGGGTAAATTAGTGATAGTAATATTATAACTCTGAAATGACAGTATTACATAACATGGGTAAATTAGTGATAGTAATATTATAACTCTGAAATGACAGTATTACATAACATGGGTAAATTAGTGATAGTAATATTATAACTCTGGTATGACAGTATTACATAACATGGGTAAATTAGTGATAGTAATGTTACAACTCTGAAATGACAGTATTACATAACATGGGTAAATTAGTGATAGTAATATTACAACTCTGAAGTGACAGTATTACATAACATGGGTAAATTAGTGATAGTAATATTATAACTCTAAAATGACAGTATTACATAACATGGGTAAATTAGTGATAGTAATATAACTCTGATATGACAGTATTACATAACATGGGTAAATTAGTGATAGTAATATTATAACTCTGAAATGACAGTATTACATAACATGGGTAAATTAGTGATAGTAATATAACTCTGATATGACAGTATTACATAACATGGGTAAATTAGTGATAGTAATATTATAACTCTGAAATGACAGTATTACATAACATGGGTAAATTAGTGATAGTAATATAACCTGATATGACAGTATTACATAACATGGGTAAATTAGTGATAGTAATATTATAACTCTGATATGACAGTATTACATAACATGGGTAAATTAGTGATAGTAATATTGTAACTCTAAAATGACAGTATTACATAACATGGGTAAATTAGTGATAGTAATATTGTAACTCTGAAATGACAGTATTACATAACATGGGTAAATTAGTGATAGTAATATTGTAACTCTGATATGACAGTATTACATAACATGGGTAAATTAGTGATAGTAATATTACAACTCTGAAATGACAGTATTACATAACATGGGTAAATTAGTGATAGTAATATTGTAACTCTGAAATGACAGTATTACATAACATGGGTAAATTAGTGATAGTAATATTATAACTCTGAAATGACAGTATTACATAATGTGTAAATTAGTGATAGTAATATTACAACTCTGAAGTGACAGTATTACATAACATGGGTAAATTAGTGATAGTAATATTACAACTCTGAAATGACAGTATTACATAACATGGGTAAATTAGTGATAGTAATATTATAACTCTGAAATGACAGTATTACATAATGTGTAAATTAGTGATAGTAATATTACAACTCTGAAATGACAGTATTACATAATGTGTAAATTAGTGATAGTAATGTTATAACTCTGAAATGACAGTATTACATAACATGGGTAAATTAGTGATAGTAATATTACAACTCTGAAATGACAGTATTACATAACATGTGTAAATTAGTGATAGTAATATTAGAACTCTGAAATGACAGTATTACATAACATGGGTAAATTAGTGATAGTAATATTACAACTCTGAAATGACAGTATTACATAATGTGTAAATTAGTGATAGTAATATTACAACTCTGAAATGACAGTATTACATAATGTGTAAATTAGTGATAGTAATATTACAACTCTGAAATGACAGTATTACATAACATAAGTAAATTAGTGACAGTAATATTATAAGTCTGACATAAAAATATTACATAACGTTTAAATTAGTGATAGTAATATTACAACTCTGAAATGACAATATTACATAACATGGGTAAATTAGTGACAGTAATATTATAAGTCTGACATAAAAATATTACATAACATGTGTAAATTAGTGATAGTAATATTACAACTCTGAAATGACAGTATTACATAACATGGGTAAATTAGTGATAGTAATATTACAACTCTGAAGTGACAGTATTACATAACATGGGTAAATTAGTGATAGTAATATTACAACTCTGAAATGACAGTATTACATAACATGGGTAAATTAGTGATAGTAATATTATAACTCAGAAATGACAGTATTACATAACATGGGTAAATTAGTGACAGTAATATAATAAGTCTGATATGAAAGTATTACATAACATGGGTATATTAGTGATAGAAATATTATCACTCTGATTTTTATCTTCATATTCAGTATTTTATCAGAATATTTTCAACTTCTTTTTTCCAAATTGACTTATTTTGGTAAGTGAACAAATTATTGGAAAAAGATATTTTTAAATTTTTCATTGTTGTTATTTAGCATCTCTTTGTTATAACTGGCAGTTGGTGTATTAACACTTTTTAATGACAGTTAATGCATTAATATTTTTAATGACAGTTAATGCATTAATATTTTTAATGACAGTTAGTGTATTAACACTTTTTTAAAGACAGTTTATGTATTAACAATTTTTTTAATGACAGTTGATGTATGAATATTTTTAATGACAGTTAGTTTATTAACACTTTTTTAAAGACAGTTAGTTTATTAACACTTTTTTAAAGACAGTTTATGTATTAACACTTTTTTAATGACAGTTAATGCATTAATATTTTTAATGACATTTAGTGTATTAACACTTTTTAAAGACAGTTTATGTATTAACACTTTTTTTAATGACAGTTCATGTATTAATATTTTTTTCTCCACACTTGTTGGTTACTTACATTTACTACTTTAGTTTTCAAAACTCTTCTTATTTTATATCAGCAACCATAACGATGGTTTTGAAAGAGGAAATGAATGATTGATCAGTGTATATATCTACACTGAGATACACAGAATATATTAATTTGTGTAGGAGTAACTGATATTATTTTGTTATTGGCAGTTATTATTTGACCATTTTATGTGATTAATACTTTTATCTTTTATACAGTTTTTTTATAATTTTAGGTGAAGTTGTCTGTCCCATATTAGTGTTCTGCAATTCTGTACCATTAAAGTGGGTATTTGGAAGTCCTTTGTTTATAATCATACCATTACATTGTCACTCTAGAAGGGCACTCAGTAGAGCTCACACATCTGCCAAATAGTGTTGGTCATGTTTGGCCCTCAAAACATACAAAAATGTGTCCATGCATCCGTCATTATCAACAGATACAGACTGTCTTTGGCAGAGCAACGAGGAGCAATATTCAACATATGTCCACCAAGTGTCATTAAATTTGATCATTATTGACTGAGTTATAGAGCAAAAATAGTGTGAAAAATTGGCCTCCAAGCTAACATATAGGTTGTTTTATTTTTTTCAATTTTATGACCTTGCTGTTTAATTGTTTTTGAGTTCAGTTCTGATCATAATAGGATCAGAATTTATTGTTCAAGATCTTCAGTTTTCTATTTTATATGGAAGGGAAATGGTTTTATTTTTTATTCATTTTGATAGCATTGTATGTGTATTCTCTTGTGGAATATTTTTTGACCTTTGACCTTCATGGGTAGCCCTACCTTTTTTCTTCTTCAAACTATATATACTATTTTTTCATTAATTAGTAACATCTCCAAGTTTTTAACGAATAAATATTTTATCAATTAAGAAAATATAACATTTTGAAAAATTTACAAAGTAATTGTATATTGTGGTCAAAGCTTTGGCTGAACTACAGTTCACAGAAGAGTCTATTCCTATTGTTTTGATATATGATCTTTCTCTTAATTTTGGGCCACTACATTCTGGATAGAATGGTCCCATTTCTTTTTAAAAGAAAACTGTACAGCAGAATCTGGCTGGTAAGTTCAAAATAACCGTGGAGAACCTGAATATATATGTATATATATATATATATTTAAACTCCCATTATAAACCAGTTATCTTCAACAGATAGTAATTAAATTTTATGTTTCTCACATTAGGTTTGTTTTTGATAATTTGGAGTTACTTTTAAACAGGAGTACAAATATCTTTCATGTTTAGTAACTTCCTGGAACTTTACATCCTTACTTTTTTTTGTACCCCCATTTCATGTAAAGTATTTGTTTTTCTTTATTTTCATATTATAATCTGGCATTAGCATGAAATAAATGAACAAGAAATTTTCTGTCCAGTTTTGAGCTAGGTTTAACATAATATGTAACCTCTATCAGGTCTGTAACAGTCTAATATTAAATTCTGCCTCTTCAGGAATTGTCAACTTGTCTCCTCTACTTTTTTTCCAAGGGTCTTTGTTGTAGCAAGCATGTTGACATCAATGGTTTCTATATCTATTATTTCATGTGGTCCACTTACATGTATCTCAGTTTATTCTTTCCAGACAAGTATCTTAAACACTATATCACTGGGATATTTCAGTGGATGCCTTGTCATTAAAATCTTCAGATTACCCTTTAGTATTATTTGAAAGTCATGTCATTGTCATGTTATAAACCTGCCAGTAGTCCATGAAAACATAAATGTCTCATAAAATTTATGATAAGATTGAATTTATTGACATCTGTATCTTTATAAGTCAGTTCAGAAAGTTACTGATGATAATATTGACATCTGTATCTGGATAAGTCAGTTCAGAAAGTTACCGATGATAATATTGACATTTGTATCTGGACAAGTCAGTTCAGAAAGTTACTGATGATAATGTTGACATCTGTATCTGGATAAGTCAGTTCAGAAAGTTACTGATGATAATATTGACATCTGTATCTGGATAAGTCAGTTCAGAAAGTTCCTGATGATAATATTGACATCTGTATCTGAATAAGTCAGTTCAGAAAGCTACTGATGATAATATTGACATCTGTATCTGGATAAGTCAGTTCAGAAAGTTACTGATGACAATATTGACATCTGTATCTGGATAAGTCAATTCAGAAAGTTACCAATGATAATATTGACATTTGTATCTGGACAAGTCAGTTCAGAAAGTTACTGATGATAATGTTGACATCTGTATCTGGATAAGTCAGTTCAGAAAGTTACTGATGATAAATTTACAACTTTAATATTTCCTTGCTATCCATCAAATATCATGTGGTTCAAAATTCCTCTGTTTGTTGACTGTATAATTTCATTTAAAATGCGTACTGTTTGGATTATTTTCAATGAATGGAAACTAGCGTAAGTGTAAATTTTACATGCCGTCAAAGTAACAATTAGTCAACCCCTGTAGACTGTATTAATAATTATACACTTAAAACTATAATCAACAGCATTAAAATACTTGTATCAACAAGTTCTCAAAATATACTTGTGAACAGTGATGACAAAGTTAACTTTAAGGAAATCACTCACCAGGCATTTAGCTCATTGTATATTAAAGTTAGCTGTCATATATCTGTATTCTAAATCACAGTATTCCAACTAGTACAGTCAATAGTTGTACATGATTACAGGACTTCCAGCTTAGTTGATTCTGAATACTATTCAATACTTAAACAGTACATATTAGACAGTATTCTTGAATATATGATTCTAGCAACCTTGCCATGAATGTTGCTCTTCTGTCATAAGCTGTAACTGTTGAAAACCAAGACATTGATTGATGGGTCCTGTTATATGAAGCTTTGCTCTCAGTTAATGTAATTTTTTTCCATATTAATATTCAGATGCTAACTTATAAGCATTTAGTTTACATAGTTTGTACTTGAAGTGTGAAGTATTTCTAAACATATTTACAGAAGTAATTATTGTCTTTCTTACACAATCCTTTTATGAGGTTAGAATGTTGATTTTTTATTGCTGGCTGCTTGTATACCTAAACATAACCTGTGCAATTGATTGAGTAGGAACATAACCACCATATGGGAATTTGATGACTATATTTGGAAAACATACTTTATGTACAATAACATTTTCTTCTCAAAAGTTGGAGTATTGTTTGGATGAAATATACTTCATGTGTTAGTGTTGAAACTACCTCTTTTAGAATTGTAATTTTATTTTTTTGCATTTTTGAAAATTCATTATTATACTATTTTTACCAGTAGAGGGAGAAGACAATTTTACATGGTTGTTACAAATATCTCTCGTTTTTGTTTTTTTATTAAGTTTTACATTTGTACAGAATAAAATACAAATACTTAACTGTACCATATTGTTACAGCTTGACTGTTTGTTTTTGTGCATTTAATTGGTGCACATTATTGCATAATATTGGCCAGATTTAGTATCAAAAATTATAATATCTCGTAAATGTATTACCAAGTAGTAGATATATGATCCAAGCATTTCAAAATATTTATTCAAGAAGCAGTTAAACCAAAGAAATTTAGATTTATCTGAGTTCAGGTAGTAATGTATTATGCTTAATAGTATTGGTCATGAGAAAATAGTTTTGTCACTCCATTGTTTTGTACTGAACTGTAAGGAAGTCTTTATTGAACATTATTTTTTGTTATTCTTGTGTTACGTGACATGTGGATGGCATTTACTCAAAGGATATAATTATTATATAAAACTCTTTGTCTACATAAAGTCTACATAAATTTTTGAAATGACATATTTTTATTTGTGATCTGTTTATGATTCATCCATTACTAAAACAGTATTTGTATGTCCCACTAACATGTTATCCTTCGACTAATAAAAATAATTTAATTAAAACAGGTATAGCCATAATTTAAAAACTCCTGTTGGGATTTATATACAGTCTAACTTCAAATATGTCATGACTAATTCTTAAATTATGATCTCTGCTTGTCATCTTAGGTCCCTGTGCTACAGTACTTGTATTACTTAGCTCAGATTGGAATTGCTATGTCTCCTCTTAGCAACAATTCCCTCTTCCTGAATTATCATCGTAATCCTCTTCCTGAGTACCTCAGTCGTGGCCTTCGTGTTTCTCTGTCTACAGATGATCCTTTGCAGTTTCACTTCACCAAGGTGATAAACAGATAACATTTTTGTGCATAACACTGTTTCATATCTAGAAGTGTTTGTGCATTATTTGTAAAGCATGATTTCATAGCAAACCATGGATGTAGGCTGAGTTGTGATAATGGCCTTTAACTGAATAAAATATATATATATATATGTATACAGTTGGTAAAATATTAAATTCTGTATTGTTGTTCTTTACAGTTGTTATGTAGTACTTGGTAATGTTTAGCATGTACACTGACTGGCCACTTTAGTAGTATATTTTTACATAAATTTGTCAAACGTTTCATGCACATACATATGCATTCTATCAAAAGGAAGACTGTTTGATCCTTATAAGTATATAAATTTAGTCCTATCATGGTTAGACTGCAAAAAATTGTTCAGTATTTTTCAAAGATTGATAGTTGATGCTTCTAATAGAAGTATTACCAATTAACCTTATTTAATCATCTGTTTAAGAACAGAGATAATTGAAATGGAATATGTTTACTTCTAAGAAAAACTTACAGTTGTGTGCTGCTGCTAACAGATCAAGGGGAAAAGAGGGCTTGCAAAGTGCCACAGATATGAGGATATTCAAATTAACTGATATTTTCAAGGTTTGTCTGCTTTGTCTTTACAGATAAACCTTTAAAATGTTAGAAACATCAATCAACTGGAACAGTCTCGCATCTGACAATGAATTCACAGATTGCTCATCTGTCTCGAAATACTCTGACAAAAAAGCATGACTTTGTTTGTGTTTAGAGCTTTAAACACTTGGCATGAATCATTGAAAATGTTATGTGAACTAGCAATGACTTTGTGTTTAGAGCTTTAAACACTTTGCATGAATCATTGGAAATGTGATGTGAACTAGCAATTTGCATCTCACCCTTTCATTTACCGAGAGAAGGTTAAAGAAAGAAAATTACATGCTACTTGATATGATGTAATGAATGATAGCTAATTTGTTTTATTCGTATCATATCAGTTTTAATTAACACAAACTTCTAACTACCAGGAACGTTAAATATTATATCAGAGGGTGCAAGGATTGTTTATAATATGATATTTAAAATCCTTAGCTATTAAACTAATAACAAGTATGAAACACTAATGAGCTGTTTATACATGCAAAATTTATCTGATACACAGGAACCTCTGATGGAAGAATATAGCATTGCAGCACAGGTATGGAAGCTGAGCAGCTGTGATATGTGTGAGCTAGCACACAATAGCATTCTTATGAGTGGATTTCCACACAAGGTGAACCTTCATCCATTTATTGAAACATATTTTAGTCACCTAGAAATTGTTAATGAGAAGAGATTTTAACAAGTTTTAACACCATTTTGTGTTTATTTCTGTATGTGTATGTGTGTGTGTGTAATTTTTCATATCTCCTTGGCTATATTTATGTAGTTACTTAGGGTCATAAGGCTTAATGTTAACACAGTACAAAATGATTTAACTAAACCTACCTTGTCTTGTTTCATGACAATATTTTTTTTTCATACCCAAGACATAATCAAATATAATTACAAAATGGTACAGCAGAGTAGTAACAATAAAGCCAAGATTCTGTTGTGGTGGTAGTTATTAACAAACACCTTATCTTCTAGTGATATATCACCAAGCTAAGTTTTACCACTTTGTTCTGGCCTTTTCATGTGTTTTGGCTAAACTAGAAACCATAATTGCTTACACAATTCAAAAGAACAAAGAAAGAAGCTTTGTCACAGTTAAGGTTGCTAGGCTACAACTTTTTAGTTCTGAGATGTGAGCACCATGGTAACCAAACTTGGTTAAAGTGGTTAACGTTTCTCTTGTGTTGAGGTTATGATGATCAAATTAATTGTATTTTGATCCAAACTATTTTTATTCACATGTGGTGAAAATTGTCAAAATCAAAAAATGTGATACCTTGAAGTTAAGTTAAAATAAGTTAATAATTTTTTCATTACAGCTGTTGTTTCTTAATGTATGGGACAATAGCTGCAAGTTGAATTTCTGTTATGTAATGATACAGTTTTGGACATGGACACCACTCAGGGCACCATAAAGTTAAGGGTTAACTATCCATGAAGTTTTTTTATATATCATTTAATGTCATTCTGACATCAGTACTTCCATAAAATCTCAGAATTAAAGTGAACAAAATAGCTGCAATTGTCACCAAGTGTGACCTAATCTATGTCTCTTTATAGTAATTATTATAATTACCAAAAGACCTGTTAGATCTATGGTTAATTTTTTCTAGGTCATCTCTACATATATGTAACTAAGATTTTTCCATAACTTGAAAGTGGACCTGAACTGTTTTTTTTTCTTCTAATTAGGTGAAGCAGTACTGGTTAGGGCCAAACTACACTAAAGATGTCCTTGGAAATGACAAAAGCCGCACCAATCTCCCTGACATTCGTGTAGCCTATCGTTATGAAACCATGGTCGAGGAACTTTCCACAATCTTCCGTGTTGTTCAGCATGTATAAGAAATCAGTGTTATAGCTTTAAAACAGCAGAGCTCTAAACTTCAGATGTTGGTAAAAGTTTCTAGATTAGGTAATTGATGAATAAGATGAACATTTGTGCCTGTAGATTCACTGGATTATCTAAACACTCTTTGTACAGAGAATTTTAAATTCTACTGTACAGTGGCATCAAGTTCAAAGCATATTATTATAGTTTTTAGATTGACGTGTATCCAAAATATACACTTTTTAAGAAGAATATATTCTGTACTTTCTGAGTCAATGACACAGTAATGTTCTTTGAAAATATTCCTAGGTAATACAGAACAAATATCACTGGCTGCCTTGTGCATTGAGAAATGACATGGAAGAAGGTGTTTTTTTATGACATTCCAACCACACTTCAAATATATTATTACTAATAATTTAACACCAAATTTGCATGCTATATTAAATATGAATTATTTTGATTTTTAAACAGCATAATAAAGATTGATTTAAATATTTTACTCTAGTCATGAAGAAAGTTGAAAAATTATAATTTCATGTGTTTCATATTGTAAAGTTGTATCAAAAACACTCACACCAAAAAAAATATATATATAATTTAAGACCTATAAAAATTTCCACAAATTCCACATTAATATATACATATATGTTGACCTAGTTTATAAAAATTAAATAATTAATAAACTCTTTTTTTGTTTTATTTTTTTGCTAAACTGTAACTGTGTACATAGTTTTAAGTCATGAAAACATGGAACTTATTTTTGGAGATATGGTGAAGGAACAAAATTCTTTTAGCTCTGGTTATAGAAGATATAAATGGAAAACTAGAGTTATTATTAATGTTTAATGATTGTGGTGTATGTTATATTATTAGAATTGATATATGAATGTTTATTAAAACCTGTGAGGGGAAGTTAGGGTGTTAAGAATTTTTAGTAGATGCTTGTCTTCACTTAGTTCTGGATTTCTTAGAATGAATAACGTATATTTTCTATCTTTTGTGATATATCATACTGAACAAAGTAAATTTTAAGACCAGTGTATTTAATAGAAATGTCGTCATTGTTCATTATATGGAACAACTTAGCACCATCTGTTAGATTTTTCTGGTATTGATTAAAACATTGTCAGCAGTGGACATGTTGTTATTCAAATACTATTATACATTATTTTTCTAGGAAAACCCTAAGGGTCTAAGTAAAAAATATGGTAATTAATAAATACTATAAGATTCATTCTTATAAAGATAACTGATTAGAATCATACAGTGAGTTTAGAAAAAAAGACATTTATGTAATAACAGTTGTTATTCTAGAAACCTTGAATGTACGTATGGTGATACCACAGGCAGTTTCTTCTTTGATTTTTTTCAGTATTATTACCAATATATTTGAACATCTTTTTCATGATCTAAGTTTCAACTATAACTGTGTTTTTTGTATAAATTTTATTAATGTTTCACTACAACTGTTAAATTTCTCATGATTTTAAATTTAAAAGCTTCTGTGGAACCTTCAGTGCTTCAGTAAACTTTAAATATGTGACAGTAGTTGTTGCTGAGAGCATGTATTTGGTAATTTAAGTTGTATTTTACTGTTGTTTTTAATATTACTGTCAGAGTGTTGATTGAACATTTAAAGTATCTAGTTTTGTTAATTATATATCTTATTATATAGATTGTTTTGCATTGTTGGTTTCATACGTTGACTGAGAACTAACCTGAATCTCTTATTCTTGCCATAATTGTGGGTTTATTTTAACCCATATATTCTTCATATGTGTGTGTATTCATTCATTTCCTACTTTTCCACACAAGGCCGGGTCAGGTTACTCAACTCTCAATCTGCAGGTTCTGGGACCAAAACGTGGTGCTCAGTATGTTCACTCTTTCAGCCTTGGGTTGTGATTGTCAATCTCACTGTTTGTTTTTAACAAATGAACCCAAGAGTCAGTGGTGGGCATCGCCAACTGATTGTTTTTTCTATAATTGGCAGCTAAACATTAGAGAATGCAGCAGGTCATCACGAACAATAAAACAAGCAGTCATCTGTGCGATCTTTGGCATCTTTAGGCTACAGCATAGAAAGGTGATAGGCTTGCATGGTTTAACTCTTGTCTGAACAACTGTGATTTTGAGCTATAATAAAGACAATATTTTGTTGTTGTTTTATTTTACCTTACAGAATAGAAAGCTCTCTTATGGGGGATAGGCTTGCATGGTTTAACTCTTATCTGAACAACTGTGATTTTGAGCTATAATAAAGACAATATTTTGTTGTTGTTTTATTTCCCCCCTCCCACATATATTATTGATTTTGATATTTTGTTCCATAAGGCAATGAATGCTATGCATTTATGGCCATAAAAAATAAAGATAAAAAACTGAATTTACATGTTTTATGTTCAGAGCATAAATAAGCACAAACATGTTTTAATTACCAGACAATTATCATATGAACTTAATGGTTCAGTTCAGGCTTCCTGAATGGATATCTCTTCTTTTCTGATGACGTTATTTTGAGGCATGGATGTTACTGGAGTATGGATTGTTGTCAAGTATTTTAATGTATACATATAGCTATCCAGAAGAGAGATTTGATCAAGTATGTTTTGTTGCCTCAAGGAAATGGTTAAAAAAAAAACTGTGTATCCATTTATGTCGTATTTCCTGTGATTACCCTGGCAGTGAGAACATTTGATTAAAAAGAATCACCAAGTTTAAAATTAAGTATAATCTGAATTGAATTAACTGTTTCTTAGGTGGTTAAGTTATTCTTATTTGCTATTCACTAACAGTTTTTTTTTTTCTGTTAAATCATTATTTTGGTATTTCTGTTACATTGAAACGTAATTGTATAAGTATTATTATATGTTTATTGAATAAAATATGAAATTTAACCCCTGCCATTTGTATTAGTTTGATAAACTTTATATATTTTAATGGTTAATGTAGCAGTTCAGATATATAGTATTTTATGTAAAGTTTGTGATACACATGAAACAGAATATACTGTGCACCATGTATATAAATCATTTCAGTGATGACGAGAAAACCCACTTGTTGAGAAAGAACCCGATGATGACCGAAGAAGGTCAAAACGTTGTTTGCTTCTCTGCATAAAAAAATTTTCTCAACCCAAACCAGTCGTTTTTATATATATAAATCATTTGTTACAACAACAATTGTTATGGTGTGAATGACTTCACCAAGTTGGTGAAACATGATTATGATAAATTATACTTGGGATTAAATATTACTATAAGGCCCTTTATATCACTAAATACTACATTCTTTATATAGTTCCTTAGGGATTTTCAAGATTTCAGAAATTGTATAATAATACATTCCAACCCGATTGTGTTCGTCATCTCATTTGCTGATGCTGCATTTTGCTTAATCCAGAACTCATCAAGCCATCTCAGGCACAACAAACACAGTATTGGTTGGAACAACATTATTTATATAAGCCATTTGTTATTGCAACAATTATTTGGTGTGAATAAATAGTGCATATGGACTTTCAAATGTGTATGTATTTATGTGTAACTTGGGTAGTTAAACTTTGAAAGAAGACTTGTGTGAGATGTTAAAAGTAACAATAGAAATTGAACAGAGTTGTCCTAATTTTCTTTTGGAACACAACTTTAGCAGTTAATTTGTTTCATAGATGTGTTTCATCGTGTTGAAGATTGCAAGTACTGTCTCCAAACTTTAATATAAAAAAGGTGCAATTTCAGTACATAACAATATTTAAATATGAAATAATACAAAAAGATGTAATTTCAGTTGCCATAAAAATATTTAAACATGAAATAATATAAAAAATGCAATTTCACTTGCCATAACAATATTTAAATGTGACATGAAAAAAGATGCAACTTCAGTTGGCATAACAATATTTAGATATGAAACTATATAAAAAAGATGGAAGTTAATTAGCATAAATATATATATTTATATATAAGAGAAAAATAATTGAACAAAATAATTATTGGTTGATTGCTGTGTGACATCACTATTTAAATTATTTGACACGGTTGTTTAAAGATGAAAAAAAAAATTAATGGAATCCACAACAAACTATACGACCTGACAAAGAGCGCTAGCTGAACACATTGTCCTTCTTTCAATAAAAATATAAAAATGTAGCACTTGTTCAACCTATTATTTAATTTTAAAAATAGAGAGTTACGATTCAAAATACAATAAAAACGTTTAATTAATAATTTCCTCAATAGAACTTAAATACCATGAGATTGTGTGAGTTATTTCAAACTTACAAAACGCAAGATCTATCTTAATCTTAAGAATTTAATCTGTTTAATTAACAATGAAAACCTGAATTAATGTACAAATTCTTAATCTTAAGAATTTAATCTGTTTAATTAACAATGAAAACCTGAGTTAATGTACAAATTCTTAATCTTAAGAATTTAATCTGTTTAATTAACAATGAAAACCTGAGTTAATGTACAAATGAATTTTGGAAACTTACGTCAGTAGTACGTGTTTATTGTCTGGATATTGTAATCATTTGACAAACAACGATATATAAGCCTAATGAAATGCATTTTTTAGTGTAGAATGTAACCTGTCTTGTGGAGACAAGTTTAGTGAATCTGTGTTCCATGGTTTTATAATTTCTTTGCCACAGTTCTTTTGAAATCATTCAAGAAATTCTGTAAGATGTATGATTGGTTATTCATAGGTGTGAGTTATAAACTCAAGGTGCTCGGTGTTGCGACGCCCTTTGTATTGTCCTTCAGTGGTTTGGGGCGGCAGTAAATGTACAGACTTCCAATGCTAAAATCTAAGGCACAACAGATAACCCGTTGTGAGTTCACTTGAAAACAAAACCATATGTGAATACACTCACTACGCACCCGCTCTGTAATCATGAAGTTTGATAAGTATGACAAGAGATTAAACTATAAATCAATAATACACTCGCTCATCACGACGTGTATAGTGTGAAAGTTGTCCTGTAAGGCTCTTGGTGTAGGAGAATATGAGCACTGCTATTCGTTGAAACATCCCTCCTGAATAATTTTAGCCCCGCCCAGAGTATACTGGCACTTCCTCCGTCTCATTGACTTGGGTTTCATAGACTTGTTTCGGTCCTTTGTGTTATCTCCACCCAAAAACTTCCAAGGGATCTTTAAAAATATTCTAAAATGTGTACTAAAAATTATATTTTTTTCTAAACTGTTATACGTAATATTTTATGAGAGATGTCTCTTCGAGTTTCGATCTCATTTTTTTTTTATTTGCACCGTGATTTACATATTGTGGGCTCTTGGCGTAAGAGACTATAGTTTTTTGTAAAGTTCATAACCTTACATAAAAGCTTATTGCTTCACACATCGTTTTTCGCCACAAGTTCAAATCGAAATACACGAATAAGATTGTTAATCGCCTTGTTTTTAAAACCGTACAATAAACCTTGTTGTGTGCGCAGAGCGTCTTTATCATTGGAAAGTATCTTTTTTTTTTTTGACAATGTGTTCATTAATTCTCTGTTGGACAGCGCTACCTTTACGGACTTAATCAGGGCGTTGGATTCTCCGCGGCAGACGAAATGCAGATAGTTCGTTGGGTAATTCTGCACGAGGAACACATTGACAATAACAACACGAAGGGTGATAGTATGACTTTTCATAGTAATATTACTCTACTTGAAAGTAACTTGCAATGTATAACCAGTAATTTTAATTGAAATAGGGTAATGTTTAGATAACGTAACCGTTAGCAGTTTCTCAGCATTAGAACCATGAATATAATTAAAGTACCAATGCTTCAGTTCATAATAGTTTTGCATAAAAACTTGAGATAATCTCGTGGGTAAATAAGTAATAGATTTTATTATAACGATGGTGTTTTTAAAATGCTCTAGAATCTTTCTGAGTGATTCCAAAACTGATCAATGTGACCTTGAGTGACTTCGACACTGATCAGTATGACCTTGGATGATTCCAACACTGAACAATATAACCTCGAGACCTAGAAATCCGGTGATAAAGAAGATCAGATCAGAATTTCCAAAATCTGTCAAGCTGTCTTTAAAAATCTGTTTGATTTAATTAACTCACACAGAAACATTTGGTAGTGTAGTCTGTGAGGTTGTCACTGATATAGGACTCGCGATAAGAACCAGCCCTGCCTGTTTTAATTCTGTGAAAGTAAAGTGATCCCATCTTTTAACTGGTTAATAAATGGTGATTAAACCTCTTTTAGCTCTTCATGCATGACTATAATTAGGTTACACTAATTCTCAATAACTTGAAAATATTGGTAGTGTTTACTGTGTGTACAAAGTATGGAACTTATGTTTTCAAAGAGTTTTTAAAAAATCCTCTACCACTCATATACGTTACTTGAATGTTTGTTATTGTTATAACAGACAAGGTAACTGTTATAACTGTAAATTAAATGTGTATATTTTTCGTCTAACATTATAAGCTGTAACTGAATTATGATGTTTGTTTGTTTGTTTTTAATTTCGCGCAAAGCTACGCGAGGGTTATCTGCGCTAGTTGTCCCTAACTTAGCAGTGTAAGACTAGAAGCAAGGCACGTCCAAGTACCGACAAAGGTAAATAGGAAAAGAATCGTCCGGCCAGGGTCGACCCCTCCATGGAGACCACCTAGCGACATCATGAAAAACAACGAATGTAAGGCCTCTGAGGACCATTACAACAAAACCCTTCAATAAAATTATGAAAAGTAAATCTAGTGTGTGCGGCTTTCATAACAATTGACTGCAGCAAATAATGAGCCAGAAAATTGAATATGAAACGTAAATCAGTTTCACCAACCTCGTTTATGGTTTGCAAAACGTAGCTGAGGCTTTGAATTCTGCGATCCGTAAATTCCAGTAAAAACCTATCAGTAGTTCTGTGGACTTTCTCAAGGAAAGCTCCCTGCGTTAAAGAATGGATGACGATACTAACACGACAGATACATCCAAAGCACAAACAACAGATTAAAACCCACACATTGAAGGTTTAACTTCAGTGACAACAACAACAAAATTATGAAAAAAACTGCAAACCAGTTAGAACAAACGAAATCACTAACACAACAGTTAGAAGCTATTTCAAACAAAGCCACGTCCTAATTTGCACTAATAATAGAAGTTATACTGGAAGCATACAACTGATGAAGTGAAACGTTGTAAACCAAATGTAAACATTATTAGTATCAAATGATTATCAAAAAGGGATATTTTAATAAAGGAAAACAAGCAAAAAATCTAAACAAGCTTCTACAGAACTGGTCTCTTTGAACCAAGTAAGATAAACTTACACCTTCCTAGTAACAAATCACAAGCCAGGTTGAACCAGGTAACATAAACTTACACATTCCTGGTAACGAACCACAAGCCAAGGTAAACCCGATAACATAAAGTTTTATCTTTTTGGTAATAAACCACAAGCCAGTCATCCGAGGCGTACGTTACACAATAGATGTGGACAAGTCCAAGAGTGCCTTGACCGAAATGAACGTTCCGCACTTAAAAGTGGAACGAACAGTCCCAGTTATGACACAAAAACTACAAACCTGGTAAAAGTGCACGTAGATATTAAACATCTTATTACAAACAATATTGTGTTATTGTACCAACGTTTTACGGTCATGGTAACATAATACTTTAACTACCAACGCTTTGGCCATGTAGTGGTTGTACGGTAAAACCACCCCAAGACCTTCCTACAGAGATGAACACGAAATCAAACTGTATAAAAGACAAACCAAAACCGAAATGCTGTAACTGTGGGTAAGAACGTACAGCTTATTACAAATGGTGTACTAAGTACAAAGACATCAAAAGCGGGTTACACAAAGTAAGAAACAATCAAATCCGACAACTTACTGCAAGTAGCGAAGAATTCCTGGTGTATGAAGAAATTTTCAACATACGTCGACCAACTCAAAATGTAACAACCGGCGTAACAGTCACGAACAAACAAAATCCGCAAATACAAAAACCAATGCAAAGAAAACAGGCACTCAAACATGCAACAAGCTCAAAACGAGCGGAAACACAAGTATCAATCCTACACACGTAACAAGCCCAAATAAAGTACGATTAAAACCGCACAAACAACGTCAAAAACACAGATGGCGAACGAGAAGTAAAACGAATATATTATTGCAGATACAATACAAATAATAGTTTATAACTCAATACACGAATCTGACACAAACCCAATACGGTATACAACTGCTCATCAAATATCACTAAGAAACGTATGACATCGATAATATGATATATTGATCTAAAAATGTCGTACAGTAATTCGTTACATTGCATATCAACATCAAAGGTGCCCTAGCTTCCAACAGACATGAAATCCAAGAGTTAATAAAACATTCAAAATCTCATATTAGCTGTTTAACAGAAACAACTTCATTTAAAAACAACAGATTAAAGAGGGTATATAACTATTAGAAAACATAGAAACGTTAGAAATCAAAACATGTTTAGAAGATCTAGCCAGGAGACTTGTGATACTTTCCACAGAAAACAAAAACAAGACAAACAACCAACAGAAAGAAGACAACTTAAACAATTTTATTAACATCCAACAGCCAAACTTCCCAGGAAAATTAAAAATTTATATTTTCCAGAAACACCTAAAAACAACATCTTAAATGATTTTTTCAAAGCATTTTCTCACAAACCATCAACATAATTTCACAAAACATGAAGCTAAAAAACAATCTTACAAAAAGAGACATTGATTCCATTAAAAACATAAAACAAGACAAAAACACAAAAATTCTAAAAGCAGATAAAGGAAACGCTATAGTCATAATGAACACGAATGAATACATCCAAAAAATGTAGAACATCTTATCAGACACGAACAAATTTAAACCAATACACACAAATCTAACAAAGACACACGAAACGCAACTAAACAAAATACTACTAAAAATGAAAAAGCCAACACAATTTCACAAACACTTTATTTCTACCTACGGAAAACCGTCTCACGCACACCACAAATATACGGTATCCCTAAACCTCATAAACCAGATTGTCCATTACGACCAATAATGTCCATATATGAATCGTTTAATTACAGTCTTGGTAAATACATAGCATAAGCATTCTCCAACTATGTAACATCAGCCAGCTCATTCATCAAAGACTCTTTTAATTTCAAGTCTAATCTTAATCAACTTAATTATAAAGCCTTAATGTTTTGATGTTATATTCCTCTTTACAGAAGTTCCAACCTCTGAAGCCTGCAAGATGGCCTTAAAACTCTATATCCGAGACCCTAACCCATCTATAGACATTATAGAACCCTTATAGAATTCACCACGATGAAGACAAACTTCATGTTCAACAACCACAACTATATACCAACAAATGGTCTAAGTATGGGCAACCCAGTATCACCAGTTCTAGCCAATGTTTTTATAACACAAGTTGAAACACAAGTAGTTAACACAGCATTACATCCACCTCTGTACTGGTACAGTTATGTAGATGACACGGTTGCGGGATTCAAATCAACAGAACACATACTTAATTTTTTCAATAACATTAACTCTATACATCCCAACATCAACTTTACATGTGAACAGGAAGAAAGCAATCAAATATCATTTCTTAACCTCAAAATTACAAGAACCGATACACAATTTAAAAGAATTATCCACCGAAAAATCACCCATACTGGACTATACATTCCTTGGGACTCAGCACATGAAACAAAACAAAAAAACATACTAAGAAAACAAATAAATACAGCCATTAAACTATGCTCACCAGATAAAATTAATAACGAATTAGATAAAATGAAACAATACTTCATTAACGTCAACAAGTTTCCTTCACAAACCGTAGAAAACATTATACGCAAACACCAAGACAAAAAGCAAAATCAACTGACAAAAGTAAATATACCCCACGATTTAAAAAATCACGAAACCATATACTGCTGCATACCATATATTCCCGACATCAGCAGAAAAATAACCAACATTTGGAAAAACTAGTAACAAAATATGACATTCCAGTTAATACCAAATTTATTCAAAAACCAGGCACAAAACTGAGTTCTATACTATGTAAAAACTACACTGACAAACGCCACACCAACATTATTTATAAAATACAATGTGATAACTGCCACGACTTCTATATCGAAGAAACAAGTAAAAAATGGAAACCAGATTTAAAGAACATAAAAAGTCACCTTCACACGTTTTCGAACAATGCAAGTCAAATAAACACAACATAACCATAGAAAACACTCAAATACTAAATAAACAAACAAACATAAACAAACGCAAAATTAAAGAAGCCTTACTTATACAACAACTTAAGCCCAAAATAAACCAATACAAAGGAACACCTTTATACCTATATTAAAAATAAAATAATAAATAATAACCTAAACGAGCCGTTTTTACATATGTATAGAAACGATAAAAATTATCGGAACAGAAGAATTATTGTTCTATTTCTCGAATCAATCTATCACTTCATCAAATGAATTTATTATATTAAACGTTTACATTAATATAAATATTTCCGTAACATTAGTGGGTGTCTAGTGTTTACCCATTAAAACACTGGTTGTTAGTATGTTGGAAAATATATATCAGAATAACAATGAGCATATAATCACAGGTGACCTAAATAATAAGCACGTGCACCTCGGCTGTGCATATACAAACACAAATGATAGTAGATTAACTTGTTTTATAAACGGTATAAATTGTACCCTCTTTATCGATGGGCGATATATCGCGAATAATAAATCTAGCGACATTCTAGATCTGTGTTTCAGTTCACCAGGCCTAAGTCAAAGGTGCAAGTCGCTTAAAGTAAAATATGAGCACAATTCTTAGAAATCACATCTGTCTCTTTGTTTTGAAGTGAAGCCCAAAGCTCATATCCGAAACCAGATTCGAATAAGCATATAGATGATGTAGCAAACAAAATATGGAAACGCGTCAGTTAAAATGTCACCTTCACACGTTTTCGAACACTGTAAGTCAAATAAACACAACATAACCATAGAAAACACTCAAATACTAAATAAAGAAACAAACATAAACAAACACAAAATTAAAGAAGCCTTACTTTGAAACGTTGTTCACTCCTCTACGTAAAAATTTTCTCAACCCAAACGAGCCGTTTTTATATATATATTTCTCTACAAGTGGGTTTTCTCGACATCACCGATTATGTCCATGTATAATACGTTGTTAACATTTATACCTTGTCAACACTTCACTCACGTTAGGTCCGCGTGATTGTCCCACACAATCATTAACAGATCTATATTTTCTCGCGTACTTCTTAGTAGTTTAATTTATTAGGCACGTATTTATGTGGAAACCTATTCATACGCTCATAATATTTTATCCTAACGATATATTGTAATAACTAGCTATAGGTGGTCTGTTTATTATAATTAATGTAGCTGTTTAACAATGACAGATACACGAGTACTATACCATCATGTACAGTGTATCCCATAATTTCTGTCAGTCGTTTGTTCTCATACAGATGTTTATGTAAGTACTTCACTGTTATACCCTGAAGTCTGTCAGATATATAAAGGATGTTGGAATATCTGTGTATTAATTTTGATGATGTGTTTTTTGGTACATGATATGCTGAAGTTAGTATTTTGTTCTGTGATACACTGTATCAATCTGGACATACGTATTCCAGTATGGGTTTGACACATGTTGTACAGATTTTCAGAATGTTTTTTTTTTTTTTTTTTTTTGCTTACGCAACTCGGTTTCGTCCCGACATAACTGACGCGTTTCCATATTTTGTTTGCTACATCATCTATATGCTTATTCGAATCTGGTTTCGGATATGAGCTTTGGGCTTCACTTCAAAACAAAGAGACAGATGTGATTTCTAAGAATTGTGCTCATATTTTACTTTAAGCGACTTGCACCTTTGACTTAGGCCTGGTGAACTGAAACACAGATCTAGAATGTCGCTAGATTTGTTATTCGCGATATATCGCCCATCGATAAAGAGGGTACAATTTATACCGTTTATAAAACAAGTTAATCTACTATCATTTGTGTTTGTATATGCACAGCCGAGGTGCACGTGCTTATTATTTAGGTCACCTGTGATTATATGCTTATTGTTATTCTGATATATATTTTCCAACATACTAACAACCAGTGTTTTAATGGGTAAACACCAGACACCCACTAATGTTACGGAAATATTTATATTAATGTAAATGTTTAATATAATAAATTCATTTGTTGAAGTGATAGATTGATTCGAGAAATATAACAGTAATTCTTCTGTTCGGATAATTTTTATCGTTTCTATACATATGTAAAAACGGCTCGTTTGGGTTATTATTTATTATTTTATTTATTAATATAGATATAAAGGTGTTCCTTTGTATTGGTTTATTTTGGGTTTAAGTTGTTGTATAAGTAAGGCTTCTTTAATTTTGCGTTTGTTTATGTTTGTTTGTTTATTTAGTATTTGAGTGTTTTCTATGGTTATGTTGTGTTTATTTGACTTGCATTGTTCGAAAACGTGTGAAGGTGACTTTTTATGTTCTTTAAATCTGGTTTCCATTTTTCTACTTGTTTCTTCGATATAGAAGTCGTGGCAGTTATCACATTGTATTTTATAAATAATGTTGGTGTGGTGTTTGTCAGTGTAGTTTTTACATAGTATAGAACTCAGTTTTGTGCCTGGTTTTTGAATAAATTTGGTATTAACTGGAATGTCATATTTTGTTACTAGTTTTTGCCAAATGTTGGTTATTTGTCTGCTGATGTCAGGAATATATGGTATGCAGCAGTATATGGTTTCGTGATTTTTTGATTCGTGAGATATATTTACTTTTTTTGGTTGATTTTGCTTTCTGTCTAGGTGTGTGCGTATAATGTTTTCTACGGTTTGTGGAGGAAACTGATTGATGTTGATGAAGTATTGTTTTATTTTGTCTGATTCATCGTTATAATTATACAAGAACTTAAGCCCAAAATAAACCAATACAAAGGAACACTTTTATATCTATATCAAATATAATATAATAAATAATAATAAAAAAAATAATAATATAAAATTGTATATTCAAACATCTAAGCCCGCCCTCTACATTCCGACACTCATTACACAATCCCTTTCAAACATGTGGTCAGCTTCCGGTCAGTTACCTCTCTCTTTCTTTGTGAACCTGACGATGACCGAAGAAGGTCGAAACGTTGTTCACTCCTCTACGTAAAAAGTCTTCTCAACCCAAACGAGCCGTTTTTACATATATATACATGGACATGATGTCATGTAAAGAGTTGGAAGAAGTATTCATGATACAAACTCCAGCCCTGGTGTTAGTGTTGTATTAATTGTATTGATTTACTGTAACGAAAACAAACAACTACACATGGGGGATGTAAAATATTAACCTGACCCTTCCTCCCCAAAGGTTGCGACCGAAACACTGATACAGACCTTTGATATGATTTTGGGTTTCGACATCTTTTTTTGGTGGACACTGTGTATCTTTGCACTTAGCAACAAACGAACAAAAGCTGAAACCTCTCGCATTACGACTTCAATAGCAACGCTCTCTAGTGGTTGAAAGGTAAATCTGCGGTCTTAAAACAGTTCTTTGTTTCGTTTGATTTTTTTTTAATTTCGCGCAAACCACTTTAGCTTAGTTCTAGCTGCCTAAGTGAACACATAGACCTAACTGATTTTATCAGAGATGGCATCAAGAAGCTGCAAGCATTTTCCAGACGCATTTTGCTCTAATTGTGGCCAATTTATCAAGACAAGAGCGAAAAAGTACTCTGTGACAGCATCTACTAAAATGTGTGAAGCCAACAAGGTATATTTCGGCATGTCTGTCGGAGATCAATACAAACCCTGGGCACCTCGTTTTACCTTGGAGCACTACAAAAAAACTCTAGAAGGTAAGGCGGACAGTTTTTGCTTGCTTGAATAGTAAGATTTTATATAATATAAATTTTAGATCTTAAATTTAAATATCTTTCGGTGCACCTCAAATAGGAATACCACAGCGTCAAGACCTTGCTAGAAGCCTTGAAGTATGTTGAGTATGGCTGGGAGGTTATCGGAAACTTCAAAATGGTGGCATTCCTGATGGGTCTCCAAGGAGGCTTTACCAATTTTCCCTGTTATCTTTGCCTTTGGGACAGCAGAAACACTGCAGTGCACTATGACATGAAGCACTGACCACAACGCACCGAGTTCTCTGTGGGGAGGCACAATGTCAAGTGTGAGCCACTAGTGGACTTCCAGAAGGTGTTGTTCCTACCATTGCACATAAAATTGGGTCTTATGAAAGAACTTGTCACAGCTCTTGATAAGAAGTCTGCAGCCTTCAAGTACCTTTGAGACTTCTTCCCTAAGCTGTCTGAAACAAAGGTCAAAGTTAGTGTCTTCGTTGGACCACAAATAAAGAAGATCCTGGAGTGCATGGAATTCCCCAAGAACCTCAGTAGGAAGAAAAAAAAAAGCTTTGGGCAGCTTTGTCGCAGTGGTTCGGGCTTTTGGGCAATCAAAAGGCCAAAATTATGTGGAACTGGTTGAGCCTCTGGTCAAGAACTACGGCAATATGGGCTGCAGGATGTCCCAGTATTACTTACACGTACCGTTCTTAACAATATGTTTTCATTAATTCAGCTTACCTATTTTTTACACAGGTCTATTAATATTACATAATACCACTATCAGTTTCTAAAGATAGGAGTTAATTATTCCATAAAAATTGCCGCTGTATAATTGTAAAACGAATAAAACTAGAGAATGGCGCTTCTAGAACTAATAGCAGGATTATTTCTGTGTTGATGCAAGCATTCTACTATTTCGTTTTAAAATAGTAACAAAGATTTGTTTGTTTTTAAATTTCTCGCAAAGCTACTCGAGGGCTATCTGCGCTAGCGGTCCCTTAGCAGTATAAGAGTAGAGGGAAGGCAGGTAGTCATCACCACCCACCGCCAACTCTTGAGCTACTCTTTTACCAACGAATAGTGGGATTGATCGTCACATTATAACACCCTTACGGCTGAAAGGGCGAGCATGTTTGGCGCGATGGGGATGCGAACCCGCGACTCTTAGATTACGAGTCGCACGCCTTAACACGCCTGGCCATGCCGGGCCATTCTATTTTAGTAATAAGCGTAAAAATAGTAACACTAAAGCATTTTTTTATAATAGATGCTCAAATATTAACATTGAAGTATTTTGTTTTCTGTAATAGATGTTAAAATAGTAACTAAATTTTTCTGTTTTTTAAATAAAAGTAAAAATAGTAACAACTAAAGTATTCTGTTTCTTTTTATAACAACTTAACGTATTAACACACAGGAAATGACATAAATCAAAGCACGAATACTTGACAATCAATAGTCTATAATACTCATAGTCAAAACGTTTGTTTTAACGAAAACGAAACTGAATAATTTGTTTAATGTTTAAGCGCTTAAACAGCTCTGTACGTCATAACGTTTGAAGAAATAAACATGTACATCGTCACTGATTGCAGATTGTGTTGAGCTCCATGCACAAATACCAGCCAAGATTACATCTTGTAAAACTGTATTACGACTTCTTTAAACCTTTTGTATATGATCTGGAGTCGTACGCGTTTCGAGCATACATCTTTCCAGAAACGGCGTTTATCATAACTATCTGGTAAGATAGGAGTTTTTGTTCATTAGACCTTTTTTATTATATTAATAGGGCCCGGCATGGCCAAGCGTGTTAAGGCGTGCGACTCGTAATCTGAGGGTCGAGCCAAACAACTTCGCTCTTTCAGCCATGGGGGCGTTATAATGTTACAATCAATCCTACTATTCGTTGGTAAAAGAGTAGCCCAAGAGTTGGCGGTAGGTGGTGATGACTAGCTGCCTTTCCTCTAGTCTTACACTGCTAAATTAGGGACGGGTAGCACAGATAGCCCTCGAGTAGCTTTGTGCGAAATTCCAAAACAAACAAACAATTATATAAATAATTATTTAAATTGTATTTAACATTAAGAATTTTGCTCTTCGTCTGTATTTTGTTATCCAATATTTACTGATGTGGTTAATATGAGTTTTTTTAAAAATAAGGAATTAACTACACTTTACGTTTTAAAAAATATTTAACTATTCGAAACATTAATATCAGAAGTTTGGTATGGTGTTTAACAGCATAGCGTTATCGTTGTATTTTGGTATGTTGTTTAACATTAGAGGAGTATCGTTATTGTTGAAGTTTGGTATGGTGTTTAACACTAAAGGAGTATCGTTATTGTTGTACTTTGGTGTGTTGTTTAACACTAAAGGAGTATCGTTATTGTTGTACTTTGGTGTGTTGTTTAACACTAAAGGAGTATCGTTATTGTTGAACTTTGGTGTGTTGTTTAACACTAAAGGAGTATCGTTATTGTTGAACTTTGGTATGTTGTTTAATACTAAAGGAGTATCGTTATTGTTGTCCTTTGGTATGTTGTTTAACATTAGAGGAGTATCGTTATTGTTGAAGTTTGGTATGGTGTTTAATACTAAAGGAGTATCGTTATTGATGTACTTTGGTGTGTTGTTTAACACTAAAGGAGTATCGTTATTGTTGAACTTTGGTATGTTGTTTAATACTAAAGGAGTATCGTTATTGTTGTCCTTTGGTATGTTGTTTAACATTAGAGGAGTATCGTTATTGTTGAAGTTTGGTATGGTGTTTAATACTAAAGGAGTATCGTTATTGATGTACTTTGGTATGATGTTTAATACTAAAGGAGTATCGTTATTGTTGTCCTTTGGTATGTTGTTTAACATTAGAGGAGTATCGTTATTGTTGTTTGAATTCTTCAATACCAGATATTAATGACTAAATAGAAAGGAGAAAAGGAAACAATTATTTCATGTAATTTACATGTTATTTATATAAAATAAATAAAATATATACATACTAAGTATCTACAAGTTATTTAGTAAAAGTTATATCGTTATTCACGCATTTTAGAATTTAATAATATATACTTGTTTCATTTTTGAATTTCGCATAAAGCTACACGAGAACTATATGCGCTAGACTCACCTAATTTAGCTGGGAAAGACTACAGGGAAGGCAACTAATCATCAGTATACACCGCCAACTCTGGGGCTACTTTATACCAACGAACGATGGGATTGAACGTCACATAATAACACACTCACGGCAAGTTTGGTGTGACGGGAATTCGAAACCTCGACCTTCTGATTATGAGTCGAGCGCCCGAACTACCTTGCCATGTTTTGCCAAATACATACTTATTAGAACTTCATTTATATTTTCATTTATAAAAACAAGTAGCAGTCTCTCAAATTAATGTTTCTTATAACAGTTTGCATTTTTAAAAGAAGAACTTGTCTTCTGGTGGGCCAACGTAAGGATTTACAATGCTGAAATCTGGGGCTCGTTATCCTTCTGGATTAAATAAAGCGCGGACAGCCTTTG
The DNA here is from genome assembly GCF_004210375.1 of Tachypleus tridentatus. Classification (NCBI taxonomy): domain Eukaryota; kingdom Metazoa; phylum Arthropoda; class Merostomata; order Xiphosura; family Limulidae; genus Tachypleus; species Tachypleus tridentatus. Next base: position 51,660,952 of record NC_134836.1, read on the forward strand.
TTTAGCTTTCCGCTAGATAAATATAGTCCAGAAACATTACTATTCAGTACACAATTTTCATAATCAATATTAAATTTATTTATATGTATATATATAGTTTCATTAAAACGAACTTCCAATAATATAATTGTTATCAATATTATTGTTAGAATAACGCAATTCTGTGAAGGTTACCACGGTTACAGTGAGGTCAATGTTTATTAGCCATTTTTTTTCTGGTTTACACTATCATATAAAACAAACAAAAACTGTACATTTAGCGACGATATGAAATGTAGTTAATTTTCTGATTCCTTTTTCATTATGTATACGGATTTACAATGCTAAAATTAGGGGTTCGATTCCCCTCGATGGGCTCAGCAGATAGCCCGATGTGGCTTTGCTATAAGAAAACACACACACACAAACACACGTTTTTTCATATTTTGTTCTAATTATTATATCTAAATATACAAGAACAGATTTAGACATAACTGGGAACACTTACCGTAAGAAAGTACCCGTACGTTTGATTAATAAATCTATCATTCTTGGATAATTTAACGTTTTGCGTTTTGAATTTGAAAAGTTGTCATGTTTTTAAGCTACGCAATACTAATCCTTTGTTGAAAAAGCTGTGTTTTGTCAGATTACAAAACAGGAAATTGACAACAATCCTTTCGCAAAGGGATTTAAGGGTTCTTCCCGAGTCACAGAAATGGAAAGGTAGGGTGAAAAACAGAGACTGGAAACAAAGTGAAAAGTTAGATTAAAATGGTTTAATTTTCAAACGTCAGTATTGTTACGTCTGGACCATCTTTAACATATCTGTTTGTTCACAATATAGTTTCCTCATTGTTCATACGTTTTCAGTACTATCACATTTCGTATATGATAACACATTCTACATTTGGAGTTTGAAGGTATAAAAAGCTTTGCAAGTTGACATAGCACGATCAGATTGCCTTTCTTGCTCTCTGACATCGTTATGTTCATTTAAATAGCAGACCTTAGGTATTTCTGCTACACGTGTTATCAGTTTATGTTAAATTAAGCACATTTCATTGGTATTTATACATAATAATTCATCAACGGGTACAATTTAGTGTACTTTTTACGACAGATAATATAAAATACAAATTTATGTGATCAGTGAACACGTTTGTTGTTTTCGAAATGGTCGTGATCTTTGTAAATACGCACACACACAAATTAATCATTAATGGTTTGAATGTTAATAAAATTGTATATATGCTGTCGTTGATAAATATCAATAACATTACATCTCAGATTTTGGTTGGCTGGATGTTATTACAATTACACGATGTTTTGTCACAGATATCATTATAATGCGTTAAAGAGACACTGTGGTATTTTAAAATTATTAATAATTCTTTATTTCTAGGATTATATGTTTGTATTTAGCTCACTGTGAAATATAATTAATTTCCTGCAATTCTAAAATTCATTTGAAATTACATATTCCTTTCAGTTGTAATTAATCTACATTTTATTTTCGTTACGGTATTTCTCACTGCTTTTACTGCACACTGATTGGATATTTTTCAGAGATTCGATTGAGGTTACAATAACAAGTTTCTGGTTACCACCAAGAGCGGTTTTGGACATGGAAACTGACAGCATGCTACTATAAGACACAATGACTTCTTTTAACGTTCCTCATCGACCACCATTTTGGTGGAATCCATCAAATTTCACGCTAATATCACACAAAAAGACATCTATCGTGTTTTTTTTCACTGGTCCACATGTGATGCCTCAACCTTTTTTGCACAATATTACGAACTGTTCGCATCCTTCCTGTCTTTGGCTGTATTCCCAGCTATTTCCAAAGTGGATTTCTCCTGATGAAGAGTTCCAACGAGCTGGATTTGAGAGAAGTTATGATTCAGTTTCTAGAAATTCTCCTCTTTGTGTTCGTCCAGCACTTCATCGTTCAGATTCAATGTTGCAACTCCGCTTTCACAGATACTTTTCACATTAATTAAATCCTTCTACTAGCGTGAAAATCCTTTAAGCCTTGGACTTCTGGTAACACAGTGAAATGATAAAAAGCGAGGACCTTTGTCACGTAAATACATTATGTATCTTCGCACGTCAACGTGGAAGTGAAATATCTATAACACAAACACAATTTCAAGATTTCATATTTCCAACTTACATTTGACACAACATATTTTAATTTTCAAATGTTGAAACGTGAACGAATGTTTGCAAATGTAACATAACGGTTAATCGACTTTGTACTCAATGGTTTTACCTGTTAATAATGGAAGAAGTGGATAAACTAGATTAATTTCAGATGGCTAACATATTTGCTGAACATGACTCTATTTCAACTCTTATTTGTTCTTCTTTAAGGGACCATTATAATGTCAGTCTGAAAGAAATATGTATATTAGATACTGATTTATGATTTATAGCGTCTGTTTTGTCACAAACCAGCATGGATATCATTTCGTCAGTGGTTTAACAAAGAATCTAGATTTCTAATATTTGACTATACTAGGAAGTCGTCCACAATTTTGCATTGTAAGACTAGAGGGAAGGCAATTAGTTATCACCATTCACCGCCAACCCTTGGGCTACTTTTTACCAACGAATAGCGGGATTGGCCGTTACATTACAACGTCCCATACGGCTGAGCATGTGTGGTGCGACGGGGATTCGAACCCGCGACCCTCAGATTACGAGTCGAGGGTCTTATTCACTTGGCCATGTGGGTGATCAATATTTATATCTAGATGTGGGACGTTATGAGATCGAGCCACCACATCTCGCTTTCCTAATTTCTATTTCTATATCTATTGCTACTCCTTTATTTTATTTCTTTATATAAGACTGGCAAATGGAGGTTAAGACAGATAGGCGGTGTATCCCCACCGCAATATGGGTCCTACCTCCACAGTTACCTATAAAACCTAGGGTACATTTTATATCCCATATTGTAACTTGTACCCTGGGATCCTTTTAATCATTGCAGCGTTTTTTGTTTATTATTTTTAATTTATTTTTGTTTCAGCTTGTTTTTTTAACTTATAAAAACTAATATAATTAGTCAGAAGTTTGGGTTTTCTGTTTCTAACGCAGTCCTTCCTTTTGATTTTGTTTACATAACTATATCAGTATTACTTTTCTCTAAAATATACGATATAAGTTGTTTATAACAATTTCTTTCTGAATATAGCTTTAGTGATCTATCAGATTTATTTATGATTTCCTATTTAAAACATACTTGTTCATCGATGTTCTGTGCTTTACAGTTTACTGTTTGTGGTTAAGCACAAAGTTACACAATGAATCAAAACCCAGCACAAAGTTACACAATGAGTCATCCGTGCTCTGATCACCGGGGATCAAAACCCGATATGTAACATTAACAGCCTTTAAACTTGTCGCTTAGTATTGAAGAAGGAAGGGATTACTTTACTGACTAGCTTGGTGTAAAATTACAATCATATTTCATCTCTAATTATTTACGCAACGAATTTCAAAATTTTAATTTGTTCATATTTAAGAGTGCTGTCATTTTTAACTTTCAATACTTATGTGCCAACACATAGACACACATATATATATTCACTGGGAAAACATTGAAATTATTAGCAAGTTATGTCATTTGAGTGTTCCCAAATCAGTGATAAAATATTGTAGCCTGAAGTAACCGTGTTTAAGAATGAACAAACAACCTAATATGTACGCACATTTCATGTATCATAATGAAACTCATGTTTGTCCAGACGTGTTTTAACTTGTTTGCTTGTTTTTGAATTTCGCGCAAAGCTGCACGAGGGCTATCTGCGCTAGCCGTCCTTAATTTAGGAGTGTAAAACTAGAGGGAAGGCAGCTAGTCATCACCACCCAACGCTAACTCTTGGGCTACTCTCTTATCAACAAATAATGGTTTTGACTGTCAATTATAGCGCCCCCATGGCTGAAAGAGCAAGTTTGTTTGTTGTAACGAGGATTCGAATCCTCGACCCTCGGATTACGAGTCGAGTGCCTTAACCTCCTGGCCACGCTGGGCCATTTTAACTTGTACTTCAGATTTGGTTGTGGCGATCGGTTGTTGACCATTGTTGTTGTTAGCAGCCTACACGACCTCGTAAGTCTTATGATTGTTTGTTTATTAATATAAAAAAAATTAAAGTACTCACTAACAAATAATTAGTCTTAGTTGACCGTATGGACCACCAACCATAACGACTATATTTAGTAAAAGGTTAGTCAAAGTACCACCACCAGAGCTTTAAATTGTTGAAAAAAAAATGTATAGCCCTTGAAGTCTGTATCATTTTTCTTATCTACGTTTATCAACTTATACAATTAACAATAATTTAGTGTGAAATGTAACATTTACCCTTTGAAACAATAAATATAAATAAATTAGTATTAATTATTGTTCTCGTGTTTTACAAGCAGCACACGTCAGTTTATTGGTCATGCAAGGAACAACCGTGTAACACAAAATGTACATTCTTTCGTACGTTGTTCAAATGGCTTACTTTACGGATATGTGTACATATGACAGACAAGACGCACATTTCGCTACAATAACTTTTTGTAAATTTTCTCTACTTATTTGTCTGTGAATGAAGATGGATTATGTATTTGTCTTCTGTTTAAAGTGTTGTAATATGAACACAGATAAAATAAGTAATTTATTACAATAAATGCGTTAATTTTTATATCGAAGTGCAATAACGTTTGGAAACAGTTATGAAAGTACTTTGTATTTTTAACCCGAATAGCACCTTTATGAAAAATTTTGAAAAAGTTATGAAAGTACTTGGGATTTTTAACCCAAATCACACCCATATTAAAAACATTTGAAACCAGTTTTGAAAGTACTTCGTGATTTAAACCCGAACAGCATCTTTGTCAAAACATTTAAAAGAAGATATGAAAGTACTTGGTGATTTTAAACCTAATAGCACCTTCATGAAAACATTTGAAACAGTTATGAAAGTATTTGGTATTTAAAACCCGAATAACTCCTTTATGTCCAGTGGCCAACCTGGGATTTTAAAAGAGGTGGAGCACCTTTTTGTGAGCCACTTGATAATAGCACAGAACGTAGCACAACACACTACAAGTTCCTTTCGACCACAAGACCAGAGAAACCTAATAGCTTAAAACCTGAAGAGACATAGCGCTTTGCCGGACCATCCAGCCCTTATTTAACCGCTGATTTTGCGACACGTGGATTAATCGGCTAAATAACAGACCCCAAGATTCATGTATAGCCAACCCTAATTCGATAATGACCATAGAGGCGGGGTAAATAATTAGCAACCCTGCTGTCTTTATGGCTCTTCTTACCCGATAGAACAACTGGATGTTTCTTTTATAACTTGTTCAAAGCTGAAAATGTGAAGCGTGGTCATTGATATTTACCAACGAATAGTGGGATTGACCGTACCATTATAACGCCCCCACGGCTGAAAGGGCGAGCAACGTTTGGTGCAACGGGGATTCAAACCCGCGACCCTCAGATTACACATATCAGATTAAAGAGTGTAAGTTACAGCCTGTATGATCTGGCTGCCCGGAAGAAACATGGTAAGAAACTCGTCCCTACATACTCATCAGTTGAAGAAATGCGTCATCCCATGGAGGGTCGGGAAAATTGGCTCGTGAACAAATATTCTTACACACTATGTGGGTAGTCTCAATACGATCCTAATTGGCAACATACTCTCCCTAATGTGACGGAGAGTGGTGGTGTTGAATCTTCCAACAAATGGCCTACATTGCAATGTTTCTTGGTTTTCGGGAGTTTTCTGTCTTTCGACACCCCATAAACAACGATAAGTAGGACAGGTGCCAGTGAAAAGCAGATTTGTTTCTTCGTTTGTTTCCAGATGAGCAATGTTAAAACAACATGATAATATAAAGTGATTCGTTTTTCATAGTAATGTTGTTTGTATCGTTCTTCATTCTCACGAGCTAAACCATTTCATTTTGCCACAGAATAGTTTCACACGAGGTCTCACAAAATGAATAAAATGTTCACGTGTAAGAGGTGAATGTGTAAAAGGAAAAAGTGTGTTCATATAAACTATCGTATCAAATTATTCAGTAGTGTGCTTAGATAAAGAATTGTATCAAATGTGTTACTCGTGTGCTTAGATAAACTATTGTATTAAATGGCGCACACTGTTAACTATTGTATCAAATCGTGTACAAGTGTGCTTAGATGCATTATTATATCAAATGGTGCACTGTTGTATTTAGATGAACTATTGTATCAGATGTCGCACTAGTATGGTTATATTAACTACCGTATCAAATGGCGAGCTAGTATGCTTATATGCACTATCGTATTAAAAGGATCACTAGTGTGCTTGAATAAACAATTGTATCAAATGGCACAAAGTGTGCTTAGATGAACTATTGTATCAAATGTTTTTCCTTTTTTCTGAATTACAACCTTCAGGATCTGTACTATTTGTGTCTAGTGATGTGGGGCTGGATGTAGCGCTATACCTGCCATGATAAAACTTTGAATCCGAGGGTTCATGGTTCAAACCTCGTTTATTAAAAAAATGTTCCATACTATGGATCCATGTCTATGCTATAAGAGTGACAGTCAAATCCCATTATTCAGTCACACAACAGTAGCCCAAGAGTTGGCGGTAAGTGTTGTTGACCAATTGCCCGAGATAGGTAGAGCTTAACAACAAAACAATCAATTAAAGTGATCATAGGGTGATTAAAAAAACAAAGTCTAACCCAACCTGTTGTTTGTTTCACCAAGTGTATCTGAGCTATTCCGGTTTGGAGTAATTCTACCTATTGTCAGTAACTTTACATTAGAAATAACCTTGAATAAAATGAATTGAATAAAAGGTTAAATGAATATCGTGTTGCTAATACTTAAAGTTTTGTAACATGAAAGGAGATTGGTTATCAATACAACAAGTCAACAAGTGTTTATTTTATCCGTCAAAAGATATCTTATTTAAAGTACGTTATTGTAATCGTTACGTAATTCAATGTGTTTTGTAGCAAAGATGGTCTCCACTTCACACCTTACCTTCCAAAATGTTATTTCCAGACAGAAAAAAAACCTTATGATGTAAACGATAGTAAATAATAAAGTGTGAAAAAATGAAAGCCCAAAAATATAGATGTTTACTTTCCTAATCTTAAAGTTTATAGGAATTACGATATCAGATGTTTTAATATATATCTATATATGCATGTGTACAGAATGACCCAGCAGTACAGGAATACAATACTGGGAAGTGCTTAAGGACGAAGTAGGAAATCACTGAACGTTGACGAAATGAAAGAAAAAATGCCCGAACTGGCCAGGTGGTTAAGGCACTCAACTCGTAATCCGATGGTCGAGGGTACGAATCTCCGTCACACCAAGTATGCTCGCCCTTTCAGCCGTGGGGGCGTTACAATGTGTAAGTCAATCTCACTATTCGTTGGTAAAAGAGTAGCACAAGAGTTGGTGGCGAGTAGTGATAATTAGCTGCCTTACCTCCAGACTTACACTGCTAAATTAGGGATCGCTAGCGCAGATAGCTTTCGTGTAGCTTTGTGCGAAATTCAAAAGAAACAAACAAACAATAAAAAACGATATGAAAGGATATATCACAGACGTATTTATAACACTAGGTGGACGGACAGACGTGTGTCAGAAAACTTGTAGAAGGGTAACAGGAGGTCTCCAGAGCTGTGTGAACAGCAAAGGGTTTCAATTTGACCACTTGCAGGATTAATCTTCCCATAATTCCATGTTATGTGTAAAATGTCGTTTAGTAAATTATCAACTTTAAATTAATCACTTTACATATGTTATCAGTTATTAACCACACTGTATGTATACATATGTATGTATTGTACACATACCTATACACATTTTAAACTACCATCATATAACTAAACTTACCTGCTTACCAGGTATATTAATGTAAATATTATTACACTATAGAGGAAAAAATTACTGGGCTAGGTGTAGCCTAATAGTTAGTATGCCCTGACTGTAAATCTATGCGTGTATTATAAAAATAACAGTGATATCTCACTGTTTGACCAGACATTAATATCAGTTTAGGTAGTTGTCTTTCTTCAGTTTAGGTACTTGTCTTCCTTCAGTTTAGGTACTTGTCTTCCTTCAGTTTAGATAGTTCTCTTTCTTCAGTTTAGGTACTTGTTTTCTTTCAGTTTAAATAATTGTCTACCTTCAGCTTAGATAGTTGTCTTCCTTCAGCTTAGATACTTGTCTTCCTTCAGTTTAGGTACTTGTCTTCCTTCAGTTTAGATAGTTCTCTTTCTTCAGTTTAGGTAGTTGTCTTCCTTCAGTTTAGGTACTTGTCTTCTTCAGTTTAGATAGTTCTCTTTCTTCAGTTTAGGTAGTTCTCTTTCTTCAGTTTAGGCAGTTGTCTTCCTTCAGTTTAGGTACTTGTCTTTCTTCAGTTTAAATAATTGTCTTCCTTCAGCTTAAATAGTTGTCTTCCTTCAGTTCAAATAATTGTCTTCCTTCAGCTTAGATAGTTGTCTTCCTTCAGTTTAGGTAGCTGCCCTTCTTTAGTGTAGATAGTTGTCTTCCTTTAGCTTAGGTAGTTGTCTTCCTTCAGTTTAAGTAGTTGTCTTCCTTCAGTTTAGGTACTTGTCGTCTTTCAGTTTAGATAGTTCTCTTTCTTCAGTTTAGGTAGTTGTCTTTTTTCAGTTTAGGTAGTTCTCTTTCTTCAATTTAGGCAGTTGTCTTCTTTCAGTTTAGGCAGTTGTCTTCCTTCAGTTTAGATAGTTCTCTTTCTTCAGTTTAAATAATTGTCTTCCTTCAGCTTAAATAGTTGTCTTCCTTCAGTTTAAATATCCTTCAGCTTAGATAGTTGTCTTCCTTTAGTTTAGGTAGCTGCCCTTCTTCAGTGTAGATAGTTGTCTTCCTTTAGCTTAGGTAGTTATCATCTTTCAGCTTAGGTAGTTGGCTTCCTTCTGCTCTATGTGATAGCCCTTATTTAGTTTTGCGCGAAAATTCTAAAAGAAAGTGATTTTGATACACAAACATAGCTATTAATAATTGAAGAATTAAATCCATATAAAGTAAGCCTATGTATCAAACAGCAAGTTTTTCAAAGAGCTGGTATATTTATCGTGCATTAAAGTTTACGGTAAGTAGTTTTTTTTGTGGGTTTAATTTATATCTCATTGTAAGCAAAAGGGCAGTTTTCTATTTACCGATATGTAATTGTGCTATGAAGAGACTTACAAATATAAAGGAAATTGATGTGGAAAACATATGACTTGAAAACTTTAGGAACAGGAAGAGATAATGGTGAAAAGTCTACTCGACTGTAAGCTATTTATTGTTCGAGGCCCGGCATAGGCAGGTGGTTAAGGCAATCGACTCGTTATCTGAGGGTCGCGGGTTTGAATCCCCGTCACATCAAACGTGCTCGCTCCTTCAGCAGTGGAGGCGTTATAATACGGCGATCAATCCTACTATTCGTTGTTAAAAGAGTAGCCCAGGAGTTGGCGATGGGTGGTGATGACTAGCTGTATTCCTTCTAGTCTTACAGTGCTAAATTAGGGACAGCTAGCGCAGATAGCCCTCGTGTAGTTTGGCGTAAAATTCAAAAAATAAACAAACAAACAAACTTAAGCGTTCGTAAGACAATGGTTTATTAACACCAAGAAAAAAATATATTTATTAGATGGTCAAGTAGCTGTTTGTTTATCACACATAGCATCATCATCGGTGAGAGAATAATTGCTTTGTTGTGTCTGTGAGAAGTTTGATGGAGCTCGTAGGTTTATATACTGTTTAAAAAACAAAAAACACACAACGCTGATTGACAGTTATTGTGTTTGGAGCTGAAGTTAAATGGTGTGCTAGTTTCATGTGTCTTCACATTCGGCAAACCAGCGTCTTTGTGGGGAAAACGCAAGGAATTTGCGACAGAAAACTAGATTTTTGTCCTCGCTGTAGAACACAAAATATTTGAAATTAAGATAAGCCAATTGTACCAGCGTATGGAATTACAAAGAGTAATAACATATAGTCCCTATAAAGTGTGGCATTAAGTGTAGTATTCCGCGCTGATACTTACTCGTGTCTACACAATAATTTCACCATTGCCCGAGAATCATGTTTCTGTATCAAAGTTGAGTGGCATATAGTTACTGACTTTAATTAAATGAATATATGGCTGTTATCTACTTACATGATAAAGCACGACACATCTGTATAAATAATATTGCTACTTTGTGAAAAATCTACTTAACTTAAGAAATCTGTTTCTATATTTCTATGTTAACGTGTCATTTAGTTGCGGCTCTGAACATTTGAACAAATCCCCAAACAGATACACATCATAACAGCTGTGAGTGAGAACCAACAAGTGACGTGGATGATGATTTAGTTGTTTTGCACAATAACACAATAACACTATGCAACACAAATTTTGTTCCTGGATAGTATGTGTTATTTCTTAATTGCTTATGTTGTAAAAGTACAGAAAATGGCAATTATTCCCTTCAAGCTCTACCCTTGTGACCTGGATAATGAAATTTAGAAATTAACTTGTTTTCTATATACAAACGGACAAATTTGCACATTTTCATTTACATAAGATCCAAATAAAACAACATATGAATCAAGATTTACATGTATTTATACTGAAGTTATACAAAAATGTTTAGAAGTGAGTAGTTTTTCGAGATTTGAGACTGTAATGTAAATCACTTTCACATATCAGCCCCCAAATATAGTCTCCCATCATGTTTTCGTTATACGCTTCCAGGTCACAAAAGCGAAGTCTCAAGAGAAAAATAGGTCTTTTCCATTTACTTTAGGCATAAACAATTTGGAAATAACACTTCCTGATCAGAAACAAGAAAAAGTACAAATTTTGTTACACAGTGTTATCTAAGCATTTGTGCTTGTGGTTTAAAGCAGTCCTAAGTTTCATTAACAACACACTGATGCTCTTTATATGCAATAAATGTTAAGATTATTCATTTGAGGTCTAACCATAACTAGCAGACAACTTAGAACATTTCAGTTTTGTAATTCGCATCAAAGTAACAAACAAGACTCTGTTTGTTTGTTTTGGAATTTCGCACAAAGCTACTCGAGGGCTATCTGTGCAAGCCGTCCCTAATTTAGCAGTGTAAGACTAGCAGCTAGTCATCACCACCCACCGCCAACTCTTGGGCTACTCTTTTACCAACGAATAGTGAGTGGGATTGACCGTTTTAACGCCCCACGGCTAATTCGCATCATTACGAGTCGCAACGAACAAGACTCTGTATAACATAAGTTCCATTTCAGTTCAGACACCTAATTTAAATAACTATGAATTTTACTTTGTTTTAGCAACAATGTTACAAACACATTGTTTCAATTGTTCTACAGTATAGATATATATTATACGATATTAAAAACAACAATAAAAATAAATACAGGGCTATAAAACTAAATAACCCCAACATTAATGAAATTTTAACTCACGCACGTCCTTTTCAATAACCGTGTTAAAACACATTTCTTGGCAAATTATAAACTAATCCTACACAGTATCTGGAAAGCAAAAAATTGTTTTAAAGTTTATTTGAAACATGTATATGTGTAAATAACACTGTAAATGTTATCTTTATTTGTTTTAATTACGACCTTTGGCCATCTGTATGTAACCCCATCTAACTGTATATTCTTGATGACGAGAAACTCATTGTAAATAAAAATGTATTAAAATAAAAATATAAACCTTTTATTAATAAAGCAGAGAACAACGTTTCAATCTCCTGGTTAACAAAGAAGATGACCTAGGAAGGTTCAAACGTTGTTCTCTGCTTTCTTAGCAAAAGTGTTGACACAAAACCAGCCGTTCTGAGATATGTTTAACATTGTATGTACTCTAACTGTGTCATACACACTTTAGCTGTCGCCACTGACATCATATATGCTCAATGACGACAGATTTAGGTTAACACAGCAGATCTGCTGATTCGTAATATTGATAATTATTTTTCAAAAGTAATTTAAATGTTACGATTTGATACTCGTTGTGGGCAGAAAAGAGACAGCCCATTGCGTAGGTTTGTGCTGCGGTGAGCAGAAAACAGATAGCCCATCGTGTGGCTTCGTGGACAACATCAAACGCAGATGGTATAGCGCGTCTCTTGACTCTTTACATTGCTAAATCCTTTGCAAGAGTAGTTCAAACTTTGTAACTTCAGATGGTGGCAATCTTTTCGTGTACTGAAAACGAGGGTAGTTGCCACGATTGGATTGCAGGGGGCGCTTCCGATGAGAAACGACGGATCGACTTACACGTGGGTAACGACAATAGTCTAAACTTTCGATTGAGGGATTTGCGAAACCAATCATCATTTAGGCCTAAAATATAAGTGGAAAACATTTTATATCACATATTAATGGTTTAAAAAACGTATGATTCTAGTTTTAAAAATCCTATGTGTTTTAAGAAATAATGGTTTTAAATGCTACCGTAATATTTCTTAACGGCGCATTAAATACACATATAAAGATGTGTATGTGTTGTGTGCGTGCGTACATTTTTACATCGTAACGCAGTTTTATGAACAGAACTGATTTGTATAGATTTTCTTACATAAATTGTTATTTTACTTATTTTTGTTTTGTAATTTACCTCAATTCCTTGCGTATTGTTCTATGATATATATTAGGGTGCGTCAGTGGATAAAGGATAAAAATTAAAATGTCCCAATTTTTTTGCTCAGTTGCTCAGTTGTGCCACTGCATGTTTTGTTTGTTTGTTTGTTTTGGAATTTCGCACAAAGCTGCTCGAGGGCTATCTGTGCTAGCCGTCCCTAATTTAGCAGTGTAAGACTAGAGGGAAGGCAGCTAGTCATCACCACCCACCGCCAACTCTTGGGCTACTCTTTTACCAACGAATAGTGGGATTGACCGTCACATTATACACCCCCACGGCTGGGAGGGCGAGCATGTTTAGCGCGACGCAGGCGCGAACCCACGACCCTCGGATTACGAGTCGCACGCCTTACGCGCTTGGCCATGCCAGGCCCGTGCCACTGCATGAGAAAAGAACATAGACAAAGTTTCATTTCAATCGCAAAGTACTTAGGGGTCGCGCATCCCTCGCAAAGTTCACTATTTTTCTTAAATTTACCCTACATTACATTTTTAATGGTAATTAAATTATTTAATATTTATTGATTATACAATTAGCAAAAACATAAAAACTTGAAAGAAAAATTTATTTTATTGAAGTTTTATCTTGCCTGCCCCCTTCGCATTATGTTCGCTGATGTTCTTCTGCCACCTGAATCATATACTGAAATTGATCTTCGTTCTTGGTGCGGCCCTTTGATGTAAACTGTTGAATTAAAGCTACTCCTCTTTCAGCTGCATCATTTGTCACAAAAAGTTTCTTTACTCTGGGCCTGGCATGGCCAAACGCGTAAGGCGTGCGACTCGTAATCCGAGGGTCGCGGGTTCGAATCCCGGTCGCACCAAACATGCTCGCCCTCCCAGCCGTGGGGGCGTATAAAGTGACGGTCAATCCCACTATTCGTTGGTAAAAGAGTAGCCCAAGAGTTGGCGGTGGATGGTGATAACTAGCTGCCTTCCCTCTAGTCTTACACTGCTAAATTAGGGACGGCTAGCACAGATAGCCCTCGAGTAGCTTTGTGCGAAATTCCAAAACAATCTTTACTCTGTCCTTTCCTTGTTTGTACTCTTCGGAGGCGCTCCACTCTTTCGGTGGTAATGATAAAAATGCGCTACTAATATCCAGATGGTAGAAAATTTTCTTCGTTGCCGAGGTAAAAAAATCTGGAAGTTTTCTGGAAACAGCATTGCTTGCAGCATCAACTGTTAAACGTGGAGTTGGCCTAGGAGATCCTTTCACGGTATTCATATTTGAGACCATCTTGAGTTTGTCGCTATTCGTTACACCGTCATCAAAGAGCGCAAGCCCAACTGCAACCTCAGATAAATACCATAAATGCCGATTCATTGCCTTTGTACCAACGTCCTTAATCATATGATTTTCATACAATGCAAGTTCCTTGAGTAGTGTAAGGTCCCTTCGAGCTGCCAGGGAAGCATCCTTAGCTGTAAACCATGAGAGCAAGTAATGTTTAGTTATAAAGACACACAAATTGCCAAGTTTGCTGCAGAAATGTGCGTCAAATGAAACACGAGATGAAGCAGGCCGTGGTTGCAGTCTACCAAACTCATTCTTGGAACATCCAAATTTTTAGAGAATATATTGCTCGAGCCATCCACCGTGCACGACGTACAGCACCAGAAGTACGGAAAGAAACTGAAGAACGTCCGTGTGGAAGAGATCCAAGAAAAATGACAGATAATTCCAAGAGCTCTTTATAATCGTCCCGTGGTTGATGAGATTGAAGGAGATTCTAACAAAATTGAATAATATCGTCCTTCCAAGGCTGTATTCGGAGTGGCATTGCTTCTACTGCTGTTATGTACTTAGTTTTATTAATTTTAGGCCAACAATCTCTAAAGCTTAAAAACAAAGTAATATCTGGACTTTTTGATGTCTCTATCACGAGAGTAGAGAATACAGCGCTCAGAAGAATCTCCAAAATGTGATGTCTACAGGCAAGGTGCAAGAGCTCACGTTCAAGTAACATTTCAATCCTCAGACAGACGCCACATTTGGATCCTGTATTGGTCGCCGTGGTGTCAAAGCAAAGCGATTTAATTCTGTCTTTTACATTCCATTCTACTAAAACTGATCCGATCTCAGAAGTTACTGAATTTGCATCCCCACTATCAATCTTGGGCACTGAAAGAATCTTCTCTACACCTTCACCTGAAACTAAAATTGCCAAACGTTCGATCTTCTCTCTGCCAACCAAGTCAGGCATCAGCTTACCATCCCAATGTAATGTCAAAGGAACGTTTGGAGAAACACTTTCTTTCAATTCAGCTGCTAGAAGAGTACGGTTAGTAATTCGTTTCCTCCTTATGGAACTTTGGCTAATGGCAAGATCCTCGATATTATGTCCAATATGAGCTGCAAAAGGAAGCAAAATTTGCGCGGCTTTTCGGTCACTGATCTGGGTTCTGTCTAAAGCCGAAGCTAACCTTTCACTAATGCCAACTTTTCGTTTGGTTCCGGAAGCACGTTGTTATTTTGTGCGCATTGCGCAACCCCTAAATATTAATGTATTGGATTGATTTTTACGCTAGCATATTTTTTTCATTGAATGGAATCAAATTATAAGCGAGCGACTGAGTGTCACAACATTTTGTTTTTTGACGCACCCTAATATATATATATGTATATAATTTAGACATTTATGTTATTGTTTATTAAGAGAGTGTTTGAGAAACAATAATTCGTTATTATTCAGTAGATCGGACTGTTCGTTTACTGAATAATATAAAGTATTATATAAATAATATTATCATTGTTTGTAATTAAGCGTAAAGCTACACAATGGGCTATCTGTGCTCTGCTCATCACGAGTATCGAAACCAGGATTCTAGCGTTGTAAGTCTGCTGACATGCTGCTGTGCCACTGTAGATGGGAGGTGGAGATACTATGGTATTAATAATGGCACTTGAAGACAATAAACTGAAGTGACCTCAAAATTGATTTTGACGGATAACACTATAAATTAGGACTAGTGAATAAAACCTAACAATAGACTTGTTTCTTCTCTCCCTCACAAACACACGCACGAAGAACAAACAAAAACAATTAACATAAATGGTTTAATTCCTGTCGTCAACACACAAGCTATCATTAACACAAGCTGTACCTAGTCGAACTAGATAGGAAATACAGCTGAATTTATATACCAAGAAATATCATGTGTTGTATGAGAAGGAAACCGAAGATATTGACTTATATTATAAATAGGTCTTTTGACATGACCTAATTGTTTGAGCGCTAGATTCGCAACCTACAGACCGCGAGAGCTCAAATCCTGTCATCGAAAAATACCGTCCTTTTAACTGTGGAAGCCTTATTATACACCAGTCAATTCCGTTATTAGTTGGTAAAGAGGAACCCAAAGACTGGGTGGCGTTGACCATCTGCCTCTCCTCTAGTTTATTACTTATAAATTCCTGACGGCTGGTACAGGTAGCCAACGAATACCTTTGTGTGAAATTCCAAAACCAAACCAAACAACCTTCTAAATACAACAACTGATGCTGTTATTATTGACTAAAGTTTAGATTATTTCTTTAAGAAATGAAATTGTTCTTTGTTTACTGGTTCTTATTTAAGGAAAAAAACTACACAATGGGCTATCTGTGCTCTGCCCACCACGGCTGTCGAAACCAAGATTCTAGTGTTGTAAGTCTGCAAATATACTACTACCGTGTTTCTCCGAAAATAAGACAGGGCTTATATTAATTTTGACTCCAAAATATGACACTAGGGCTTATTTTCGGGGGATGTCTTATTTTGATATATTAAAAAAATGAAGTTACAAAGTAAAAATTATAAGACCTCTAAATAAATAGAAATTACGAAAAACATTCAGAAACTCAATTTGATCAATACTTAAACAAACTAATTAACTAACTATTAAACTAATTAATAAATTAATTTTTTTTTATTTCTTTCCTCTTCCTGCCACTCTTAACTAGGGCTTATTTTAAGGGTAGGGCTTATATTAAAACTATCCCCAAAAATCACACTAGGGCTTATTTTAAGGGTAGGTCTTATTATCGGAGAAACACGGTATGTCACTGTGGGTCAAAATGAAAATAACTAGTTAAATATACATCATGTAGGTATATTACTACATATCCTGTAATATTGATATTCAATTATTTGGAAATAACTAGTTAAATATATATCATGTAGGTATACTACTGCACATCCTGTAACAACTGTACTCAGTTATTTGAAATTAAGCAGTAAAGTATATAACATGTAGGTATACCACTGCATATAACAATGGTACTGGGTAATTTGAATTTAATCATTAGAATATATAACATGTAAATATATTACTACATGTTCTGTAACAATGATACTCAGTAACTTGAAATTAATCAGTAAAATATATAACACGTAGGTGTATTACTGCTTGTCCTGTAACAATTGTGCTGAGTAATTTGAAATTAATCATTAAAATATATAACACGTAGGTATACTGCGATATATATATCCTGTGACAATGGTACTCAATAATTTGAAATTAAACAGTAAAATACATATAATTTGTTGATATTACGTATTCTGTAACATTGGCACGCATTTCTTTCTTTACTGTTTAATATCTAAAAGTTTATATCATTTATTTGTATTCTTGTGAAGAAATAAGCAGAACGCCTTAAAGAAATGTATATCTTATATATCTTGCTTGTATCTTTTGTTTTGTTGTTGTTGCTGAAATATTTCTTGTAGAGTTTCTGAGAACGAACTTTTCTGTTTCGTAAATCTGGTCCAAATCTGGTCTGTTTTGTTTTTTCTAAATCACTAGAAATACAGGCTTAACAGTAAAACAAGCTATTAGACTCTAAAAATGAGTAAGTTTTAAACATGTCTTCAGTTTAACTCTTACCAAGGTTCCTAAGAACGCGATGCTTTCCGTACAGAGAAATAAGTAAAAAAAAAACAACAACAACATAAAAACAAGTGTAGGTAATAGGTACAAATGTACTATGATTTTGCTTTACGTAAAGCATTACAAACTTTTACAACAGAGGAATGAATACATATATTAAAACGGTTTTCCTCTTGCTGACTGGCTGCTTACTCTCAAATTCTAATAAGCTGCCTTGGCTGTAACAAACACTTGGATAATGTAATCACATAAGCACGTTTATGGACTTTTTGTTTCATCTTTCTATAAAGTTAGTGCCCTGGTGAGCGGTCGGTAAATTTACCGACCTACGTCGCTCAAATTCGAGATTCGATTCCCTGTGGGGAACAGAGCTATTGCATAGATTTGTGGTAAAATAACAACATGCATAACTTAATACAAAAATACCTCATAGTTAAGCCTGAGAGTTCACATAGCTAAAATTTGGGTTCAGATACCTGCGGAATACACAGCACAGATATTCCATAGTTTAGCTTTGTGCTTAACAACAAACAAACAAACATGTTATATCAATTGTTTACGTTTGTTTTTTAACATTACATATCTCAACATTTTCATTAAACACTTGCTTAACTAAATTGCACCATACATAGAGTAAATATGAAGCTAATCCCATAATGAAAAGCATTGTAACTTTAACAACTTTCTACCCCAGCTACGCTATTGAAATAATTTCGTTATGATTCATACACAACTTATATACAGTAGGCACGACGTTTATATAATGTGCCATTCAAGATTATTTTGACTTGTTTACCCTGGTTTTCATTTTTCAGTCAATTTATTATTGTATTTCAGACCTTGCATGTATCGTTAAATTAAAACTAAATTAATTAAAGTTAAAATTAAAATAACAACAAGAGTGTTAATCTCTGACTCTGTAACAAATTTCACTCCGAGTATGATCACGTGGAAAACATTTTTAAATCAATACTTAAAGCATATAGTCACACTTCGTTTACTGTCAGGCCTAAGTTCAAATATTCTTTGTTTCTCTCTTACTGGCTCATCCAGAAAAATATTATTACATATGTCAATTGGTCTTTTCAAAAAAACAACAAAAAACGAATCCGATCTGTTCTGCGATACGCATCAGGTCGCTCGTTTTCAGTTTTTAAATAATTTTACTTCCAAAGAAAATCTTGAATTATTTATCAATTTTCGATAACTTATTTAATAATGATGTACTTTTTCCTCTCACAGGCTATAATAAACATTTGAATCTCCACGAACTAGTTGCTTGAAAATAACAAGTCATCACATTTATTGACAGAAAACAATCAAATTTGATTAAAAAAATTAAGACCACTTGGTGACGATTTTTGTGACACTGCGCATAATATCCAAACTAATATTCAATGTGTTTACATAGAGCCTCTTGATTACTCTTGACATGTTCGTTAAAGCTCAACAAACCACGTGCGATTATAAACCAATAATTACCGGTGAGAGAGAACAAAGTATTCACTTCCCTCAAGTTTACAGAGCAGTTTGTTTGTTTTGTTTGTTGAATTTCGCGCAAAGCTAGTCGAGGGCTATCTGCGCTAGCCGTCCCTAATTTAGCAAGGTAAGACTAGAGGGAAGGCAGCTAGTCATCACCACCCACCGCCAACTCTTGGGCTACTCTTTTACGAACGAATAGTGGGATTGACCGTCACATTATAACGCCCCCATGGCTGAAAGGGGAGCATGTTTGGCGCGAAGGGAATGCGAACCCGCGACCCTCAGATTAGGCCATGCCGGGCCTAAATCCTAGAAGGCGGACACAGAAGTTAGTCAAGTGTGGTTTTGTTCTGAAACGAACAAACAATCAAAACAAGTGTAATGGCTTCAGTTTTTAAAAGAGTTTCCTTCGTGTTGTAAGCCGACAATTATATAATTTTGACAAACATAATAAGTTTAAACAAGTATAATAGTATTGCACATAAATTTTATAAACTTGTAGAGAAACTTAATTTTTATTTACGTTTCTTTTTTCAATAAAACTTTAATAAAATAATCAAACGAAAATAAGTTATGAAACTATTACACCACAGACAAAATTAAATGCGAACTTCTCTGATCTTACAAATTTAACGTCATTGGTGAGGTAAACAATAAAATAAAAAATGCGAAAACCTGGGCGTTTTTTGGGAGTTATACTCAAAATGTCGGACAAGGCTACAGAAGGTCTATCTGAGAATACTCCTCCGTAATTTTGAACTAACAGGCCAAATAGAACACACATTCTCATGTTAATGTAGAGTGGGATGTGACTGTCGTTCTTATAACAAACCAATAACTCCCAAAGTGCATAGAGTTTGTTGTTGTTGTTTTTTACTGGCATGGAGTCGCGAACTTGAGGAAAAAGCACAGAGCTGCACAATGGGCTATCTGTGCGATCAATGCGTGATTTTTATCATTATAAGCCCTCAGTTTTGGCGTTGAGACAACTCTGGACGTCCATCTTCCAAATGTGACAGAACTATAGGGTTTCTTATGTTGTTCGTATAATATTTGATTTTGTATGACTTCTTAGTGTCATTAAAACTAAGATACTTCACATAAAAATGTCATATATAGGTAAAATAAGTTCCACATTCTGTGGCTAATATTTCGTGTATCTCAAAGAAAGAAATACATTAGACAGCGAATAAAAACCCTTTTAAGCAGTGTTTTATCATTTTCTTAGCTAATACAGTCTACAAATACTTTAAACGTTTCAACAAGTATTATGTGTAATTGTATTTTTTCTATTTAAAATAGTTCTATACCATTTAAAACCTATATCATATTTAATACAATAAAACTGTGTTGGTCGACTAAGTCTTAGGAAATAAAGGTGAAACAGGCCCACAGAAGAAACTAGTCACGAAATAAGTGACAATATTTGATTTTTAACGTATAAAAATAGTTGTCTTAATATTTACTCGAAAGTTTAAATGATAAATGTGGATATGCTGTCTGTTTCCAAGGGCTGGTTATTTCTGGAGGGGGTCCAGCATGGCCAGGTGGTTGAGACACTCGGCTCGTAACCTGAGGGTCATGAGTTCGAATTCTCGTCACACCAAACATACTCGCCCTATCAGCAGCGGATGCATTATAAAGTTAAGGTCAATCCCACTATTCGTTGGTAAAAGAGTACGCCAGGAGTTAGCAGTGGGTGGTGATGGCTAGCTGCCTTCCCTCTAGTCTTACGCTGCAAAATTAGGGACGGCTAGAGCAGATAGCCCTCGTATAGCTTTGCGCGAAATTCAAAACAAACAAATTAATCTTCATGCGTTAAATTATCTTTAAACTTTTCCGTATAGCCTGTGAATCTTTTCGTCAAAGTAAACATCTCTTTTTATATGCACGTATATGGATCGTCCATAATAAGAAAAACTGTGCTTTAATATCTTATGTGAAATAAACTAGTAACAATACATCTTAAATTAACTGGTACAAAAATTGTCTAAAACTTCTACAAAAAACAGATTGATATGTATGTATAATATGTATAGAATGTGTATTTAGTGTATATAGAATGTAACTTACTGCCCCGACTATATGTTTTAACAAATGAATAAAAAAACCCAACAGAATAATAATGTTATATCTTGCTGACGCATGTGAGTTTAAAAGTTAAATCTAAGAAATATACTTTAAGTACTATAACTTTATAACTTTACGAACGTAAACATTTCGATTTGCATATATGCTAAATAATACACAAATATCTCAGTCTTATAGCACGAAGGTACACTTCCTATTGTAATATCACCATTCAAATAATATTGGAACAGGAAGTGGAGAAATATCGATATGTATCAGTGGCAAAATAATAGCTTCACTATACCTTTACTATTACACTAAAACAAACTTTGTCGAATTGAATAAATAACATTATGTGTCACCATGTTATCCCAAACCTAATATCATAATCACTCGTGTTATAATCTGTCAATGCGATAAGTTATTCCTTAAGCGTCCAACGAAAACAATGAACTCACCAATAGTGTTTAACGTTTCCCAGAACCAAGTACTGTAGATGAACAAGCACTTGGAGGTTTCTAAGAAGGACCTAAGTGCTCTGCCAGTCTAAAAAAAGAACACTTAAATTGTCACTTGAAAGAAAGACCATTATAAGACGGTGTTTTAATAAACTAACCTAAGTTCCGTCAGTCCTGCCTGTTAGACTCATGTTAAAGGAACTTCTCTATCAGCAGGGAAATTTCCGTTCTCCTTCTAACTTGGTGAAATGTCCCTGAGGCACCGGTATGATACTAAAGCGCCAAATCACACACCGCCTCCTTATGTTTGCTATCTTTACACGTGATTACACGTTTATTGGGTTATTTAAACAGTTGTTCACACATGGATATTGCTTATATATTCGTGACAATAATTTATGTGAGATGGAAAATGTTGAAAGCTTGTATATTACAAGTGTGATTTGTGTCGCTGTTTCGTTTTCAGAGTTCATGTCTTCATTCCGTTTGTTGGATTTCATTTGAACGTGAATATATTTATAGTACCAGTTTCCAAAGTTTAATAGACTTATATTTTCTTATTTTTATTTGAAATTTAAATTCAGAACTTCCAACTTGTTATCTACTGGTCACGAGTAAACTAATTGCAAAAGACAGAATTAAAATTCAAACTAAGGAAACTAAACGTATGTTATTAAAAACGTTGAAGACAGTTGAATACTTTTATTAGGTTTGCTCATGGTTAATAATATATAAATATATAATTCTTTTAAACCGTTTGACTATGACATAGCTATACCTTATAACACTTAAATAAATTTTTCGATTCACTCTTTGAGCCAGGCATGGCTAGGCGATTAAGGCACTCGACTCGTAATCTCAGGCTCGCCCTGTCAACCGTGGGGGCGTTATATGTTTCGGGCAATCCCACTATTCGTTTGTAAAAAGAGTAGTCCAACCGTTGGCGGGTGGGTGGTGCTTAATTAGGGAAGGCTAGCACAGATAGCCCTCGTGTAGCTTTGTGCGAAATTCTGAATAAATCAAACCAAATTTACTGTTTTACTATCTCGACATCTATTAATACTGTGCTACCTGAACAGAGCTCACGCAACTTAGTTATGCACACACATAATATATTTACTCGCACGTTCTCTTTGAAACAAGAAGGGACGTCAAATAGCCATGGCTGTATTAGATCTCAAATCGGTTAAGAGATAAAACTATGAACTAAAAGTTGATGCTCAGAGGCATTTTATGAGCCACTGTGTCGCGGCTGAAAAGTGAGAAAAGCAACCATACATCATAAAGTATCACAATTTTAGGTTGCTGGTTTAAGCTTTAATCACAATATTAACTTCACAATTGCTTACCTCCCCACCCCATCTACTAACTCAGCAGTACGTATGAAAGCTAAAAGCCAGACTTAGGAACTTGAGGTGGGAATAATACAGGTAGCTCATTGTGTTGCTTTGTGCTAAAGAAAAAAACAGGCCCGGCATGGCCAAGCGCGTAAGGCGTGCGACTCGTAATCCGAGGGTCGCGGGTTCGCGCCCGCGTCGCGCTAAACATGCTCGCCCTCCCAGCCGTGGGGGCGTATAATGTGACGGTCAATCCCACTATTCGTTGGCAAAAGAGTAGCCCAAGAGTTGGCGGTGGGTGGTGATGACTAGCTGCCTTCCCTCTAGTCTTACACTGCTAAATTAGGGACGGCTAGCACAGATAGCCCTCGAGTAGCTTTGTGCGAAATTTCAAAAAAAAAAACAAAACAAAAGAAAAAAAAATGTTGTCCCTAAACAGATAATTCTTGTTCACTAAAAATGTCTATTTCACCAGTAGATATTAGGTATTGAATAAATAGGATAGCAAAAAAAAAAAAGGTTATTTAGAAAATATGTTTGACACTTTTTGAAACTTTTATGTGTGTGCGATGGTTTTAATACCGTTGGCCAATAGATTTAGAATTGTACTTTTTATTGTGTTATTAAACTGTTTTTCTCGCGACATCTACTGTAAGACTTTTCACTTCGTATCTCCTTTAATTTATACTATTATGAAGGTTTGTTTTCACCGTATTAACTTAAATCATATTTATTCAAAATATGCCCTGCTGAGCCCTTTGACTCCGCCGTACTTATCTGAGGCTCCGCGAAGAAATTTTAGAATGTTAATATTTTTTCCTAAAACTATAAAATTGAATCAGAATACGTTGTACAAAAAAGTAAAAAGTAAAATACGTTTTTAATATAACTCGTTTATGACGTATTGAGTTTTTAATATTTTATTCTGCCTGACGCCAGACGATTTTATTTAGCTGAGGGGAAGTTCTCGCGATGAAAGTGTCACTACAATCGCAATTAACTTCGGCAGTGGTGCCACTGGCTGCTTATAGATATGGTACCATCTCGAGATCGCATGCGTCATTGGAGATGTAAGATAGCCTAATAATTTTCGCATGAAACATCGGTCGATCTTAGGTAGTGATGCCAAATGTCTTTTAAAGGCGAGATCTGGATAAGCAGCTGAATCTCAAACTAAATGAAACATGACGTCATAGCTGAAACTTGTCCAAATTTGAAACATCGTGATGCAGTATCAATTGTCTCAATTTCAAAGTATATGTTTATGAAATATAATTATATTTATGACAATTATAATTGGTAATTGTTAGGTTAGACTAGATTCGTTGTAGTTTAATTAGACAAACTTGGTATCAATGAGTTATATGACGTCATACGCCCGCATGACGTCATGTTTCATTTTGTTTTATTTTGTTTGAGATTTAGATGCACGTCAGATCTGGCTTAACATTTTATTATTTGGCTTCAAATATCTCTTAAAATGTAAAAATAATAGGTTACCCTTTTCCATTAGAAAAATATATTATTCTAACGGCCTTGCCTTTTTCCACAAATCTTTGTTTCTGACTTCCTTATGGCAACACTGATCTTAGGTCAGCATGTTATTGTATGATGAAAAGCGCTTGCTCGGTTTTTACGAATTGCGCGAGGAGATAGGTTTCTTTTTATCTGAATGCCATTTTGAACTTGCATACAAATTAAGGGACAAATGCTGGATACAGAAAGTGACTTTGAAAGGTATTCAAATGTATTTGCCAATCTAAATGAAGTGAATGCTACAATGCAGGGTACCGGGGTAACGTATTTCAAAGCTCAGAGTAAAATGAAAGCGCATCAACGTAACCTAAAACTTTGGGATTAAAACTTATAGAAGAACTTGAGTGCTTCGAAAATCTCAATGGTTTTTTTACTTATTAATGAAATTTCCCTAAGTGAAGATGCAAAAGTTTCAGTCTTGAAACACATAATCTGATTTGTCTACAACTACTGGGGAGTACCTAAGTCCTCATTTTGAAAAATTACTGTGGATTCAAAATCCCTTTGTTGACTCTGCAGATACCAACGATTTAACTTTGAAAGAAAAAGAACAGCTTATAAAAATTCCAACTGATTACCCCCTAAAAATAAAATTTCAGCAGAAAGAAATTACAAAGTCTTGGACTCAAATGGCAATGGAATATCCTGAAATAAGTAACAGAGCATTGAAAACTTTGATGCATTTTCCAATAACGTATCTTTGTCAGCAAACATCTTCACTGTATACAGTTACAAAGTCCAAATTTAGAAACAAGCTAAATGTTGAAGATGATTTGCGCTTACAGGTAACAACCATAACTTCAAATATTGAACTCCCTTGTGAACAAAAAAGCAAGCCCATCCGAGCCACTAATAAATAAATAAGTACACTATACTTTTACTGATATAAATTTTGCAAGCGGAAATGTTTGGACAAGTAAGTAGATTAAAACTTTTTTTTTAATATTGATTTATTTTAATAAATTTATATTCTAAAAGTTTGAAGTAAACTTTGTCTTATGTTTGCCGATTGTTTCTATTTTTAATGTATTTTTATGAAGGCTCCGTAATGTTTTTTTCTTTCTAATGTGAAGCTCCGCAGGTCTAAAAAGTTTAGGAATCTCTGATCTAAATCATCTTCCTACGTTGATGCTAATGTGGTTCCATCTTGTGTTAGCAAAACGTATTAAGTATTTAATATTGTTATTATTGTTAATACAATAACTTCTTTGGGGAAAAAAACCCCCAAAAAACTACAGATTAATGATACGACTGCTATATATCAAGAATAATTTACCCGATGTCTGCTGAAAACAACTCTTTTGTATATTGATTTACATAGAGGAAATCAACCGTCAGTTCACGATACATTCAATACCACAGCTTTCGCTCTTCTTATGACGTCACTCTCACAGTGGCATAGCGATAGTCTCAAATCTTATAACGCTGAAAACTTCCCATGGTGGGTATAGCACAGATAGTCAATTGTGTAGCACTGCGTTTAACAACAAACAAACTGTCTATCCTAGTGGTGAGAAAATTAAATTCATGAAAAAGAAACAACCATATGCAGCTTTTAAACACATCCAAGGGCCATAATATTTCTGTTACAGATAGAAACCCAAAATAATACATCTAAATAAAAAAAAAATAAGCTGTATATACGAAACGTTTTTGTAGAATGAAAAGATTCTCAGAATGACCGGTAGGTGTCCGCGTGTTTCTTTTGTGTCAGAAAGAAAAATGAACCGATGAAATTTAACTGTCTTATTTTTTGGTTTATTTTGAATTTAGCGCAAAACTAAAAAATAATACAAAATATAAAATAAAGTAAAGCAGCAAGATAGAAGTAAGAGTTTATGAATACTCTGAAACTTAAAACTAAAGATAGAGTTTTAATCAGTTTAATATCAAAGAATTATATAGAGGTAGATCAGTAGCTGTTGTCAAAAAAACTTCAAGACCATTTCGCACATTTTGTTTGTTTGTTTTTGAATTTTGCGCAAAGCTACTCGAGGGGTATCTGCGCTAGCCGTCCCTAATTTAGCAGTGTAAGTCTAGAGGGAAGGCAGCTAGTCATCACCACCCACCGCCAACTCTTGGTCTACTCTTTTACCAACGAATAGTGGGATTGACCTGTACATTATAAAGTCCCTACGGCTGAAAGAGCAAGCATGTTTGGTGCAACGGGGATTCGAACCCGCGACCATCAGATTACGATTTGAACGCCTTAACACGCTTAGCCATGCCGGGCCGTTTCGTAGATTTTGAAAATAAATCATCGCTATTTACTCTATTTCATTTATTGTTAGACCTTTTTCCTTACAATTTCCTGTGTTTACTTAGAGATTTCATACTTCAAGGTGAGCAAAGCTTTAATTTTGGAATTCTGGAATATAGATTATGGGTATGGGTTTTTCTTATAGCAAAGCCGCATTGGGCTATCTGCTGTGTCCACCACGGGAATCGAACTCCTAATTTTAGCGTTGTAAATTCGTAGACTGTACCAGCGGGGGGCGATATAGAGGATAGAAACATTGGGGTACCATAACTTCTTACTTACGTGATGTTCTTAGATGGGGGTACTTCAAATTTGTTTTGTAAATACACACACACAAGACCCGGCATAGCCAGATGATTAGGGCGTTCGACTTGTAATCTGAGAATTCGAATCCCTGTCACACCAAATATGCTCGAGCTTTCAAACGTGGGGCCGTTATAGCGTTACAGTCAATCCCACTATTCGTTGGTAAAAGAGTGGCTCAAGAGTTGGAAGTGGGTGGTGATGACTCGCTACCTTCCCTCTAATCTTACACTACTAAATTAAAGACGACTAGCACAGATAGCCCTCGTTTAGTTTTGAGCAAAATTCAGAAACGAACAAACAATACACACACTGGAGATTTATTGTAGAATTCATAACGTGTGCTTGTGTAGTAATATAAGATTTCTTTTTACTGTAGATATAAAACTTACGGTTGGTAAAAAGAAACCTTCATCCACGTGGGCCAAGATTGAAACTCAGGTGACTATTTTATCAATAACGTGTTTTGTTGTTGTTATAAAACAGGAAATGTTGTTTGTCCGTAGAGACAGATCCGAATCCGTGCGACGCTACTAAACATTCCTCTCATGTAAATCTGTGGGTGCGTTAGAAGTATAACTGTCAATACCTTAATATGAATGGCGATTGATAGGATAGTGTGAAGTGGCCACTTTCCCTTTGGTCAGTAGTTAAAAATTAGGGAAGTGGCAGATAGCCCTAGTAACGCTGCCTTAACTAGAAAACACTGTCATATATATACTCTAGAAAATAGAGAAGTGATTGGATTGTCACTATAAATATATTGCTCAGGCTTATCCTGGATTCTGCATGTTGCATATGGTATTAAGCTAATGAATTATTCCACTGTTTGATCTAAAGCACAAACTGCATAATTGGCTATATGTATTCTGCTCACTGCGATATCAAAACTCAGTTTGTTGGGTTTAAGCCCGCATACTTACCGAAGAACCATTGTGAGACAGAAGAACCACATCCATTTCTTTCTTCCAGTACAGTAAAAGGCACTGTCATCTGGAACCGTAAAAAAAAACAAAAAACAGTTTACTCTTCTGGTCTTATGATTTTCTTGGTTCTAGAATATTAAAACATACTGCCCCTCGCTTAGTTTCGTACTTGCAACACTGAAATCCTGTTTCCCGCGGTAAATAGAACTCGTATAGCCCATTGTGTAGTTTTTCACTATAACAAACCAGTGAACAATTATTACACTTACGATTTTTTTTTTTCAAACAAGGGCGCTTATTTATTTTTAAGAATGTTAGCAATAAATAGTTTTGGTCATTCCGACAAGATGTATTTTATTAACGGCTTTTCGAATTATGGAAGACAAAATCCTTCAAGTTATATATCATGATATATATACATGAAAAGAAAACCTCGCCTTTAAGCCTTAATGTGCTTCAATATGTATTTGTTTCTATTCTATTGGTGACGATTTTGGGGTTCAAGGCCTCTTTATTAATAAAAAAAAACTCGAATTGGTGATCCAAGTTTGGAGTTCAAGGTCTTTTTGTTAATGAAATTCAGATTGGTGACCCGAGTTTGGAGTGTAAGGCCACCTTTTTTTAAGAAATTGTTCGGATTAGTGATACAAGTTTGGAGTTCAAGCTCTCTTTGTTAACTAAACTTGGATTGGTGAAACGACTGAGGAGTTCAAGGCCTATTTATTAAAAACACTCGAACTATTCTTTCAAGAATGATGCTGATAGCACGTGAATATTTTCATGAGTTATTTTTTATCATTATTTTTATTTGTACTTTAATTGATATCATATAACTGTGAGCTACAGTTGTTTCACAGTTAATGTGTTTTTTGTGTGTGTTTAGTGTGCATCACCTCTCTCAAACATGTACAGCATTATGTTTCAAGTACAGTTCATGCTCTTCCAATATAATTACGTCTCAGGTTTTCTAGTTCTCCGTTCAATACCAGGATTTAAACAAATTTTAAACGCATTTTTATTTGTAATCAGGGCGAAAGGTGGCGTAGTGGTCAGCATGAATCCGTTGTCATTTAATCTCGCACTTCGTGACCATGAAGTTAACAGTCACATCTCACTATTCGGTCAAACCAGACTAATTTGAAGAATTGGTGATGGGTGCTGTTGATTAACTGTCTTCACTCTAGTCTATCAGTTCAAAATTACGGACAGCCGATAGACTTGTACAGCTTTGTGTGAACATTCTAAAACAAACAAACGTTACGATCAGACATCAAATCAGATTATGGTTGTCAAGTGTGTTTGTTGTGAACTACTAATCTGAGAATAATTAAAAGTAGAAACTGTTACAAAGTTTCTAAACCTTCGGGGGGCTTCGAAACTTGAGAACTTGATTGTATTGATCTGTAACAATAAGTCTATGAATACATATATTCGTTAAGTTTATAACAATAAGCGGAAAATTAAATTATATGAAACAATTAGCGGCGTTGAAATATAATAGACTTACGCAGAGACGTACAAAATACAAATTAAAAATAATAGTAATAATAGGGTGGTTAAAAAAACACAGTTTATATGAACAAACTTAGTCGATCAGTTAACTTCTTGTTTTCACGACTCGAAGATTTAAATTTAGAAATGACCCAAGAAAATAGTTCATTTTTATTGACTTATTCCACTAAAAGTTGTTGTTCTGAATTAAGCACAAAACTACTCAATGGGCTGTCTGTGCTCTGCTCACCATGGGTATCAAAATCCGGTTTTTAGCGTTGTAAGTCCGCAGACATACGGCTGAGCCACCTCACTATAAGAAGCAAAGGTTGTTGTTTTTTAAAACATAGTAAGGTTCATTTTAACAAGAGTTTAAGATGGTTTAAAAACTATAGTGTAATAAATAATAAGTATTTTTTATTGGTTTTCAAATTAAATCTTTTCCAAAACTTAAATTCATAGGGCGAGTGTGTGATTATTATGAAACCAGTAAATGAAATATTTTCAGGAAGTTTGGCTCATAAACTAACAGGATATAAATGCAAAACTCCAGTAAGTTTTTCACTGGTACTATATTGGTGAATTCTTGATACAGAGATAATGCTTTACAAAAATAAGCTCAATCTCATACAGTTATATCAAATTTCAAGCAATTCTATCAATATAGT
Source organism: Tachypleus tridentatus (assembly GCF_004210375.1). Taxonomy (NCBI): domain Eukaryota; kingdom Metazoa; phylum Arthropoda; class Merostomata; order Xiphosura; family Limulidae; genus Tachypleus; species Tachypleus tridentatus. The sequence continues at coordinate 51,691,010 of NC_134836.1, forward strand.
ATTATTCAATAGAGTTACATCTAACAATTTTTTTATGACGTACTTCTGTGGGTTATTTCTATTTCGGGCTGAATCTGTGTTGTCACTTCTTTGCTCATTTGTTTGGAATTAAGCACAATGCTACACAATTGGCTATACATGCTCTGCCCACCGCGGGTATCAAAACTCGGTTTCTAGAGATGCGAGTCCGCAGACATACCGCTATGCCACCAGAGGGCGTCACTTTTTAAAAATAATTGTGTGTTTTTCATGCATTAATATGTGGGAAGAGAAGAAATGTAAATATGCAGGAAATGCTCGCTCTGTTGTAACATGACGTCATAGTGTTGTAACATAACCTCATAGTGGTGTACCATAACTTCATAGTGTTGTGACATAACCTCATAGTGGTGTAACATAATCTCATAGTGTTGTAACATAACCTCATAGTGGTGTAACATAACTTCAAAGTGTTGTAACACAGCTTAATAGTGTTGTAACATAACCTCATAGTGGTGTAACATAATCTCATAGTGTTGTAACATAACCTCATAGTGTTGTAACATAACCTCATAGTGTTGAAACATAATTTCATAGTGTTGTAACATAACTTCAAAGTGTTGTGACAAAACCTCATAGTGTTGTAACATAACTTCAAAGTGTTGTAACACAGCTTCATAGTGTTGTAACATAACTTCCTAGTGTTGTAACATAACCTCATAGTGGTGTAACATAACTTTATAGTGTTGTAACATAACCTCATAGTGTTGAAACATAATTTCATAGTGTTGTAACATAACTTCAAAGTGTTGTGACAAAACCTCATAGTGTTGTAACATAACTTTATAGTGTTGTAACATACCTTCAAAGTGTTGTAACATACCTTCAAAGTGTTTTTGCTCAATTAACTGTATCGATGCACACTGGGAATACAGTCGAGAAAAGCGCTATGATATACAATAATTATTTTACACTTATTTCAAGAATTGTAGCTCGCAAATTTCATACATTGATATCCGAAGATTTCAATCATTCGGGATTTACATTACTCATGAATGTCCATGTTTTCAACGGCCCGGCATAGCCAGTTGGATTAAGGCGTGCGACTCGTAATCCGAGGGTAGCGGGTTCGCATCCCCGTCGAGCCAAACATGCTCGCCCTTTCAGCCGTGGAGGCCTTATAATGTGACGGTCAATCACATTATTGGCGGTGGGTGGTAATGGCTAGTTGCCTTCCCTCTAGTCTTACACTGCTAAATTAGGAACGGCTAGCGCACGTAGCCCTCGTGTAGCTTTGCGCGAAATTCAAAACAAACAAACCAATCAGGTCACCGATAGTTTTCAACTTCTATTGAATCGAAACTTAATACTTTTCTTCAACTAGTAATAAGTAGTTCATAAGTAATTTGATCTTCATTTTAGTTTCACAACAATAAAATTAATTCCGCGATTTTAAAATTTTTCTATTTATGTTGTAAAACATTAAACTCAGTTCCTCCAGGTCTTTGTAACAAATCTCTCCCCTTTTAAAGAATGCATACTTTCGTTTGACTTTTATTTTCATGATGTTGGTCGCAACATTAAGCAGCATTTTGATGGAGCATGAAGAACGTTAAGTAATCCGTAGTAGCTATAAATAATATTCACCTTACCTCTCCAGTGGTATGTCTGAAGAATTACCTTGCTAGAAACCAGGTTTCGATACCGATGGTGACCAATGCACAGACACCCCTTTGTATAGCTTTGTGCGTATTAACAAACAAGAACAATAGTTACCCACTTTATTTCGTTTTGAAGCCTCTTAGACCAGTTCTAGTTTAAAATATTTTTGATTTTCTGGATGTTTTACCCGAAAATAGCTCGTCATATTTAGTATAGGGTAAAGTTTCCTCTCAGTATATAAAACCGTTTACTTTATTCAAGGCCTTGCTTGGCGAGATGGTTAAGGCACTCGACTCGTCGCGGGTTCGTTTGTTTTTGTTTTTGAATTTCGCGCAAAGCTACTCGAGGGCTATCTGCGATAGCCGTTCCTAACTTAACAGTGTAAAACTAGAGGGAAGGCAGTTAGTCATCACCACCCACTGACAACTCTTGGGCTACTCTTTTACCAACGAATGGTAGGATTGAGAGTCACATTATAACGTCCCCACGGCTGGGAGAGCGAGCATGTTTGGTGCGACCGGGATTCGAACCCGTGACCCTCGGATTACGAGTCGAACGCCTTAACACGCTTGGCCATGCCGGGCCACTCACAGGTTCGAATCCTTGTTGCTCCAAACATGTTCAGCCGTGGGGGCATTATATGTAACGGTAAATCCCACTATCTTTTGGTAAAAGAGCAAATCAAGAGTTGGCGGTGGGTGGGGACGACTAGCTGCCTTCCATCTAGTTTTACCCTGTTGAACTAGGGGCGGCTAGCGCAGATAGTACTTGTGTAGTTTTGCGCGAAATTTTTAAACAAACCAAACCAAACTTTAGTATTAATAAGAATTGGATGAAAACGAATTACTATGCGAACTAGACAGGTACTTCATACGTGATGAAGCTAGTCCCAAATATCTCTCTTCAGTTAACTTATATTTTAAATATAAAAATAAATAAAAAATAAATATAAATTTTAAATAATAATAAATAATAATAATAATATATACATATATATATATATATATATATATATATATATATGTATTTAAACAATTAAAAAAATGCCACCAACAAACTTGACATTCTGTTGATAGAATAAAATAATCACTATATACGAGCCACAATACATGGACATTGCCCTGAAAAGGACCAAAATAATATTCAGTTCTACAATTATAAATACCAATCCGTCAAGAACATAAGTACGGGGAGGAGGAAGAGGTCACAGAGAACCTGACTCTCCAGGGTATGAACTTTTCTTACCGAAACACCGACAGACATTCTTCTTCTAGAAGTTGGACTTATGTGAACATCTTGACACGTTATAAATTGACCGTCTTTCTGTGTTCTGTCCATTGAATCAGAATATAAAGAAAACATAATGATAAATAGATGAGTACAGCTGAGCGTACTCGTGAAACATTATGTTTTGGAGGAAGGAATTTTGACTGGAAATTTTAAACTTTTAAGTAAGATACTCTTTCTACTTTTGTTATTAAGATTCTGTTTTTTTATATGGGTAAGTGATACGTTGTTTATTAAGCATTTCAGTTTAATATAGGGCTTATTAAGATGGCTTTTCAGAACGTGATGTTTATTTATAATAAGTATAATTGCTTACTTTTGTCATAAGACGTAAGCAATAAGCTTATTAGATTTTTAACACGTGGATTTAACATTACATACTCTATTCAGCTGGCCTAAGAAAACCACGTAGTCGGGAATGGATATGGCAATGGATGTGATGGACACAGTTTGGTCGAAATACTATTATACACGCTTCCTTATCTAGGAAACCCTTAAGGCAGTGAATAAAAAATGTGTGGTTTAAAATATAGAACAAGTTAAGAGATACTTACTATAACAAATGCAATTTATTATAATCATGATTCGACAGCTTCAAAATGCGATCATACCGTAACAAGTGTTGCTTAAAATATATAGATTGAAAAGTTTAGAGAACATATGCAACTTTGTTATAGCAGGTATAACAACGTTATTGGTAGGTTGGTTCATTCAGGAACAGATCAATAGATATAACGACGTTATTGATATGTTGGTTCTTTCAGGAACAGATGAATAGATATAACAACGTTATTGGTATGTTGGTTCCTTCAGGAACAGAGGAATAAATATAACGACGTTATTGGTATGTTGGTTCCTTCAGGAACAGATGAATAGATATAACGACGTTATTGGTATGTTGGTTCCTTCAGGAACAGAGGAATAGATATAACGACGTTATTGGTATGCTGGTTTCTTTAGGAACAGAGGAATAGATATAACGACGTTATTGGTATGCTGGTTTCTTTAGGAACAGATGAATAGATATAACGACGTTATTGATATGTTGGTTTCTTTAGGAACAGAGGAATAGATATAACGACGTTATTGGTATGCTGGTTTCTTTAGGAACAGAGGAATAGATATAACGACGTTATTGATATGTTGGTTTCTTTAGGAACAGAGGAATAGATATAACGACGTTATTGGTAGGCTGGTTTCTTTAGGAACAGAGGAATAGATATAACGACGTTATTGGTATGCTGGTTCCTTCAGGAACAGAGGAATAGATATAACGACGTTATTGGTATGTTGGTTCCTTCAGGAACAGATGAATAGATATAACAACGTTATTGATATGTTGGTTCCTTCAGGAACAGATGAATAGATATAACAACGTTATTGGTATGTTGGTTCTTTCAGGAACAGAGGAATAGATATAATGACGTTATTGGTATGTTGGTTCCTTCAGGAACAGAGGAATAGATATAATGACGTTATTGGTATGTTGGTTCATTCAGGAACAGATGAATAGATATAACAACGTTATTGGTCAGGAACAGAGGAATAGATATAATGACGTTATTGGTATGTTGGTTCCTTCAGGAACAGAGGAATAGATATAATGACGTTATTGGTATGTTGGTTCCTTCAGGAACAGAGGAATAGATATAATGACGTTATTGGTATGTTGGTTCCTTCAGGAACAGAGGAATAGATATAACGACGTTATTGATATGTTGGTTCCTTCAGGAACAGAGGAATAGATATAATGACGTTATTGATATGTTGGTTCCTTCAGGAACAGATGAATAGATATAATGACGTTATTGATATGTTGGTTCCTTCAGGAACAGAGGAATAGATATAACAACGTTATTGATATGTTGGTTCCTTCAGGAACAGATGAATAGATATAACAACGTTATTGGTATGTTGGTTCCTTCAGGAACAGAGGAATAGATATAATGACGTTATTGATATGTTGGTTCCTTCAGGAACAGATGAATAGATATAACAACGTTATTGGTATGTTGGTTCCTTTAGGAACAGAGGAATAGATATAACGACGTTATTGGTATGTTGGTTCCTTCAGGAACAGAGGAATAGATATAACAACGTTATTGGTATGTTGGTTCCTTCAGGAACAGAGGAATAGATATAATGACGTTATTGGTATGTTGGTTCCTTCAGGAACAGAGGAATAGATATAATGACGTTATTGGTATGTTGGTTCCTTCAGGAACAGAGGAATAGATATAATGACGTTTTTGGTATGTTGGTTCCTTCAGGAACAGAGGAATAGATATAATGACGTTATTGGTATGTTGGTTCCTTCAGGAACAGAGGAATAGATATAATGACGTTATTGGTATGTTGGTTCCTTCAGGAACAGAGGAATAGATATAATGACGTTATTGGTATGTTGGTTCCTTCAGGAACAGATGAATAGATATAACAACGTTATTGGTATGTTGGTTCCTTCAGGAACAGAGGAATAGATATAACAACGTTATTGGTATGTTGGTTCCTTCAGGAACAGAGGAATAGATATAACAACGTTATTGGTATGTTGGTTCCTTCAGGAACAGAGGAATAGATATAACGACGTTATTGGTATGTTGGTTCCTTCAGGAACAGAGGAATAGATATAATGACGTTATTGATATGTTGGTTCCTTCAGGAACAGAGGAATAGATATAACAACGTTATTGGTATGTTGGTTCCTTCAGGAACAGAGGAATAGATATAACAACGTTATTGGTATGTTGGTTCCTTCAGGAACAGAGGAATAGATATAACAACGTTATTGGTATGTTGGTTCCTTCAGGAACAGAGGAATAGATATAACAACGTTATTGGTATGTTGGTTCCTTCAGGAACAGAGGAATAGATATAACAACGTTATTGGTATGTTGGTTCCTTCAGGAACAGAGGAATAGATATAATGACGTTATTGATATGTTGGTTCCTTCAGGAACAGAGGAATAGATATAACAACGTTATTGGTATGTTGGTTCCTTCAGGAACAGAGGAATAGATATAACAACGTTATTGGTATGTTGGTTCCTTCAGGAACAGAGGAATAGATATAACAACGTTATTGGTATGTTGGTTCCTTCAGGAACAGAGGAATAGATATAACGACGTTATTGGTATGTTGGTTCCTTCAGGAACAGAGGAATAGATATAATGACGTTATTGATATGTTGGTTCCTTCAGGAACAGAGGAATAGATATAACAACGTTATTGGTATGTTGGTTCCTTCAGGAACAGAGGAATAGATATAATGACGTTATTGATATGTTGGTTCCTTCAGGAACAGAGGAATAGATATAACAACGTTATTGGTATGTTGGTTCCTTCAGGAACAGAGGAATAGATATAATGACGTTATTGGTATGTTGGTTCCTTCAGGAAGAGAGGAATAGATATAACGACGTTATTGGTATGTTGGTTCCTTCAGGAACAGAGGAATAGATATAATGACGTTATTGATATGTTGGTTCCTTCAGGAACAGAGGAATAGATATAACAACGTTATTGGTATGTTGGTTCCTTCAGGAACAGATGAATAGATATAATGACGTTATTGGTATGTTGGTTCCTTCAGGAACAGAGGAATAGATATAATGACGTTATTGGTTCAAATCGATCAGAGACTCGTTATTCACGAATTTAGCTCACGGGTCTAAAAAATCGACAGATAATCGTTTTCTATCAAACAAAATGATATGAATATGTATAAACCTTTGTCATAAACGTTCTTATAATTACCAGAGTTGTTACTTGGTTCAGTTTTGTCAATTAGAGATGTGAATAATATCTATCCAATACAGGTGAAAAGTTATTAATATAACCTGAAAGTGTGTGTATTTTCTAATAACAAAGACACATTGGGCTATCTGCGGTGTCCACTCAGGGGAATCAAACCCCTGATTTTAGCGTTGTAAATCCGTAGACGTACCATTGCAGTAGCAGGGAACTATCCTGAAAGAAAATGGAAGTTTTATTTGTAAATAACATTTGTAACCGTTGGTTTCAAGGTTGTAGTTTTATTTGAGGTAAGAGAATTACGGGGATCGTCTGTGAAATATTTTAATTCTAATAACAGCTGGTTTAAGACTTCTCTTAACAAGATACAACAGAGTTACAGATATTTATGCGTACATGTTGTGTTCATTTGCTGATGAATTAAGCTATAATCAATGCAAATTTAAAATTAAATAAACATAAAGGGTGTTAAGACTGAACATTTCTCTACTAGTTAATTTGGTCTTCCCTTAACTAGGCTATTTCGCTACCCGTTTCAGCAATGTATAACTGACTTATTTTGGCTGGACAATCTGCAAATTTGAACATGGGTTTAAGTTTCTAGAAGTTTAATTAGACGTGAAGATTCTAGAAGATTGACTTTGGCTTGAAGATTGATGGTGACTCGAAGTTATTTTATTTTAAAAGAGTGTTTCTATAATAACCTAATAAGAAAGAAATATGTATTGACACTTTACTAACTGGATTGCTTGTCTAACTGAACTAACAATGATGAAATGTGTTTGTTTTCTTATTTTGAATAAGATATGTAAGTGAGATTATGAAATAAAACTTTCTGTAGCAAACTGTCCGGCCACCTACATAAATCATGATCATGGGTGAGGATGTGTAAAGGGATGATGGATTTTGAAAAAAAAAAAATCATGGGTCGATCCACCAATAAGTTTCGTCTTCTGCAGGATATCTGAATAGTCTGGAACAATGGACAATTCAACGCATTTTGCAGAATGTATTCCACACACTAATATTCTTGTAATTCAAAACATGTTTGGATAAACAACAATAGGATTAGCTCGACCTTTCATGTTTTGACAGCATCATGATCAGTCATATATCTGAAATTAGGAAAAGCTGAAAACACCTACGGTTCCAGACTTTTCGGACATCGTGTATGTCAGTTTTTAGGTCACTTTATGATAATAAGTTAATGAAGATAGGAAAACGTTGTTGCTGTTTTTGAATTTCGCGCAAAACTACTCGAGGGCTATCTGCGATAGCCGTTCCTAATTTAGCAGTGTAAAACTAGAGGAAAGGTAGATAGTCATCACCACCTACCGCCAACTCTTGGGCTACTCTTTTACCAACGAATAGTGGGATTGATCGCACATTATAACGCTTGAAAGGGCGAGCATGTTTGGTGCGACCGGGATTCGAACCCGCGATCCTCGGATTACAAGTCGAACGCCTTAACACGCTTGTTCATGCTGGGCCCCGTAGGGAAACGAATTTTCCTAGCATTTGAGACTTTCTTGTTTACATGTCCGTGGAGGAATTGCAAAAACAAACTGTTAAATTAAATATTTCATCTATCGACTGAGGTCAGAGGTTATAAGTTCAGGTAAACACACAGATCATTTACGTCATTTCCGAATTTGTCACTTTGGTAAAAATAAAAGGATTTAACAACATTTTGCAACATAAATTTTAGAAGATTTGTTTGGTTTGAATTTTCACGCAAAGTTACTCCATGGCTGTCTGCTCTAGCCAACAGTAATTTAGCAATGTTAGATAAGAGAGCTACTCTTTTACTAACGAATGATGGAATTGGCTATGTTATTATAACATCCCTACGGCTGAAAGAGTAATCATATTTGATGGGACAAGGGCTACTCTTTTACCAACGAATTATTGGATTGACCATTTTATTATAACACCCTTATTGCTAAAAGGGTTAGCATATTTGGTGGGACAAGGAATCAAACAATAAATCTCCACATTGCGAGTCGAGCGCCCTCACCACCAGACCATGCCAGGCCAAATACAGAAGAAAATTTTATAACAATGAGTATCAGACGTCCAACAATGGCACAGTGCTATGACTGCGAACTTACGACGCTAGAAACTTGTTATGAGCAGAGTAAAGACAGCCCTTGTGTAGCCTTGTGCTAACTCTAAACAAACAGTGCAGATAAAGTATGTCTTTCCTATTTGTTATTGCTAATGTTTGTTTGTTTTTGTTTCGAATTTCGCGCAAAGCTACATGAGGGATATCTGCGTTAGTCGTCCCTGACTTAGCAGTATAAGACTAGAGGGAAGGCAGCTAGTCATCACCACCCACAGCCAACTTTTGGGCTACTCTTTTACCAACGAATAGTGGAATTGGCCGTCACATTATAACACCCCATGGGTGAAAGGGCGAGTATGTTTTGTGTGACAGGGATTCGAACCCGCGACCCTCAGATTAGGAGTCGAGTGCCTTAACCACCTGGCCTATTGCTAATCTAAAGTATGTTAAATGGTTTTACTTATTACTTCTGCAGTTTCGGTATTTGGAACCGTTGATACATAACATAGCAATGAAAACAAAGTGAACACGGAAAACAAATAATACGTATGTGAAGTGAATTTAGTTTAAAAGCCAGTGACTTTTACGAAACGATTTAATTTGTAGATCGTGTTTGTTTTTTAATAATCAAATATATATTTCAACTGCATTGCGAAACATTAAACATATTTTAGCGTATTTGTTACTTAGAGCTAGTTAGACGTTAAATGACTCGTAAAACTGCAGTATATTATGTTCTTTAAACCATCACACTTTTATTTAATTTCATAAAAAATGAACCATTGAACAAATCGTAACTTAACACATAAGCTATAAGAATAATTCGAATGATCCATACCAGTCACTGTGAGTTTGTTCTGTTTTGTTGGAAGATTATGAAATTTCAAGAAGGAAACCGCATGGATATTTTTGTGGACTTTTCTCAATCTCACTCGTAGTTTACAACTTGGTTTTTTCTTTTAAAGATTTTACCTTAGGATTCAAAAGGTGGAATGTGGATCCACAGGACATTTTCAGGGGAGCTGTAGTAGTGGATAGTGGATCCCGGAGAAGAGGACTTGTGCCGAGAAAGTTTAGGAACCCCTATCTTATCTGATACTGTACTTTGCTTATTGGAAACACAGACCTAGTTCTTTCTTTGCTTTCCCAAAGTCGCATTCGAATATGACGAATTAGCAGTCGTGTTAATTATATCTCTGTATTAAATAATAATAAATTATTTGTAGCTTTTTCTGCTATAGTTTTATATTGATACAAACATGAGGATTTACAACGCTAAAATCAGGGGTTCGATTCCCCTCGGTGGGCTCAGCAGATAGCCCGATGTGGCTTTGCTTTAAGAAAACACACACATACAAACATAAATTTTCATAAGCTATTACATCAACCAGTAACTTTAATGTCTTATACACTATTTTTTTTTTATCTGCTTTGTATGTTTGTTTGTTTTTTGCTACGTCTTTATAAATACTACTTGCAAAGTATTGTGTCAAGATCTCTTCTCCTTCATGGATTAATGGATTAGGTTGTTTCATGATAATCTATTAGTTCTATCTTGCATACTAATACATACCAGTTTTACCTTGACGTATTATACATTTAAAAATATGGTTGGATTGTTTCCTTTTATGTTTGGAACGTCTGAGATAACTTTTATTTTCATTTCAAAAACATTATTTAACTTCAAATTCATGAGGAGATCTGATAATAGTATTATCACACGATTTATATGCTTAGAATTGATTTCCCATCTGTATGTATCTGTTGACTTCATAAAATTGTTTTCATAAGTTTAATTGCCTGGCTGATGGTTTTGAGTTAAGCACAAAGCTGCATAATGAGGCCATCTCTGCTCTGCCTACCACGGGTATCGAAACCCAGTTTCTAGCAATGCAAGTCCATTTTGATAAGGGCAGGCAGAAATATTTCTTGATTTCTAATTTATTGAAACCCCGCCATGAAATGGAAGCTACACGTTTATTATTGTTGAAGTTGTTGGTATTTTGTTTTTTGTCGCGAAAGGTTCTACAATGAGATATTGTAATTCCAGATACATGCTGCTGATCCACGGGGCTTTAGTAGATCATTACGTTTCGTCCACACTGTCTCCAACTTCTAGCAAGTTTCCGTCACTGAAGTAAGTTACCTGTGAGCTATTTGTATATGGGCTAACAACAAGAACGAGTAATGCTTTTTTCAGGGGACCACCAAAAGAGAGGCCACGTGGTAGTCGCTGAACCACCCACAGAACAAAACTGTTACCGAGCACGTTTTCAACGTTGGTTCTTTCTCTCTCTCTCAAAACAAGTTTCGGTTCACCATAAATAAAAATGCACTGGCTCTTTGACCTCCTCCGAAATTCAAAGTGAAACGAAACGCACTCGATTCCTTACGGCAAAACATCTGGTACAATGTGTCCAATCTGTTGTTTGAACCAAATGTGTTTTATAAATTTAACTGTGAATCACTACTTTTGCTGGTTAATGGTCGCACTAGAATATTAATGTACTCTTCTCCCAGTTGGTTGTGCCGAGGCTTTCGCTGAAAGATGGACGAATGCCAGATCAGATCTCTTCGTTTGCTTTCCTCGCACTCGAGCAAGGAACTGCGCGTGGGATCATATTTCACGAAACAGTACAGTTTTTTTTTCGTTTGTTTTTAGGATTTTTTTTTCTGCTTGTGTGAATTGGTTTAGTTTAGAATTAGAATTCTGTGGAACCAGAATTGTTTACTTAGTCACAGTAAAGCTATTTACACCCCTTTTTAGTGCATTTTCAAACCTGGTGTAACCTTACACCTATCTTTAACTAATTATGATACAATATATATCACTCATTAGGATTAGTATGGGTACAAAATTTAAGAAAAGTAAGAACAGGATACTTTAAGCAATGCTGAACTAACTTACTTTTAGTTTACAATTAAAGTAAGAACAGGATACTTTAAGCAATGCTGAACTAACTTACTTTTTAGTTTACAGTTAAAGTAAGAACAGGATACTTTAAGCAATGCTGAACTAACTTACTTTTTAGTTTAAAGTTAAAGTAAGAACAGGATACTTTAAGCAATGCTGAACTAACTTACTTTTTAGTTTACAGTTAAAGTAAGAACAGGATACTTTAAGCAATGCTGAACTAACTTACTTTTAGTTTACAGTTAAAGTAAGAACAGGATACTTTAAGCAATGCTGAACTAACTTACTTTTAGTTTACAGTTAAAGTAAGAACAGGATACTTTAAGCAATGCTGAACTAACTTACTTTTAGTTTACAGTTAAAGTAAGAACAGGATACTTTAAGCAATGCTGAACTAACTTACTTTTAGTTTACAGTTAAAGTAAGAACAGGATACTTTAAGCAATGCTGAACTAACTTACTTTTAGTTTACAGTTAAAGTAAGAACAGGATACTTTAAGCAATGCTGAACTAACTTACTTTTAGTTTACAGTTAAAGTTTTTAGTTTACAGTTAAAGTAAGAACAGGATACTTTAAGCAATGCTGAACTAACTTACTTTTAGTTTACAGTTAAAGTAAGAACAGGATACTTTAAGCAATGCTGAACTAACTTACTTTTAGTTTACAGTTAAAGTAAGAACAGGATACTTTAAGCAATGCTGAACTAACTTACTTTTAGTTTACAGTTAAAGTAAGAACAGGATACTTTAAGCAATGCTGAACTAACTTACTTTTAGTTTACAGTTAAAGTAAGAACAGGATACTTTAAGCAATGCTGAACTAACTTACTTTTAGTTTACAGTTAAAGTAAGAACAGGATACTTTAAGCAATGCTGAACTAACTTACTTTTAGTTTACAGTTAAAGTAAGAACAGGATACTTTAAGCAATGCTGAACTAACTTACTTTTAGTTTACAGTTAAAGTAAGAACAGGACTAACTTACTTTAAGCAATGCTTTACTTTTAGTTTACAGTTAAAGTAAGAACAGGATACTTTAAGCAATGCTGAACTAACTTACTTTTAGTTTACAGTTAAAGTAAGAACAGGATACTTTAAGCAATGCTGAACTAACTTACTTTTAGTTTACAGTTAAAGTAAGAACAGGATACTTTAAGCAATGCTGAACTAACTTACTTTTAGTTTACAGTTAAAGTAAGAACAGGATACTTTAAGCTATGCTGAACTAACTTACTTTTTAGTTTACAGTTAAAGTAAGAACAGGATACTTTAAGCAATGCTGAACTAACTTTTACTTTTAGTTTACAGTTAAAGTAAGAACAGGATACTTTAAGCAATGCTGAACTAACTTACTTTTAGTTTACAGTTAAAGTAAGAACAGGATACTTTAAGCAATGCTGAACTAACTTACTTTTAGTTTACAGTTAAAGTAAGAACAGGATACTTTAAGCAATGCTGAACTAACTTACTTTTAGTTTACAGTTAAAGTAAGAACAGGATACTTTAAGCAATGCTGAACTAACTTACTTTTAGTTTACAGTTAAAGTAAGAACAGGATACTTTAAGCAATGCTGAACTAACTTACTTTTAGTTTACAGTTATCGCTGTATGATTTGAAAAGAAAAGATTGGCATGAGTCCTAAAACTAAAATCTGAAGTTTGACATAAGGATTATTCTGTGACACGGTAACATTTATCTTCTTAAAAGTACTTTTTATAGCATAACGATTATTTATAGCTTACGGATTAAATACCACGGAAAATGTTATCTTTCTGGATGGATACAGTATTGTTAATGTATTTCACTGATCTACACAAATCCCTATTGTCTATATTTTAATGATGTGTGTGACGCCCCTAGTCTCTTTATTTCAATTATCTGTGTCAAACCTCTATTCTCATAGGGTGTCTCGCTTTTGATTTTGCTACAAAATTTCGAGAGATTTGAGAACAGAACTAATCACAAGATAAAGTGTAAGCTTAAACTTCCAAACGTTTATTGTACGTATTAAGAAAAATGCACATCCTGAAAAAAATTAGTAGCCTCAAAAGGATTAGTTTTGTGCATGTGAAAGATTTCTGTTGCTATGACATCTCTCTAAGTTTCTTGCTGAAGATTTATTATTGCAAAAAATTTGTTTTGCTATCTAACCCGTGTAATTTACCTGACGAAGGTTTGTGCTAATACTTTCTCTTAGTTTGATATTTGTAATATTACTATGCATTGAAATTAATCTTATTTAAAAAGTGTAGTCGTTCCTAAAAGCCTATCGTTTATCCAATTCAAGGCTCTGTCATCTTTTTCTTGGTTACTTACTTCTAGAGAGTAGCTCTCTTCGAAACTGAGATGTATGCTCACAACTCACGTGTACTTGAACTAACACGAAAACATTGCCTGTCTATAATTCATCAAATGTCCACTTATACTCTAAAGAGAAGGTGACGACACTTAGATAAGATTATTAACATTCATGGGTGGCCCATACAGATTCGTGTTTCTCATAAGATTATTGTCACTACAATACTTTCTACTATGGATATGTGTATAAGAATACCTTGTTTCTCTCACCTCTCTCTACTTGTAACAAACTCTTCACGGTTAAGACAAAAATAAAACAAAAGACCAGAAGATGATATTACCCACATGGCATCAGCACACTTGCTTCTTATACCCACCAATACTAAGACAAGAAGAAAGTGAAGAAAATGGTCACGTGTCAAGATTACATTCTTTCCCAGGTGGCTCCGGCTACATAGTGTGGAATGATAATAGAAACGTCTTGTCTTATCTCTTTCAAGAAGATCTTTCCTTAAGCTAGCCCACGTTCAAGAAGAATCCATCAAAGGCAACATCTGGCATCATTAGGAGTAAAACACGTGGAAGCCAGTCACAAACAACTATATGCCTTTTAATTTAGAATGCGTTTTAGAATGTGTTGACTTGAGCTTTGTAAAGTGACATTATTGTTGTTTATGTGTCTCGTTTGAATTGATTGACAATATAAAAAGTATTTATCACTATATACACACCAACATTCAGACACAGAAACAGCAATATGAAATTATTTACTATTATTACCTACACACCGACATTAAGAACCAGAAGAAGTAATATGAAAGAATTATTATTATATACACATTGACATTAAGACACAGAAACAGCGATATCAAATAATATATTATTATTATCTACACAACAAATTTTAAACACAGAAACAGTAACATGAAAGAATTTATAATTATTGTATACACACCGACATTAATACCTAGAAACAGAAAAATGAAAGTTTTTATAATTATTATCTCGACACCAACATTAAGACGCAGAAACAGCAATATGAAATTATTTACTATTATTACCTACACACCGACATTAAGAACCAGAAGAAGTAATATGAAAGAATTATTATTATATACACATTGACATTAAGACACAGAAACAGCGATATCAAATAATATATTATTATTATCTACACAACAAATTTTAAACACAGAAACAGTAACATGAAAGAATTTATAATTATTGTGTACACACCGACATTAATACCTAGAAACAGAAAAATGAAAGTTTTTATAATTATTATCTCGACACCAACATTAAGACGCAGAAACAGCAATATGAAAGAATTTATTATTATTATACACACAAGAACAGTAAGACACAGAAACAGCAATATGAAAGAATTTATTATTATTATACACACAAGAACAGTAAGACACAGAAACAGCAATATGAAAGTATTTATTATTATTATACACACAAGAACAGTAAGACACAGAACAGTGATATGAAAGTATTTATTATTGTTATGTACACACCATCGTTAAGACGCAGAAGCAGCAGTATAAAAGTATTTATTATTATTATTTATACAACAAGATCAATATACCTATAAACTAACATAGATAAATATTTGTTATTGTTATTTAAAATCCAATTATATATATATATGTGTGTGTGTTTATTGACAAATAAAGCAGAATAATAAATAATAAGCAACTTTTTTGCAGTTAAAAATATAAAATAGACATCTACGACATGGTAATGTAGGTCTATGTAAGAAAACAGAATTAAAATATTAATTCATTTTTAAAAACATCTTACTAGATTTATAAAGGTTCACAGTCTTGCTTGATTTCAGTCACATAAAAAGTTATAATTTTCATGTATTTCGATAGTGATATTCTGACATATATATAGATAGATACTGTTTGAAAATAAAATTGACTGTCTCTTAGACTTGGTGAACTGCTGTACTGATTGTCACTAAAAGTGATATTTTCTGTGTGAAGTTATCTGCGGTCAGATTGGGCCTGTACGTTATCGCTGGCTCCCCTGTTTCCTTCTTCATTGTCAGCTCCGGGGACAAGACAGGTAGGATATTCGGCTCCTATTCTGTAAGATGTTTTTTTTTGTCGGAAATCTCCCGTTTTCTTTCTACAACAAATTTCCCGGCATTTTTAAACTTTCTGATGCCAGCTACTAAGTGAACCATTTTATAGAGCGTTTACTGAGATATATTTTAAGGAATACTGTCGTCTTCACTACTCTCGTTACCAGCTTTGGTCTTCTCTCTGTCTCATGGTTCACCGGACATCTGTTAAGTCTCTCTACCAATTACGGCCCAGTATGTCCAAGCGCGTTAAGGCGTGCGACTTGTAATCCGAGGGTTGCGGGTTCGCATCCCCGTCGCACCAAACATGCTCGCCCTTTCAGCCGTGGGGGCGTTATAATGTTACAGTCAATCCCACTATTCATTGGTAAAAGATTAGCTCAAGAGTTGGCGGTGGGTGGTGATGACTAGCTGCCTTCCCTCTAGTCTTACACTGCTAAATTATAGACGGCTAGCATAGATAGCCCTCGTGTAGCTTTGTGCGAAATTCAAAAACAAACAAACTCTACGAATAAAGACCAAGTATTTCTAAACTTACTTTCAACACCACGATCATATCAAAATTTTACCTTTTCACGTGAGGGACGAAAAGGGTTAAAAATACCCCTGAACACTCCTGTTAAGTGTAAGATATTTCTTTGGAAAACTAAATTCCTGTTACTTACGTTTTCTTTTTTTTTGCTTTCAGAAGAATTAAAATGTACGTCAGCTAGTATATATATATGCAAGGTTGAAAAACACACAGACGTCACATAAAATGATTTGAGCGCGTGCGTGTGATGTGGTTATACGTATAATTTAGTTTTTCATCAAAGTATTATTAACCAGTGCCGGATGAAGACCACTGTAGAGCCTAAGCGCCTTCTGTTGCTAGGCCTTACCGCCCGCATAAGTTAAACCAAAAGTTAAACAAATTATAGATTTTTTAAGTGTACATCGCCTTAGTTGCACAAACGCTGTACGAATTAACATCTTTATCAATAATATACTAATGCCCTGTAATATATTATATTTAATTCTATTAAAAATAGCTTAGTATGAAATAAATTATAGAATAATAAAGCTTTTTTAGTGAAATATCTTCATGTGATGTGAGTACGCTGGATAATACGTATATAATATATTGTGTAACTTAAAGATGTAATAAAGTTTTTACATTAAAATGTGTATTGATGTTTTTATGTTTATCTAAATTTCAAGAAAAAATGTTTATGGAGCCATAGTTTTCTTAGGCCCCAGGCATTGTGCCTATTGTGCCTAATAAATAATCCAGCCCTGATGTTAACTGTTTCCAAAGGAGTAAATATTCGTATTATGTTATACGCATAATTTACAGTACTTTGTTACACCAGTCTGAATCAGTTTACTACACCTGTTAACTGAAGTAGTTACTTCACTGTCACTACCTCAAACCTTGTGTAACACATGGGGTAAACGGACAGGTCAGAAACATTTAGGGTCCAGGTACAGTCGTCCCCTACCTTGAATGTGAACAACTGACTAAGTGGAAGGTAATCAATCGGTAACCTTTCATCATCACAAATATTTTAAACAGAATGACGGGACTGACTGTCACTTTTATAACACATACTCTGTTAATTGCATGGAGCATATGTACGGAAGGTACAGCAGTTAGACACCTAATAATTAAGACACGTCCGAGTAAAACACTAAAGGAGTTGTACTTAATACTGTAAAAAGACAACCAAAAACGTTCATTTTTTTTCATCTAACTTTCTAGCTTTTCGGAAACATTTCCAGAGAATTTTCTTAAAATCCAACCAAGTCACAGGTGATTCATTATACATTGTTCAGTGACTTAAAATCCAACCAAGTCACAGGTGATTCATTTTACATTGTTCAGTGACTTAAGATCCAACCAAGTCACAGGTGATTCATTATACATTGTTCAGTGACTTAAAATCCAACCAAGTCACAGGTGATTCATTATACATTGCTCAGTGACTTCGGAAAGTAGGACATTTCTTAACTTCGTTATATTCACTTCTTTTTAATCATATTTAATTCATGACAAATACAACTAACATTTTACTATTCTGTATGATGGATTTTATTTTCTCATTTTAATAAATAAATAGGTAACTTGAGTGATTTTAAGGTTTCATTTTAAAAAATTCGGGTGCTAAATTTGTTTGTTTGAAGTTAAGCACAAAAACACACAAAAGATTCTCTGTGCTCTATCCACCACGGGTATCGAAACCCGGTTTCTAGTGGTATAAGTCTACAGAAATACAGCTGTGCCACTGGGGGACAAAACTCCAGCAAATTTATTATTGTGGTGATAACGCAATAAATCCGTATGCCTTTTCATTTTATAGGAAAAATTACTATAAATTAGCAGTATAAATATTCATTAATGACAACAGTGGTAATACACAGTAGCATTTTAATAACATTAAGAAAAAACACTTGTAAAAATGATGGTAAGAAATGCTAATTAAAGACATTACCTGAAGAAAACCAAACAGACTAGGTGAACACATAACACTGAACGTATGTGGCCTCTACTGGACACAACTATATATCTCTGGGCTTACAACGCTAGAAACCGGGTTTTGATACCATGTCGTCCGTAAAAACTACATGTATATCGACTTATAATATTTAGAGGTAAGTTCACGAACACACGTGGGGAATCAAATGTAATATTATCATACTGTTTCACCCCACAACTGATTCTCTTGTTCGTTCGGTTCATCCTAGTAGAGGCATTGAATATAAGATCCCTGCCAACAAACGGCCCAGACAAAAGTCCGTCAATCGTATCAGTAGATATTTCGACAAGATCCTGCGTCTTGCTTTCTGAACTACATTGACATCCTGGAAGTCGTCACTGAAACCATGAGCCTTCTCTTGCCTTGCAGCCCTCAAGACCATGTGCCTTCTCTTGCTTTGCAGATCTCCAGACCTTGAACATTTTCTTGCCTTGCAGTCCTCCAGACCATGTGCCTTCTCTTGCCTTGCAACCTTCCAGACACTGAGCCTTCTCTTGCCTTGAAACCCTCCAGACCATTTGCCTTCTCTTGCCTTGCAGGCCTCCAAACCCTGTACCTTATAATGCTTGCAGACCTCCAGACCCTGTGCCTTCTCTTGCCTTGTAGCCCTCAAGACCCAGTGCCTTCTCTTGCTTTGCAGATCTCCAGACCTTGAACATTTTCTTGCCTTGCAGCCCTCCAGACCATGTGCCTTCTCTTGCCTTGCAACCTTCCAGACACTTAGCCTTCTCTTGCCTTTCAACCTTCCAGACACTGAGCCTTCTCTTGCCTTGAAACCCTCCAGACCATTTGCCTTCTCTTGCCTTGCAGGCCTCCAAACACTGTACCTTATAATGCTTGCAGACCTCCAGACCCTGTGCCTTCTCTTGCCTTGTAGCCCTCAAGACCCAGTGCCTTCTCTTGCCTTGCAGACCTCCAAACCCTGTGCCTTCTCTTGCTTTGAAGACCTCCAGACCTTGAGCCTTTTCTTGCCTTGCAGGCCTCAAAACTCTGTGCTTTCTCTTGCCTTGCAAGCCTCCAAACCCTGTACCTTATCATGCCTTGCGGTCCTTCAGACCTTGAACCTTTTCTTGCATTGGAGCCATCAAGGCCCAGTGCCTTCGCTTGCCTTGCAGCCCTAAATACCTTGAGCCATTTATTGCCTTCCAGCTCTCCAGACCCTCTCCAGACCAGACCCTTCTCTTGCCTGCCTTGCAGCCCTCCACACCATGTGCTTTCTTTTGCCTTGCAGCTCTCTCTTGCTTTCTTGCAGCCCTCCACACCATGTGCCTTCTCTTGCCTTGCAACCCTCCAGACACTAAGCCTTCTCTTGCCTTGAAACCCTCCAGACCCTGTGCCTTCTCTTGCCTTGCAGGCCTCCAAACCATGTGCTTTCTTTTGCCTTGCAGCTCTCCAGACCTTGTGCTTTCTCTTGCTTTGCAGACCTCCAGACCTTGAATCTTTTCTTGCCTTGCAACCCTCCAGACCCTGAGCCTTCTCTTGCCTTGCAACCCTCCTAACCCTGTGTCTTTTCTTGCCTTGCAGCCCTCCGGACCTTGTTCTTTCTCTTGCCTTGCAACCATTCAGACCCTGACCCTTTTCTTCCCATGCAGCCTTCCAGACCGTGTGCCTTCTCTTGCCTTGCAGACCTCCACACCCTGGGCCTTCTCTTGCCTTGCAGCCTTCTAGACACTGAGCATTCTCTTGCCTTGCAGGCCTCCAAAGCCTGTGCCTTCTCTAGCCTCGCAGCCCTCCAGACCCTGTGCCTTCTTTTCCCTTGCAGGCCTTTAAAACCAGTGCCTTCTCTTGATTTGCAGCCCTCCAGACCTTGAACCTCTTCTTGCCCTGCAGCCATCCAGGCCCTTTGCCTTCTCTTGCCTCACAGCCCTCAAGACCCTGTGCCTTCTCTTGCCTTGCAGGCCTTTAAAACCAGTGCCTTCTCTTGATTTGCAGCCCTCCAGACTTTAAACCTTTTCTCGCCTTTCAGCCATCCAAGACCTGTGCCTTCTCTTGCCTTGCAGCCCTCCTAAACCTGTGCCTTCTCTTGCTTTGCAGCTCTCTTGACTTTGAGCCTTCTCTTGCCTTGCAGACCTCCAGACTCTGTGCCTTCTCTTTCTTTGCAGCCCTTCAGACTTTGTGCCTTCTCTTGCCTTCCAGCCTTCAGTCCCTGAGCCTTCTCTTGTCTTGCAACCCGTCCAGACATTTACTCAATCCCACCAAATCTCGTAATAGGTAACAATTGAATAATGTGATATCCCTGAACACCCCAGTTACGAAGATGGAATACCTTTTTAAAAAGTAAATACCTGCCATCCTCACTCTTTAGATTGGGGTCAAGAGTAATAATCAGTTTGTAGCGTTCATCAGTTTTCTAATAAAAATTTAACACATATGTGCAAACAACTGAACTTTAAGGATTTACAGGAGAGAAGTTGAGACAGAAAGAGTGAACTAACTGACCCTAATGCGTCTAGTTACCAACATGTAGATGAGTAGTGGTTAAGGCCACTGACGTCATCAAACAAATATTTACGTAAATTTACTACTTGGCGAATTTTTACTACATGATATATTTTTAAGAACAGACAACTGTATAGTAAAAAAAAAGTTAAAAATTAACTTGTTTCTTACAGCTCAACACTAATACGATTTTTAAAAACAATTTGAAACCTTATGAGACTGCCTATATGAGCCAGGCATGGCCAGGTGGTTAATTCACTCGATTCGTAATCTGAGGATTGCGAGTTCGAATTCCCGTCACACCAAACATACTCATCCCTCTCAGCCGTGGGTGCATTATAATGCAATGGTCAATCCCACTATTCGTTGGTAAAAGATTGCCCCAAGAGTTGACAGTGCGTGGTGATGACTAGCTGCCTTCCCTCTAGTCTTACACTGCTAAATTATAGACGGCTAGCGCTGATAGCCCTCGTGTAGCTTTGCATGAAATTTCAAAGCAAACAAACCCGTGGCTTATAACGTTCATACTAGGTTTCGATACCAGCAGTATGAAGAGCTTTGACTTTAGCAACAAACAAAAATACCTTTAACTGAACGCGTCGATCTCACGATACTTTCTCTTATCAGGTGGGTAAGTTTGTGAACTCACAACACTCAAATCTGGGTTTTGATTCCCATTTACAGAAGAGTACATAGCCTGTTGTGTAGCTCTGAGCTTAAAAACAACAATGATTTCTTATAATGCTTTCTCTCACTCTCTTAACTCGCACGTATGTTTGCCAATCCAATATCAAATACCAACAAACAAAGAAAAGCAATAGAAGAATCTTTATAAGGGTTTGTACGGGTGGTATACAGTTTCTGTCTGTACGGATCGGATAGCAATCCCTCTCACAGATCACAGAGTTACACATGGATAGCTGAAATGCGAGAAGGTTGCTTTAGTTGACTAGTAAAGGTTAAAATATAGATAACACTAAAAAGATCACGTGTTGATGTGATCGTCTTCTTTTATGTACTTAAAAACATTAAGTGCTTTCATTACAGATGGAAGCGCCCCCCAGTGGCACAGCGGCATGTCTGTGTACTTATAAAGCTAAAAACCAAGTTTCGCTACTCGTGGTGGGCAGAGCACAGACAGCCCATTGTGTAGCTTTGTTCTTAATTACAAATAAACACACAGTTACCATGAAATACATGTATTTTGCGTTGATATTAAAACCAAACACTCGTGTTTATCTAAAGTCAGACTCAAAGTATATAGTAATGTCTTAGACGTTATATTTAGATTAACTAACGTTCTGAATACAAATAATTTATTGTATTATAAGTCAGGTGTCACATGGTTGTACTGTATATAAAAATATATCAGTTGTAACAAAAAACGACACCGCAAATCGATAAAGGAAAGAAATAAAATATATGAAAGTCTTTTTTTTTTACCATAACGTTGTAGAATAGCATATTCTCTACCAACCGCGGGTATCGAAACTTGTATTTTAACGCTATAAACCCTCAGACTTACCACTAAATTCACTAGTGGGCATCAAAGAAGCGCACTAATAATTAATTAATTTAATTCGAATTACTTAATGTATTCAAAGAGCCTTCAACAAAGAAAGTGTTTTATAAAAATATTAATTAAAGCATTCTGAGCATGCTTTAATAAGCAATAAGCATGGCTGAACAATGTATTATTACATTAGCAGGTTTCATAATGTTACGTATCATTGAATAACGTGATAACCACTAAAGTGGCAGAAGGACAGTTGATGTCATATAAAAATACAGGGTCCGACATGGCAGGTGGTTAAGGCACTCGACTCGTAATCCGAGGGTCACGGGTTCGAATCCCCGTCACACTAAACATACTCCCTCTTTCAGCAGTGGGGGAGTTATAATGTGACGGTCAATCCTAATATTTGTTAGAAAAAGAGTAGCCCAAGAGTTGGCGGTGGGTGGTGATGACTAGCTGCCTTACCTCTAGTCTTACACTGCTAAATTAGGGACGGCTAGCGCAGATAGTCCTCATGTAGGTTTGCGCGAAATTCCAAAACAAACAATAAATGCGTGATATTTTTATAGAGAAAAAATATATATACCGATAACTAAATAAAATAGTTGTTTTTTATTTTAATTGGAATAGTCCTATAAACGAGAAAAAAACCAGTTAAATGATTCGTGAAACTACCGGATTAAGGCATAAGTTAACTTAGCTACAACTCAAAGCCTCACAATAGATGAAGCCTCTTAGACGCTTCTAAAAAAGAAAAAAATATCCATCTCATCCTTTCTATCGTATTGGACCTCTTAAAGCTTACATAGCTCTGGATTCATACACTGGATTTGTGGGTGCGTATTGGTGAGTGAACACCAGTTCTCACTATTCGGTTTCTGTTTGTCACGAGATGGTGGTTGGCGGTGTTAATTAGCTGTCTTCCCTCTAGTCTATCCTTTCAAAGTCAGGGACGTCTTGGGAAGAAACACGTATGTAGCTTTGCATCGGATCCTAAACAAACTAATAAAAAATAAACAGTATTTCTTCATGAAGGTTATGGGTTCGTGAATAATGATACGTCCAATAGCCATTCGGGTTTATATCGATGCGTTTTGTTTATGGGTGAATATAAAAAAAGCATATTAATATGTAATATATGTATATTTAAAATGTCTTATTAGTTTTTCAGAATGATTTTGGTGGATACACTACAAGTATTGATGATATGCGAAAACTAACAACTAAATAAAAGCATACGATCCCACATCACAACACTTTTTTTATGTGTTATTGTTTAAACTATATTTACTTAAGTACTTCTTATCGTATCATCTGAGTTCTGAGCACAGATAGTGTTCATGGAAAAAGCAATCTGCGAAAACTTATTTATGTATTCCACTTGTAAAACATGCTAATAATTTTATAAATTATTTAATAAATTACTTTAGATATGAAATTTCTTTTAAACCAACGTCTGATTTTGTTATATGGATAAATTAATCTGGTTTAAGAGATAATCCTGATTTTGTTGTATGGATAAATTAATCTGGTTTAAGAGTTAATCCTGATTTTGTTGTATGGATCAATTAATCTGGTTCAAGAGTTAATTCTGATTTTGTTCTATGGATAAATTAATCTGGTTCAAGAGTTGATGCTGATACTGTTGTATGGATAAATTAATCTGGTTCAAGAGTTAATCCTGATTTTGTTGTATGGATAAATTAATCTGGTTTAAGAGTTAATCCTGATTTTGTTGTATGGATAAATTAATCTGGTTCAAGAGTTGGTGCTGATTCTGTTGTATGGATAAATTAATCTGGTTCAAAAGTTGATCCTGATTTTGTTGTATGGATAAATGAATCTGGTTTAAGAGTTGATCCTGATTTTGTTGTATGGATCAATTAATCTAGTTTAACAGTTAATCTTGATTTTGTTGTATGGATAAATTAATCTGGTTCAAGAGTTGATGTTGATTCTGTTGTACGGATAAATTAATCTGGTTGAAGAGTTGATCCTGATTTTGTTGTATGGATAAATTAATCTGGTTTGAGAGTTAATCCTGATAACAAAGAATTCGTGACACTTCATTTGGTTTGAATCAATATTCAAAATGTGTTACTATGAAATAGTTATTTGTTTTCATTCATAAGTCTCTTATAAGATTAAAACAGCTCTCTGGAATTGAATTACAAAAGAAAATATTTGTCATATGACACATTGGATTTCAATTCGTGATCTTAACTTTGTTTTGAAAGAAGTGATTTTTGACTGAACATCAATATTTTGAACATTTCAAATAGTACTTGTTTGGTTTGTTTTGAATTTCGCGCAAAGCTACTCGAGGGCTATCTGTGGTAGCCGTCCCTAATTTAGCAATTTAAGACTAGAGGGAAGGCTAGTCATCACCATCCACCCCCAACTCTTCGACTACTCTTTTACCAACGAATAGTTGGATTGACAGTAACAATAAAACGCCCCCGTGGCTGAAAGAGTGAGCATATTTGATGTGACGGGTATTCGAGCCCGCGACCCTCAGCTTAAGTCGAGTACCTTAACTAAGTGGCCATACCGGGCCTCCATGTAGTGCTCAGGTGTAATGAAATTTAAGTAAAATATCGTAGTAACTTAAGAATCATTTATAGAGATAAATAAATGGTGTGAACACGTAATACACCTGTCTGTAATAACTTATCTCATTAGGTTTCAAGTTTAAAACAAAACCCCCGTCTGTAATTTTTGAAGACTGACTTTAACCACATTACAGTTAACTTGACTTACTTATCAAAACACAGATCAAGCAATACATTAAACTTTTGCTACTGACCTTAACAATAAAAGTTAAACATAACATTTTTTACAACATATTACACTAATTTATTATCTTCAATGCACTTGAAAACATTCAAGTGATGCTATCCACTTGAATTTCTGAACAAGGTATCGTAAATAAATTCTATGAGTTCTATAGTACGGACCTTATATTTCTTAGAAACAAAACGTTTGCCCGAAATGAATTACTTTGAAAATTAGTGCTTTGGTTATTATTTGATAAGACGGAAAGATCTTCATGATCTAACTTAATCACAAATCATACTATGGATTTAGTACATTACAATTACATAACATTTTAAACATTTCCTACAGAAAATGTACTAACTTAATGTCTTGACCTTGGTGACAAAAGGTTAATTTTTTTTTAAAAGACATGATATAAATTAATTTTGCAGTACATAGTATGTGATTTACTTATAACCTATAAACAACAACGTTCTGAAAACAAGATTTGGAAGAGAAACCATGGTAGCATTCTCTTTATCATGCAACAACGTTGTTCGAGAGTTTTCTGTCACCTGTCTTTAACATTGTGTTTGTTATGAGAACCATACTTTGATCTGGCGTTGTTTATTTTTATAACTGAACTTCCTAGCAATAAAAAGGTCATCTTTAGCAAACCTTTCCCACGTGGAGCGCAATAAGAAATAAAAAAAAAAATGTCTAAAGAAAATTTGGGTATCATTCGAGATAATATGTTTAGAGCTGTTAGCAGTCAATAAAATGTTCCAGTCACCAGCAGACTGGTTACCACCCTTGTACTGTCAGCCTGACCCTGTTCCCATGACGTGAAGACTCATGAAGCTTATTTATATCTCAAGGATAAAAGGTATTAATAACAAATAAAGCAAATTCGGGCTTATTTACGTAAACATCATTCTTATCAGTTGCCGTTAGGTGATATCTTAATTGAAACAATAAATATTGGTTAATTGGTTCTTCTTAGAGTTTGTTTGTTTTGAATTTCGCGCAAAGCTACCCGAAGGCTACCTGCGCTAGCCGTCCTTAATTAAGCAGCGTAAGATTAGAGGGAAAGTAACTAGTCATCACCACCCACCGCCAACTCTTAGGATACTCTTTCTTCAATGACCGTCACATTATAACGCCCTCACGGCTGAAAGGGCGAGCATGTTTGGTGCGAGGGGGATTCGAACCCGCGACCCTCGGATTACAAGTCGATCGTTGTTGAGAAGAAAGAACTTTGTGACTAAGATGATCATACGAATATAATTTGACACAAAATTTTCCCTACAACGATTTTAGGTAATTTTTTGTATTTTCAGATTTTATCAGGTGTCGCTCTATTTATTTGCTACTTAATACTTTTAAGAGCTCTTTCTCCACTTCTATAACCGATATACAATATTGATTCCTTTAAGCTATAGTGTTCTGTTTCGTTCTGATTTTTAAACAGTAAAAATATACAACTGCATTATTTCAAGTTCGAAACATTTAGTTAGTTTATTTTTTAATTTCGCGCAAAGCTACATGAGGGGCGTCTGCGATAACCGTCCCTAACTTAACTGTGTAAGACTAGAGTAAAGGCAGCTGGTCATTACCATCAGCTGTTAGGTTATTTGTATACCAATGAAAAGTGGAATTGACCATCACTTTATAACGCTCTCATGGCTGAAAGCATGTTTGATGTGACGGGGATCAAACCCCCGACCTTCAGATTGTGAGTCAAGCGCTCCTAGCCACCTGACCACGAATATTGTTATTTTAAATATTTAGTATAAAAGGCCTCAGTAGTATACATTAAAAATAACATTTATAGACATTTTTGTTTATTTTATTTTAACTGTTTTGTAACACATCGTATTCTCTGTTACTTATAATTTGATTGGTCGGGTTTGTTTTGAATTTCGCGTAAAACTATAGGAGGTCTATCTGTGTAGCCGTCCCTAATTTAGCAGTGTAAGACTAGAGGGAAGGCGGCTCGTCATCACCACCCACCGTTAACTCTTGGGCTACTCTTTGTTCCAACGAATAGTGGGATTGACCGACACTATAACGCCCCACGGCTGAAAGGACGAGCATGTTTGGTGCGACGGGGATTCGAACCTGCGATCCTCAGATTACGAGGGCTCGAATTTTCGTCACACCAAACATGCTCGCCCTTTCAGCAGTGGGGCTGTTATAATGTAACGGTCTGGTCCATTTATTTTTTAATGCTGTTGTTGAAGCAAGTTTTTGTCCTTTTTTGACCACGTAGCTCTAATTCTGTCGCATATTTGTGTACATGTATAATACGTACCTACGTATCGTTCTCTCTCTCTGGTGTTTGGGTATATATATGTGTATACCCAGGAGGGTCAGGTACATCAGACCTCTTCCTCCTTCCATAACTTCGTTGGAGTGGCCTGAATAATATATTACGAGTGAATAATGAATGGCTGGTAATATGATAACTTCAGTCTGGTCCTTTTCAGGACAATGTCCATTTATATTGTTCTTTCATATCTTTTATTTTTATTTTATTGTTATTATTATTTTTAATAAGTCTAGAACGTAGGTGGCCTGTTTTATTTTAGTTCTATTTAATTATTACTATTATTATTATTATTTTAAATAATTTTTATCTTAATGATCTAATGTACAAGTTTAACGGGGAGAGGTGTTTAGGTCTCTCTTCATCATATATGCAATATCTGTCTAGTTCGCATAACAACTCATTTTTGTCCAATTTTTATCAAAGTATTTTATTGTATTATGTAGAAGTCTATCTGGTATTGTTTGTGCATTTGAATGACTGTGCATGAACTTTGAGGAAGTGGTTTTAGGTACTCGGTGTGCTGATCTAATTATTGTATTCTGTAATATTTAGAGTTTTCTTTGTAATTGTCTTTCACTTACATTAATCCATGCAGGAGCTGCATAGTCTATTACAGGTCTAAAGTATGTCTTCTATATTCTAATGATGTTTTTAGGTGTTGTTTCGTAGTTTTTACCAGACTCATAGCATAGTTTATTCTTCGCCAAATTTTTGTTTTTATGTTATTTATATGTTTTATCCAGGTAAGTTTCGAATCACATGTTAACCCTAACAATTTTGTAGATATAGCAGTCTGGGGAAGCTCTCGGTTCATGTAGATTTGATGTTGAACCTTTTGATGTTTCGTTGATTTTGAAACTATCACTAATTGTGTCTTCGCTGTGTTTATTTTAATTCTATGTTTTTGGCAGTATTCACTTAATCTGTTTAGTTGTGGTTGTAAGTTAGTGGCTGCTATTTCTGGTGTAGGAGCACTTTTCCAGGTTGCTACATCATCAGCGAACTGTGACGCGTATCCATGGTTTGGGTCTCTGAGTGGCATATTATTTACACACATGATGAAGATAATAGGACTAACCACCCTTTCTTGAGGGGCTCCAGCTTCTGTAGTGAAGAACTCCGAGAAAGATCCCTCTGCACTATTCTACATTTTCTATTTTCTTAAAAGCTAGATAACCTACGAATAATTCCTCGCGGTAGTCCCATTTCATACATACGGAACCGAAGACCATTGTGTCATACAATGTCGAATGTTTTCTTGATATCAAGGAAGCAGGCGACAGTGCATTCTTTTTTTATTAAAGCTGTTTATTATAGTTTCAGTTAATCTAATTAATGATTTGTCGTTTGTCTATATTTTATAAATCCGTTTTGCTGTTCTGATAATTTTGAAGTAATCTCCAAAAATGTGGAGAGTCTCTTGCTTATTATTCCTTCAAGAATTTTGCCTACACAGCTGGTCAGGCTGATCGGTCGATAAATGTTTGGTTTATTGGCTGGTTTTCTGTCTTTGTGGAACATTAAATTGTTAGCATGCTTCCATGAAACTGAGATTTATCCAGTGTATAGAGATAAGTTAAATATGGCTAATAGATGGTCAAATAATTTTGGAGTGCCTTTTTTGAGAAGAATTGTTTATATTCCATCATTTCCCGGAGCTTTGTTTTTTTGAATTTTTGATTGCTTGTTCATGTTCATTTAGTTTGATTTTTGTGGTGATTAGTTGGGTATTGTAGTCACATGTATTATTAGTGTTGCTGTTCATAATATTTACTGGAAAGTGTGGTTTATATAATTCTATGTTATTTGTTACGTGGTTGTTTATTTTATTCCAGTAATGGTTGTTCATGTCTGAGTCATTATGTGTTTTAAACGTGTTTTGTAATTGATACTTGAAGGCTTCTGCTTTTTATTTGTTGGTTTGTGCTAAGGTGTTGTTATATTCCAGTGTTGGGTATTTTTTTGTCGTGGGTTCATTTGTGAATCTTTGTGTAGCCAGTACTTACCAGGGTCGGTTTGTTCGTTCAGTTGGGAGCAAAAGTTGTCCCATTTTTCTTGTTTTAGCTGTTTAACTACTGCTCTAATTTTATTTCTTATATTGTTAATTTACCCATAACGTTTGAAAACAATCTTGTAATGAAACAACATTACGTATCGTTCTTTCATTACAAGATTGTTTTCAAACGTTATGGGTAAAAGGAGCTGCCACCCGCTAAAGAAAACCATGAAGCACGTGACCTGCGTCGATACATTTCCCTTGTATTAGCAAGAGGTAATGCAGCAACATGGGTGGGCTTTTCTAAGTATACACATATATCATTCAAAAGCTGTGTGGGTGGAGCCATTTAACTCTGTTCACCCCTCCATTCAGATTTTGACACTCCCACAAGAGGAGGACCAGAGATTCAAATTAATAATTGCTCTTCATGCAGTGGTGTTCCTACTCTATCATATTATATTACCTGTCAAAAGATGGCGCTTTAGAAAAACCTCCTATACTGATGAACCTCGTAATTTTCACAAACTAAATAAGTTTATGAATTTTAAAGGCGATACAAATTCCACAGCTCCCGCCTCACACCGCTAAAAACAGTGTTTCAACGCTCGTGGTGGACAGAGCACAGATAGCCTATTCTGTAGTTTTGTGCTTAATTATAAACAAAGAAACAAAAATAAAACAAGTTCCAAAAATAGGCTTAAGGGTTGTTCTTAACGAAGGTTCTTAATTCAGAAAATAAAAGTTGTTTCGTATTTGTCAAAACATTTTTTTGCATATTAGGGTCGCTCAAAATAATTGTTTAGAAAGCAGTCTATTTCTTGTATTCTTTGTTTTGTCGCGCAATATAAATATAAATATAAATATAAAACACTTCGTTATCGTTTTACTGACGTAAACGTAACACAATTAAATTTGCTAATTTGGTACTTCCAGTTAGAATGAAGAACATTTGTGTTTAACTAAAAAGAAGAGTTTGAAACTATTACCAAGAACTACAATGTTGTTGTTTTTTTATCTGGGACAGCAGTAAGTATACGGATTTTCAAAATCAGGGGTTCGACTGGAGGTGCTATAAGAAAAGGCCCGACATGGCCAAGCGTGTTAAGGCGTGCGAGTTGTAATCTGAGGGTCGCGGGTTCGCATCCCTGGCGCGCCAAACATGCTCGCCTTTTCAGACGTGGGGGCGTTATAATGTGACGGTAAATCTCACTATTCGTTGGTAGAAGAGTAGCCCAAAGGTTGGCGGTGGGTGGTGATGACCATGTGCCATCACTTTTGTCTTACAATGCTAAATTAGGGACGGCTAGCGCAGATTGCCCTCGAGTAGCTTTGTGCGAAATTCAAAAAAAACAAACAAACAAACAAGCTATAAGAAAACACACCCACACAACTACGCACTCTGTTACCATAACGATAAGAACAAAACAAATCTTAAAATATTTTTTTAGGTAAATTATTTGGTTAGACCTGGCATGGCCACGTAGTTAAAGCACCCGACTCGCAATCCGGGAGTCGCGAGTTCGAATCCCTCTCACACCAAATACTCGCCCTTTTAGCCGTGAGGGCGTTATAATGTGACGGTCAATCCCACTATTCGTTGGTAAAAGAGTAGCCCAACAGTTGGTGGGTGATGATGACTAGCTGCCTTCCCTCTTGTTGTACACTGCCAAATTAGGGACGGCTAGCGCAGATAGCCCTCGTGTAGCTTTGCGCGAAATATAAAACAAACAAACATTTGAATAAGAAGTAAGAAGAGGAAAGATTGATAACAGTTTACATTTAAATATTGACTAAGCACATACTTTTGCGACTTTCGTTTTCAATAAAAATAAAACCTGGAACAATATAGTTCGAATAACAGCCAAATGCTTTCGAATCGACCAAAAAACTTCATCACGATACATTTGGACTTATAACGCTACGAATCAATTTCCGATATCCAGGGAGGGTAAAATACAGGTAGTCCATTTTGTATCTGTGCGCTTAGCAACAAATAAAATCCATTCTAAGGCGTGTGTGTGCACGTGCGTGTTTTCTTATAGTAAAGTCACATCGGGCTATCTGCTGTGTCCACCGGGATAATCGAACCCCTGATTTTAGCGCTGTAAATCCGAAAACTTACCGTTATCCCAGCGGTGTCCCCTTCTAAGGAAAAATAGTTCTCGTGGTTGTCTTCAAAATACTGAAGTTTTCTACCTTGTCGCTGAAATAAATACATCTAAGCTTTTGTTTGATTTTTGCATTTGTTTGTTTGGTGTTAATAACAAGACTACACAAGGGGCTGTCTGCGTTCTTTCTCGAGCGTAAAATGAAATCCCGGGCTTTAGTAATTTTTTTATATTCCCATAAACTTAGTACTTTTGTACAGAGGGACCAGAATTATAGCTGAATTACTCCAAGAAATAATGTTTTTTGATATACACTCGGCCTAAGTTGGGGTATCGAAACCCGATTTTTAGTGTTATAAGCTCTCATAAGCCACCAGATAGCAAAGTTCATATACAGTTCCTTACATCATTTATACAGTTGTTTGTTTGTTTGTTTGTTTGTTCAGCGTAAAGCTACGCAATAGCATATCTGTGGTATACCCACCACGATTATCAAAATCTCGTTTTATACGTGGTGAGCCTATAGACTTACTATCTGAGTTGCATATTCTAAATAATTTGTGATGTAAAAAAAACTTATGTGACACTTTGTAAACAAAAATTTAAATTAAAAAGTTAAACGAAATCAAAAGTAAATTAACAACATTTGTTTATAACTGTAAACATAGAGTTCTGAGATTCCTGGTCAACTATTCCTTTTGAGTGTAAACATAGATTTCTGGTCAACTATTCCTTTTGAGTGTAAACATAGAGTTCTGGTCAACTATTCCTTCTGAGTGTAAACATAGAGTTCTGGTCAACTATTCCTTTTGAGTGTAAACATAGAGTTCTGGTCAACTATCCCTTTTGAGTGTAAACATAGATTTCTGGTCAACTATTCCTTTTGAGTGTAAACATAGAGTTCTGGTCAACTATTCCTTTTGAGTGTAAACATAGAGTTCTGGTCAACTATTCCTTTTGAGTGTAAACATAGAGTTCTGGTCAACTATTCCTTTTGAGTGTAAACATAGAGTTCTGGTCAACTATCCCTTTTGAGTGTAAACATAGATTTCTGGTCAACTATCCCTTTTGAGTGTAAACATAGAGTTCTGGTCAACTATTCCCTTTGAGTGTAAACATAGAGTTCTGGTCAACTATTCCTTTTGAGTGTAAACATAGAGTTCTGGTCAACTATCCCTTTTGAGTGTAAACATAGAGTCCTGGTCAACTATTCCTTCTGAGTGTAAACGTAGAGTTCTGGTCAACTATTCCTTTTGAGTGTAAAAAATCTACTTCATATCAGGAAACAAATAAATACTTCTTACTATCTTCAAACACTTGTTCTGAACTTGGTAACATCATGTTTACAACTTACACTTCATGTACAAAACTACGTAGTTGTGTGGCGGCGCTATCTTAAGACATTTGATAGAAAGCTTACTATAGTCTTGGTAGAATCCATCAGTTTTCACCAATTATTCTTAATGAAATAACTTCTGACTTGTTGTCTAGGAGACGTAGAATTTCCCCAGCCATTAACAATTTTGTCCTCTGACAAAGAGAGGCCCTTTGATGACGTAGCTGGAAAAATAGCGCCCTGGATTGAAACGAGGGTCACTGTGTCTCTCTTGAATGTACAGTATTGACGGTCCGGCCTTTCTACTCTCGTCATGTATACCGGCTGTCTGCATCTCGTCTGTCGACATTTCGTTATTTGTTAATCTCAGGGGACGTAGGAAATGATTGAAAGTTTATAATTAATATCTGTATAGTACATGATGCGTCTACCAATCTTCGAGATCTTTAAGAAGTCTTAAGTAAAAAAAAAACAGAAGGTAAAAACAACACATCAACATATAGAACGCTAAAACTTAACGCAAGAGACGACACAAAAAAACGTCGAAAACAAATAGCAGATATGTGCTAATTTAATATCTGAAAAAATATAGTATTGTGGTTTTATGTTACTGCACTTAGTTCGCGGATATCTACTTACAAGATATAAAATCCGAGATTACGTAATGTAGGGCCGAATATTGACTGGTCAACATTTCATTGTGACCATTTAGTACTCAAACTTTAAAAAAAGTCAGTTAACTGAAAAGCGTGCTAATCGTGTCCCAATTTTTTCGAATAGCATGGTCAGATGGTCAGGGCACTCGACTCGTAATCTGACGGTCACCAGTTCGAACTCCCGTCACACCAAAATATCACATACTACATTACAACAGTCAAAAGTGTTTACGTTTCTCTTAGAAAGTAAAGTGCAGATACTTTATTTGCTAAGTAAGTGAAAAAGCAAGGACTTGTGTGTTTGTGTGTGCTAAGAAACGTATGCAGATTTGGTTTGTACCAAGCAGTCTTAAAAGATTATTTATGTAAGGAGTAAAAAAGTACCATTGGTAGACAGTATGTCTTCATCCTTGTAAGGGTTCTATTGCTCCCTCCACTGTTGTACGGGTTCTGTTGCTTCAACATTAAAGAGTCCTATTGGTTCGTTGGTGTAACAGTCCCGTTATTTTACTGGGAACATATTCAGCGTTAATACCTGAAGAGAGACATCACGTCCCGAGAAGTCATTAAATGGTTTTTGTTCTTTACAGCTGCAGTATGCATGTTTGGAGTTTAAATATTCTATTAAACAAAGAATGTTTTCATCATAAACATAACGCGACGTTCTGGTCTTAACACATTCTATTTTATAGAAAATTATTTACAGTATATAGTCAATAGATACCAGGACAAAAGCCCAAAAACTCTAGCACTTATTATAGAAAAATATAGGCTGTATCAAACCAGTGACCACAGAATGTTTAACATTCTCTTCTATAATCACTTAATTATCTGTTAAAGTAACAAAATATACAGTACACCTGTATATTTTGACTTACAAATATTGACTGGTTTATACAAGACTCTTACGAATGTTGAGAATGTTGTATTAAAAATATTTTGCAATCTCATAGTGTCGTTATAGTCTATGTAGCTACATCTGGCTAGGTTATAACTTAACGACTGTGCATTTTAACGATAGCTGTGCAACGCAGTTATCGGTGCAGAAGGCTTTGTTAAGAGGTTGTCACGACCAAAGCACATCAACCTTTCCTGCTTGCTTTGCATAATGCAGCTAGTATGAAGGACGTCGGTTTCCAGGTGCTCGTTTTAGCAATTCATAACATTTAAACCCATAGGCAACTTGGCTGATATGCCTTTTTATGAAATAGCATAAATAACCGTTTCGTTCTATAACTGCTTGGGATACACAATGCTTTAACGGATATACCGTGGAAGCAACTTGTGTACCCGCGTCTTGTGTCGTTTTTCCAAAAATAAATTATTTTTAATTATGTTACTTACTGTTGTCTGGGGTAAACTAAATAGTTGGCCTTTGTCTCTGATCTTTGTCTTCGCGAGTTCTCACCTGTTACAAGATGTCGCTTACCGCTGTTAAGGTACAACTCTTTTGCAAGTAGGTACCTTAATGGATTGTCCTGATTACCTATCTTGATCCCTAATCTTTTGATTTCCAATGGCATTAAGCACAAAGGATATCCCCCCTCTTCGAAATTCGAAATCCCCGCGGATCTGAGCCCATCCTTATGAAATGAGTGTATGAATATTTTGCGTCGAAAAGCGGTCAATTTTTTTCTTGCGGAATGTCAGACAATTTCATAATGTGTGTTTAGAATTATGTACAAACCAACACAATGGGCCATTTGTGCTCTGCACACCACGGGTATCGAAACCCTGTTTCTAGCGATGTTACTCCATACACATACCGCTGTGTAATGTGTAAATTATAGGAATACTTTTCACAGGTTATAGTGTGAAAAATCATTAGTAGGTTCACGTTGCGTTTTGACACCATTACTGAAAAAAACATGTAATCGTCGTTTCTAATCTGAAAACTACATTATAAATAGTTTAACAGGAAGGTTGTTATTTTACATGAGAATGAACATTTGGGATATGAACTGTCGAAATACGATTCCTGATCAATGAAGTTTTAAGTTGTATGGTTTTTGTTTAATGAGGATGAAATTATAGTTTAACAACATTAAAGACAAGCGCTCCAGACAAACAACGCAAATATTACAGATCACATGCATGGCTAAATCTTTTGAAAAAATTATTTCGGAAACAATATTATTATGATTATACAGACGTTTCACATGCTTTGTTGCAGTTACTGTTTGTTTGTTTTGAATTTCGCGCAAAGCTACTCGTGGGCTATCTGCACTAGCCGTCCCTAATTTAGCAGTGCAAGACTAGAGGGAAGGCAGCTAGTCATCACCACCCACCGCCAAATCTTTTACCAACGAATAGTGGGATTGACCGTCACATTATAACGCCTCACGGTTGAAAAGGTGAACATGTTTGGTGCGACCGGGATTAGAACCCGCGACCTTCGGATTACGAGTTAAACGCCTTAACACGCTTGGTCATGCCGGGCCCGACAGTTACGGATTCGTTAGATATGGTTTTGTTTGTTTTGAATTTTGCGCATAGCTACACGAGGGCTATCTGCTCTAGCCGTCCCTAATTTAGCAGTGCAAGACTATAGGGTAGGCAACTAGTTATCACCACCCACAGCCAATTCTTAGGCTATTCTTTTACCAAGGAATAGTGGGATTGACCGTCACATTATAACGCCCCCACGGCTGAAAGGGCGAACATGTTTGGTGTGATGGAGATACGAACCCGATTAAATATGTAGAAACATTCTTGTAGGCAGTTCAGGAGCAAAAAAGAAAACAAGAAATCACTTCTTCAGTAATTATGAGTACATTGTTACATCATCGGATATGTGAAGCCCAGGATAAGGTTCTTTGGACTTATGTTTATTTCAGCTTAGCTAGATAAGAATACTTCAACATACGTAGATAATTAAGAAGATGGTACATTTTGATATTTTGATGTATCTCAAGATAGGAATACAGTTTATTTATTAAACTTTGGCATAAAACTACTAGAGGGCCACTTACGCTTATAGACGTTCCCAACTTTGAAGTGATTGGCTAGCGATAAAAGGTAGCTTGTCAATATCACAAACTTTAAGGCTACTCTTTTACCATTGAAAAAAGGGATTGACTGTCACATTATAACGCATCCATGGCTTGAAAAATCAATAATTTTCTGCGAGGTTTATTTAAAGCATAACCACAAATAAATATAGATAATAAATATAAATACGTGAGCGCTTTCGAAAGAAGGAAGACCCATATTTGGGCTTTCGGGTTTCTTGTTTATGAGTTTATGTTTTAATTCACACATGAGTATCAGAATTTTTTATGGAAGTCTCATATCTGCTTCGAATATTCATGAGTAACTTCATGGGTGTATTTATACAAGTATAAATATACAACTTACAAATTGTTTTATATAGATGTTTTTGGTTACTGAAGCTGCACAATAGGCTATCTGTACTTTTAACTAGAATCTGGTTTCTAATGTCGTAAGTCTTCAGATATACCATTGTGCCACTAGGGGACGTTTTATATAGAAATAATTAGTTGATATTATATATGTTGAACACTATGGTATATGACAGCATTTCATTAAGTAATGGTGTCGAAAAAAAACACATCGTTTTTAAATTTAATAACATTGCCACGTTAATTTGATAGATCTTAATTAATTTCGATGTTAACATTAATGGTGCGAGTCATGTTATAATTGGCAAGTTTATTATATATTTAATTTGTATGGAACTCAGATACTGAAGACTTCAGTGCTGGGTCAAATGAGTTGAACTTTGTTTAAAGATGGACTGCCGTTGCGAATTTACGTCAAACGCTTTATAATAAACAGTTGCCGGATGATAGTCTTGGTTAGATTAAAAGTTTCCCCTACATATGATGAGAGAGTATGGGCAAAGTCCAATAGTGTGTTTGTGCTTTTTCTTATAGCAAAGCCACATCGGGGCGTCTCCTGAGCCCACCGAGGGGAATCGAACCTCTGATTTTAGCGTTGTAACTCCGTAGACTTACCATTGTACTAGCATTGTCCAATAGAGCAAGAACTAAGCTTTACAAATCGAGTTCATATGGTGGTGTATTTTGAAACAGCTTAATCTTATAAGGTTCTTGTGACTTCCAGCATTGACTGTACGTTTGAATTGAAAGGTTTTTAGCCCTGTCGACGCGTGATCGATGCGTGTAGAGAGAGTATGACATAACGAGAGTCTCTTCCTTGTTTAAAGGTAGTGATGGTGACAAGGGGTAAATCGAATGATTAGTTCGACTTTTCTGTACGTATGTGTAGCTTCAACTATAAGTTAGGGACGAAGTTTCTGAATTTATGTAATGATTTCTACGGTTCTTTTAGGACGTTTTTTGTCTTCACTTTTGTGACAGAACGAATCTTTTAGTTATGAGCCGCGTAACGGATTGAATTTCTCGTCGTGTTAGACAGTTCCGATAGCACAAACGCAATTTCTCAAACTGTAATTACAAGTAAAACAGCGATAAACTTTAAACATTCTATAAGTCGTGATGAATCAAATTCGTTTATATTTAGAAGACAAGTAGAATAAAAATTCTCAAAGTAATACATTTAAGATACGTGCGATTACCAATATGAATTTATCCCCTGCCCGCTGATGGATCAGTGGTAAGTCTGAAAGCTCCTAACGTTACCATTCGGGTTTAAATGCTTGCGGTATATGTGCTTTGTGTGTATCAAACAAGTAAAACCAAAGTGAACTAATCCGAGGATCGCGGGTTCGAATCCTCGTCACACCGAACATGCTCGCCCTTTCAGCCGTGGAGGCGCTATAATGCTACGACCAATCCCACTATTGGCTGTGAGTAATGATAACTAGCTTCCTTCCCTCTAGTCTTACATTGGTAAATTAGTGACGACTAGCGCAGATAGCCCTCGTGTAGCTTTGCGCGAAATTCAAAAACAAACAAACCAAAGTGAATAGGAGATTCTCATAGTTACTAGATATAATGTAGCTCTTGCGATTGATAGAAAGTTTTTACAAATAAATAGTTTTTGGACAGAAGATAAAAAGCAACATTTTTTTATCGATTAAACCTGCAGCTCCACGATAAGCACTGCTAAACTTTAAGGTTCAATTCCTGTGTTTGGGCAAAGCGCAGCTAAAACATTTTATGTCTTTACGCTTGAATAAACGAACTAGTTTGAAAGATACATGATGCTACTAGTTAATACGCATTTATTTAATTGATAAGCGTGAGCAAACCATTTTTTTATTGTTTCTTTCCTCACATTTATGTTACTTTAGAAAGGACATGCCCACAAGTGAAACACGAAACTACCATAACACAAAATAAACTGATATTAAAATTGAGAATTTAAGTTTATTTCCATTTTATATTTCTTGACAATGAGACAACCTTAAATTATTCTTTCACTGAACTACAACTATAGCAAACCAGGTTCGATTCCCTGTGTAAATAATGCATCAACATACACACATAATTTTTAACAGTCACGTAATAGATTGTTTGAGGTACTTTTCAATAACGAATTCAACAAGTTTATTTCTTCACTGAAATCTTATCATTCCTGAGAGTTAAGTTTCGTGCCTATCTAATCATTAACACCGTTGTGATTTATACACAGTATTTAATATACATTGTTTAACCTGTTGCCTGCCAAGTATTTCAGCTGTTACAATACAACTCTAATGCTTCTTCATTTGGTAACTTTTTCCGTGACGCCATTTTGGATCGAAAGTGAAACAATTTGTAAGTAGGTCAAATGATTGTATTATGCTGACATCTAGTGTTGAAGTTAGGTATTATTGAGAAAGAATTAACTCGTCCGTGGCACTGTGTTACCGATCGGCTTGGACGAGTTATCTCGTTTACGGCACTGAACAGGTTAATGGTTGAATTTCGCGGCAAAACTATTCGAGGGCTATGTGCACTATTCATCCGTAATTTTGAAGTGATAGATTTGATTTTTTGTTTGTTTGTAATTAAGCATAAAACTACACAAAGGGCTATCTGTGCTCTGTTCAGCACGGATATCGAAACCCGATTTCTAGCTGTGTAGGTCCGCTGACATACCGCTGTGCCAGTGGGGTAGGGGCGGATAATAAGGTGTCAACTTTAACAATGAATAGTGGGATTGACTGTACAGTTATAATGTATACACGGTTGAAAGGAAGAGCGTATACGGTGTAGGTATTGAAACCCGCGACCCTAGATTCTGAATCCAGTGCTCAAACAACCAAACCATGAAAGACCCTTGATATATATACACATATATGACGTTTGAAAGCAAATTTATGAAAGTATACTATAAAACTGTGCTTTTCCACAGGATAACGTTTTCAGCAGTCTTGATATTAAATATTTGTTTTTGTCTAACACGTAATATTAAAGAATTATTTGCCTTTAGGGTATACCATGTAACACTCCATCACTGCTGGCTGCAAGCTTCCCTGTGTTTAGCTGAAACTGATCGTCTAACATTACCTTCCAATAGGACGTTTAACACAGTTCATATAGCATCATTTTTTGATATTTTCAAAACCAACCAATCAGTTAAAATCAAATTAACATTATTATTATTGTTATAAATTTGGTTATTTGTAACATCACATGCTCTTCATGTCATTGACCAATGACGTCAGATAAAGAAATGAATGAGAGAAAACCCTCAGCGGATTCACTAATATTTAAAAGAAAATATTTTATTTCGTTCAAATTAAAATATGCTTTATATGGCAGTATCGTGTTACATTTACAGATTTAATGAAAAGAAAAAAAAAAAAACTTTAACAGATCATATAAAAGTTATGTGAAAGAGACCAAATAGACCCTTCTCTTTAATGTCAGATCGACGGTACCCATAGAAGAACTAACTGATACGTTCATTTTTATTGCTATGTTTCACTATACTATAACATCTATAAACTCTGTAATAGGAATAAGTACATAATAGGCAGTTTTCATGATCACAGACCACAGTCTTGGTGTCAACTTTGAACATAAACAAACGTCTTGAGCAAATTTTAAAAAAATAGGAGGAATTTTTACTGGAAGTCAGAAAAAACACGAAACAAGACGTAAGTTCTCACTCACGTAGAAAACGCGAACCAAACCCTGATTAGAGAATTTGTACCAAGGTGTGATCCCATAGAGCGCAGACTCGTATGGGGCGCGAGTTTGCATATTTCAAGACAACTTAGATTAGGTGTTGTAGAGGAGGGGCGTATAGTTTATATTTACCCTAGGGCACCATTAACGATCGATACAAACCTATCTGGTTGTACAAAACACAACACAAACAATAATTTATGCATAGAACAAGCTTTAACTAAAGATGAATTAACCGTAATTTTTATTCATATTTCACATCAGAAGATAAAAAGAAAAATCGGCAAGAAATAGTTATTTTCTTCTTTTTTTTAATTTATAATTTTCACACCAGGTTGCACTAGATAACGGCTCGACATGATCAGGTAGATAAATATAATTTTTATACCACGTTGCACCAGATAACGGCTCGACATGACCAGGTGCATAAGGCACTCGACTCGTAATCTGAGGGTCGCGGACTCAAATACCCGTCACATCAAACATGCTCGCTTTTTCAGCCATGGGGGCGTTATAATGTGACGGTCAATCCCACTATTCGTTGGTAAAAGAGTAGCCCAAGAGTTGACGGTATGTGGTGATGACTAGCTGCCTTCCCTCTAGTTTTAAATTGCTAAATTAGGAACGGCTGGACCAGATAGCCCTCGTGTAGCTTTGCGCGAAATTGAAAACAAACCAAATCAATTCACTAAATAATTTTTTTTGTATCTTCATAGATTAAATTGTCTCCCAGTGGCACAGCGGAATGTCTGCGCACTTACAACACTAGAAACACGGGTTTCGATAACCGTGGTTGGCAGAGCACAGATAGCTCCTTGTACTAAACTACAAAGAAACAGATTAAATTATATATTTGCTCTTATAAAAATCTTGTTACTCATTGTCTTACGATCTATGTCCACCGCTAGGAATCGAACCCTGGATTTGAATTTCGTAAATACGTAAACTAACATCTGGGGGGGATTAATCAGTAATTCGAAAGTTATATCGATTTTCTTTCTCAATATCTTTATAAGTTTGTTACAGCGAATACTACAAACCGAAGTCTCCTGACGACGTATTTACTTGCGAAATCATGGTTGTAGTGAATGAATTATTTTGGAATGTACAGTTGTACTCCCCCCCCCCCAATTCTGTTTTTAAAACTAATATTTTTGTTTAATTATTTACTTTATTTCAATTTATTAAAAATTTAATTTCCTGAAGATTTTTAACCAACATTTGTTGGTTTGTTTCGAAGTTAGGCACAAATCTACACAATGCTCGCTGCGGGTATCGAAACCTAGTATGTAGAGTTTGTAAATTCGCGTATATGCAGACGTGTTACAGGGAGGCGGGGCACCAATACTTGTATTGCATAATTTTTAAAAACATTTTGAGAATTGAAAATTGTATACAGTCATATATATATATTGGAACACTTATATATCTAAATGTCATAACACAGTAGCAGAAGACAATATCCTTTATTTAGAGATATCATATTTAAACATCTGAGCTGATCTTCAATACACACATACACCAGTTTGAAGTATCAAGAAACCGAAGATTTTATTTTCTATTTCTATAATGTCTACAGTATTGAGTATTACAGAATGTCAACGTAATATGAGTAGAGGTACATACTGATGTGTTTTAAAGTATGAGTAGAGGTACATACTGATGTGTTTTAAAGTATGAGTGGAGGTACATACTGATGTGTTTTAAAGTATGAGTAGAGGTACATACTGATGTGTTTTAAAGTATGAGTGGAGGTACATACTGATGTGTTTTAAAGTATGAGTGGAGGTACATACTGATGTGTTTAAAAGTATGAGTAGAGGTACATACTGATGTGTTTTAAAGTATGAGTGGAGGTACATACTGATGTGTTTTAAAGTATGAGTAGAGGTACATACTGATGTGTTTTAAAGTATGAGTGGAGGTACATACTGATGTGTTTTAAAGTATGAGTAGAGGTACATACTGATGTGTTTTAAAGTATGAGTGGAGGTACATACTGATGTGTTTTAAAGTATGAGTGGAGGTACATACTGATGTGTTTTAAAGTATGAGTAGAGGTACATACTGATGTGTTTTAAAGTATGAGTAGAGATTACATACTGATGTGTTTTAAAGTATGAGTGGAGGTACATACTGATGTGTTTTAAAGTATGAGTAGAGAATTACATACTGATGTGTTTTAAAGTATGAGTAGAGGTACATACTGATGTGTTTTAAAGTATGAGTGGAGGTACATACTGATGTGTTTTAAAGTATGAGTAGAGGTACATACTGATGTGTTTTAAAGTATGAGTAGAGGTACATACTGATGTGTTTTAAAGTATGAGTAGAATTACATACTGATGTGTTTTAAAGTATGAGTAGAGAGGTACATACTGATGTGTTTTAAAGTATGAGTGGAGGTACATACTGATGTGTTTTAAAGTATGAGTAGAGGTACATACTGATGTGTTTTAAAGTATGAGTAGAGGTACATACTGATGTGTTTTAAAGTATGAGTGGAGGTACATACTGATGTGTTTTAAAGTATGAGTAGAGGTACATACTGATGTGTTTTAAAGTATGAGTGGAGGAATTACATACTGATGTGTTTTAAAGTATGAGTGGAGATTACATACTGATGTGTTTTAAAGTATGAGTAGAGGTACATACTGATGTGTTTTAAAGTATGAGTGGAGGTACATACTGATGTGTTTTAAAGTATGAGTGGAGGTACATACTGATGTGTTTTAAAGTATGAGTGAGAGGTACATACTGATGTGTTTTAAAGTATGAGTGGAGGCAACATACTGATGTGTTTTAAAGTATGAGTGGAGAGGTACATACTGATGTGTTTTAAAGTATGAGTAGAGGTACATACCGATGTGTTTTAAAGTATGAGTTTTACATACTGATGTGTTTTAAAGTATGAGTAGAGGTACATACTGATGTGTTTTAAAGTATGCAGAGGTACATACTGATGTGTTTTAAAGTATGAGTAGAGGTACATACTGATGTGTTTTAAAGTATGAGTAGAGGTACATACTGATGTGTTTTAAAGTATGAGTGGAGGTACATACTGATGTGTTTTAAAGTATGAGTAGAATTACATACTGATGTGTTTTAAAGTATGAGTAGAGGTACATACTGATGTGTTTTAAAGTATGAGTAGAGGTACATACTGATGTGTTTTAAAGTATGAGTAGAATATACATACTGATGTGTTTTAAAGTATGAGTAGAGGTACATACTGATGTGTTTTAAAGTATGAGTGGAGGTACATACTGATGTGTTTTAAAGTATGAGTGGAGGTACATACTGATGTGTTTTAAAGTATGAGTGGAGGTACATACTGATGTGTTTTAAAGTATGAGTGGAGGTACATACTGATGTGTTTTAAAGTATGAGTGGAGGTACATACTGATGTGTTTTAAAGTATGAGTAGAGGTACATACTGATGTGTTTTAAAGTATGAGTAGAGGTACATACTGATGTGTTTTAAAGTATGAGTAGAGATTACATACTGATGTGTTTTAAAGTATGAGTAGATTTACATACTGATGTGTTTTAAAGTATGAGTAGAGGTACATACTGATGTGTTTTAAAGTATGAGTAGAGGTACATACTGATGTGTTTTAAAGTATGAGTAGAGGTACATACTGATGTGTTTTAAAGTATGAGTAGAGGTACATACTGATGTGTTTTAAAGTATGAGTAGAGGAACATACTGATGTGTTTTAAAGTATGAGTGGAGGTACATACTGATGTGTTTTAAAGTATGAGTAGAGAATTACATACTGATGTGTTTTAAAGTATGAGTAGAGGTACATACTGATGTGTTTTAAAGTATGAGTAGAGGTACATGCTGATGTGTTTTAAAGTATGAGTAGAGGTACATACTGATGTGTTTAAAGTATGAGTAGAGGAATTACATACTGATGTGTTTAAAAGTATGAGTAGAGGTACATACTGATGTGTTTTAAAGTATGAGTAGAGGTACATACTGATGTGTTTTAAAGTATGAGTAGAGGTACATACTGATGTGTTTTAAAGTATGAGTAGAGGTACATACTGATGTGTTTTAAAGTATGAGTAGAGGTACATACTGATGTGTTTTAAAGTATGAGTAGAGGTACATACTGATGTGTTTTAAAGTATGAGTAGAGGTACATACTGA
Source organism: Tachypleus tridentatus (assembly GCF_004210375.1). Lineage (NCBI taxonomy): Eukaryota > Metazoa > Arthropoda > Merostomata > Xiphosura > Limulidae > Tachypleus > Tachypleus tridentatus. Next base: position 51,735,946 of record NC_134836.1, read on the forward strand.
TGTGTTTTAAAGTATGAGTAGAGGTACATACTGATGTGTTTTAAAGTATGAGTAGAGGTACATACTGATGTGTTTTAAAGAAAGCAGGGGTCCGTCATGAAGTCTGAAGAACATTAAAAATCGAGTTTTGATACCCGTAGTGAGAAAAGCACGGGATTGTAATCAATAGAAACGGTAAAATTGTTTGAATAACTTATTATATTCATTAAAATTTATTTCATTTTAAACTAAGTACGTTCAATACATGATTTTGTTAGTTGGTTTAGATAAAGATTTGTCAAGAATTGTTTTTTTTTAACAACTAGATATAATTTATTGTTTTTTTACAAACCGTGTTGTAATATGCTTTGAATATTTCCGAATGGCTCCCGGTAAGTTTAATAGTTTATAATGCTAAAATTCGGGCTACATCTCTGCGGAGGTTACGGTGCAGATAGCTCTTTTGAACAATTTTGTGCTGGAAAAATAAATAGCATGATTTACGTCATAATTAGTTCAAACTTTTACACACATTAACAAACTTACTCTAGGCTGTAAGTAATACAAACTTCAGGAATTGAACATTATGGGATTCCACATTATAATTTATTTTGTTACGTAATTGTTGGGCACGTGCATTCAGTTCATTTTTTATGGCTTATTCATTAAATTTAGGGCTTTCTTCTCCTCACCCCACAATAGCTTAATATATAAAATAACTTTTTTATTGAAATTGTCAAAATGTTCCGTTCCTTTCTAATGATTGGAGTTTGAAATTTATTTGTACAGTTAATTATAACTGCTATGTAATTAAAATAAGTAGGTACAAATTAATTATCTAACCATGTAAATACTTAAAGTAAAGTCTTAATAAATATGTTCAAACTGAATATATATTTATAACTGTCGAACGTATTATCCGAGTAATTGAACTGAAAGTTGTACAGATTATATAAACACAGGTATGAAAATATTATTTTCTAATACAGAAAGAGGTGATGGTGTTAGTGATTACGTTTGTCGTTCAGCAATGCTGTATAATCAGTGTTAGAAGAACTCGAGTTCTATATGATATTATATGTGTATCGGTCCCTTTGTTCTTATAATGAAGTGGGTGGTGTAAGTACACCAAACCAGGTAGAGTATTTTAAGGACTGACTCCTGTTTGAGATAAGTTATTTATTGTGTAATTATTTTAACATTGTACTTCTTTTAATTGTGTACATAATAATATTATAACAGAAATATATAGGTTTCACAAACAGGGTTACCAATTCTAGCTTTATTAAATTCTAGATTATTGTAAAATAAACTGTGAAATTCGTGTATCATTACAATAATTTTGTAATCCTGATTCTTTTGACACAAAAGTCCTGAATTTTTATTTTGGATTTCGAGCCTGTTTAATTATGTTTTACCAGCTTTTGGGTGTTTAAACTATAATGTAATTGTTTCATTTTCAGTACATAGATAATCAATCATTTGTAACTGATATAAAAGAAAATTCGAAACATTTAGTTCTAGGTTATTTATGCCTCATGACTAACATTGAAAAGAAGAAAGTGTTTTTGGCGGTGTTCAGTTGACTTGAAACTCATGTAAGATGCAAAGACGAACAAAACATTTCATCTGTGAAGTGGCATTTTGTGTATTTGTTACTGTGAAATGGCATTTTGTGTATTTGTTACTGTGAAATGGCATTTTGTGTATTTGTTACTGTAAAATGGCATTTTGTGTATTTGTTACTGTGAAATGGCATTTTGTGTATTTGTTACTGTGAAATGGCATTTTGTGTATTTGTTACTGTGAAATGGCATTTTGTGTATTTGTTAGTGTGAAAATGGCATTTTGTGTATTTGTTACTGTGAAATGGCATTTTGTGTATTTGTTACTGTGAAATGGCATTTTGTGTATTTGTTACTGTGAAGTGGCATTTTGTGTATTTGTTACTGTGAAGTGGCATTTTGTGTATTTGTTAGTGTGAAAATGGCATTTTGTGTATTTGTTAGTGTGAAATGGCATTTTGTGTATTTGTTACTGTGAAGTGGCATTTTGTGTATTTGTTAGTGTGAAATGACATTTTGTGTATTTGTTATTGTGAAATGGCATTTTGTGTATTTGTTACTGTGAAATGCCATTTTGTGTATTTGTTACTGTGAAGTGGGATTTTGTGTATTTGTTACTGTGAAATGGCATTTTGTGTATTCGTTACTGTGAAATGGCATTTTGTGTATTTGTTACGTCCATTTCCTCCCTTCTCAATGGTTTCTTGGCTATTAGCTTTGGAATCCCTCTTATAAAGAACCGAACTTCAACGTTGTAATTTCATGGGCTATGTTACGCTTTTTCTAGCAAGAATTACGAGAATCTCTGGCTTAAGTATATAAATAGTTCTTTACGTTGTAGCCATCAGATATTAGTTATATATATTACTAGAAAAATTTAGAGTCGAAGTCAAACTTTCTGATGTTTCACACTAGTACTTTGTACTAGTACTAGATTTCTAAACTAGTAGCTGTACACCAGTTCTCGTTTCCTATTTATCAGTACAGGGAATAATATCGAGTTTATAAGTTACATTATTAGATACATTGTCGTCTCTAGACTGTAAGAATGTTGTGCTTCGAGTTTCAAATTTTTTTACAGTTGTAATCAAGTCTAAGAAAGATGTATTTGTAGAATTCAGACAAAGCAGCGTTTTTGAATCTTGTTTTTGTAAAGTGCTCGAGTTTCTGGAAACCATTCCTGTTGTAAATAGAATGATATGTCAAAGTTTTATTCGTACTCTCAAATGGGAACAGGTTATCAAAAAATTTAAGTTTAGGGGAAGTAAGACAAAACTTTAGTGAGTTCACATTTAAGGGGTTCATTAAATTAAAACCACCTTATCAGTATCAGTACTGTTGGTATTTTATATCATCTTATCAGTATCAGTACTGTTGGTATTTCAAATCACCTTATCAGGATCAGTACTGTTTGTATTTTATATCATCTTATCAATATCAGTACTGTTTGTATTTCAAATCACCTTATCAGGATCAGTGCTGTTTGTATTTCAAATCACCTTATCAGTATCAGTACTGTTGGTATTTTATATCATCTTATCAGGATCAGTACTGTTGGTATTTCAAATCACCTTATCAGTATCAGTACTGTTGGTATTTCAAATCACCTTATCAGGATCAGTACTGTTGGTAACTTATATCATCTTATCAGGATCAGTACTGTTGGTATCTCAAATCACCTTATCAGGATCAGACTATTGGTATTTTATATCATCTTATCAGGATCAGTACTGTTGGTATTTCAAATCACCTTATCAGGATCAGACTTTTGGTATTTTATATCATCTTATCAGGATCAGACTGTTGGTATTTTATATCACCTTATCAGGATCAGTACTGTTGGTATTTTATGTAAAAATTAATTGATTCACTTTAACATTCTGAATGCGAGTTTCAGTTTTCGCGTTAAAACTGTTAATAATGTTAAACTGATGGTTGAAGTCGATACACTAATGTTAAACTGATGGTTGAAGTCGATACACGACACGTTATTTTTCAGTCCTTTTATTCCTGATTCGTTTCCAGTGATAGATTGTTTCTTTTGTTTCAGTTTCGGTTATTCTGAGAGACGACATGTCTGTAGACCACTCTTCGTTTATTGTTTGTTAGCATAGAGGTGACAAAATCGAATTTTCTGAAGACATCATCCGATATGTTGCCCTTTTTTGGTTTGTCAGTATGCTCCGTAATGAGTTCCAAAATTTCTCACTGCTGATCGCAGGCCATTATGGGTTTATTATTTGTCAATATACAGGTAATAATGCCAACTTTTCAAAATACGTTATCAGATGTGTTGTCGTCTCTGGACGGAGTGCATTCTATAAATTTGTTGCTCTTTGAATTTCCAAATTCCTCATTGTTGCTCGTACATCATTCTTGGTTTTGGGTTTGTAAGCACGGGGAACAATGCCAAGTTTACAAAAGAGACACGCAGAAGAATTGTCGTCTTTGAACGGAGTGTAACCTGTACATAATTCCGAGCTTTCTGTTTTTAGGACAGGAGACAATGTCGACTTTTCAAAATGCACCATCTGATATATCGTTGCTTCTTGACAACAATGTAACATCTCAGTCCGTTGCGTTTTGAGATTCAAATCATATTGTTGCTGCCCATATATCGTTCCTGGTTTCGGTGTACAGGTGACAATGTCGAGTTTTAAAAAAAGACATCTATGGAAGAAATATCCCCCTCGAGACAGAGCGTACACTGTCAGTACGCAGTGGCACGTGCAGTCGGCTCGTGACAGTCTTACGCCGTAAGAAGCCCGAAGCTCTTACTATACATGTTTTTTTTTTTTCACATTTTCTGCTTGGAGACAAAATTTAAGGAGACAAAAAAGATACTCGTGAACTCCAGGGCAACGCCCTCCTTACTGATTTTTCGGACCCTTCTCCTTCTTCAGAGTCTAATCCATTAATTAGTTTTTGCTGAAGGAAACGTCGATATAAATATTAGACCCGTGCACAGTCTTTGGTTTCGTACGGAATATTTATTTTACACAAATCACTATCGGGAAAAAAACCAACAAAAACAACGTTAATTGCTACTGGACTTCGAAAATAACAATGACGTAATTTTGTTTGAATGAATTAAATAATTTGTTACTTTGTGCAGATAAAATTAGGGCATTCGTTGATTGCTATGGTTATTTGTTCATTTATATAACACAAGTAAAACAAGACTGGTGGTTGTTCTGCAAGTTATATCAGTAATAAATTTTTGGTACAGAAGGTGGCTCTGCGTGTTCTCTTGAAGAAATAAAAACTTCTTTCCAGCTTTTATAAACAAATTTCATGTTCACCGATCAAAAGCATGTGAATTCGTTCACAGTAAAAGATACCAGTACTTGGAATGAAAGAAATGTTTAGTTTGGTTTGAATTTCACTTCTTCAGAAGGAAGCGCAAATGTTATACACTGCACAACAAAGTTTTTGCTTCTTGAACACTGTTGGGTGTTCCTTATAGATTTTTGGCTGCTGATCACGAAAATCCATCCAAATTTGCCCATCACGTACCGTTTCATCGAAATCTTCAGTTTCACCAGGACATTGCTACAATGGAAAAACGATATCAGGGCAACTGGAATCCGTCAATGCTTGCTGAATACTGTTGGACACTGCAACGTGATGCACCGGACATTGAATACAAACGAAAATCAGGAGCGAAACACTTCTAATTATGTTGAACTTAATAGCGTGTTAGAAACATAAACGCAATTAAATACGTTATTGCCGGTAAACAGTTAACTGTCTATTTCTCAGAGTTCCTACGTGATGAAGCAAAACCAAAACCATATCTGTTCATACCCATCAGGTACCTGTTACAATCAGCAAAACCTTTTCAGGAAGCAAAACTTTTCAAAAAAATTGTTGTGCAGTGATTATCGATAGAATTTATAAAATAAAATAAAAATCTCCAGCTACACTAACGCTATTAGCGCACAATGATAAATATAACTGTATTTTAATGCGATTGATGTTTCTATCACAATGTTTAGTTTAGTCTTCTGTGTGATTGTATATTGAAATGTTTCATATAACTAAAGCCATAAAACATGTTAAGGATGTCAAATTTTGGCTAATTGCTGAAATCGATATTTTCAGGTGGTTTGTTTTAAATTTCGCGCAGAGCTACGCTAGGGTTATCTATGTTATCCTTCCTAGTTGAGCAATGATATACAAGACGAAAGTCAGCTATTCATCAACACTCACCGCCAGTTCATAGGCTCCCCTTTAACCAACGAATAGCGGGGTTGAACTTAAAATTATAACGCCCCCACGTATAAAAGATCGGACATGTTAGGTGACAGGGACTCAAACCTGCGCCCCGCTGTTTGCAAGTTGAGCACCCTAACTACAAGGTTATGCATGGCTCAAGGCAGTAAAGAGTAGAAAGGTTATATAAGCGGATCTATCGCAGCAGAAACCTATATATCTGCTCACTATTTATTATTTGAATATTCACTCTGGTAATCAATGCATTACAGATCAGACTAGTGAGAAACACCAGAAACGAAGACGAGTCCAATATATTCATACATCTTATAATGCTATTATTGTATCAGTGTGTATCTTAATCCATGATGTAACCCGAATAAAAAACAACAACCAGTGTATCAAGTTTGTTTAGGATCTTTGAATCCGACAAGCGACGTATTAAAACTTGGTATGAGTGACATTATTTTCCGAACAACCATTTAATATCACGTGTCTCCTAATTCATACATACGGTTATCACGAGTAATTGCTCTAATGAAATAAAGCAAATTTGTATTATACACATGTGTAACAATATAATATTTCGTAAACAAAACAGGGATTCTAAGTCAAGAAAAGAATTATTTCTTTCAGTTCTACACTTATTACAGACAACACCAAGCGCCTACTTAAAATACAGTATCGTTCTAAGAACGTGGAAGTGAAGGTCCAGTGGCACAGCGGCATGTTTACGTACTTATAACGCCAAAAACTGGGGTTTGATACACGTGGTGGGCAAAGCACATTCAGCCCATTGTATAGCTTTGTGCTCAATCACAAACGGACAAAAACGAATATAAAAACCACATAACGCTGGCCAGATCCATTGCTGACGATGCCTTTCGCCAAACACCAGATCTAATCTAGCTAACGCTAATTATATAATCAGTTTTCCTGAAAAACAACTGTTCACGTGCGAATAACATTAAGTAGATGAATTAAGACTATTATTAAGTTTGTTTTACAAAGCAGAATTAATAATACAATATTGGTTTGTCTATTTGTTTGTCAACACTAATTATTTATTATAATTATTTTATTTGAATTTATTTCACGATATTTCTAACACTAACTTGCGTAAATATTATATGAAAGAATGTTTATGTGTTGTTGTTTTTTTAGCAAAGCTACATCAGGCTATCTGCTGAACCCATCGAGGGGAATCGAACCCCTGATTTTAGCGTTGTAAGTCTGTAAACTCACCGCTGTACTAGCGGATGGCTATATGAAAGAAATGAACAATATTATACCAGTCCTTTTAATGTATTTAGCTAATTTGAATACGGGTGTTTTAAAACCTGTGTAAAATATTGTTTTAGACAAATCGTGTAGTAGGTTAAAAACATTCAAGTCGTGGCATATAACGTTAAGAGAAATAAATATATTCCATCAAACAAAACCAGCTTATTATGCTCATAAATGGATATTTGTCAACTTACTATTATATTAGCTGGGCATTTTATTTTGTGTCATACAGCCCATACTTTTAGTATATAACCCAACAGGTGAGCCCCATAAATTTGCGTTGGAAACCTTAAATAAACAGAAATTATCTTAAAGTATTTACGATTAAATCATTATAAATTTAGAAAAGTTTATTATATACAGTTTATTTTGTATATCACTTTTCCTTTAAAATGTTTTGTATTCGTTGTAATCAATTGCATGTAGCGATAAAGGTTTTCATGTGCTTTCGTCATTTCCTTAAAAGTCTCCAGTAATTCAGTGGTAAACCGGAATGTTTAGAACTCTAAAAACCGGTTTCGATATCCGTGGTGGGCATAACACAGAAAGTTAGCACATAATGTAGCTTTGTGCTTAACTACAAACAAACTTTAATCAATGATGTTTGTCTAGATTTCCCAGAGACAAGTTTGTTTATCTGAGGATAACCAAAAATGAAGACTGTAATATTTATAAATGATACACAACGAAAATGTTAATTTTGCTTGGCATGAAATTTAAGAGTTCATATACATATTTCAAATTTGCTTTTAACAGAAGAAGAAATGCTCTAATAAGTAAATGACTCACCGTAACAAATTTCGTCTTTGATTATTCACCTTCTTGCATAGATCGCAATAACTTTGACCACTTAACTTTCTTTTTTGTACGCAGCATTTAGCAAAAAGATATTTTTTGAACAGAAGGTCGAAAAGAAACATGTAATCGCTTTGAATGCACGTGAATACTGATGAGTGGAGCCATAGAGAAAATACATATCTACGTATCAAGGACTTCGTTTACTACAAACGTCAGCAAGTATAAAGTTCAAGTTTGCGTATATTCTGCAGTGTTGAGGTATACACACGACCCAAATGTAACCAGTTACCATACACTTTATTTGCTGAAGCTACGACTTTATTCGATAAAATTATATTATAAAAATGTACATCATATGTGTCAAAATTATTATTTTGTGGGGGGGTGTTGAAAAATAATATATAATTTTTTGGTTAATACTATGCTTCGCAGTTTGTAAAGAGTTTACAATGATTTGTTTAATGAGGCTTGAATATATATATATAGATATATATGTATGTGTGTGCGAGATCATTTATAGATATATCAAATAAATATTCAAATTATGATTATGATATTACTGGGATTATGGACGAAAATGTCTTTAACAGCGAGTATACACAACTGATGCAAATAATTCATTCTAACCTCTGTAAGTAAGAACATAAGAAAGTATATTTAAATTAGCTGTAATGATTGCCAGGCCGATTTTCAATTCTGATTTAAGCTAGTAGCTTGCTGTGCTCAAAAATTAAGATAAATGTTTATTCAGGTTTTTTATTTAAGAGTTGATGCCATGAACCCTTTAAAATGGAATTAACATAACAGGCTATAAACTTTTCAACTCAGACCAGCCAATAATGTTATAGTAGCTTATTTGACGTCTTAAATTAGTGTGGGAAGACTATTCCCGAAATATTTTATAAAACCTGAAGAACATTATTTATAATTCATTCATCAACCCTAAGTAATATTATCTAATGTTCTATTTGTTAAACACGATGTGTGTGTATTTACTTTCATGTGATTTGATTTTATTAAGAAGTTTAAAGTTGTTTTCAAAAATAATTTAATGAGTTAAAATTAACTGGTACATTTATACCTAATACACAAAATTACTATTTCAGACGAAGAAGTCGGTTCCTTTTAATTAAAAAATCTGTGTTTTGTTTGGTCGCCATAGTAATCTCTTATTCCTCATCACTCTATACTTCCATCTTTATTAAAACAATTTTCACAGGCGGAGTGCTCAGCAGGAGGGCGTGGCGTAGGCGGTTTCATTTGTGACGCACCTTCTGCCTTAACCTGATAGGGTGATGGCAAAACATTCAGAGACATGATTTGAAGTTAGCCTAGTTAGCAGCATGGCCGCAGATAGCGTGACGTTTGACGCATTTGGCTCTCAGACTACATACGTTTATCGTAAATTTCGACGTTGAGTAACTTTGACTACGATCTCTGAATTATAATTTTCTTTCAGTTGAACAGAGAGACCAATATAAAATTATCTAACACGAGGACTGATGTGATAAGTTTCACTGCCAAGTTGACGTCCGTGTGAAGACGTTTTTCAAGGCTTGTGACGTCAATGCGTTCGAAGCGCCGGAGTCTTGATAAAGTGGGTGGGATTGAAAGATAGAAAACTGATTTATTAAGAGCTATAGTACTGAGCTGTATCTACGATTTGTTTGAAACAAAAGGCACAAACGAAACAGAATTCTATGCTACTGATAGTACCTGTTTTTTTTTTACGAAACTTTGTTTTGGTCGATGAAATTACAGGAATCTTTGGTTATGTGATGTTTGCCGGCAGTGGTGTAAAAGTCTGACGATAAACCTTAGATAAGTCCTGCACGTGGAAGTCTGGTCCGTGTTTAAGACTGTCTGGTGAAACATTTTCGTTAAAGGTGCTAAACTGTGTGTAATAAGTGGTATTCAAAAGGACAGTTATTTATACATGTTTTAGTACCCACGTCTAGTCATTTTGTTCAACATGAAGATGGAAACTATTGATGGCCAACCTGAACTAGTGACCCAGGACGCGCGCCTCAATGATCATATCGGGACAGCGTTGCTAACTCCTGTCTCTTCTACAGAAAACACGTATGAAAATGGACTTACTGGTAGCATATCGACCTCCCCCCTTGTTGCTCCAGACAACGAATTGGAGAACAAAGGGATTTCAACTACAAAACGAAGTGGAGCTGGTATCAGGAGACAGGAGAAACCTCCTTACTCTTACATTGCTTTGATTGTTATGGCCATCCAGAGTTCTCCAAACAAGCGATTGACTCTCAGCGAGATTTATAGTTTTTTGCAGCAACGTTTCGCTTTTTTTCGCGGCTCCTATCAAGGATGGAAAAATTCAGTTCGACACAATCTTTCGCTAAACGAGTGTTTTATTAAACTTCCCAAGGGTTTAGGCCGTCCTGGTAAAGGACATTACTGGACAATTGACCCGGCCAGCGAGTTTATGTTCGAAGAGGGATCTTTCAGAAGAAGACCTAGAGGATTTCGAAGAAAATGTCAAGCCTTGAAACCATATACGTCGTACTATCAAAATCCTTCTCAAGGAATGCTAGCCTCTAACTATGATTTACTCACACAGCACGCTTCCCATTATTCTTGCGGCTCAGTCTTGGGCCCACCTTCTACTCAGGATCCTTCTGCAGTACAGGGAACACAAGGGTTCCTCGCTGGTCAGGAGGGTCAGTCTATGGTACCGTGCTCATCAACCTCTTTAACTCCTTCTTCTCAGAGTGGATATAATGTCGCATCTCACGGCAATATAAACATGGGCATGGGAGGGATTGGCATGGGGTTGACCAACGGTCACTATCAGTCCAGCTGCTCATTTTCAAGTACGGGAACACTTCCGCCTTTGGCGGCAACTTCACCCTCGTCAGAGTATAGCTCCATTACAACTAATCTACAGGGGCAGAGTTCTAACTATGGACACTTCCCGAGTATAATGGCACTCAGTATGGACCCATATCCATCATGGACAACACCGTGTTCCATAAACAGTATCCCATACATGAAACAACAGCCTGTAAGTCCTAACGGAAGTCCAGGATCCGCTTCTATTCATAACATGTCTCCCAGTCCGCTGACAACAACACCCAACGAATCTGTGCCTTACCCCACGTCTCCCACTCAGCTTGGCCATCCGATGCTGTCTGGAACGTCTGGATCTGGAACCATTGACTTTGGCCTAAACGGTAAATCTTTTAGTAACGTATTTTATATGTATTTGAATTCATTAAACGACCGTGATAATAAGCATTTCGAACTAATTGCTTAGAACATTTAGATTTATATGCAATGTATTCATATATATGAAGGATGTTAAGTTCACTACATATTATATAGATGATGTTTAAGACACTACTGACTTCATAAATAGAAACAGCTGAACCAGCGTTTATACACGTCTTAGAAGTTTAGTGCACAATTATTCAACATTGTGTTTTACTTTCAGATTATTATCTTTCACGGCCTTCAGAAGGCCACAAACCGACTCTTAACACTAAATAGGGTGACATTGTTTTTCATATATTAATTTTGCTCCTTCAGCTTATGACGCTAAAATCCGGGGTTTTGACATTTACAGTGGACACAGCATAAACAGCCCATTGAGTTGTTTTGTATTTAAAAATAAATAATCAAACAAAAATCTTATAATTTATAGAGTACAACAATAGACAAATAAATAAAACTTTTTAAATCACTTTATTTAATTTTTTTCGATAAACGTATTTTTAGTTTCAGTTAAACCTGACGCACGTTTCTAAACCTTGCGATACCGCAAAATATTTCTCGTACTTTGAGGCGTGGATGAGTTATAAGAGTGATAGTATGATACGGCTAACTGACTGTCCTCGTTCTGGTCAGTATGTCGTAAACACAAAATAGAAATATACTAATAAATTCCTAAACTTAACTAACGTAAATTGAACAATTTAGATTCTATAGAAAACAAACACGATTTTATTTGACCCTCCAAGAACAGCCGGTGTAATAGCGTGTGGTCAAGTGTGTAGAACTTTTATACCAAGTGTGGTATTTAAGCCCTGATGATTCGATAAAAGATAGCTGAATTACGAACACTTATGTTCACGTGGGAACGTGACGGATAACACTAAACATTAATAATTCGTTTTAATTTTTTCGTTGTTTACAGAGTTAACTACAACATTTCGTGTTTGTAAAAATGTTCCACGTTTTAATACAATATACACATACGCCTCCCAGTGGCAACAGTTTGTGTACAGACTTAAGCTTTGCGCTTAATTACAAACAAACAAATAAATATAAACATACAGAGTATGAACAGCACTTATTGTTCGCGTAAAATCTATACAACCATTCCGTTCTTATTTTAAACAAAACCTTAGTTTGTAATAATCTTTCGAACGCAGGTTTTGTATTAGTGTAAAAGAGAAGTAATAGCGGACATTTAGAGAATATAGATTGATACATACTTGTCAGGACGAAAGTCGTCGAATACATTTTACAAAACGGGTTGTGGCTGTTGTATTCTTAGTTGAAAGCTACACAATTTAGTTTCTGCACTGTATCAGTCACGGGGAATCGAACCTCGGATTATAGCGTGGTAAGTGCGTGAGCATTCTGCTTATGTGTGGACGATAAATACTACTAACGAAGATGGCTGAGGTAAACATTATGAAACAACTTGTGATAAATAAAAGGTAACTCTGCAGGTCACAAATAAAATAATTGTTTGTTTGTTTGTTTGGAATTTTGCGCAAAGCTACTCGAGGGCTATCTGCGCTAGCCGTCCCTAATTCAGCAATGTAAGACTAGAGAGAAGGCAGCTAGTCATCACCACCCACCGCCAACTCTTGGGCCACTCTTTTACTCTTTAGTGGGATTCACTGTTACATTATAACGACCTAACGGCTGAAATAGCGAGCATGTCTTGAGCGTCGGGGATTCGAACCTGCGACCCTCAAACTACGAATCGAGCGCCCTAACCACCTGGCCATGCCGAGCCTTAAAATAATTGGAAATGACATAAACGCAATGTAGAATTCTAGTATAGCAAACTGACTAGCAGTAATGTTATGGGTTTAAACACCAGAAAACACCTGTACTATAAATTTTGCTATTTATAAACTACATAACAGCAGCGATTATTGTATTCTAAACTTCACACTACCAACTTTATATTTTCTGAACTTAGAATACGTTTTACGACAAGCAGAAAATAAACGATCGAATTTAGGATCTAAAGTTTTGGATAGACGTTTGTAAGTTAACTGAATGTTTTGGGCAACGTTGTAAATTATCTACTTTATTAGTATATCCACACTTTAGATACACATTTATAAATACAATCTATTTTTGTATTAAAGAAGACCTAAGTTCGCTGAGAAACTAATTCTTTCAAGTGGGTTTCATAAAAAAACAGCAACTATGTAATGGTGGACTTCTTTAATTATATAAAGTCTGAAATATGCTACATTATTGTAAAGTTGTTTAATTGACCCTAGAGCAGAGGCTATAGAATTGAAAAGCACAGAGAATGTTCCGTATATACTACCGTGCGAGGAATATAAACGTGTTGCCAACCGCGAAGGTTTGTGAACTTTCTTGGATTAGTAAGTAATACAGCGGCCGACCCAAACGAGCTGTGATTAAAGTCGTAAAGAGGGGTGAGGCGTGTGTGTGTATGTATGTTTTATTAGAAATCGTTATGAGAGACGACCGGACCTTTATTTTTTAACGTGTGTATGCGAATACTTGAACTTCATTTTTAGATACATAAGAAATATCAAAATTCGCAACAGTTACAGAACCATGTGTTGTAGGCCTAGTAAGGTAGGGCTAAAAGATTCGTAAATGTAATGTTAAAAGTTCTATGTTGTTGTATATTACGGTACAGAGAAAGGATGGTTTGAAAATTATAAGTAAATATATCACTTCATAAAAGGATAACTCCAAAGTTTCTTATCAGTTTGTTCTTATTGGTCCTCGAAATTAAACAAATAACGGCAGTTTATGATTTCAACATTTCAACGATATATGCGTGTTACGTACGAATAACGGTCATACGCGCTTTCTCGTAATTATTCAGATAAACTTCCGTAACTTTATACGTGTCAGGAATTGAGGACATTTTAAAGATGAAATAATTGAGTACGGCGATTAAAAGGTTTTAATGAGATCTTTGAAATTACTCAACTATCAAATTCTGAAAGATTCTTCATCAACAAAACATTAAAACTCCACAAAGCACTGGAGTAAGTACTTTGGTAAAAGTGTTGATATAGATTATGGTTAGAAGTTCGTGTCCAAAACCTTATGATTACAAGTTCATGCCCAAAACTTTGTAGTTGTAAGTTCATGTTCAAAACCTTATGGTCACAAGTTCATGTCCAAGACATTATAGCTGCAAGCTCATGTCCAAAACGTTATTTTTGTAAATTCATGTCCAAGACATTATGGTTACAAGTTCATGTCTAAAACCTTATACATATAAGTTCATGTACAAAACCTGAGAGTTACAAGTTCATTCTCAAAACTTTATCGTTACAAGTTTTTGTCCAAAACCGTATTGTTACAAGTGCATGTCCTAAACCGTATGGTTACAAGCTCATGTCGAGCTAGTAGGTGTAGTGATTACATGAAACAATTTTATCAGCTTTCACTGAAAATGACCGATCATATCCCTTGTAAAGCGTTGGAGCTTTAGTACACGTTGTTCGGTTCCAATACAATTTTCCCCACTCAAGAGGTTTTGTACCTTAACATAAGAGGGAAGTAAGTAAATCCTATCAAGATTGCCTTATCAAGGTAATTTTGTTTTAGCTCAATTTAATCAACAGGATAATTTCAACTTTCTTTTATATTAGGCTTAGTTTAGTGTATAAAAATCAGGTAATTTTGTTTTAGTTTCAGTTGAGTGAACACGACACTTTCTTTTACATTAGGCTTAGTTTGGTATATTAAAATTACCTGATGATAGTTACTTTTACATTAGGCTTAGTTTGGTGTATTAAAATTACCTGATGATAGTTTCTTTTACATTAAGCTTAGTTTGGTATATTAAAATTACCTGATGATAGTTTCTTTTACATTAGGCTTAGTTTGGTATATTAAAATTACCTGATGATAGTTTATTTTAAATTAGGCTTAATTTAGAAGATAAAAATTAAGTAATTTTGTTTTTACTCAGTCAAAGGAACGTGAAACTTTCCATTTTCTTGGTTTTGGTGTATAAACAATATAATTTTGTTTTAGTTCAGTTTAATAAACATGACACTAACAAAGGTATAATATTTTCAGATAAGAACTGATTGTTTCCATAATGTTTAGAAGTCTTCATATTGTGTAATGTTTAACGTTATACTCCTGAATTTTCTAATAACATGACACTTTCTACTTTCACGTTAGGCTTTGTTTGGTGTTTAAGAATCAGGTAATATTGTTTTAGCTGAGATGAATGAGCGCTTGCTACTTTCTTTTACACTAGGCTAAGTTTTGTATATAAAAAATTGATAATTTTGCTTCAGGTAAAGTTGAGTGGAGATGATAATTTCTTTGATAATTTTGCTTCAGGTAAAGTTGAGTGGAGATGACAATTTCTTTCATAATAGGCTTAGTTTGTTGTAAAAACAACAAAACATTTTTAATGCAACGCTCTTAAAGTCTCAGCTATGCAAAATAAAATTCATTGCGAAAAAAATAGATGCCTTCAGAACTCTGTTTTATTTTATTTTCCACGTTATGGAGTCTCACAGAGTGATAATTTTCCTTAAATGTTATATTAATATGATACTTCTGAAGATGAAAAACTGACACATTTCTTATTCACAGTAAATGTACCTGAGGTGGTTTCTGAAACATTACGAGTGCTCTTCGCTTCATAACATTGACTATTTGTAGCCCAAAACAGAAATGTCAATTTATAGGCAGTTGAAGTACATCATAGTACAGGAGGAATAAGACATTACTGATATTACTGAAACTCAGTAGCTCCACTCGTGGTTTCTCGTAGTCGAATGGCTGCCTTTGTCTCCTTGAGTAAGACACAATTGTTTCATTCTACCTAGCTGTGTAGTTGACATTGGCTGTAAGGTTATGATTAACCACTCATCCTAATGAACCCAGAGGCCAGCATCGGCTCCTATTGGGGTTTCAACTCTTGTTTTGTTTTCTAAATGTAAACCAGTATTACTTACAAGGTTTGAGTAAAATTTTCTCATCTACACAGGTAGAAATAACTATATAGTTACTTCTCATCTACACAGGTAGAAGTTGTTATATAGTTACTTCTCATCTACACAGGTAGAAGTTGTTATATAGTTACTTCTCATCTACACAGGTAGAAGTTGTTATATAGTTACTTCTCATCTACACAGGTAGAAGTTGTTATATAGTTACTTCTCATCTACACAGGTAGAAGTTGTTATATAGTTACTTCTCATCTACACAGGTAGAAGTTGTTATATAGTTACTTCTCACCTACACAGGTAGAAGTTGTTATATAGTTACTTCTCATCTACACAGGTAGAAGTAGTTATATAGTCACTTCTCATCTACACAGGTAGAAATTGTTATATAGTTACTTCTCATCTACACAGGTAGAAGTTGTTATATAGTTACTTCTCATCTACACAGGTAGAAGTTGTTATATAGTTACTTCTCATCTACACAGGTAGAAGTTGTTATATAGTTACTTCTCATCTACACAGGTAGAAGTTGTTATATAGTTACTTCTCATCTACACAGGTAGAAGTTGTTATATAGTTACTTCTCACCTACACAGGTAGAAGTTGTTATATAGTTACTTCTCATCTACACAGGTAGAAGTTGTTATATAGTCACTTCTCATCTACACAGGTAGAAGTTGTTATATAGTTACTTCTCATCTACACAGGTAGAAGTTGTTATATAGTTACTTCTCATCTACACAGGTAGAAGTTGTTATATAGTTACTTCTCATCTACACAGGTAGAAGTTGTTATATAGTTACTTCTCATCTACACAGGTAGAAGTTGTTATATAGTTACTTCTCATCTACACAGGTAGAAGTTGTTATATAGTTACTTCTCATCTACACAGGTAGAAGTTGTTATATAGTTACTTCTCACCTACACAGGTAGAAGTTGTTATATAGTTACTTCTCATCTACACAGGTAGAAGTAGTTATATAGTCACTTCTCATCTACACAGGTAGAAATTGTTATATAGTTACTTCTCATCTACACAGGTAGAAGTTGTTATATAGTTACTTCTCATCTACACAGGTAGAAGTTGTTATATAGTTACTTCTCATCTACACAGGTAGAAGTTGTTATATAGTTACTTCTCATCTACACAGGTAGAAGTTGTTATATAGTTACTTCTCATCTACACAGGTAGAAGTTGTTATATAGTTACTTCTCATCTACACAGGTAGAAGTAGTTATATAGTTACTTCTCATCTACACAGGTAGAAGTTGTTATATAGTTACTTCTCATCTACACAGGTAGAAGTTGTTATATAGTTACTTCTCATCTACACAGGTAGAAGTTGTTATATAGTTACTTCTCATCTACACAGGTAGAAGTTGTTATATAGTTACTTCTCATCTACACAGGTAGAAGTTGTTATATAGTTACTTCTCATCTACACAGGTAGAAGTAGTTATATAGTTACTTCTCATCTACACAGGTAGAAGTAGTTATATAGTTACTTCTCATCTACACAGGTAGAAGTTGTTATATAGTTACTTCTCATCTACACAGGTAGAAGTAGTTATATAGTTACTTCTCATCTACACAGGTAGAAGTTGTTATATAGTTACTTCTCATCTACACAGGTAGAAGTAGTTATATAGTTACTTCTCATCTACACAGGTAGAAGTAGTTATATAGTTACTTCTCATCTACACAGGTAGAAGTTGTTATATAGTTACTTCTCATCTACACAGGTAGAAGTTGTTATATAGTTACTTCTCATCTACACAGGTAGAAGTTGTTATATAGTCACTTCTCATCTACACAGGTAGAAGTAGTTATATAGTTACTTCTCATCTACACAGGTAGAAGTTGTTATATAGTTACTTCTCATCTACACAGGTAGAAGTTGTTATATAGTTACTTCTCATCTACACAGGTAGAAGTAGTTATATAGTTACTTCTCATCTACACAGGTAGAAGTTGTTATATAGTTACTTCTCATCTACACAGGTAGAAGTTGTTATATAGTTACTTCTCATCTACACAGGTAGAAGTTGTTATATAGTTACTTCTCATCTACACAGGTAGAAGTAGTTATATAGTTACTTCTCATCTACACAGGTAGAAGTTATATAGTTACTTCTCATCTACACAGGTAGAAGTTGTTATATAGTTACTTCTCATCTACACAGGTAGAAGTTGTTATATAGTTACTTCTCATCTACACAGGTAGAAGTAGTTATATAGTTACTTCTCATCTACACAGGTAGAAGTAGTTATATAGTTACTTCTCATCTACACAGGTAGAAGTAGTTATATAGTTACTTCTCATCTACACAGGTAGAAGTTGTTATATAGTTACTTCTCATCTACACAGGTAGAAGTTGTTATATAGTTACTTCTCATCTACACAGGTAGAAGTTGTTATATAGTTACTTCTCATCTACACAGGTAGAAGTTGTTATATAGTTACTTCTCATCTACACAGGTAGAAGTTGTTATATAGTTACTTCTCATCTACACAGGTAGAAGTTGTTATATAGTTACTTCTCATCTACACAGGTAGAAGTTGTTATATAGTTACTTCTCATCTACACAGGTAGAAGTTGTTATATAGTTACTTCTCATCTACACAGGTAGAAGTTGTTATATAGTTACTTCTCATCTACACAGGTAGAAGTTGTTATATAGTTACTTCTCATCTACACAGGTAGAAATTGTTATATAGTTACTTCTCATCTACACAGGTAGAAGTTGTTATATAGTTACTTCTCATCTACACAGGTAGAAGTTGTTATATAGTTACTTCTCATCTACACAGGTAGAAGTTGTTATATAGTTACTTCTCATCTACACAGGTAGAAGTTGTTATATAGTTACTTCTCATCTACACAGGCAGAAGTTGTTATATAGTTACTTCTCATCTACACAGGTAGAAGTAGTTATATAGTTACTTCTCATCTACACAGGTAGAAGTTGTTATATAGTTACTTCTCATCTACACAGGTAGAAGTTGTTATATAGTTACTTCTCATCTACACAGGTAGAAGTAGTTATATAGTTACTGATACGCGGCTATTTGATCTTAATTGTGAGAAAGCTTATTGTAATTTGTGAAACGATGTTTGAGGTTTTTTTCTAACAGTTACTAAATTGTTTCTAAAAATATAAACCGTAATCTAGTAACGTTTATTCTGTTGGAAAAGTTAGATGTTCTAGTATTTCTTTATACAAACTTATTCATAACATCCACCTTACACAGTAATAAATCAAAGCATGCCAAACTCTAAAAGTCACTAAATATGTAAGTTTGCTTTACATTTCAATATAAGCAAAACTGTTTTAGACACAGAAGTGTGTAGTGATGCAATACAATCAACGAATTAATTGAATAATATTATTTGGAATCTACCGACTTACCTTCTTAAAATCTATTTCATTGGTCCAAGTAAATTAGTAAGAGCTTCATAAATTCAAATAAAGATAACTATAAAAACTTTGAGTTCATTGGATAAATACATCTTGTCTTTCAAAATAAGATCAAAGGTCAACTGGGGATTTTATTTTTCGTCCAGATTTTGCATAATTTATCAAAGCAACACTATTAAAGTTTTACAGGAAATTTTTGTGCGATTTCTCAATTAGGAATTGTCTACAAAAGAAATCTTCTGATCTGAGAATTCTAATCTGGGATTCAAATGGTAGAAATGGTCAGGTTTTGTCTTCTGTGCGTTTTTATTCAGCCGAGGTGGATATAACTTATCACATTTGGATATTCTTCAAAGTTTCAATGTTGAGATTATTGCGATTAAAATTTAATGTAAAAGTGCTTCTGAACTGTATATATATCCAAGAAATAGTGTTTATATGAAAGTGCTTTCTCTGATGTACACAAAACAAACCTTATACATTGAAGAACTGTTTCACAGAAACTAGGCTTACACCCATACACAGCTTCATGGATAATACATATATATATATCATGGTTTTCGGGTAGGATATTCAGCTCTAAGCACTAGTCAGGTGTTAAGTAGTGTGTGAATATAAGCTCTGACGATAATAAGGTTTTTGGCTGATGGATGATTAGATTGAAAGTCTCATATGCTTGGAGATAAGTTATTAAATCTTTACAGAATTTATTCTCTTCAGTGTGTTCATTTGGACTAAAAAAGGTAAGAATAAAAATGTGGATTCTACTGAATTACTTGTTATAAATACTTGTATTTCACTACACATCAACGCTTGAAAGTATACCAGTATATCAAACGAGAATGTTTCATGCGATAATTGACGGAGGTTTTTGTAATAGGCAGTTTTGTTTTTTTATTTTACCAGTGTATTATCACGACTTTACAAGAACTATCCATAAAATTTAACTCCTGAACCTAGAAGACGGTTTGTAATGGCAACGTTTAGCTATTTTCTCATATTGTAGTAAATATGTGCAAAGCTTATAATTTGTGTACGATAAATGATTATGATATTACAGTCGTTTTTCTTATTAATAGCTTATTACGTGCTTTGTGTTAGTTTTAGAACAAAGCCACTTTGGGCTGTGTGCTCTGTCCGCCGCTTTGGAAATCGTATCGTACTAGCATGGTATATCCCACAGTGAGACAAGTGTTTTGTGAATCTTGTTATGTATGATATGTTTTCATTCGGTTAAACTATTAACTTAAAGGAATATGCTGTAGGTTAAGAACAACAACAGTTCATAGAGTGGTGAATATTACTTTTGTTTTCATAGTTTGTCTTTTTTTTTTATCAACGTTATAAATGGACAAACACAATGTGTTTAGATTTTAATCAAGATAAAAATAGGGTTAATTATTTCTAGAAAATACTTTCACCAAATAAACAAAACATATAATAACACAATATGACCATTTTGTGGGAAGATTATTTAACACACTTAAACATAGAACTAAAAGAGGTTCCAGTTTGCCTAATAGGGCTCATTTGTTTTTGGTTTTTAATTTCGCTCAAAGCTACACGAGATCTACTGCGCTAGCCCTCCCTAATTTAGTAGTGTAAGAGTAGAAGGAAGGCAACTAGTCATCATCACCCACCGCCAACTGTTGGGCTACTCTTTTACCAACGAATAGTGGGATTGACCGTAACATTATAACGCCCCCACAGCTGAAAAGGACGAGTATGTTTGGTGTGACGGGAATTCGAACCCGCGACCCTCAGATTACGAGTCGAGCTCCTTAACCACCCGACCATGGTGGGGCCTAGAATTCGTCAATGGACAGAAACTCTCAGATCACTTGAACAAAATATATCGACAAATGGTGAAGAGTTTACTGAGGTTATTACGAGAAAAGGACTTAGGTAACAACAATAAGTGGTGTGTCTGTGTATACGTGTCTGCAAGAAGAATAACACATGCTCTATTAACTTTAGGTTTTGTGATGTTGAAAATTATAATCAAAACAAAACATAGCGATATCTGGCCAAGCTAGCCAAATGGGATGAGTTATATAAAGATTTAATATTACAGATCCAACTTGTATAAAATGGAACATCGTAAATATGCAATGCCAAAGTATTGAATTAAGCATTAACTTGAGTCTATCTCTCATATTCATGTTGCTGTTTGTACCAGTTGCAATTAATTTTGTTAAACTTGTGCATTTTAGAGAATTTGCTCTTTCGTACAACTTTTCTTATATCAGATGTTTAACGTTATCTAACCTTTATTGTAGTTTGGCTGCTTTTGTGTATATTTGATACACAGATAAGAATTTTTAGTAGTCTAGTATCAATTATTTCTGGATATAGTGTATGATACACGTAAGTATGAAACTACGGTTGACTGGGAGTTGAACCCAAATGTTTGTAATTATAAAGATGTAATGATAGGAAAAAGGGAATACATTATAAAAAAAAAGTTTAAAATTAACAAAATTTAAATGAGGTGGTTAGAAAAACATGTCTACTCACTTTTTTATTCTTATTCTAATTTAAATATTACGAACACATTTAATGTATTAGTATATAGCATAGTGGAGCTATTAGTTAAGTGTTTAATATAATGTAACGTTTATGTATCCTTGGTTAGGTTTTTGATAAAATACACGAGAATATTAGATGAAAATATCTCTCACAAATGTCCTCTGCTGGTACATCGGTAACTCTACAGATTTACAACGTTAAAATAAGCGGTTCGATTCCCCTCGGTGCACTCAGCAGATGGCCCGATGTAGCTTTGCTATAAGAAAACACACACACTCTCACAAATATTAAGGAAAACAGAATTATTTTGGAAAATATGTGCACTGAATAATTAATCTTAACCTGAAGATGACTTAGGAAAGTCGAAACGTTGTTCTCTCCTTATCAATAAAAGTGTTAATTGTTTATTTGTTTGTTTTAATTTCGCGCAAAGCTACACGAGGGCTATCTGTTCTAGCCATTCCTAACTTAGCAACGTAAGACTAGAGGGAAGGCAAATAGTCATCACCACCCACCGCCAACTCTTGGGTTACTTACTCTTTTACCAACGAATACTTGGATTGACCGTAACATTATAACGCCCCTACAGTTGAAAGGGATAACATGTTTGGTGCGACGGGGTTTTGAACCCGCGACTCTCAGATTACGAGTCGAACACCTTAATCCACCTGGCCATGCTGGGCCAAAAGTGTTAATACACGTACCAGCCGTTCTGATATACATTTATAATAGCAGCATTGCTTCCTCATTTCCTAGTACACATTGTGTTACCAGGAGCATTGAAATACATTTAAACTGATTTAGTGAAGCAGTAGAAAAGATACCGGAATTTCTATGTATATCGTATGTTTAGAACAATGATTTTATTGTAAAATTCGGTAAAATAACTGTATGATTATGTATAAAATAAAACCACAGCTTGTTCTCTGTTGAATAAACTCATTACAATATATGCCGAGTATATATATATATATATATATTTAAATAATATAACCAAGTTACTTAGTACATTTGCAAATATATTTCCTTTGTTTTTAAGTTAATGTGCATTTATCTTTATGGATTTTTCTCCATATACTCTTCAGTATGTAACGCTGTTACTCTGTACATTTGAATACCTCAGCCCTAATACATTCGAATAGCTAGAACAATATTTAAAATTTAGTACTTACCCTAAACCTTGTTTTCTAGCCTAATCCTTTTTTTTTTTCACTCTGCGTTACCTCATATTAAGAATCGAAGTCGCGTTTTCTTAAACAAAGATCATTTATTGAAACATTTAATCAGTCTATAATCAATCATCGAGACTTATAGTATAAACCAAACTTTATAAGTATCTTCAGATATCTGTAAATGGGAAACAACTCGCTGTCGAGGGAACCGATGACTATCTTTTCCTAACTACTTGTTTTATTGTATTTGAATTAATGTTAGAAAGAAAAGCGGGTTCTAAGAAATAGAATGTGAATCATTATGACTCTTTTAAGGTAGCCAAATGCCTCACCATCTAATTAGTGACACCCGTGAATGGATTAACTAGCCTACATAGTTCTTTATAAACTGTGTATACTTTTATGACGTTGCTTTATTTAAAGTCATTAGGTAATGACTTATGTGAGTTATTTGAAATGTGCCATTGAAGTAACTAAAAGCTGGAAAGTGTGTATATATATATATTTGGTTCACTGGTGTGTAGTGTGTACCTAAATAATTCACAATTAGTGTACTTCCATTCTCTGTAAATAATAACTGCTGTTACAGTTATTTGCTTTTAAATACTTTTTCATCAGATTTGAGTTATTTAGAGGTAGATAAACCGCAGTAAATTGTATAAAGTTAGGCTTTGTTATTATCTCAGTGTGTAGATTTAGGCTTAATTTGAAACTTTTAAGGTAATCTAACCTCATGGGTTTATTATTTGGTAATATGAATATCATGAACGAATTGGACTAGTAGTATGGTTAACAGTCGTTTTGACTCTTTAAAAGTCCAGGCACCGTATTAAAGAGTATTTTGTTTTAAGGAGACTTTAGGATATTTGAGTACCATGAATAAGTTGAACTCGTGGTATAATATTAACAATGTTTCTCAGTAATTAAACAACTTGCAAAACTTTATGATATTTTGTAGACTGGAAAAAACACAAGAACATTCTTTAAAGTTAAAGAACTTTATTTAAGTTTATTTAGTTTCACAGAAACGAGGTTTACACGCATATACAACATCATGGATAATACATATATATATAACACATATAATACATATAAATACCGTAGTAAAGTTCGCTGTGTTAGACTGAATCTAATTCCTTGCTGAAAGTTAGTTTAAACGTGTTTAACTTGTGGGTTACGTATTTTATAGACTTCTGTTTTCGTGCTGTGTAAATGTTTTAGACTCTAGTTTTATGATCTTAGATCAACTTGGAAACATAGTTTCATCACAAGATCAGTTTAGGGAGATGTGACTTTGTCTTACATCGAACTTTATGTGTATGATTCTATGAAATATCCGAAACATACTCTTTACTTTAAAAGAATTAATTTATTTTTGGATAAGAATTTCCATTCTGTGGATATCAGTAGAAGCTCGAAAATAATTATTGTTATTCGAAATACGAGATATGTTTCTGCAGAGTCCTCGATAGTGTTCAGTTTCAAGAGTAAATAAAACTAAAATTAAGAGTAAAATATATTTTTATTTCTTACTTTTGAAGCCCATATGTCATGCTGTGTTGTAGCCCACAGAATGCATAATTCTCCTCGTGATTCATGGCATGCGCACGTTTTACTGACGTCACGACAGTACAAACTGCAATGTTAAACGTCCATTATGTGACGTTCATTATTTTAGTGTCTACTGGTTGAATAACAGACAACACACAGTTGTATAATGGCGCGAGTGATTAAAACAGGCGATCACTCAGGCAACTTTCTACCCATTCGGGATAATTTGAAACATATCCAGGAAAAAAACAAAAAGGTAAAGGCCAAGGTTTAAGGTATTTTTATTTTATTTTTATAATAATGTTTCGCCTTCTTAAAAAAGCGTTCAAGCCATACATTTCTGTGGTTTTCCCTTTTTTCAAGTGTTGACGAGTTACTTCAAATAGAACTCACATCAGACTAAGAATGTAGTGTTAAGCCTAATACAAATTTTTTAGATCAAGGAATTTACAAGTTAAGTTTTTTTAAATTGCCCTTGTAGAGGAAGATAAGAACTATTTCAAAACGCTCTGTGTAAGTGAATCCACTAGTCTGCACAGAATCTGAACGAATATTCCAGAAATATATACAAAATCTCTTCACACGTATTAAAAACCAATTAGCGACAAAAATTCGGATTTTATCTATAAGTGAAATATTCTATCGATATGTTTTCAATAATACGTACATAATACTTTAAAACCTTAATATTACACGAATTTTCTAGTTTTCGTTTATATTTTAGAGAAAAAAAAACTCGTAACAATGAAAATTAGAAATTTAAGAAAATTTAAATAGGACACTTAAATATGAAACCGAATAATATTTTCTCGCAGTCCTAGCTGTTTGTCACAAACAACTAACCACAAACGACGATATATCTTAAACTACTTATTTATATTTTAATCATAGCAGTGTCTTCTATGTATTATTATAGATCAGATATTTAAGAACAAATAGGAGATATTCTGGGAAGTGTCAGTGTAGAAATTTATTTATGTGTTTGCGTTGGAACACTTAAAAAGTAGATTAGGTCACTTTTTAGCTTGTTTGACTTTCACAATAATAGTTTCCACAAACAGTTTGTAAACGTAACAGCTTCCATGTACTATTTATTTAAAAGTAATTTTTCTTAACACTTGAATTATTTATTTCGAACCTATGTCTGATACAGCGATAAGTCTACGGATTTACAACTCCAAAATCAGGGGCTCGATTCCCTCGTTGGACTCTGCAGATAGTCCATTTATTTCGGAGATTTTTCAAGCTAATTTGCACCATTATGCTTATAATTCCTTTTATGTGGAAAAATTCAAGGAACTGTAAAAAAATAAAAATATGAATGGAAATTTATTTTCGATACTTAAAAGTAATCGAATCTTTTACTTGTAATCTAATCTTTTACGTGTAAAAATAACACATATTATTAGAGTCGAATTTGATTAAGAACTAGGAGTTTGAAGAATTTATCGTCAGAATTGCGTATTTGAATATAATATAAATGTCGACTTAATCTACGAATTTCAAAGAAGATTCACAGTGCAAAATTAACTTACAGATGACACATGAAAACACAGTTTTGGGGAAGGTATTCATTATATAAACAATATACACT
Organism: Tachypleus tridentatus; assembly: GCF_004210375.1. Taxonomy (NCBI): domain Eukaryota; kingdom Metazoa; phylum Arthropoda; class Merostomata; order Xiphosura; family Limulidae; genus Tachypleus; species Tachypleus tridentatus. The sequence continues at coordinate 51,762,234 of NC_134836.1, forward strand.
GCTAATTATTAATTGTGTTATGTTTCTTGGAAGTAGAAAAAGAAAACGAAATGCCTCTTTGTGGTCATTTTATTATACATTAGGTTATATTAGGACGATCTCATAAAATATTTTGTATGTACATGAAACACATCTTAAACACTATTATTGAAAACTCGTATACGAAACGCAGCTTAAGCACTTCTGTCGAAAACTAGAATATGAAACGCATTTTAAGTACTTTTATCCAAAACTAGAATATGAAACCTAATTTAAGAATCACTGTCCAAAAATAGTATATGAAACCTAGTTTAAGCGTAATATCAAAAATTAATACATGAAATTCATTATTATTACTACTTGAAACCAATTATAACTATTTTCAACATAAATATATGAAATCCGTTATTTTTCTATCCAAAACTAGCATATGAGCATATGAAACTCAGCTTAACCACTGGTATTAAAAAACATTAAATGAAACTATCGAAACGTAGTATGTGAAACCCAATTTAGGCTTAACATTGAGATCGAAGACTGAAAGAATCATAAACATATATATCATTAACTAATTTTCAGTTGAATCACTAGCTATTTACTCAACGCACGAACACACCGAAGTTTCTAGTTTTGGATATAAAAGACACAACGTTCAAATAACGAAGTACATTTGAGTTTAATATTTCGAACCTTTCATCACGTTATCAAGTGCACAAGAAATATCTCTAAGCTGTTTTTAAACTAACAAGATATGTTTGTGAAATTAGTAGAACATTTCTCAGATTGAAGCTGAGATAAGTTTTAAAAATTGGAACACTTACATGAAAAGAAGACAGTAATTAGAACTGAGGTATTTTATCTGTAAGATCTTTAAAAAAAAACGAAGTTTAAACTCAAGTTATCTGTTCTTTGATGTTATAGACCATAATGTTTTAACATTTATAGACCATGAGATCAAAGGGAACAAAGAATAATACGATACTTTAACCGACGACTTATGACTGGGTTTATTAACTGTTATATTCAAAGGCCTCATTGTACGTTTTAATAATTTTTAGCAGCTATTAAAGTATTCGCTGAACTAACTCAGCAATAACACTGATTCCTACAGTTTCGTTTGATCATTTTTTATGTAGGTTATCCTCAGGCAATGTGAAATATATATTTAACAACAATTTACCATTATCCAAACTATGCTTGTAACTAGTGAAACCTAAGTGTTATTTTAAAGGTTAGTCTACACCTTATACTCTTATTTGATTTTTGTTTCACTAATTGTTGTAAAATTACTATTAAATTCTAATAAAGTATGGGTAAAAGCAAAGACTGATATTGAATAATACGCCAACAAAACTGCATTTACCATATCCAGTGCCAACGAGGCCTTTCGTACAATACCAAAACCAAAAGATACTTTTTGTATCACATTTATATTATTAAAAGCATGTTGTATATTAAATCCCAGCCCGCCCTGGAAAGCTGCCGTTTGTTTGTTCTAGTGCTTGCCAAAATTTTCGAAATCCCACTCACAGTTTTGACCTCCTTTCTGCCTTCCTTTGCATTTGCCTTCGACTCTCAATTTTTCTTTTCGTGATCGCTTTCGTCACATTTCGCGACTGCGGTGAAGAAAGGGGTTGGTTGTTAAACTCTCGAGCATCCCGGGTCTTCCATCCCAAAAACCAGCGGAGAAGGAATAACCTATCATGTGTGTAAACTGTATGACAGTCAGGGTAAAAGTTTTTGCTGGCATGTCTGTATGAAATGAAATTAACAATTTATGTAAAATAAATAGAATACAAAATCGTGATAAACAACCAATACGTGTTTCGTGTTTTCGAATAGAATTACAATACCAGATAGCCACATATCCTGTTATGGTACTTGCATCTTTTGTAGAATGTAAAATGTGAGATGATACAATCAATAAATGTTGGTAAACTGTTGTAATCCTGTTTTTAACAGAACTTGTTTAACGATTCTAACTTTGTGATAAGTAATAAAACCGACGTTCACCTGTCTAGGTAAGCAAGTTGGGTAAAATTACGAAAAATGGAGATTAGAAAACTGACAAACTTGACACAAATGTACCAGAGAAATGTTAAAACTGAATTCATGTTGTGAAATGAATATCAGCAGAAGAGTCCCCCGCTGGTACAGCGGTAGGTCTACGGATTTATAACGCTAATATCAGGGGTTCGATTCCCCTCGGTGTACTCAGCAGATAGCCCAATGTGGCTTTGCTCTAAGATTGTTTGTTTGTTTTTGAATTTCGCGCAAAGCTACACGAGGGCTACCTGCGCTAGCCGTCCCTAATTTAGCAGTATAAGACTAGAGGGAAAGTAACTAGTCATTACCACCCACCGCCAACTCTTGGGCTACTCTTTTATCAACGAATAGTGGGATTGTCCGTAACATTATAACGTCCCCCCCCCGGCTGAAAGAGCGAGCATGTTTGGTGGGACGGGGATTCTAACCCGCGACCGTCAGATTAGGAGTCGAACGTCTTAACCCACCTGGCCATGCCGGGCCTTTGGTATAAGAAAACACACACTCATCAGTAGGAGATAGATTTACAGTTCTTTCTGTTAGAATGCTGCCACAGCGAAGAGCTGGTTGTACGTAAAAACTCTATAATATTTTATTTTATTCAAGCTACGCCATCTACAGTGGCACAGCGGAATATCTGCGGACTTAAAGCTCTAGAAACTGAGTTTAGATACTCGTGATAGACAGAGCAAAAAAGCTCATTGCGTAGCTTTAAGCTTAACTACAAACAAATCGAGAATTGCTAGATTAATAAAAACAAAGCTGAATCACAGCCGAACTATGGTATAATGTTGAAAACTCATTACAAATATTGATGAATAATAATAAGCAGAACCTTTTAAGCGAGTGGGCAGATGACGAACGTGATGGCTTCCATTTTATGATAACTGTTCTCAACTCCGTGGACTTACAGCTTAAAAGCTGAATAGACGCCAACATATCTACAAGTCATAACATTAAACAGTTTAGAGGACATATTAGACCGTTAAAATTGTTTTCTCTTGAAGAAAGAAAAGTTGGAAGGGATCTTATTGAAGTTTGAGCTTGTAAGAGGAATTGATTATGTTGATGTATCAACATTTTCCAAACTTAATAGCGAGAATTATAGAATTAAAAGATCACAAATACAGAATTAGGAAAGGTAGAAGTCGTCTTCAGCTGAGACAGTTTTATTTTGCAAATAGGGTGGTTGGCCTGTGAAATGGGTTGCCTTCAGAGGTAGTAAATTTGAGTGAGTTAAAAAAGAGACAGATAGACAAATGAATGATAAAAGTTGATTTTCATTTATTTTCAATTTATTTATTTAATAGTTCTAGTTTGACTAAGAGGATGGAACATCTGACATGAATCAACAGGTCCTTTGTTGTCTTATAACGCTAAAGTCCAGGTTTTGATACCCGTATTGGCACAGCTAGCTTATTATTTAACTATAAACGAACATAAGGCTGGTTATTATATCAGGTTTCCTGGAGCAAAAGCAGATAAAAATGACTATTCAGTTTCGCACCTCTTGATGACATGCCAGTCCATTGCTTAGTTGCCTGGAGTAATGGGGTAATGTCCTTTGCGAGTAAGCCACAAATCCATATTTTGACTGCGAGTCCAAGAAGCACTAACCAGTAGACCTCGCCGCCCCACATGTAGAGAAATGAGTGATATTATTAAACCTGTTTTGCAAACTGTTATATAGGGTGTTCGGAAAGTCACTGTGCAGTTTTGTCTGTTAATAAATATATAAGTGCACAGTGACTTTCCGAACACACTGTATGTCTTAAGAAGTGAAATTGTTCTTCTAAGTTACTTTAATTCCTTGCTAAGATATAATTTTAGATTGAAAATAAGGATACGTAAAAACACTACGAAGTCTTAATTCTCCGTTAACGTAATCCGAAAGTGTTACAAAATATTGAAATTATAGGTCATTTAAAGCGTTACCAAATAGTTGGATTTGATGTTACATAAAGATATAAAGGCATTTCCTAATTTAAAATATTTTTAATGAACCACTTAAACAAAGGTAAAATGACGAACGGTAAATCAAAGTAAAATAATTGTCAATATTTGTTCACTGTTGTTCAGCCATTTTAATAAAATAACTAAATATTTCGCACAAATAAAACTCCAGCAAAAAACAAGACATCTACGTCCAGTGAAAGCCAAAATGAATGTTATGTTTTGAAATTACCCTCTCACATAATTTTATGTTTTTGGTTCTGTTTTAAGTCGTTATTTATCACAAGTTCGATTTTAATGTTAAATAATACTTATTAGTTGACAATGATGTCAAAGGTTTTTATCAACACATGTAAAAATGATCACTCATTTGTTAATATGAACCTTGTGCTTCGAGATCAAGTCTAATAAATAATATGTGTATATCGTAACCATTCGTAGATGTAAACAAAATTATCACCCACATATACCCATAACACGGTTGAAAATTATGAAAGCATACAAATTATAGAAACTTATTCATCGAATATAAAGACATATCAACAAGTTTTTTAAGTACTGCAGACAGTTATGTTACTAACATTAACTGAAATCCTTTGTGGATATTATGTCACATTAAGCCTTTAATAATGTTTCAGACTGTGGGTCTGCGGATCCAATGTTCGTGTCTTATTGCTCCAGAAACGTTTTCTAATGGGACAGCTGTTTGTTTACGGATATGCGACGCTAAAATTCGGGTTTCATTTCATCGTCGCGGAAACCGCAGATAGCTCAGTGTGGCTTAACTCTAAAAACAACCAAAGAAACAGCTGCAAAAAAGTAAATGAAAAAAAACATCTTAATCTATACATTTGGGTCATGAGTGCGTCATAAGAGTGACAGTGAAACTCCACTGTTTGTTCGGGCAATTGTAGCTAAAAAAACTGGCGATGTTTGGTATTTGCTAGTTGAATTCTCACAGAAATTAGGGACGACTAGCGAGGATGGTCAATGAGTAGCTTTAAATGAATTTCCGAAAATAACAACAACAGTAAACAAACAAACAAAAACAACGAACAAACTCTAAGAGAGAAGAAAAAAGATCACATCATTACTAATTAGTGAGGAACAATTTTAATGGTGTTGCTATTCTGTTTTTGTAATCCATTAGATATCCACTCAGCCAGCTCGTATAACACCACTTCTCGTTTTCCTGAGAGCTATTTTTAAGTTCCAGCAAATCCTAGAAAGTTTTCTCCGAACTGTGCACGATAGGAGTCGCTGTGTTATTCATTTCAACGAAGCATAAGATAAAAATGAAACAAAAATAGGTGACTTCATCACCCTTCCTTCGGGAGCTTTTTTTTTTTTGCCAGGTTTTTAATGAGGTAGACTTTAGTGTTTTCGAATCTACAAAATTTATGTTTCTATAAACACCTAACTTTAATATCAATGATCATTCGCAAGAATACACATTATTATAATTTTAGTGAGATAATTTTTTTCTGTTTTAAATGCAGTCAAAGCAAGGTGTATAAATATATATATGTAAAGTGATTATTCCGTTATAAATAGACCCGGCATGGCCAGATGATTAAGGCACTCAACTCGTAATCTGAGGATCACGTGTTCGAATCCCCGTCACACCAACCATGCTCGCCCTTTCAGCTGTGGAAGCGTTGTAATATGACGGTCAATCAGACTAATCTTTGGTAAAAGAGTAGCCCAAGAATTGGCAATGGGTGGTGATTACTAGCTGCTTTCCCTCTAATCTTACACTGCTAATTTAGGGACGGCTAGCGCAGATAGTCCTCATGTAGCTTTGCGTGAAATTAAAAAGGAACCAAACCATTATAAATTACAGATTTATCCCCCTTTTTTCATATCAGATGCACTTAAAATTTATATTTGGGGAAACTTTTGATCTTCTAATTTGTCCACCGGTGGACTTGCATTGCTAAAATTCGATGCTTGATTCTCCTTAGTGAACAGAGCGCAAATAGCTCACTGTAAAGTTTTCTAGTTAAACAATTATATTATACAATCTCTCTGCCACTGCACTACTTTGTTTTTAAATAACAGAGGAAAAAAGAACAAAACAATGAATAATAAATGAGCCGCATGTTTTTTTATTTCACAACAATACGCTAACCTGCTTCTCAGCTTTGCCTAATTTAGCAGTGAAAGACTAAAGGGAAGGTAGTTAGTTATCACCACCCACTCTTGGACTACTTTTTTATTAAAGAATAGTGGGATTGATTGTCACATTATAACACCCCCACGGCTGAAAGGGCGAGCATGTTTGATGTAACGGGGATTCGAAACCAAGACCCTCAGGTTACGAGACAAGCGCCCTAACCACCTGGCCATGTCAGGCGTAGTGATACTTTACTTGTCAGTCTCTTGAGTTCTGTTTCGGTAATATTGTCTTTAGAAGAATTTCTTACCTACGGTAGGAACCATTACATCGTGAGTGTTAGACACAAGTAGAAACGACCATTCTATTGTTATGAGATGCAGACATGTGGAAAAGTGTGGCGAACGTCACGTTACCTAATTATTCACGAGATCGTCTACGATCGTTGGGCGTCTTGGATAATAATATCATTGATTCACTGGAAGATTTATATGATGGTGCCGATTTCCTCTCCAGACAACCATCCGTCAGGTGGCAGTGAAAGGAGCTAGCTGACACTAACCACCGCTAAATCTTGGACTACTATTTTATCAAAGAATAGTGGGATTAAACATTACCTTATAACTTTCGCACTGCTGAAAGGGTCAGCATGTTCGGTGACAGAAATTCGAACCCGTGACCTGCAGATGACAAGTCGAGTACCCCAACCACCAGGCCATGCCAGCCTCTAAATGTGGAAGTATAATAATAAAAATAAATAACACAACTTTACATTTTATTCGTAATTATCGCGTTGTACCAAAATATTGTTTCAATTATACGTTTGTTTATCTTCTATTGTGTATATTTGTGCACATATTGTATTTGAGGAATGATTCTACTGGTTACGTCGTGTACTTTTCCAATATGCCTAAATAAACGGTTATGATTTTAGACAGAATAAAAGAATATTCTGGCCACCTCCACCAGCAGTCACCTGGTGTTCAAAAAAAGATAAACTTTCTTTCACTGGTTCCACCAATGTTCACCTCTGTTGAGATATGTGAACTGTAATTAATGAGTTTACCATGTTACCACTTAGAACTTCTAGAAGGACTAAGAAAGTTCCCTTCAGTCATACATTTCAAAGTCTTTGAACCGAGTCCAAAGTCTTGTCATCACTTAAGTGCAGCTTCCCTAGACAACACTTGGAGTGTTCTACTTGGCATCGTTGGTGGCAAGGCCAAGATTTTAACTCTCATTCCCCCCTACGGCTTATCATAGTCCGGGTTTTCCCGCTGTTGAGAGTGTGTGGCGTTTCTAGTGCTGGGATCAAGTTTATCCAGAAAACTATTCGGCAGTGATTACTCCACTGAGAAGTAAAGTAAAACGATCCCCGAAGCGTGTCTCACTGAAATGTTTTAAATAAGCAAAAGATTTATTCGTGGCTGTTCAACTTTCGGTATTAAGAACTCCCAGATTTAAGCCCGTTTTAAAACTAAAATTAACTTACCAAAACCTTATGCTTATAAATGTTACAGTGCCCACGAGAAGTCAAATAAATAATACATTCTGGCAGGTATTAATAAATTTTCAGATTAGTTTTTTCTGAGATTTCTTAAGAATATTCTTATGTTCAAACAAAGTGTCGAATTTTTGATACGCTGTCTCAAGCCTAACAAAATGGTGGTTGGTTACAAAGTCAGAATGTATTGATCCCTTTTATGTGTTAGTATCCCACCTTAAACCTAACAAAAGTGGGGATTATTTGAAAGCCAGAAACTGTTGTTCTCATTCCTAGGTTAGAATATTAACTCAGACGTAGTAAAAATTGTGGCTGGACTAAAGTTCGAAAACATGGTATCTCTTTCATAGGTCAGCACATGTTTCATAGATTAGAATATCTTTCATAGGTTAGAACACGTTCTCAATCTAGGAAAAAATAAAATAAAAACACCTTTGGTTTAAGTTTCGTGCCAAGCTACACGAGGTCTGTCTGCGCTAGCCGTTCCTAATTTAACAGTGTACTCTCAGACTACTCTTTTACCAACGAATAATGGGATTGACCGACACTTATAACGCCCCCATAGCTGAAAGGGCGAGCATGTTTGGTGTGACGAGGATTTGAACCTGCGACCCTCAGATTATTAGCCGAGTGCCTTGACCATCTGACCATGCCAGGCCATGAAAAATAGCCTCAGGAAACATGTTAACATGTAGGTTAACCTACAATGTCAAGCCTGTGAAAATAGTGGTTTATCAGAAAGTCAGAGAGTTTTTGTTCCCTTTAATAAGCAGGGGTGTAAAATAGTAAAATATTTTACTCAAACACAAGTCAAAATATTCATCCTGAAATTTACGTAAAATTAGAGTAATGAATACGTACTGAAGTAAGAAAAGTAAAATCTGCACTGATCCGCAGTTCTCTCAAATTTTAAACCTAACCAAGTGTTTAGGTTGCGGGTTCGAATCCTTGTCAGACTAAACATGCTCGCCTTTTCACTCGTGTGAACATTATAATACGTCAGTCAATTCTACTATTCGTTGTTCAAAGGGTAGCTCAAGAGTTGGCGGTTGGTGGTGATAACTAGCTGCCTTCCCTCTAGACTTTCATTGCTGAAATAGGGACGTCAAGCGCAGAAATTCCTCATGTCGCTTTGCGCGAAATTCAAAATAAACCAAACCCTATATGTATATTGCGGGATATGAGGTCCAGAAATAAAACTGTGTATGGAAAATATTTATCGAACTACGTAAATTACCAGTGAATAGAAGTGACGTAAGATCTGTGATTCTTTTAGTTATGTAGAACACATTTATTGTATATAATTGATTACTATGGCATTTACAGCCACACTTAGGGTTTAAGCCAACTCACGCAGACAACTGTGCATGAACTTATTACAGCAGTAATGTCAATAATCAATACCCTACAAATCTTATTGGTTCATAATAAACTACACAAAAAAAAAAAAAAAACAATTACTTAAGCCTAATCAACTATATTATGTACAAAATGTCTTATCCAATTTAAGAAGTAACTCGTTTTCAAAGTTGCCATAGCCAAGCCTTGCATGTATAGTACAACTGAACAGGCTAGGTATGCCTCCACGTCCCTCTTCCCGAAGCTATGCTGTGACTTCAGAGTTCCCGCGTTCGCCTCTCTTTTTGACAATTTTGAATTTTGAGCATAGTAATAAAATGTACAAAATGAAAGTTAAGGGCGTAAAAGTACAAAAACTCTTCTAAATTAAATTAGAGTGAAAGAATTTCAAAATATGAATACTTTATTTTTAAATGTAGATACTGAGAAAAAAGTTACTCATGTACTCCAGAGAAGTAAAGTTACTTCGCTCATTTGACACCTCTGTTTATAAGTTAGCATATTATCTCGATCTTCACCAATGTGATGATTGCTCCTAAAGTCACAAAGCGTTACCTATTTTATAGAACCTATTAAAAATGGTGGTTAAAAAGTACACTAAGAAAGATTTTTTTTTAAGTTTAAAGGCTTACATACTATCAAAATCTTAGAAAAAAGGATGATCGGAAAATGACCCCTTCAGAGGCACAGCGGTATATCTATGGACTTACAATGCTAGAAACCGGGTTTTGATACCAATAGTGGGCAGATCACAAATAGCCCATTGTGTAGATTTGATTTGTGCTTAACCTTGAAACAAAAACCAAAACCGAAAAATGAAAAAGATATTGTTCTCACTAACATGACAGACCCGTGTTCTGTTTTAAAGTTCAACCCAACTTCGCACCAAGAAACACAGAGAGCTCCAATGTGCTTGTCAATTAACTTTAATTAGTCCTATAGTTACCCTATTGAAATCTATATCTCCCCAAAACTCGTGGGAAAAACCTTTTGGTATATAAGCACAAATGTCAAGTTTCATAATGTTAGTTAGTTGTATTTGAACATAATTTTAATAATAGCACGCCCAGAATTCTGAGAGGGCTAGGAACACGAACCCAATCAGGGTTCAACGACCCTGAAAGCCAATCGTAGGTCCTCATTATATCATTTAGCTATTACTTCTATTCACAAAGATAAAACATCGTTTAGTCATTACTTCTATTCACAAAGACAGATAAAACATCGTTTAGTCATTACTTCTATTCACAAAGACAGATAAAATATCGTTTAGTCATTACTTCTATTCACAAAGACAGATAAAACATCGTTTAGTCATTACTTCTATTCACAAAGACAGATAAAATATCGTTTAGTCATTACTTCTATTCACAAAGACAGATAAAACATCGTTTAGTCATTACTTCTATTCACAAAGACAGATAAAACATCGTTTAGTTATTACATCTATTCATAAAGACAGAAAAACTATCGTTTAGTTATTACTTCTATTCACAAAGACAGATAAGACATCGTTTAGTTATTACATCTATTCACAAAGACAGATAAAACATCGTTTAGTCATTACTTCTATTCACAAAGACAGATAAAACATCGTTTAGTTATTACATCTATTCACAAAGACAGATAAAACATCGTTTAGTTATTACTTCTATTCACAAAGACAGATAAAACATTGTTTAGTTATTACTTCTATTCACAAAGACAGATAAAACATCGTTTAGTCATTACTTCTATTCACAAAGACAGATAAAACATCGTTTAGTTATTACATCTATTCACAAAGACAGATAAAACATCGTTTAGTTATTACTTCTATTCACAAAGACAGATAAAACATTGTTTAGTTATTACTTCTATTCACAAAGACAGATAAAACATCGTTTAGTCATTACTTCTATTCACAAAGACAGATAAAACATCGTTTAGTTATTACATCTATTCACAAAGACAGATAAAACATCGTTTAGTTATTACTTCTATTCACAAAGACAGATAAAACATTGTTTAGTTATTACTTCTATTCACAAAGACAGATAAAACATCGTTTAGTTATTACATCTATTCACAAAGACAGATAAAACATCGTTTAGTTATTACTTCTATTCACAAAGACAGATAAAACATTGTTTAGTTATTACTTCTATTCACAAAGACAGATAAAACATCGTTTAGTTATTACTTCTATTCATAAAGACAGAAAAACTATCGTTTAGTCATTACTTCTATTCACAAAGACAGATAAAACATCGTTTAGTCATTACTTCTGTTCACAAAGACAGATAAAACATCGTTTAGTCATTACTTCTATTCACAAAGACAGATAAAACATCGTTTAGTTATTACTTCTATTCACAAAGACAGATAAAACATTGTTTAGTCATTACTTCTATTCACAAAGACAGATAAAACATCGTTTAGTTATTACTTCTATTCACAAAGACAGATAAAACATTGTTTAGTCATTACTTCTATTCACAAAGACAGATAAAACATCGTTTAGTTATTACTTCTATTCACAAAGACAGATAAAACATTGTTTAGTCATTACTTCTATTCACAAAGACAGATAAAACATCGTTTAGTTATTACTTCTATTCACAAAGACAGATAAAATATCGTTTAGTCATTACTTCTATTCACAAAGACAGATAAAACATCGTTTAGTCATTACTTCTATTCACAAAGACAGATAAAACATCGTTTAGTCATTACTTCTATTCACAAAGACAGATAAAACATCGTTTAGTTATTACTTCTATTCACAAAGACAGATAAAACATTGTTTAGTCATTACTTCTATTCACAAAGACAGATAAAACATCGTTTAGTCATTACTTCTATTCACAAAGACAGATAAAACATCGTTTAGTTATTACTTCTATTCACAAAGACAGATAAAACATTGTTTAGTCATTACTTCTATTCACAAAGACAGATAAAACATCGTTTAGTCATTACTTCTATTCACAAAGACAGATAAAACATCGTTTAGTTATTACATCTATTCACAAAGACAGATAAAACATTGTTTAGTTATTACTTCTATTCACAAAGACAGATAAAACATTGTTTAGTTATTACTTCTATTCACAAAGACAGATAAAACATCGTTTAGTTATTACTTCTATTCACAAAGACAGATAAAACATTGTTTAGTCATTACTTCTATTCACAAAGACAGATAAAACATCGTTTAGTCATTACTTCTATTCACAAAGACAGATAAAACATCGTTTAGTTATTACATCTATTCACAAAGACAGATAAAACATTGTTTAGTTATTACTTCTATTCACAAAGACAGATAAAACATTGTTTAGTTATTACTTCTATTCACAAAGACAGATAAAACATCGTTTAGTTATTACTTCTATTCACAAAGACAGATAAAACATCGTTTAGTTATTACATCTATTCACAAAGACAGATAAAACATTGTTTAGTTATTACTTCTATTCACAAAGACAGATAAAACATTGTTTAGTTATTACTTCTATTCACAAAGACAGATAAAACATCGTTTAGTTATTACTTCTATTCACAAAGACAGATAAAACATCGTTTAGTCATTACTTCTATTCACAAAGACAGATAAACTATCGTTTGGTAGGAAAATCAGAAAGTGTTGTTTTTCTTCTCAGATTTGCTTGAAGTTGGCAAAATATGTTTATAAAAATAACAGTAATAATATAACCATTATATAAATACAATCAATAGATTATCTAATTGCTAATTATTTGTTCACATTTCGAATGCAATGTTATGAACTGAATGGTTTATTTTAATTCTTGTTAAATAAACTGAAAGTATATTTTGAAGCACGAGCTACAAAGGTTGATATCAGAGTTCTATTTATGTAGTTAGTTTAGTAATGTTCCTTATTAATATCGTTTGGTGTGTTGTTATTTTAGTAATGTTCCTTATTAATATCGTTTGGTGTGTTGTTATTTTAGTAATGTTCCTTATTAATATCGTTTGGTGTGTTGTTATTCTAGTAATGTTCCTTATTAATATCGTTTGGTGTGTTGTTATTTTAATTTCGGGCAAAACTACACGAGGACTATCTGCGCTAGCCGTTCCTAATTTTGCAATTTAAGACCAGAGGAAAGGCAGCTAGTCATCACCACCCACCGCCAACTCTTGGGCTTCTCTTTTACTAACGAATAGTGAAATTGACCGTCACATTATAACGTCTCCACGGCTGAAAGGGCGAGCATGTTTCGAACCCGCGACCCTCAGATCAGGAGTCGAGGGTCTGGCAATGCTGGGATATTAACATCGTCCATTGTTTAAGTTTTTTGTAGGGTCTGCATATTTTTTTTATTCTGACCTGAGAAATTAAACCTATTTGTTTCAATCCTAAACCAGTCCTAAGAAGAACGTATGTTATGTTTATCTATTATTAATCATAAAACTACACAGTGAGCTATCTGTGCTATGTCAACTGCGGGTATCGAAATCCGGATTTTAGCGTTATAAACCTTCAGACTCAACAACGAGCCACCAGTAGTCAAGGTACTGTTTGAAAGTACGAACTGTTGCTGGTGGTAGATGAACAACTCATTATGTGCGTGAAACTCATAAAAATCTGTTTAGGTTTATGATTCATACAAATAATAAGTCATTTTTAAGATAACTTTACTCACATATTTGTGTCTGTAACTTTCACAATGGAATACTGTTTGAAAGTTATAAACACGTTATTTTTTTCACTCTGTACAAGTATTTATGATTAAAAAGAATTATAATACTAACTATTTTCTAAAATATTTAAGCTCATTTGAAAACTATTCTTTCCCTCCCTTCTCGAATCAAGTGTAGCCTGAATCGCATCATACAAAATATATATCTAAAAGTGTTTGCAGACAAAAATATAAATATTTTAATTAAAGGCACGTGCTTAAAAGTTGAAGCTATTTCCAAGGTGAAAGGTATCACGGTATATAAGAAACTATGAACAGGAGTTTCGTAATTGTATAGTTTCTCTAATGGTTGTTAATCAAAACCTATATTTCTTTTAATATTACATTTTGGCACATTTATTATATTTCATTGTAAGTTCCTGTATGGTTTAAAGAGAACGTTAGAAATTAGTAAACTATATCTAAGTTGTTTAATTATATATATATATTTTGTTTAGTACTAAAACAATTGTAGCCGTGGATCTTTTATAAAGAACAATTATATTTTAATAGCAATCATATTATGTCTGTCAATTGTGAACTCGTAATCCGAGGGTTGTGGGTTCGAATCCCTGACGCACCAAACATGCTCGCCCTTTCAGCCGTGGGGGCGTTATAACGTTCGGTCACTCCCACTATTCGTTGGTAAAAAAGTAGCCCAAGAGTTGGCGGTGGGTGGCGATGACTAGCTGCTTTCCCTCTCCTCTTACACTGCTAAATTAGGGACGGCTAGCGCAGATAGTCCTCGCGTAGCTTTGTGTGAAATTAAAACAAAACAAACAAACTGTCACTTGTAATTACCAGGTACGTATTAAAAATAAAGCAATGATTAGACCAATCTTAAACTCAACAAACACATGCAAAAGGAAGTAATTAAATAAAAATGTGGGCTGGAATGGAAGTGTCTGACTGCGTGTTTGATCCTCGACTTTCGGGTGACTAATTACTGCGCATCTTGATTATTTAAATGATTATAACATGTCAACAGCCAATTGATATTGAGGGTGTTAGTTTAGCTGGGATATATTGTGGAATATGAGAGTTTCCTAACATTTCTGAAGCCTTATTTTTGCTACCTAGTTTCCACTCATTTTACGTGATCTTCCTGTTTCCTTCAGGGACCGTCTTTCTCAATTATCATTTATTTTTTGACTAAGAACTGTGCCTCACCTTGAATTTAGGTCTACGAAAAGAACCCTTCCCAAACGTCTGTTACATTTTCTTCCCAATCTAAAACTACAGTTGACATACCCAGAGCAAACAAACTACTTTTTGATTTGCAGATCGAATACTGTAGGGAAGCAGTTAGCACTCTTGTAGGGAAGCAGTTAGCACTCTTTTTTTATGCTGTATAATAATGTTTATCTACGAAATACAAAAGTACGCACAGGTAAATCGCGAAACTGTAGTTATATGATAGGAAGTAAGTATCTGAAATAACGACAAACATAATATCACTGAGACAGGTTGTTTATTTGTTTAGAATTAAGCACAAAGCTACACACTGGGCTATCTTTACCCTAAACAACACGGGTATCGAAACCCGGTTTCTCGAGGTGTGCGTCCGTAGACATACCGCTGTGCCACTAGGGGAGCAAGACACTTTGAATATGGGATTTAATTTTGACAGTGTTCTAGTTATCGCTTTGTTAACAAAGTACAAATAATCGCCACAACATTAAAACCGTCGATTAATTTGACAAGCGGATTCACAGCTAAGGTGATATAGATGTCTGGTTAAGTTCATGCCCTTAATTATGATTACTGTTTGTTTGTTTTGGAATTTCGCACAAAGCTACTTGAGGGCTATCTGTGCTAGCCCTCCCTAAGTTAGCAGTGTAAGACTAAAGGGAAGGCAGCTAGTCATCACCACCCACCGTCAACTCTTGGGCTACTCTTTTACCAACGAATAGTGGGATTGATAGTCACATTATAACACCTCCACGGCTGAAAGGGCGAGCATGTTTGGCGCGACCGGGATGCGAACCCGCGACCCTCAGATTACGAGTCGCACGCCTTAACACGCTTGGCCATGCCGGGCCAATTATGATAACTAAACATGATAAGTGAGGATTAGGCGTCATAATGTGACAAGTCATTATTCTGTTCTTTTAAGAGTTATGTTGTTGTTGTTTTTTTACTTAGAAATATGCCATCCAATGGGTTAGCGCTAAGTTTTTATACTTACAAAGCTAAAACCTAGGAATCGATTTCCGCGGTGGAGAAAGCGAAAATAGTTCATTGTGTATGTTTGTGATAAAACAACAACAACAACAGAAAGAAAAAACGTAAACCAATCCGACAACATGATAATTAACAAAACTGAAACTTTTCGAATATTGTCAGATGTGTGTTATTTCTATAGTAAAGCCACATCGGGCTCTCTGCTGAGTCTATCGAGGGGAATTAAATCCCTGATTTTAGCGTTATAAACCCGTAGACTTACCTGCTGTACTATCGGGGACATAATCGGATGAAAACGATATTAACATATAAATTTTTGCTCGTTTTTTTTTTAATTTCGCGCAGAGCTACACTAGGGCTATCTGCGTTAGCCGTCCCTAATTTAGCAGTGTAAGGCTAGAGGAAAGGCAACTAGTCATCACCACCCACTGCTAACTCTTGGGCTTCTCTTTTACTAACGAATAGTGGGATTAACCGTAACATCATAACGCCCCTACGTCTGAAAGGGCGAACATGTTTGGTGTGAAGTGGATTCGAACTTGCGACTCTCAAATTATGAGTACAGTGCCTTAACCACCTGGCCATGTCGGGCCTTTAAATTAGGTATGGATTGTAGTACTTTTCATTAGAAGTAATGGCCTTCTTAATATGACAGAATCCACCTTTAACTTATTTAGCAGGTGTATGTTAAGAGTTCTTTATTTACGAGTGTGCAGTCATTGAGACAGTTCACATAAGGATCTTAAAGAGAAAAGGCAGAACACAGAACCAGCTTATTACACCCACACTGTTCACTTCTCTGTGTGCATATTCATGGTCGGTTACCATTAACCAGTTGTAAAGTTTCCACTCAACTGCCTGTGTATTCATAGTCGGTCATTGTTAACCAATTGTTAAGTTTCCACTTAGCTGTCTGTATATTCATGGTCGGTCACCATTAACCAGTTGTAAAGTTTCCACAAAGCTGCCTGTATATTCATGATCGGTCATCATTAACCAGTTGTAAAGTTTCCACAAAGCTGCCTGTATATTCATGATCGGTCATCATTAACCAATTGTGAAGTTTCCATCAAGTGCCATCCGAACTTATACTAATCAAAAAGGTTCGGAGCACATTTAAATGCCATGTATGGTTTATAAATAAGCGCCTTTTCAAAATACCCACATTTATATATGTTAATGCTATAAACTAAAACATGTTTAGCTTCTGTACCAATCTGTGGTATCCCAGCTGGCCTGATGAGCCTTGGTGTCAGGAAAAGCCTTGCAGGTACTGAATGTAACAGATATAATGCAGTGTGTGGTAATGTACATTCAAATACTCATATGGTTTAATGATGACATTCGATATTACACAATTTAGAATATATTTATATAAGCGATAGTTTGTTGGAATATTCCCTAACTTTCTGGGTAATTCCTACCTTCACCCAAGGAGTAAAATGAAATCTTTTTTCGTCCAAAATGTGGTATTATTACTATAGTATTAGCACAACTATAAATATGTTACATTACATTTTGAAATACCTTAAACACTTATATATTGTTTTGTACTGATGTAATCAGATGTGTTTTCATATAGCAAAGCCACATCAGACTATTTGCCAAGTCCACCTAGTGGAATCGAACCCCTGATTTTAGAGGCGTAAATCTGTAAACTTACCGCTGCACTAGCGGGGGACGTTAAAGTGGGTTACACTACCTTCTGAAATACTTTAGATACGTAGATGTGAAGGTTCATATTGGTATAATAAGGTAGTTAAGAAACTCATGATACGCGAGGTGAATGAGCACATGAGACACATGTCTATTATTTGTTATCTTTCAATTATCATAGCAAATGCTTAATGTGAAAGTGACAACCAGTAACAAGAATATCTCCCAGAAAAAGATCATATCTCCCTTCTACCATGATAACAGGGCAGTGCATTTCCACTAAACAAACAGGAGCCAATGTTAGCATCTGAGAAAAAGTCTTTAGAACGAACACGACTTAACCACGTGGTGTTTGTCGGGGTTGTTTCTTTGGTCACACGTTTTACTCCAAGACGGCTTTCTCAATCTTCAACGCAATATTTTGGTTTTCAATTTCTTCTGCCTTTAACTGTGAATTTAATGCATTTCGGTCAGATACCGACAAGACACGGTCGTTGTCCTCAGGAACTTCCGTCTTTGTTTTATTGGCCACGCGTTACCCTTTATACCGGAACCGACGAGTAATAGAAAGGACAATAAATGTGTTATGGTCGAAAAGTGGCATTGCAACGTGTGTGTGGCCCGAACAACGTTCTGAGATTTTTTTCTCTTCTCAGATCTTTCCGCCAGCCTAGGAAACGTAGGGAACGAACCACTTGGCATTTCAACAAACACGTGTTTTGTCCTACAGCTGTTCAGTATCGAGGAATAACACTTCCACAAGTACACGTCCATCTAGTGGCAAGTTGATTCAGTTTCCTCAAAGAATATGGTGTAGGTCAGGATCTGGAAGAGAATATCTTATGGTCACTAGGGTTAGGTGGTTCCAGCTACGTGTGATATAAATGAGGTGCTCTTAATGGTCATTCAGTAGATTAGGACCAGGTGGTTAGGAAGATAGACTCACAATCTTTGGGTTCAAAACCTCGTTTCGCCAAAGATGTTCTCCCTTTCATTCGTGTGAGCATTATAATGTGACGGTAAATCCCACTATTCGTTGATAAAAGAGTAGCCCAAAAGGTGGTGACAGATGGTGATGACTAGAGGGAATGCAGCAGCTAGTCATCATTACCCACCACCAACTTTTGGTCAGCGCAGATAGTTCTCGTGTAACTTTGCGCAAAATTACAAACAAAGAAATTCAATACAGTGGCATTTTATTGTCCTTTTAAGCAATTTCTTTCTTTGTAGTCGAGTTTAGTTAATACTGCTATACATACATACATATATTACCTAGATATTTAGGTAATATTGCCAGACACATACACACACACACATATATAGATTACCTAAGTACTTAGGTAATATTGCCATACATATGTGTGTGTGTGTATATAACCTAGTTATTTTTAATTAGTATGTGTGTGTTTTCTTATAGCAAAGGCACATCGGGCTATCTGCTGAGCCCACCAAGGGGAATCGAACCCCTGATTTTAGCGTTGTAAATCTGTAGACTTACCGCTTTTAATTAGTAACTATTCAGTATGATATTATATCGGTTATTCACATGCATTTCTAAATATAAATCTAAGTTCAATAAACATCATTATAAGATAGTAAATCCGTCACACTAGCTCCTTAATGTTTGATTCATTCTAAATTCTCGATCATTTGACAGAAGCAATGTTACAAAGGGTATTCTTACCGGTAGAGGATTTTTGAGAGGTTTTTCCGAGAAAATATATTACTGTAGCAAGATTGGTAAACGATTAGAGCCAAGACGAGCATTGTCTATATCAAATGGTTCTGAAAAAAATACCCCATTTGAATTTACAAAGTTGTTGTTGTTTTGAATTAAAATGGACTATCTGTGCTCTGCCCACCACGGGTATTGAAACCCGATTTTTAGCGTTGTAAGTCCGCAGATATACCGCTGAGCCACTGGGGAGCATTTACAAAGTTAAATCCATGGTTAAGAAAGAGAAGCTTCTGACCCCAGTGACCGTTCAAATTAAGCTGGACATATCTCTAGGTAACGTTAATAAGAAAGTAAACAAACACTTGATCAAACATTCAGAAACTTCAGCAACAACTTGAACAAAAATGGCGTAAAAGTTGAAAACACAGTAATCCCAACTGAGCACATGTTGGTAATCCAGAGTCTTCCTCGTAATAGTTTCAATAAGCTTTGAACTCATGGTCTGCCTAAACCTTTTCTTTGAACTGCTGTAGTTCATCCGCAACCTATAGAAAGTGATATTATGAGTCGATTAACACTAATCTTGCAATTCTGTGCAGATAACTACGATGTCAGACATTACTTTGTAATCAAAGTCACACTAGTGGGGTTAAAAATGGTTGTTGTTCTATCTCTCTCCTACCTTCAGAAAGATGGTTCATCACATTCATACAAAACAATTACAAATAGTAATCAAGTCAATAGCAGTATTTATATGCCTTTGCTAAATAGCAAAACTGAATTGGTTCTGTGGAGGCATTTGCTACCCCTCTTTTGTATTTTTTTTTTAAACTGACGATGGATTAGTAATTTTAAGAGGAACAGGGGACGTAAAACTTCGTTCCAATAAAGTTTAATTAGTTCATGTATTTATATTCATTTAAAGTTTTCATCGCTACCAAGTGTAGTTTATTCTGGAGAGTTCTCATCACTACTAAGTTTTGGTTTATTCTGGAGAGTTCTCATCACTACTAAGTTTGGTTTATTCTGGAGAGTTCTCATCACAACCAAGTTTGGTTTATTCTGGAGAGTTCTGATCACAACCACGTTTGGTGCAACCTGGAGAGTTCTAATCACTACCAAGTTTGGTTTATTATGAAAAGTTCTAATCACTATTAATTTGTAATTTCCTGGAGAGTTCTCATCAATACCAAGTTTGGTGTATCCTGAAGAGTTTTATTACTACTAATTTGATGTATTCTGGAAAGCTCTTATCACTACCAATTTGGTGTATTTTGGAGATGCAGTACCTGACCGTTATTGTTAAGTGATATATTAGATATAAGGCAGCTATTCAACAGCGCCTCCTATCAAATATAATATTACTCTAATCCAGTAAAAATTTTACCACCATTCTTAAAACGTGCCCACGGTCCCAAAGTGAAGTACACGATTTTGCAGCAAAGGGACGCGAATTATGGGTCCTTAGACACTCAACTTAATACACTAGTCACCACGCCACGTGCGGCCAGAGTTGATGAGAAAATTTGAAAGAACCTCCTTATATTCTATATTCATCGTCAAAAACGTCGGGTTATCTGTGTAAACTAGGTGATACAAGGGATTTATATTGTAATGTAAATCTACACACTGGGATATTTGTGTTCTTTCTACAACTGGTGTTTGATCTTCAGGTTTTTGTATCGTTGTGAATTCGTAAACTACCGCCGCTGTATCGTAGGATCCATAAAACAGAGAGACTAGAGCGAAATAGTATAATGGTTGTTATTAGGCACAGCGATTTAAAGAGGGCATAACTGAAATAACTATTTATTTAATGCAGTTGATGCCAACTAACATAAAATGTCACAGCTTCGCTGAAGGCTTCAAAGAGTTCCTCATGATTCACAGGGGACTCAATGTATCAGTAAAGTTCCTTCATTACCCCTAGTTACTTGTATAGCTAACTCAGGGGGGTTGTACCCGAAAAGGGATTGGTTAGGGCGTCCGTCCGCGGGATACTTGAACACGAACGCGAATTGGATCCCGCTTGTCTGAGAGTAAAAGTACGAACATAGTTTCAAACATGGCGGTACCCTAATTCTGAGGGGACCAGAACACTATATTCGTTGCCATGGTTATATTCAGCGACGTGACCTTCTGGGGAGATGTTTTAACCTGTATAACAAAGGAGATTAGGATACGCTCAGACGTACCCGGAGCCCGTCTACTACTGTTGGTTGTGCTAGCTTCCAAACTGTATAGGAGGACTTTGTTTGTAGTTTAACACAAAACTACACAATTTGTGCTAGGCTCGAAACCCGTTTTCTAGTGTTATAAGTGAGCAGACGTACCTCTGTGCCAGAGGGGTAGGTAGCAGGGCGTTGAAAAGGCTAGCTGGACCAAAACACAATTATACAAAGTATAATTTCATACGTGCGTTCGTTGTTAAGCACAAAAGCTACACAATGTGCTATTTGTGGTTTGCTCACCGCGGTTATGAACTTAATTTGTAGCGGAACAAGCCTTCAGGTGTTTTGTCAAGTTCTTGTACAAAGTTATGAGCTAAATTAATAATGTTTATTAACATATTTATTACGTATTAAAGTCATTAACAGAAAACACAGTTAATTACAAAATTTTATAAATCGTTTGTAAGAAAAGTGTTTTTTTTATATTTTAGAAAAGAATTAATTCTATAATTTTATAAGTGTATACAAGTAAATCTTGTTCATGTTTTACAGGTATCAGATTTCAAGGAGGGCCAAGCGACAGGAAGCCCAACTACGCCATTATGCCACTGCCCCCAACAATAACACCACCTAGTGGTGGTCTCCAAACTATGTCAAGCCTGAACTCTTCGGCGTCGAATGCATCATATTTCGAGGCCAAATACGGCATCCAATAAAAAACAGGAATGAAGACACAACAGTTATTATTTACCTTTGAATAAACAAGTATTGTAAGCATGGTAAAGTGGTTCCAATTAGCTTCAAACTCTTACTGTTCTACTGGTGGTGTTTCTAGCTTCGTCAGAAAAGCTTCTAGATGTTACACTTCTGGAGAACCAACATCAAATTCGCGCTTTTTCATTTAGTTTAAATACTCATTTCCTTTTTCAATGTGTTTATAGCGTCTGGAAAAACCAGGGAAAAAAATGTGCGAGATTTTACGAGATGTCACTTGTTTTATTGCTGCTAGATTAGTATACTCATTGCAAGCATTTTTAGCAGAAAAAATCTAATTTTTGTTAATAACGTTGCCAGTGTTCACGGTAACCTTTAAAGTTCGACGAGTGAAAATCGTTACCAGAAAATATTGCGGAATGAATAATATAAATATGTGTGTGTGGGTATTAAGACAAAACACCAGAAACATTTGTTATATAATAATTAGTTGTGTTTTTTTTAATACATCATATCGAATGTAAGCTCAAAACACGAATTTAGCAAATAAAAGTTAATATTAACTCAATTTCTGGAAAGGTGTGGAAGAATTACGAATCAGTTGTTAGTTGTTACAAGTGTAATGACATTAACTTAAGCGTTTGATGAAACCCAAGTACAAAGCGTTTAGTGTAGGTTAAAAAAACAACAACAGTAATTTCAAATAGCTAGGTCTGTGAGCTCTTTATTTAGGATTTAAATTTCCACTTAGCGCAAACCATAGCGACGCTAAATATTTCCCTGTTGTAATATATATGCAAAAAAATCACTGATTATTATTTCCCTGTTGTATTTTTTACGGTTTAGTAACAACACACTTCGTTTGTTTGTAGTTTGCTACAACCAGTCAAATCAAATAACAAATCTATTAAATTCATTAACCAAAAAATCTGGGACAAATTATTGCACAACTTAATCGTACTTATAAACCAGTTCTATACAGTGATAAGAACAGGTTTTATAATTGACAAATTAATTACATAAATATTATCAAATTATCAGGATTAAAACTGCATTTTTAAAGATCGAAAGCTAACAAGTTAAAGTTAATAACAGTTGAGTTTAACGGTTGTTAATACGATACGCAATTAAATCTTTAAACGTTTACGTTTTCGAAAATTAATCATTTGGTTACTTGTTTATTTTAGCCGTATGCCTTAAGATGTTTCATAGTAAAACTTCCCACATAAATCAACAGAAATGCTTATATAAAATAGTATTACATATTAATATGTCTCTAGAAAAACATTTAGTTTATCGCGATATAAAATATTATATTTTGCTCTAGTCATCTCCTACAAACACGAGACAAAGAGAAACGTAAATCCATTTACTGAGAACTAGGCCTTGTTTCTTTAAGTTTGTATTATTTACTAAAACGTAGTAGCGCTGTTTTCTTCTTTCATTGATGTAATCTAAATCTGGTTTTAAAATTAATTAATTAGAGTGAAATTCATCAGTAACTTTACATACGAACAAAAATAATTATCTGTGGAATATATCCCCACTCCTAAATAAAAAAAAACCAACTACAACAACACAAACAAGCAAAACAAATAACAGAGCAACTTCCATTAAAGTAGCAAGTATTTTCCATTTTTTAGAGCAGTTCCTACCTTAATCAAATGTTTATTTAAGTTTAAATAACTTAAATGAAAACTGAATTGTCATCTAAGCCCTGATTTAAATAGTTTTTTGTTATCGTAAAGTAAAAATGTTATCTATTGCTTGGTCGTGTTGTCCACAGATGTTTGAGATATTTCTCACACGTATATCCTTTAGAATGACGTCATGCAAATACCAGGGTATAACCAGTATTTAATTGGTAATGAAATAATACTGTTCTTTATGTACATAAATGAGCCTTATTTGTCATATTTTGACTCCCACTGAAGTATTAACAGTACACGAAGGGGCTTATAACTCTAAAACCAGGATTCGAACCTTGTGAGCACTCCTCAGGTTCCACATTGGGCAATTTTGCAGTTCAGTAAAAAGAGAAGTGAAGTGTCATTTCACGTTAAAATTGTCAGCAAAAAGTCCGATGTCTAATAGTAAATTGACAATGACTGACGTCATAATGAAGTGGTTTTATTTTGGAGAACTTACAATATGTTTCGATAGAACACTGGTCTGAAAAAGAGAGACCAATATTCAGCTGTAACATTTAATATACTTCCCAGAGTATAACAATTTATCTAATGTTATATATCGTGTTTGTCAGTTTACTCTTATATTAACATAATATGTTTCCACATGCAACAAAAATCCTATGTTTAATAGTAGTACGTGAATAATAATCATTTAATAGGATACGCTGAGTTAAAAATATAGTTGTAAAGCTTTGTATGTTTTACTTTCTTACGCGCATAATAAAAACAAGTGTATCTTACACATTGTTTGTTTGTTTGTTTTTGAATTTCGCGCAAAGCTACTCGAGGGCTATCTGCACTATCCGTCCCTAATTTAGCAGTGTAAGACTAGAAGAAAGGCAGCTAGTCATCACCACCCGCCGCCAACTCTTGGGTTACTCTTTTACAATGAATAGTGGGATTGACCGCGCGTTATAACGGCTGAAAGGGCGAGCATGTTTGGTGCGACGGAGATACGAACCTGCGACCCTCTTTATACATTGAGTAGTCTCTCTGTATCTGATAGGAATGTGTTAAAATACTACAAATGTTGTTTGAATATTTGTGTATAGAAGCCTTTAACTTTTGTTGTGCATTGTTTATTTCTTGAACTAGTCGTTTTAAGATACAAATCACATTAAAAGTATGTCTCAGCTTCACCTGAAAACTGCCTGAGAAAACGTTATCAGTCTCATTAAAAAATAAGCAATTAGTACTATGTGAACAGCTGTTATTTCGTACTTTTTAACATCTTAAGGCCTGGCATGGCCAAGCGCGTAAGGCGTGCGACTCGTAATCCGAGGGTCGCGAGTTCGCGCTTGCGTCGCGCTAAACATGCTCGCCCTCCCAGCCGTGGGAGCGTATAATGTGACGGTCAATCCCACTATTCGTTGGTAAAAGAGTTGGCGGTGGGTGATGATTACTAGCTGCCTTTCCTCTAGTCTTACACTGCTAAATTAGGGACGGCTAGCACAGATAGCCCTCGTGTAGCTTTGTGCGAAATTCAAAAAACAAACATCTTGACATTAGCGATGCAAGTTTGACATTAGTATTTTAAAATAAATTGACTTTTAAATGCTTTTGAAGTAGAGTTAAGTAAAGCCTTTGTCTTCTGTTAATTGTTGTCTAAGTACGTTTAAATAAGGCACTTAACTCTCAAACGAAAGTGGTGTAATTTAGAAATATATCGCTTCGATAAACAATTAACTTATTTCTGTGAGGGCTCTGCTGTTAAACTAAGAATTATTTTGTGTTCAACTTTCTTGACTAAGATCTCAGAAATATACCAATAGGAATTGTAGAATCCAATTTCAAAACGAATACCGCGGTTTCATTAACGTATTTAAAAACAAACAAACTTGGAGGCAAATCATTGATCTTTTTAAAGAATTGTTCAAAAATACACGTGGTGTAGAACGTCGAATGTTAGCGGAAGGAAGCGCAACAGCTCATAAATGACATCATAACATCTTCCTCTCACGAAAAATATTGAACAATAAAAACCTAAAGGCGTTTCAAAATATGCAAATATATGCGTGTATATATACATATATATAATTTTAAAGAATATGCTAATTAACTGGTATAAAGACATGTTTTTCAACTACCTAATTAATTGCTTATATAACATCTAAATAGTGTGAAAAACCACTTAGATTTCTTTAAGTAGTTCCGGTATTAGTACTAAAGTAGACGTGGAAGTCAGTAATAACATACCAGCGATATGTGATTGTGTGAACCTCTTTCTGTTTATTTAATCAACTGATTGTGCTATGCTCAAAGATTTAACTGGTACATGTATGTACAGTACTGTAGTAAATAAAATAATGAGATTTTTCTGTTTTGGTATTTTTTTCTGTTGCGGTTGTTTCAATGAATATAGAACGTATTCTATCACTTAAAGGACTTTTTTAATAAGTTTGTTTCTTAGCATTCTTCAAAATTCAAACATAATATCTGCATAAAATACTGAAATTCAATATGAAAATTCAATGTGTCACAGTTTAACGAATTTGAAGTTAAAAAGAGAACTTTCACTCGCTTCTACGTTTATAATACAGTCACATACAGGAGGCGCGGCATGGCCAGGTGGGTTAAAGTGTTTGACTCGTAAGCGAGTGTCGAGGGTTCGAATCCCCGTCACATCAAACATGCTCGCCTTTTCAGCCGTTGGGGCGCTATAAGGTGATGGTCAATCCCACTATTCGTTGGTAAAAGAGTAGCCCAAGAGTTGGCGGTGGGTGGTGATGACTAGATGCCTTCCCTCTAGACTTACACTGTTAAATTAGGGACGGCTAGCGCAGATAACCCTCCAGTAGCTTTGCGCGAAATTCAAAACAAACCGAACCACTCAGATATGGAAGAGTGACTGTTATCCAAATGAGCGGATACTAAAATTAAGGTTAATATACCTTACTTTCGTTTCCAGCTTTAATAATTTCTGTAACGTAACTTACTGTCAGAGAATAAGATTAAAGTGCACTCATTAAACGCTAGAATTTAAAAGTCATTAATTATTATTATTTATTAATTATGAAGTTCGTGAATATCACACAAAAGATTTATGCTGTTTACATTCGCTAAGAACGAAGCATTATTATGTCATCGCTAACAGAAAGTGTTTGTCTTGTTTTTTTAATTTTGCGCAAAGCTATACGAGGGCTATCTGCGCTAGCCTTCTGGAATGTAACAGTGTAAGACTAGAGAGAAGGCAGCTAGTCATCACTATCCACCGTCAATTCTTGGGCTACTCTTTTACCAACAAATAGTGAGATTGATCGTCACTTTATAACGCCACCACGGCTGAAAGGGGGGAGCATGTTTGGTGTGACGGGGATTCGAACCTTTGACTCTCAGATTACGATTGTCTTAACCATGTTGTCATGCCAAGTCCTTACAGAAAGAGAAAGTTGATGTAAATGAAACTAGCTTCAAAAGCGATAGATTATAAATTTTTTCGATCAAAGTTACTTCAATAGATATTTTTTTCAAAATTTGCTTAATATAATATCCTGAATGAATAATTATCATTAATTATATATTGTTTTCACCAGGTAAGGTGAAATTCTGATTGAATTTATTTTAATAATTTATCTTTCGAAACATTTTTTATATTTGAATTTTTAAAAATAAGTATTTATGTATCTCATTCTTGTCTGTATTTCTTCTCTAGACAAACCACTGAATTTGCTAATTGTTTATCTACATCTTTTTAAAATCATCTCAGTAAGTTTTGTGAAAATATTAAACTAAATAAACTTCTTTAATGATTAATAACACCACCTTTTGTTAACTAATAATGTATTGACATAACAAAGTGAAGTATCCAGATAGTGTGGAATATATGGTTGATTGATATAACAAGATGAAGTATCCAGATAATGTGGAATATATGGCTGATTGACATAACAAGGTGAAGTATCTAGATAATGTGGAAAATATCGTTGATTGACATAACAAGGTGAAGTATCCAGACAGTGTGGAATATATGGCTGATTGACATAACAAGGTGAAGTATCTAGATAATGTGGAAAATATGGCTGATTGACATAACAAGGTGAAGTATCTAGATAATGTGGAAAATATCGTTGATTGACATAACAAGGTGAAGTATCTAGATAATGTGGAAAATATGGCTGATTGACATAACAAGGTGAAGTATCCAGATAATGTGGAATATATGGCTGATTGACATAACAAGATGAAGTATCTAGATAATGTGGAAAATATCGTTGATTGACATAACAAGGTGAAGTATCCAGACAGTGTGGAATATATGGTTGATTGACATAACAAGATGAAGTATCTAGATAATGTGGAAAATATGGTTGATTGATATAACAAGGTGAAGTATCCAGACAGTGTGGAATATATGGTTGATTGACATAACAAGGTGAAGTATCCAGACAGTGTGAAATATATGGTTGATTGATATAACAAGGTGAAGTATCCAGATAGTGTGGAATATATGGTTGATTGACATAACAAGGTGAAGTATCCAGACAGTGTGAAATATATGGTTGATTGATATAACAAGGTGAAGTATCCAGATAGTGTGGAATGTATATGGTTGATTGACAATGAAGTATCAAGATAGTGTGAAATATATGGTTGATTGATAAGAAGTATCCAGACAGTGTGGAATATATGGTTGAATGACATAACAAGATGAAATCTCTAGATAATGTGAAATGTACGACAATAACTATTTCCTTGACTGGCACAACAGAGAAAAATATCTAGATACCGTGTAATATATGATTGATTGATATAACAAAGTGAAAAAAATCTAGATACCGTGGAATATATGGTTGATTGACATAACAAGGTGAAATCTCTCGGTACTGTGTAAAACATGACAGTAATTATTTCCTTGATTGACATAACGAGGTGAAATCTCTAGATACCGTGGAATATATGGTTGATTGACATAACAAGGTGAAATCTCTCGGTACTGTGTAAAACATGACAGTAATTATTTCCTTGATTGACATAACGAGGTAAAATCTCTAGATACCGTGGAATATATGGTTGATTGACACAAGAAGGTGAAATATCTGGATACCGTGGAATATATAGTTGATTGACATAACAAGGTGAAATCTCTAGATGACGTGGAATATATGGTTGGTTGACATAAGAAGGTGAAATCTCCAGATGACGTGGAATATATGGTTGATTGACATAAGAAGGTAAAATCTCTAGATACCCTGGAATATATGGTTGATTGACATAAGGTGAAATTTGTCGGTACTGTGTAAAACATGACAGTAATTATTTCCTTTATTTCTTGGCCCACTTTTTTTTATATAAACACAATGTTTTAGAGCTAATATTGGCTATATTATGTTCTACATATTTCATAAATAATTCGTTTTTTTAAAAAGACATAAGCTAACGTTTCAGGTGTGTTTGAGATTCTTCAAGTATTAAACAATAACTTTACATAAGGTCTGATGAAAGGAGAAGGTAGTCGACGGATTATAAATTCTTGAAATGCACGTGGAGAAGAAATAAGTTCAATTAATTTATTTCCGTGAAAGGCTTAGCTGTCCATACGACAAACTGTCGACCTATGAGAAAACACTTGGAAATTAATCACGATTTGTAAACACATTTCAAAATAACAATTGTATTTATATTTATTACAACTGCTAAAATAAGTAATATTGTTATACACAGATGATTATTAAAACGAGAGTAAAAGTGGAAACGAGGTTTTAAACGATCAAGATGAGGGCGACAAAGTGATTAGGTATTAATGTGTTTGGAGAAAAAAAGCCATAAATCAAAGAAAAACGCTCATTGGTTAACACGACTGTGATGTAAGAGAGCAACGGCAAACACACGAGAATGATTGGTTAAGAGGTTTATTACGAAAAACGATCAAAATAAAACAACGTGATCAGATAACACTGATGTGGTGTATAAAGGCGCGTGTGTTTTTTTTCTTATAGCAAAGCAACATCGGGCTATCTGCTGAGCCCAATAAATAAAGGCTTAAATATAAATAAATATATATTTGTAAGCTGAATTATTATAAATACAAACATAAGCGAGAATAAGAAGTAATTTATTGTAGTTGTTAACGTCAATATATTTGTTGGATTTAACTATGTAATGCTATTATTTTAACATATACAAATTGTTTTTGTACGTTGAGGGACGATATAAAGAAGATATTCGGTCATAATTTATGCCTCAACAAACGCTTCAAGAATAAAGAAAACCATTATAACTTAAAGACAAATTACATTCCTCCGTCTGTATAAGACGTATATGTTGTACTAAACGTATTTTTGAGGCCAAGCATGGCTAGGTGGGTAAAGGCATTCGACTCGTATTCTGAAAGTCGCGGAGTTCGAATCTCCGTCGCATCAAACATGTTCGCCCTTTTAGCCATATGAGCGTTATAATGTGACGATCAATCCCACTCTTCGTTAGGAAAATAGTAGCCCACGAGTTGGCGGTGGGTGGTGAAGACTAGCTGCCTTTCCTCTAGTGTTACACTGCTAAATTAGGGACGGCTAGCGCAGATAGTCCTCGAGTAGCTTTGCGCGAAATTAAACAAACAAACATATTTTCAGGTGAAACGATAGATCTTTTAAATTGTTACTAGAGAAGTGATTCTGAGAATAAAAAAAACACGTTGAAAATTGTATAGTCGGACGAAAGCTGTGAGTTTAGTGTTATCTTATAATTATTTATGAACTCCGCCAGGATTGTAAGTTGTCGAATCCCGCGCAAAGCTACTCGACTGCTGTCTGTGTTAACTGTACCTAATTTTAAAGTGATGAACCAGAGGAAAGGCAGGTTAGACAACAACACCCACTGTTAACACGTGAGATTCTATAATCGAATAGTGGTATTTTACGGTCCCTGTCTTACAAAGCACCAACGGATACCAACTATGGAGCGCTATTTCTTTCTTTTATTTTATTTTTAGCGGTAATGGGGCACAAACCGAAGAACTACAGTCCACGTCTGACCAGAATTCAGCAAAGAAGGTGTGAAGATTCGAATCGCAAGACCTAATTTCACTGATTAAATACTGTGTTGAAAACTACATTGTAAGAGACAAAGATAATAATACATTTTATAAAGCATGTGTCGAAGTTTGAGCTCAAAACCTCTTTTCACAACAGCAATATCAAAGCGATTGCTAAGAATAAATGTTTTATTCTTAATACGAGACAGGAAATAGACATTTAAAATTAAGAAAAGTAAATTTTACTATACACCTTGACATCCAACCAACATTATATTTAACCAACTATTTAGTAGCGGCTTCTTTTATTCTTGCTAAGTATCCTGTTATTCCTCCTGCTACTTATCCTAGTATGTATGTATTAAAAGGGCTATAAAAATTTGGTTTGAAACTTTTCAAAGCTTGTCGTACCTAATTCAGCAGAGATAGTCTAGGTTTGGTTTGTTTTCAATTTCGCGCAAAGCTACACGAGGGCTATCTGCGTTGGCCGTCCATAATTTAGCAGTATAAGACGAGAGGTAAAACAGTTAGTCACGGCCACCCACAGCCAAATCTTGGGCTATTCTCTTACCAAGGAAGAGTGGGATTGACTGTAACATTATAACACGCCAACGGCTGAAAAGGCAAGCATGTTTCATGTGACGGGGATTCGAACCCTCGACACTCAGATTACGAGTCGAACACTTTAACCCACTTGGCCATGCCGCGCCTCCTGTATGTGAGTGTGCGGGCGAGCATGTTTTGGTGTGACGGGAGATAGTCTAAGAGAAAGGCAACCAGCCAACACTATCCATTACCAACTCAAAGGCTACTCTTTTATCAACGAATATTGGGATTGTCTGTCACATAATAATGCCACTTTGACTGAAAGGGCAGAATGTTTGGTGACAGGGATTCGAGTCCGCTACCCTCAGATTGCAAATCAAGCGCCCTAAAAGAAAGGCAGTAATGCCAGTACGATTTATTTATCCATTATTATTTATAAATTAATTGCAAAACAAAGATTTTAAATTCTTTTCTAATTTATCTTGAAACAAGATTAAAAGAAACGACCATGAAGTACTTTTTTTCGAGTTACTCTTGGTGAATTAGACTGGTTTCCGAAATTACTATATCTTACGAGTATCTTATAAGGGTTAACTAAGAGAAGTTTAAGTAATTACTTATTAATTTGTGTCTTTTGTAAATTCAAGTGAAACATAAGTGGTCTTTTTTGATTCATTCATTATTACTGTCTGAGACCAAACATATTTTTCCAACACATACCATTTGTCTTGCTTATTATTTGGTCTGTTGGTTAGGGAGTTTACTTGCAATTTATAGGTCGTGGAAAGACAGCAGTATACAGACCAATTGTTTGTAGAAACATCTAGCATGTTCCACCATCAATAAACCATTCCTTATGGCTATAAATCGTTGTTAAACTCCACATTGTACAGATGTTCTCAGGGTTGGGAGCTGTTAATGTTTTAGACAAGTATGTTAAGCCTTTTTTTTACATACTGATAAGTTTATAGTGCTATGAATTTTCCAGAATTTTCTTTTTTCCCAATTACATACGCTCTTCTTCGAAATTCTTGCACGTGATCAAGGATACTGAAAAGGAAGTCAGAAGTCCTTGAGTAATAAGAAATCTTCGCCCTCCTATTGTCTCATACCTGTTACCTAATCTCTTACAAGTTATTCCTATATCTTTGTTATCTTTTTCTCGATTGCCTGGAAACTGAAGCTGTTGTTGTAGGTTGTGAAACTTTTACATTCTCGTATAATATAGATTTTATGGGATTTTGTAATTTTCATATCATAACAAGGCAGTTTTTGTGCTTAGACTTTCAAATCACTTAAACATATCACAATTATTTATTGAGAGGATTACAGATATATTGGTATTTTTCTTATGCGAAAATATTTTCCGTGAAGACGTCCATTCTTCACTTCAGGGTCAACATAGTGCTATCGAATACCCTCCCTTTGGTGTCATCTCGCTACCTAGGTAACACCAAGAAATTTAAATATATAGTTCTAATATATACGGATGTGGTTGTTGCACGTAACTACTTTGCATGATTAAATCGTTTTAAAATATCATATTCGATTCTTTGTTTTTTTATTTAGAAAGATCTTAGCACCTGGTGATTCCTATTGTATCTACGCAGGTAATGTTACTAAACGGAAGAGAAATACTGACGTTTTTTATCCATCTATTCAATTTGATGTACCTTATAAACGTGAATTAATGAATATCTGACTGTGGTTTACATTTCATTTTTCTCGAACTGGAAACGATTTTCCTCACCAATTGCTGTATTGCAATTGTACAGGAATAGTTTCACGTTGTCTTCGTAATTCTCACAAGAATGGCTGTTGATCAAAATCAGACATTCTCAGAATCTGGATCTTGTGCCACTTGTTTGAAATACTCGGATCTCATGCCAGAATTTGGATCTTGTGCCACTTGTTTGAAATACTCGGATCTCATGTCCGAATCTGGATCTTGTGCTACTTGTTTGAAATACTTGGATCTCATGTCAGGATCTGGATCTTGTGCCACTTGTTTGAAATACTCGGATCTCATGCTAGAACTCTGGATCTTGTGGCACTTGTTTGAAATACTCGGATCTCATGCCAGAATCTGTATCTTGTTCCAGTTGTTTCAAATGCTCGGATCTTATGTCAGAATCTGAATCTTGTTCCAGTTGTTTAAAGTGCTCGGATCTCATGCATGCCATGTTTGGATTGAAGCACGCTGCTGCTGTGCTAATACTGTTTCATCCAATCCAAATTTGATTGTTACTCTGCGCTATATTGCATCACTTCTAACTTCTTTTAATAAATTAGATTTTATCCAGTCTGCAGAGTGTGTATCTTTTTTGTTGCTAAGACATGAAATGCTTCAGCTACTGCTTAGCAGATGGTGGCCACATGAGTTTCATGCCAGAATTATTTTGTGGTCTCCTTCTATTTAACCTGTTCCTTAGTCTAAGCGTTTTATTTGATCATATATTTATGTAATTTCATGCTTTCTGTATACAAATTTGTTTTACTAATTTTTTTTACCTCTAGTTACAGCCTAACTTGATATATTTCTAACCAGAACCAAAACGTATACTATTTGTGATTCATTTAAGAATGAAACTGATACTCTAACAAAAGAAAGACAAATGAAAATAAACGTGAAACGGTGGCAGAAAAAGAAGTTTTGAATTGTATCATGTAGGTGGCGACAAGCAAAAACTGAATGCTTTAAAAATCGTATTAAATATGATAAGGGATACGAAACAATCCAAGTAACTGTAAAACGTCTTTAGCAAAAAGAAAAAGTCATCTCGATAATCTTAATAAAATTAAAGAAAGAGTCAAAGAAAGACAAAATAGTTATACACAATATCTGTTATTTATTTATTTGAAATATTTTGGTTATTTATTTGTTATTTATTTATTTGAACTATTTTGGTCTATTTATTTGTTATTTATTTATTTGAAATATTTTGGTCTATTTATTTATTTATTTATTTGAACTATTTGGTCTATTTATTTGTTATTTATTTATTTGAAATATTTTGGTTTATTTGTTTGTTTTGAATTTCGCAAAGCTACTCGAGGGCTATCTGTGCTAGTCGTCCCTAATTTTGCAGTGTAAAACTAGAGGGAAGGCAGCTAATCATCACCACCCACCGCCAACTCTTGGCTACTCTTTTACCAACTGGTAAGGAAATCCAGGAATATCAATAAAATCAGTTGAATAACTTCCAATATTATTATAAAATAACTTGGATGTGTAATATATCTCAGCATAGTAATAAAAAACTTGGATGTGTAATATATCTCAGCATAGTAATAAAAAACTTGGATATGTATTATACCTCAACACACTAGTAAAGTTGTACAATTCTAGGAAAGTCACATCAGATTCAAGTTTGTATTCTTAGCGTTACTGTTTGTTTAATTGTTATATAATTTTATAAAATGTTATTTGAAAATTTACTGATTTGATATGTAATTTATTTCAATTAAGTTGCTATATGTGTGTGTGTGTGTGTGTGTTTTACTGTAGCAAAGTCAAGTTGGGCTATCTGAGTCCACCGAGGTTGGTATAAAAATTTTGTAAAGTGATATGTAAACATATGTTTTATTTGAACATGATAATGATAAACTAAAACATTACGTTTAAACCAAGATTAGCAATAGAACATTTGAAGTAAACCAACGAAATTATTTAAAAATGACAAAGAGAATGAAATGCTTTGAGACTCCTAACTGTGGCTTCAGTAAGTACCGTACAAAATACAGTATTGATGGTTTAAATATGGTTCAAAAGGTTCGTACTTAATGTGGTCACCGAAGTACATTCAGGAGTTGAATGCACTTAACGGTACTCAACAATGTTATAAATGATGGCATGGGCCGCCTCTTCTATTATTTTGGGCCATATGTCATGAACTTATGAAACTAGACAAACGGACGACTTCGCTTTACGCATATATACACACATATTAGCAATGGTCGAACCTCAATATTCAATCACACAAGTGTAGTCCAAAAGTTGGCGACGGGTGCTGATGAGTGCCGCCCATCTGCCTATCAGGTGAAAATTTATTTACCTTTGTGTATGGACGAACTCCAAGACAAATATTTAAAAATATTATTAATATTTCATGTGTATTTTCGATCAGCTAACTATAAAACACACCAGTTCTAAGAATTTATGAGTAAAAGTAAATACGAATATGTCAACCACATTATGTCTGCTACATCCAGTGTTGACCAAACTTTTCTGATGTTTAGTTATGGTTAAGCTTTAGGTTCTATTTAGACCATGAACTTTCAGTATATATATAAATAAAAACGATGTAAGTGAATCTTACCTCAGCAAAGTGTCCCCTATCCCGTTTTTCTTCGTCTTCAGTAGTAACTTGGTTTGGTTTGTTCTGAATTTGGCGCAAAGCTACAAGAGGGCTATCTGCGTTAGCCGTCCCTAATTTAGCAGTGTAAGACTAGATGGAAGGCAGCTAGTCGTCACTACCCACTGCCAATTCTTGGGCTACTCTTTTACCAACGAATAGTGGGATTGACCGTCACATTATAACGCCCCCACAGATGAAAGGGTGAGCATGTTTGGTGTAACGGAGATTCGAACCCGAGACCCCCGGATTACGAGTCGAGTGCCTTAACCGCCTGGCCATGCAGGGCCGTAGCAGTAACTTTAAACCATGACTATGTATTCAATGATTGGTGGCTCAGTGTTAAGCTTATTCAATTCGCATTAAAGTTATTGTCTAAATTTTTCCCTAGTTGCGTTAACCAACAAACATGCTTTAAAGCATTCTTGGTTACAGTACCTTACATCAGTCGATCTTAGAGTAAACAATATAAAAGTAAAATGATTTTAATCGAAAAGGACATCATAGAACACTATATGAGTATCGTTTTTCATAGAAATATTAAATCTAAGGGTCATGTTAACGTTATTGTAAAGTGATTTTATTATTCATAGAGAGTACCAGAAGATATTTTGGTTGTCATTTGTTTATTTAGTAATAAGTTACGAGTGAATCTAATAATTTGCCAACCAAATTAATATCTTCTATATCCAGCCAGTGTCTACAAGAAATTTTGCAAAGTACAAGGACGACTTGAATTTGATGGACATGATAATGGTTAAGATGTTATTTATATCATTCATTGGTTACGGTGGACATAAAAATTGTCTAGGTATCATTTATATCATAGATTTGTTACGATGGACATAATAATGGAGGAGATATTATGTATGTGATACATTTGACAAGATAGACATAATAATAGTAGAGAGGTTATCTATATCATAAACTGGATACGATGGGCATAGTAATAGTCTATACGTTATCTATGTCATAAAGTGGATACCATGGACATAATAATGATGGAGATGCTCTTTATATTATAAATTGGATACGATGGATATAATGATAGTCTACATGTTATCTATATCATAAACTGGATACAATGGGCATAGTAATGGTAGAGCTGTTATTTATGTCATCAATTTCTTAAACAAGAGGTGTTTTGCTTTGAAATAGGTTACGTTGGTAAACTGAAACTTTTATTTTAATCACTTATCAACTACATACATACACAGCAGCAGTAGTTTTCAAGTTTATAAGTTTTCAGTTATTTGTATTAATGTCATATAACGCTGCCGTGGTTTTATATAAAACGCTGAAAGACTTGTACTTTATATTCATCTGTTCTGAACGTCACTATTAGCTGTAAATGCACTAATCCTATCTTTAAACCCATTATAAAGTTATGAGTGGATTCAATGTCTATTTTTATTGGATTGAATGCTCACATGTAAACCAAAAGTATATTTGTTAGTTTTTGGTTTTTGCCCTTTGACATAGCTTTAACCGTTTCATGCCCACTCAGAAGGTTTGTTGGCGCCAATATGTAATCTCTGAAGTCAAGAACAGCCATTGTTTCGGAGAGTGAGTGTTGAAGTTTCATATTACGGTTGCTACCCTTAGCAATCTAAACTCTATGGAAGGCTGGGAGAATTAATTGTTAGCGATAGCGTCGGTTCTTCTGACTGCCTTATCACTGATTGCTCAAACTAAGTCATGTTAAATTGACGAGCCCAAGTGTCAGATTGCTGTCTCAAAACTGACCCGTTGCGCCTCGCTACGCAGGGAAGTAAATACAAGGGCAACATATAAGAAATAAAAATAATAAAGGAGTATTTGGAGCGAGACCGGAGGTATTTGAAAGAATAACACATGCGCAAGAAGAGACGACACATATACTAGTTTCATAGAGGTCAAACAAACGGAGACACATGACAAATTAGTCAGGCTCGTGCACTAATGGCACAACGAGATGAGAGTCTTGATAAATGATTAAAAGTTTATAAAAAGAAAGACGTGGAGTAGCAGGCATATGAAACAAAAAAGATCCGACTCGTTTAACGGGATCTCGAACGAATGGTTAATAGTTTAATAGCGTTAATATGCAATGAGGTATAGTGTTAGTTTATATATGTGAAAACGGCTGGTATGGATGGAGAAAGCAGTATGTAGAGAAGCGAACATATTACTGTGGTCTATACTATGTAAAAATACACTGAGGTCTATACTATGTAAAAATACACTGAAGTCTATACTATGTAAAAATACACTGTGGTCTATACTATGTAAAAATACACTGAGGTCTATACTATGTAAAAATACACTGAGGTCTATACTATGTAAAAAATACACTGTGGTCTATACTATGTAAAAATACACTGAGGTCTATACTATGTAAAAATACACTGAGGTCTATACTATGTAAAAATACACTGAGGTCTATACTATGTAAAAATACACTGTGGTCTATACTATGTAAAAATACACTGAGGTCTATACTATGTAAAAATACACTGAGGTCTATACTATGTAAAAATACACTGAGGTCTATACTATGTAAAATACACTGAGGTCTATACTATGTAAAAACTACACTGACAAACACCACACCAACATTATTTATAAAATACAATGTGATAACTGCCACGACTTCTATATTGGAGAAACAAGTAGAAAAAATGGAAACCAGATTCAAAGAACAAAAAAAGTTACCTTCACACGTTTTCGAACACTGCAAATAAAATAGACACAACATAATCATAGAAAACACCCAAATACTAAATAAAGAAATCAATCATAAACAAACGCAAAATTAAAGAAGCCTTACTTATACAACAACTCAAACCCAAAATAAACCAAAACAAAGGAACACTTTTATACCTATGTTAATAAATATAATCAAACATCTAAGCATGCTCTCTACATTCTTACACTCAATTACACAACCGACTTCAAATATGTGGTCAGCTATCGGTCAGTGACCTTTTCTTTCTTTGTGAACCTGACGATGACCGAAGTAGGTCGAAACGCTGTTCGCTCCTCTACATACTGTTTTCTCTACTCATACCAGCCGTTTTTGCATATATAATTTTCTTCTCAACTAGTCATCACTAGACCCATCGCCAACTCTTGGGCTATTCTTTTACCAACGAATAGTGGGATTGACCGTCATATTATAAAGCCCCTTCGGCTGAAAGGGCGAGCATGTTTGGTGATGGGCAATGAGGTATGGTGTTAGTTTGAAATAAATTTAACCATACGTAGGTCTCTAACGAAACAAAGGGGCCTGGCATGGCCTAGCGCGTAAGGCATGCGACTCGTAATCCGAGGGTCGCGGGTTCGCGCCCGCGTCGCGTCAAACATGCTCGCCCTCCCAGCCGTGGGGGCGTTATAATGTGACGGTCAATCCCACTATTCGTTGGTAAAAGAGTAGCCCAAGAGCTGGCGGTGGGTGGTGATGACTAGCTGCCTTTCTTCTAGTCTTACACTGCTAAATTAGGGACGGCTAGCACAGACAGTCCTCGAGTAGCTTTGTGCGAAATTCCAAAAACAAAACAAACTAACGAAACAAAACACACGTGGCAGTAACTATTGGCAGACCCTTAACAAAGTTGTTCCTGAACTTCAAGCGTTTTGCTTTAGGAAGAAAGTTGCAACGTTATTGTCGAAACCGTTTTAGTTTTGTGTTTCGTAATTAAAGACATTGAATGTTTTAGACATTTTTGACGTTTTTTTTCACATCAAAGTTTTGTGTTTTCAGAAAGAAACTCGTTTTAGATTGAAACCAACCATTTGTTTGACTAATTTATGTTTTCCCACTTTCATTCGTTAATCCAATAGAGTATCGTATTGATAACGTAATTACAATTAAACTACCATGCAGTTCTCATGGTTTTCAGAGAGATGTGCTGTTTACAACCATATAAAGTTACTAGAGAGATGTTTCCCAACACGTAATTTTAATGAGATTTGCTAAAATTCCTTATTAAAAAAACAAATACTATCTACGTCAAGTAACTTTGATAGATCTGAGCTGACGTGTTTACAGAAAAAAAGTGTCATATATTTGTGTTATATAAAATAAAGTGTCTCCGTATCACACGACATCACTTCATGCAAACACGTTCGTCTTAGAGAGCGTAAAAAGTGAGACAGAATAATTAAGTTTTATTGCCAATCACGTGGTAGAGGTTACTGAGCTTTGCCCAATGAGATTAAATATATATATATATATACGATTTTTTTTCTGTATATGTTAATCTGTAGATACATGTGCACTTTAATGCAAGCTTGTGTGAAACAAAAGTTATTTTAATTATGAATATACTATTCTTCAACATTGTTTACATTAAGCTGATTTTTAAATACACTCACCTTTTACTATTTGGTATTAATTAGTACAATATTTTATAGATATTTGGGACTATATTCGTAACTGATGCATTGCGATTAAGAAATGCTTGTAATAGTGTATTTTTATTAGTACTGTCAAATAGCGAATGATTTTGGCTCAGGACCATCTAAATAAACAAGAAATTTCACACAAATAACATCTGTAGACAAGGAAGAGTATTTCTGATAATCCTGTAAAGGTAGGTACTATAGCAGTAAAGGTAGGTACTAAAGCAGTAAAGGTAGGTACTAAAGCAGTAAAAGTAGGGCTATAACAGTAAAGGTAGGTGCTATAGCAGTGAAGGTAGGTGTTATACCAGTGAGGTCACTACTATAACAGTGAAGGCAGGTGTTATACCAGTGAAGGTAGGTGCTATACCAATGAAAGTAAGTACTATACCATTAAGGTAGATACTGCATATTTTTAGGAAGTATTATCTATTAGTTAAGAATAGCATATATAAACTTCTGATATTTGGAGCTGATGTGTCCCTAGAAAAGATATCTTAAACACTTAAATGGTAGTAGATTTTAATTATGTTATTTTCGATGTGAAAACACTGAACCTTTTGAATAAAAAAGTGTATTCAGTATAATACTTTAAAAGTTAGGGTTTAAAGACCGACAGATAGCGAAGCATTGTAAGCCAATGGGCCTGAGACTGTGATAAAAAACAAAAACACGAAAACAGGACCTAATATGGCCTCGTGATTAGGGTCCTCGACTCATAATCGGCAGATCACAGGTTCGATTCTCATCATTCAAGAGGGAAGTATTATGTTACGATCAATCCTACAATTCAATTAGGGTAGCGGAGGAGTGAATGGTATTTAACAAGCGCCATCTTTCTCTCTCTGTTCTGTCCTTTTGTTT
Organism: Tachypleus tridentatus; assembly: GCF_004210375.1. Classification (NCBI taxonomy): domain Eukaryota; kingdom Metazoa; phylum Arthropoda; class Merostomata; order Xiphosura; family Limulidae; genus Tachypleus; species Tachypleus tridentatus. Next base: position 51,803,085 of record NC_134836.1, read on the forward strand.
GTATTTGTTTTAGAGTGTATTGACTTTAAAGGACCAGTTTAGCTTTGTTATAAGCTATCAATTGTTATCCATTTTGGCTGCAGCTGGTGAACGTCTGTTGCAAACTTGTCAGATTACGTTCATTAAACAAATATATTGTTTGTTGTGAACTACAAAATGTCTAGAATTACCCAGTAAGTAGTCAGTAACAGCTACAAAAAAAAAGTTAAGTAAATGATTGTACATTTTTGTGTTCCGTTATGAAGCTATAGTTCAGAGTTAAAAGGACGGGAAATAAACTGTCAAAGTGAGGAAACCAAGAGCATATTACACTAGAACCTTCTACTAGTTTGAGACAGGTCATTCTCCTTTTGTTGACATTGTCCAAGTTCGTATTCTTGTTCAGTTCGGGTTTCTCACAACTGACCACCAGCATCGAAACCCATCCATTACGCGCCACACCCCCCACGTTCTGTTCTGTTTTAACATTCTTGTAAGATTAACTGGATTCTTTTTATTCTTGAGATTTTTGTTTTTCTTTTCGGTAAAAATAAACAACAATGGGATCATAAACAGAAGACTTCAATCAACTGGGTGAGAACAAAAAATTAAACATAAAGTTATTTTTCAAATAATATACCCCCCCCACGACAGAGCGGTAAGTCTGGAGGCTTATAATGCTAAAAATAGGGTCTCACTATCCGTGGTGGGCACAGCATAGAGAGCCCATTGTGTAACTGTGTTCTTAACTAGTAATAAAACGAGTGAGATACAGCAGATGATAATTTAACTTGTTGACTAATATCGTTTTTATATTATCTGACATATTCATTTGGAACGAACAGAAAACATTGGAAATCAAAACAGTTTCAGTTAGTTTTTGACTGAGAATTAACACACAGTTCTAAACGTTAACTTGAGGTGGAAGTTTGTTATTACAAGATCGGTTATTTTAAGGATCAGTAAATTGTCCTTTTTCATTTTCGTTTCCTAGTAAGACAACAATAAGTTGACGGACTTACAACCTTAAATTCCGGAGCTTTATAACCCGCGTTTTTGGTAACCACTTTTCGTTGATATAGTAAACATATTTAGCCGTCATTGTTCATACCCACAGTAGAAAAGTTTCACCTTTGTTCAGTACACCTCTGTTTAAAAAAACAACAACATATCATCAACAATTCTTTTTCTAAAACAAAAAAATTAAGTATGTCTAGCTGAGTCATCAAGTTGAATGGCATTAAAAATTAATTTAAAATTTAATAGTATATTGCTTGTTTCTGTAGACTAACGTAAAACATTGTAAATGTAGGTGCTATACCATTGAAGGTAGGTGCTAAATATGTCTGAAAGAAAATATCAGATAAACACACGTTTTATTATAGCAGAATACACTGAATAGCCAGAACTGAAGAAATGTATGTATTGTAGTATCAATATTTACATTTAATTGGTTAGTTTTTGTAAAAGCAGTCCAATATTGAAAGCAAATATTTCGCTTGACATGTTACTGTGTATATTTATATTCGTATCTGAGAAAGATTGATATTTTGTCTTACTCTATACTGTACAAAGAAACAATTCTATGTTTGCAAACTTAAAAGTTGGTGTTTTACACATCGATATAATAATTTAGAAATAAAATAAGAAATAGAAGGCAGACAAATAGTTTTAAAACAGTTGCTCTCAACTGTAGCTGCTGGGAAACAAAACTTAAAGGTTAAAGGTTATGATCCCGAATTTATGGGAAGTAGGTTTATGAGTGAGGAGAGGTCTTTAATCTTTTACTAGTTTTCATAAATAGGGCGTCGTAATATCGTGCCCATCATTGTGTCAATTTGTAATAAATAAAGAAGATTGGTCGTAAGAAAGATAACGAATTGGAGCAGCCATCTTATATGACTGGAACTGTAAAATAGAGGAAACTAAACAAAGTAAGTATGATAAAGTTGGGTATTACTGACAAAATAATAGACAAAATAATTCAAATTGAATAAAACCCACAAGCTTCCAGCCTGTGGAAAGAGGACTGAACAGATTAGAATAACAGAAATTATATTCCACAATATCAGTATCAAGTGAACTTAAAGCAGGTGCAAAGCATTTTTCTGTCTTGGTTTTCTCATTGTATAGCAGAGGCTCCGTAGTGAACATTTCAAAATATTGATATATATGGACTTTAAGCTGTTCTGTTGGGACTTAAAGTCTCAACAAAACTGAGAACTATCAGTGTTGGAACAAAAACTTCAAGGGACAGGAAAATACTTTAAAAAACGTTCTTTCAGAGCGTGATACACGAGACCTATCTGTGCCAGCTGTCCCTAATTTAGCAGTGTAAGAGTAGAGAGAACGCAGCTAGTCATTACCACCCACCGCTAACTCTTGGGCTACTCTTTTATCAACGAATAGTGGGATTGATTGTAACATTATAATGCCCCCACTGCAGGAGGGGAAGCATGTTTGGAATGATCGGAATACAAACCCGCAACTCTCAATTTACGAGTCAACGCAAAAACTACTTGGCCATATGGGGCCCACGAGACTGTACATCGTAGAAGTGTAAGAACTAGAATAAACATGTTATGGACATTGTGTTTTATAAGAAGAATCATATTTTATTCAACCAAACACACACACACAAACACTTATGTGTATATATATATATATATATATATATGTATGTTTCTTTATTAACAAACCAACTGTGACAAACGTGTTACAGCAGAAAATTAACAAATACTTGGCAAATACGAAACTCTTCTCTGCGTAAGAAAATAAATATTTAAAGACAATGCCACTAATGTAATTGAGAGAAACTGTTCACAGAGTCTATTTCTTATTTTAATATTAAATTATGACCCTTCTGGCCTTGATAAGTACTTGCCTTCACTGTAGTAACACGTACGAAGGACTGAATGCAGGTATGGGTGAGTTCATGACGTAATACGCGGATTTGGTCTTCCTGAAGTTCTAATGTGCTTCATGATTTTTCTTGTGCACTTTGTTACGCATTAGGTTTTGGTAGTTTTCAACAAGGGCAGTTGCCTGGCCAGTATTATTTCTTCCTTCGAAGATAGTCCTTCACCTGAAGTAATGAAATAACAACTAAGATGTCCTTTAGATCCATGTAGGTTGAGACATTCTCTTTATTTAAAGTCTACCACAACACATACACGTTCTAGTGGATAGGCTTTTAAACCGACTCTTAGAAAGAACTTCTATTCATAGTTGATTCAATACCTAAAGACCCTATGAAGCTGATGATATAAAAATTAGACTGTATTACATCAACCATGAAGCAAATTTGCACTTATAAGCACCAGGTGTATGTTGGTGATTTATATTTAAAATGTTCCAATAATATACGAAGGTGACTTATGTTTAAAACGTTCCAATAATGCATGTAAGTGACTTTTGTTTTAAAAGTTTCAATAATGTATGTAGGTGACTTACGTTTAAAACGTTTCAATAATGTATGTAGGTGACTTACGTTTAAAACGTTTCAATAGTGTATGTAGATGACTTATGTTTAAAACGTTCCAATAATGTCCGCAGGTGATTTATATTTAAAACGTTCCAATAATGCATGTAAGTAACTTATGTTTAAAACGTTCCGATAATGCATGTAAGTAACTTATGTTTAAAACGTTCCAATAATGCATGTAAGTGACTTATGTTTAAAACGTTCCAATAATGCATGTAAGTAACTTATGTTTAAAACTTTTCAATAATATATGTAATTGACTTGTGTTTAAAACGTTCCAATAATGTGTGTTGGTGATTTATTTTTAACATAGTTAAATTTTTTATTTCTTTCTTTACGTAACCAAAGTAGTATAAAGCATGGAACTGAAGATCTGTTTGTTTGCTTTAGAGTAAAACCACACTGGGCTCACTGTTGTTTCTAATATGGGGAGTCGAACCGCGAGTTTTAGCGTTGTAAGTAGGTAGAGTTTACTGCTATTTTTGCAGATGAAGAACAGGAATCAGTGTATGAAAAAAAGTTGGTGTTTTGTTGTAGGAAAGCCACATCGGACTATCTGCTGAGTCCATCTAGGGGAATCGAACCCCTGATTTTAGCGTTGTAAATCCGTAGACTTACCACTGTACCAGCGGGGAACATGAAAGAATGTATAGTGACGAAAACGTTCAGGAAACCGATTAGACAAGATAAATACACGTGAATGTGTATCATGACGAAATAGATAAAAGCAGTAACAATAACAATATAGGACAATATATATATATATATATATATCATATAATTTTTAGTCCAATACTGATATTTGTTTTCGATATTGTGGAATTCCATCTCGCCAAGGAAACAAATCCTACACTACTGTTAAATAGATGAAAAACAATGTTATCGGGTTTCTATCCCTGCTGTTTCTGTTGGAGGTAATGAGGCCAGTAAGATCCTCACTTCCGTCAAGCTTGACTAGAGATCTCTAGTAATTGACACCCCCACCCTCGCGGCACTCACCACAGTGACCTTTAGCATGGAACCCGAACCAGACCTGTCACACAAGAGCTTTGTTGAGTTGATTACATTTTACACAGATTAATAAGCGTTGCGAATGGAAAAATTAGGCCTTACCGTTTTAGTGACTGATGTTTGGTTATGGAAGTCACTCATTTACTTTCAGTAGGCTTCAAAGAAACTTAAGTAACTTTAAAGAAGTACTCCTTGTTAATGTCGATTTAATTTAGACCATCGTGAAGTCATTTAAATTTTGTCATCCATCTGGTATGAACTTTGGTGACCATTGATGCTATCGGAGCTAGTTCTTGCCTATTATCTCCTTGGACAACTGACCTATGATAGTTGCAGTGTTTTGCTGTTCAAATCTGACTTATTTACTCAGCCATTTTTGTTCACTGCTCAGCTTCTGAAACATTTTATAAAACAACTGGAAAACTCAAATCCACAGAGAGGAGTTAGTGCACGAGCTGTTCAACAGTCAGTGCACGAGCCGTTGAACAGCTTCAATAATGCTTACTTATTTGTGTATTTTTATTAATTAGGAGGCATAATTAAGCATTGCATATGACGAATAATTAAAGCTTATTTCATTACATAAATCTACTCATGAATTTGTGAAATAATAAAAAACGAATATTTTTAATCAAAAATGTAGTGATTTTTCAAATATTTGCACGTGCATTTCTGATTGCCAAGTGCAAAGCTAGACATTAGCTATCCGTGTTGTGTCCATCTCTAGGAAGAGAACCATAAATTAATTCTTATAAGCAGTTATGCTTATAGAAACCGGGTTTCTATACACGTGGTTGGCAGATCACAGACAAGTCATTATGCAGCTTTGTGTTTAACCACATACAAGTAACTTGTAAAGTATAATTCTGATTACAGACAATTGATAAACGTTTTCAGTAAATTCACTTCATATGAAAAGCAACATTTGTATTTTATAATGCTAGAATTAGGGTTCGATTTCCGCGGTGGACACAGCAAATAGCCCTGAACCAAAGAAATAAACAACATTTGTTCAGCTAAGCTGTGTCGTTAATACATTTTCAAAGCAAGTTTTTTTTTTTGTCTATTTAATCCAAGATGCAGACACTCTCGATCGAGGTTTCTAAAAGACATTATATCTGGTAAAAATAAGGAATACATAAGTCATCTGTCAGTGATTACATAAATATTAAAAACGTAGCCTAGTGTACTCCAAGTAACAGGCCTTAAGTGAACACCGGATCCGATTACATTATAATATTCTATTTGATTGTGGTTAAGCTACATGTTGCAATATAATATAGATATTTCATTTTCATTAATGAGAATTTTAATCTTGGAGATTTTTTATTTCTAAGAACTTACGAGTGGAAGCTGAAAATAATACGTTAACCACACTACATCTTCTAAACTCTGTCCTTCGACAGGTGCGTTAGGATATGACGGACACAGTAGTGGTTCATGCTCAGTTCATATTATCAGTTTTTCATGAACAACGAATGTTATGGTACAACGAATTAGATCAAGCAACTTAATTGTAATCATTATGGAGTTTATTTAAAAGCTTTTTGGTAACAAAAATTTCAGCTTATGATATGGGAATGTTTATTCTTCACAAACAGGATGTTGACACAACATAACTTTATTGAAATTCAACACACACTCCTTGTTTCCGATAAGCAGACACCTTTAAGAGATTCTATTAGCGCTCACATATTACAACAGTATTTCTTCGTTAGCTAAAAGAGAGCTCAATAACTGGTGGTTCGATCAGCTAATAAATAAATAGCAACATGAAACAATAGAACACCTAGGAAATCATTGCTAGAACAACTACTAAAACCCACAGCCATAAAGTTATAAAACAAAGCACAGATGTAATTTGTCATTAATTAGATTTGGTCTATTGTATCGTCCTAAGTCTTTGTTTGTTTTGGAATTTCGTACAAAGCTACTCGAGGGCTATCTGTGCTAGCCGTCCCTAATTTAGCAGTGTAAGACTAGAGGGAAGGCAGCTAGTCATCACCACCCACCGCCAACTCTTGGGCTACTCTTTTACCAACGAATAGTGGGATTGACCGTCACATTATAACAACCCCACGGCTGAAAGGGAGAGCATGTTTGGCGCGACGGAGATGCGAACCCGCGACCCTCAGATTACGAGTCGCACGCCTTAACACGCTTGGCCATGCAGGGCCTCATCCTAAGTCTACTACCTGAAGCTTTGAGTCACGGTCTTTAAGTTTCATTATAACTAAACATGACTTGGTTAAGCAGTAATTTATAAATTAGGAATTAGACTGTTCAGTCCAAGTAGTATGATTTTAACTCTTTCTTAAAGAGATAACTTTTATACACATCTCAGCTTACAAAGTGATGGACACTTTAGCCACAGAATGTATGAAATTATTATTTAATTCATAAATGAGCTGTAACTGTACTGTGATTCTTTCTGGTAAGACTGCTTGATGAATTAAGGGACTTGGTAAGTTTCGCAGCTTACAACACTAAAATTAGAGTTTCGTTACTCGTAGTGGGCGGAGCACACACAGCCCACTTTTTACTTTTGCCCTTAGTAACAAATACCCAAACAAACAAAAGTGCACTAGAATATCTTAGATTAAAATGTGAGTACAATGTTAATAAATATTTCGATACTACTTTTTATTGAACCAAACATCAAATTTCGTACTTTAACAGAAATATTAATACTGTCACTTTATATTATACAGTAGAAAGAATACATATATGTACATATATACAATGGAATTTAAACAATACATGTATATGTGAAAGGCCCAGCATGGTCAGGTGGTTAAGGCACTCGACTCGTAATCCCCGCCACGCCAAACATGCTCGCCCTTTCAGCCGTGGGGGCGTTATAATATGACGGTCAATTCCAATTTTCGTTGGTAAAAGAGTAGCCTAAGAGTTGGCGGTGGGTGATGATAACTAGCTGCCTTCCCTCTAGTCTTACACTGCTAAATTAGGGACGGCTGGGGAAGATAGCCTTTGTGTGGCTTTGCACGAAATTCAAAACAAACCAAACCAATACATGTGCATGTGAATGTATGTCACGGAATTAAAACAGTTACAATTATGTGTGTGTATCTAAGTATAAACATTTTAAAAATATAATTTTATTATGTTTACTACTTATAGAATTTGGTTTTTCTATAAAGCTTGTTTCTTGTGTGGAATTGTTGGAGATTTTTGCGCACCAGGGTCATTTGTTTAGCTGTTAAGCGCAAAGCTATGCAGTGAGTTATTTATGCTAGAATCCAGATTTTATTGAAACGTGTTAGCATTATAAGCCTTCAGAAGTACCATTGAGTCTCTGGGAAAGGGTGGAATACAGTTAATATATTTTTTTATTATTAGAACATTATAAGTCTCAGTTTTTTTAGGAAATTTTAAGAGTTACAGCAAAAATTGAGAAACACATAGTTGTAAATACTGACATTAAAAACTGTTTAGATTCTTAACAAGTTCAGTGTATAAAGTTTAATTCATCTTAAATACATATTTTTCCCTTATATTCTTTGCATGAGATAGTTCTGTGTTTTCCTTGTTGGAAGGTTTATCCTTTAATCACGAGTTATGTCATAACAGAACGTGTGTTTATGGTCGTCCATGATAATATCCTGCACAAATAATACTGCCCGTCATGGCCAAGTGGTTAAGTTACTCGACTCGTAATCCAAAGATCGCAGATTCGAATCCCCGTTGCACCAAACATGCTCGCCCTTTCAGCCTTGGGGGCGCTATTGCATGACGGTCAATTCCACTATTCGTTGATAAAAAAAGTTGGCGGTGGGTTGTGATGACTAGCTGTCTTCTCTATAGTCTTACACTGCTAAATTAGGGACGGCTAGCGCAGGTAGCCCTCGTGTAGCTTTGCGCAATATTCAAAACAAACCAAACAAATATTATTGGCCTGACAACAACTAATTAGTTTTTACACATTACAACTCTGTTGAGAATATTGTAAAGCTACTGTACAGGGCGTCAATCTGCTTTCATAATTGTACGTGAATAAGAAAAAATGAATAGTCACCTAACAGTAACTTCATGAAAATTATACGTAAACTTATAGACTGTGTGGAAGCCGGGAGAGGGCGCAATAAACAAATGCCTTGTTTTTTCACTGTCTCTCACTTAAACTTCCGTAGCGTTAAATATAATTACAACACACAGAAAATTAGAATATTATATTTAAAACAACATCGTGTGCACACCGAGAAAAACAGATTATTTTTACTTCATTGGCTGACATGTAATCAATTGTACTTCATCTGATGGACACGAGTTTTTCTCTCTAATTAGCCAGCCCATGTTTTAAAGTGCAGAGACAAACAGTACGCTTGGTAGAGTCACGAATACTAAACTCAAGTAGGTTACTATGGATATTTGCCAAGAACAAAATTCTTGCTGTCGTCAGAAAGTTTAAAAGGCCATTCAGACTTGTCATAGCGTCGCTGACGCTTTCTATCTATATCGTCCCCAGTGACTCCAGGAAAGTTCAGTTTTTACGGTTTGAATATTTCTTTCGTATTGGAACAAGTAACATAAAGTAATTGTAAGTAACATAATTACAAGAAAATATCTATGTTTATAGGAGCCATTCTTCTGAGAATTAATATTTTGGATACCAGAAGGCTTAGGAAATTCTTTCACAATTACATTTTTCTACTGGCGTTTGTAACTGTGATTATATGTTAATAACGTATACACAATATATATAACTTATTAATCTAAATATACAACTTTAACGTTATTGAGCTCTCCAGCTATTTAAATATATATTTTTTAAGTTTCAGTTAAAATAGATTTCTGTGTTGTTTTACAAGAGTATTAATACATATAATAAGTGTGTATCTGATGTCTTTATAACGTCTGTTATATTTTCTGATTTCAACAGTCCATGCGTGAAAGTGAACGAAAATGTGTTATAATAAGTTAAATACAATACACGTACCATATCAGGTGCCGACGAGGCTTTTCGTTCAATACCAGGGTTCATCAGACCCGCTGGGATATACAAGGGTCAAGGCACTTTGTAAATTACCACATTAAATGTCTCACAGCTGAGTTAGAGTACAGGGTAATTAAATATGAATATTATAGTTTGGAGCTACTCATAAAGATACATATAGTTTTAAAATGCTGGAATTATTCATACGTATATCATAGTTTTAAGCGGTTGAAACTATTCATATATAGTTTTCATGAGTCTGTTCAATACTGGGACAGCGGTAAGTTTTCGGGTTTACAACGCTAAAATCAGGAGTTCGATTCTCATCGGTGACACAGCAGATAACCCATTGTGGCTTTGCTAAAGAAAAAAACACAAACACTCATCCCATGGTGCAATTGGTTTCGTAGTGTTAAGCTCGCAAACGTAATTATTTTTCACAAAGCACGTTTAAATGTATGAACAACCAGAAAATAATGTAGAATAAAGAAAAGTAAGTCTTAATTAATTAATTAATTAATGCCATAAATTAAATTTAAATTATTCTGAACTAAAAGAACAGTAACAGAAAGCTCCAGTTTCACAGAGAAAGTCAACAGTGTAGTTCGTTGTTAAATAATATACTTCTCTAATATTCACCATATACATTTTGTTCATATATTTATATGACATTCTGTACCACAGTTCATAAATGTTTTCAAGGTACTTGTTAGTGAAAGCAAAGGTGAAGGTGCAATAATATATCAATCCCACTATATCTTTCAACTCACGGCCGGACATGATCAAGCATGTTAAGGCGTTCGACTCGTAATCCGAGGTTGCGGGTTCGAATCCCGATCGCACCCTCGAGTAGCTTTGCGCGAAATTCAAAACAAACAAGTATCTTTCAACTCGTATCAAAAAGTTATGTTATGATATTGACACCATAAATATATATGCATAGTGATAGTCTGAGAACAGATAGAGTGTATTCTAAATTCTGATAGTTCACGGTCGGATTCTGAGTGGAAATATCCATTATTAATTATGTATAATTGATGTTATTTTCAATGGTAAACCAATTCACACGCTGTTTTTATATTAAGTTAAATCTTATTCCACCATTGGATCAAATGGAATAGGGTGTGTTTGTGTATGTTTTGTGAGAGCAAAGCAACCTGAGGCAATCTCCTGAGTCCACCCCCACCCCAAGGGGAATCGATCCTCTGATTTTAGCGTTTTAAATCGAGAGACATACCGCTGTACTAACGGGGGGAACATGGAACACCACTAGTAAGGTTTATTTGTTGTAATGTTAGTGGCATTTTTTTTAGATGAAATAAAACACAACATTTCACTAGGTATGTCTAACATTCTCAGATGAATACCGTTTAATGATGAGACGAAAACGTTTGGTGCTTATAGTATGAAGTCCAATAATGCATCGCTAGGCAACAAAGTGAAATAAAAACAAATAAAATAAAACAAGTGTTAACTAAGGAAATTAAAACAATTTGAAATATTTTGCTATATTATGTAATTACACTATAACACATACCAGTTTCATATACCTAATGGTGATAGATAAACCTCTAGCGAAACGCAAAGTTTTAATTTCCTTGTTACAAATTTTTACCTTCAATTGTATTAATGTAACGGAATTTGTTTGAAACCTTGAACCAAAAATATCATTCAATAAATAATGTCGAAATGTTTCACCTATCTCGACAAAACAAGGCAATAATATTTTTATCAAATTCGGTCCTTGTTCTCAGAGTTGTCATCCATAACATTGGTTCTAAAACTGTTTTAGTCTAGGGCTCCCTTAATGTGGATAAAAAAAACGAACTTTAAGCTCCCGACTGAACCTATACCTTAATAACATTTCTTTATTGTATCATTTAATTAATTAAACCTAATTGGTATCGGATTATTGTTTATTTAGAATTAACATTAATTCAAAATTTTTGCTTTCGGACCGTTTATTGGCGGCTTTTCAGAAAAAAACTTCATGGCCCCAGGGGGGTCGGGACTCCTACTTTGGGAAGCACTGATCTACACACATCTGCTGCATCACGAGGATATGTGAGAATGGATGGTGACATTTTGAGGTCCTTCTTATCAAGACAGTAATGCTCGAGAAACCACATGATAGACGCTATGTGAGAACATCAGCCCACGACTCTCTTCACTCATAAGATTGTGGTAAAACTAGTGGATTAGAATTGGCGGAATGCACTATCCTTGTTGCTTTGGTTACGTGTCTTAGTTAAGACTTCTTGCATGTAGCAGAGAATATTTCCATTGTTGATCCAAATGTGATACACTTTCAGAGACATTTTCACAAAGCGTGAGAAGATCGTAAACTACGTAAGTCCGTGTTGATCATAAAAAGAATAGAACATTTGCCGATAGCAGCTCTTCATTGGTTGAAAAAATGAGTTGGCGTGCTCTCACTTGTTTAGCATTGTGTTTAATGTTTCTGCTAATACCAATGTCAACCTTGTCAAATATTAGCAATAAAATATTTTACGAACTGGACTTAAATAACCTTTGACACCTTATTTCCTAACACATGTTGGACTACAAAAGTGTTTGCGCATTATGTGAGGAACGTGTTTGTTTCACGAATTTCGCGCAAAGCTACACGAGAGCTATCTGCGCTAGTCGTTCCTAATTTAGTAGTGTAAGACTAAAAGTAAGGCAGCTAGTCATCACCGCCCACCGCCAACTCTTGGGCTACTCTTTTACCAACGAATAGTGGGATTGACCGTCATGTTAAAACGCCCCCACGACGGAAAGGGCGAGCATGTTCGTTGGGACAAGACGTTCGAACTGCGAGACGAACGCCCATCCGGTTATGATAATGTAAGAAAATACTGTAAGATGTAAAATTTCCCAGGTGTAATGTTCCCGATAGGTCAGCGGTACGTTTTCGGATTTACAACGCTAAAATCAAGGGTTCAGTTCTCTCATGGTGGACACAACAGATAACTGATTGTGGCTTTCCTATAAGAAAAAACACAAACACACTCTTTTAAACGGCCTGGCATGGCCTAGCGCGTTAAGGCGTGCGCTTTGTAATCTGAGGGTCGCGGGTTCGCGCCCGAGTCGCGCCAAACATGCTCGCCCTTCCAGCCGTGGGGGCGTTATAATGTGACGGTCAATCCCACTTTTCGTTGGTAAAAGAGTAGCCCAAGAGTTGACGGTGGGTGGTGATGACTAGCTGCCTTCCCTCTAGACTTACACTGCTAAATTAGGGACGGCTAGCACAGATAGCCCTCGAGTAGCTTTGTACGAAATTCCAAAACAAACAAACAAACCGATAGGTCAGCGGTACGTTTTCGGATTTACAACGCTAAAATCAGGGGTTCAGTTCTCTCATGGTGGACACAACAGATAACTGATTGTGGCTTTCCTATAAGAAAAAATACAAACACACATCACCAGGTGTAACTGGTTACGTGGTGCTAAGTTCACAACCGTAATTATGTTTTCACAAAATACTTTTAAATGTATGAACAATCAGAAAATAGATGTAGAATGAGGAGAATATTTATGAAACGACGAAAGTACACCCAACAAATGTTTATTATAAAACAAACAACGAAAGCTTAAATCGTGGAAAAATATAAATAAAGTAATTTACCTACTATAAATTTGTGAACCAGTTGACCTTTTTCCAAATCACAACAAAAAGAAAAATTTCAAGTAACTCTGTTTGCTGAAACTTTTATTTTAAAAAAATGTTACGAAACTTTTGGCCCACACATAATAAGTTCAACTAGTGACCTCAGAAATAATTGTTCCTGTTCTTAGTTTCATGTAGTTGAAATTGAAGTTATGTTCAAACGAAACTACAACAAACATCGAAGTAAAGGCTTAATAAAATTTACTTCTACAATATAAAGGCCTTCAGCAATAATACTAAGAGATATACTGCAGATATGGTTTCATCGAAAGCTTAAGTTATGTTGGTGATCGCTTACGGCGCCGTTTTCAGAGAATTTGTCTGCTTGTTATAGATAAAAAGTGATGGTGCTGGTTTTGTTAAATTATAACAAATTTGATTAAAGGAATTGGTTCTGGAAGGTTCCCATTACAACGATGATATTACCAATGGCCAGGATGATATCAACCATAAACTAAGTCAGAATGATATCATCAACTATCTTGCAGGTCTGATGATATCACTAATCATACTGTAAGCCAGGAAGATATCAACCATTTTTATAGCCATAATGATGTTACCAACAATTTTGAAGACATGATGATGTCGTCATTCCCAGTGAAGCCTGGATTCATGCATCATCAGAAAGCAATAAAACTAGTGGGTTTGTTTATTTGTTTTGAATTTCGCGCAAAGCTACTCGAGGGCTATCTGTGGGATTGACCGTCACATTATAACATCACAAAGGCTGAAAGGGCAAGCATGTTAGGTGCAACGAAGATTCGAACCCGCGACTAGGGCCTAAAAAGACCTAAATTACTGAGGCGGAAAGGCAAATCTTTCTTTTAGAGTTGTGACAGGAAAGAGGGCCGATTGAGGGAAATTCCCCACCACTTAGTATGTTAAAATACATCGACTTGATACCACTTTAAGTCCATTTTCTAATTAAGAGTAAGCAATATTCAATTGCTAATACTAGCGATTTTTTGAATAGCAGTATACACCATAGTGGATACGAATCGCCATTTGTGAAGCTTAGAACTTGCCTATTGATTTTGTGCGCTCAAGTCACATTTTTAACAGCCACATCCGAAGCGTTAATGTAGTGTTCGTTGTGTTAAGTGTTCTGAATGAGAAGTTATCAAACACATCAAAACAGAAGTTGTCGCGTGTTAAAAGAGAGAGAGAAGAAATGAAAGATTTTTACAGAGGTTATTGTCGAACCCATAATGTGTGTGGTGCTGAAGGAAAGAAGGTTCATTGCTTTAGACATTTGGAGTAAGACCACCTAACGGAATATTTGTACCTAATTCTAAACCGATAGAGTAAAGGGTTTGTTTGTTTTGAATTTCGCACAAAGCTACTCGAGGGTTATCTGTGCTAGCCGTCACTAATTTAGCAGTGTAAGACTAGAGGGAAGGCAGCTAGTCGTCACCACCCTCCGCCAACTCTTGGGCTACTCTTTTACCAACGAATAGTGAGATTGACCGCAACATTATAACGCCCCCACGGCTGAAAGGGCGAGCATGTTTGGCGCGAAGGGGATGCGAACCCGCGACCATCAGATTACGAGTCGCACGCCTTAACACTCTTGGCCATGCCGGGCCAGAGTAAAGAGAAACCAACTCGTAAACAACTCCATCGCCAGTTATTTGGCTACGCTAATCTTAAACTTTTCCACGCATTTTAATTGCGTTATGGTAGCGGGCCGCAAACCATAATCTCTGATATATACAGAATAAGCACGATAGATTTTATGCCACATTTGGCTTATAGAAGAGCTGGTATATACTTGTTTCGGTTACTTTGTTTAGTTAAAATGCCATCTATCGGTATCGTGAATTGTGATATTGTTGTTATAAAGCCAGTTAGGAATTATCATTTATATATATCTTGGGCTTTACTGAAGAAAGACACTTCTTTAAAAATTATAATTAATATTTTATCCCTATAAATTATGGTCTTAATTTATAGCTTATGTAAAGTGCTCCAGCATGGCCAGGTGGTTAAAGTACTCGACTTGTAATCTGAGGGACCGGTTTCAAATCCCCGTCGCACCAAACATGCTCGCCTTTTCAGCCGTGGTGGCATTATAATGTGACAGCCAAACCAACTATTCGTTAGTAAAATAGTAGCCCAAGAGTTGGCGGTGGGTGGTGATGACTAGCTGTTCCTCCTCCAGTCTTACACTGCTAAATTGGGGACGGCTAGTGCAGGTAGCTCTCGTGTAGTTTTACGCAAAATTAAAAACAACGAAGAGCACCTAACTGATTTGTATTTGTATGTGTTAGGTATTTCAAGGTGACAGAGTACAAGCTTTCCTATGTAAATATTGTAATGACGTACGAAAGAGTTACGTAAAGTATAGTAATATAATTTCTGTTACATTTAGATTACTTCGGTTAGTTCGTTTGGTGTTTTATAGCACAAAGCAACTCGGCTATGTGCGCCAAACATCCAGTAAAAAATTAAAATTAAAGTAAATTTAGTAAAATTCATAAAGGGAAATTAAAGGTAAAACAAAATAAAGTTTAAAAAAAAAGCATAAAACTAATGTTCACATTTAGTCTACAACGTTAAAAGAAAAACTACAGTAATACAAGTTGTAAAGAACATTCTGTAGCATAATTGTAATTACCATAACTCGCCAAAAAGACTAACAGGTAAGTACAAAAACCACCGTCAGTCACCTGGAGTTGGTCTTTCCAGTCCTGGTTCAGAGTTATTTTGACATTATGGCCATTTTATAATTTCAAATCGAAATAGATGTACTTTGATTCTTAAAAGAGAATCACATTAAAAAAGGTCTAATGTATAAGTTAAAAAAATTGGCATTAAAAAGATTAATGGCCTTTAAAAAACTAAAAACATTTCCAAGGGGAACAGTGTTACCATCACCAATAACACTGTCTAACGCTATGAACAAACCTTGGTATAGAACATGTTTTAAAATGGTGCCGTCATTTGCAGTCGTAACGACGGCTTGACAGTAAAATATGGTTTATTGTGATCTGAGTGTTACACAGACAACACATTGGTGTATCAGTTCCAGATAAAAGAAAACGATGAGTTAAAAAACTGTGACCAATTTGTAGTTTAGTTAGAATAACTTCCTATTTTCAATCCTTACGGAAGCAAGACGGCCAGAGTCCAATATAGGGTTTTTTAGTAAAAACGTGTTCTTATTTTGCTCACTCCAGTCGACTGCCAGCTGGCACGGAGCCGAGCTCAGTATCAATTTCAGCACTTCCACAGAGGGGATTATTTCCATTAAAGTCCGTTAGGACTGAAAAGGGAGACAGCAACTGTTCAATGAAAACATCAAGGTCTGATTGATCGTATGCCTCTCCAAGCGACAGGTAGAGAGAACAAACAGTGATGGTACGTCCCAAGAAAACACGGATGGCTACAGCCTCCGAGGGTGTGTCAAGGGGCAAAAACAGAGTGGGAACATGTTGATCAACCTACAGTTGATGCGAGTGCATCTCTTCCAACACACAGACTGTCATTTATGTACAAAGAAAACAGCCGAAATGTGACTGTTTACGATCACGTCTTTTTCTCACTGCCCTTATTCGAGGGAGGTCTGTCGACCTTCGCCCTGGGTTGATTGGGCAGGTCTTTGTTGATGGAAGAGGATACCAATGACAAAGGATGTAAACAAATGATCGTTTTGCATTTTGGGGTGGGAGAAGAAGATGTATCTGAAGAAATGTTTGTACCTGGAACCCAAAGAAGTGGATCTTGGGGTTTGTTGGAATGTATGTAAGGGACAGAGATGGGTGTAGAAGTTGATTCATCAACTTTTTTAACCACTGAGGTCCAAAGGCTTTTTATTTATTTTGAGAACGATTCTTTTGGAGGCACAGAGAGATCTGTCTGCACTCCCACTGTAGTTGTGGAACAAAGTGCAGCAGCATACGTCCGAGATGAAGTGGTGGACAGCAACTTTCGAGCCTCAGGATAAGTAATATTATGAATCATTTTCAAACGCTCTACCTCTTTTTTTCCAACCATTTAGGGCAAGAACAAAAGCAGGGCGGGTGAAAGCCATTGCAATTGACGCAATGAGGATCCGTTTCACACTCATAAACATCACGGTCCTTGCCACCGCAACGAGCACACGTCAAGGAACCACGACATGACGTCTTTAAGTGACCGAACCGCTGACATTGAAAACATCAGAGAGAGTTTGGAATGTATGGCCGTACCCTGCAATTAAGATAACCTGTCTTGATGGTGTCAGGTACACGTGGTGATGTAAATGTCAGAATGAGGACATTGGTTGACACCATAATTCCATCTTTGCGAGTGGAGATACGCCTCACTGCAGAAATTCCTTGAGTGGAGAAACCAGCGAGAATCTCCGACTCGGGGATGTTCTTCAAATCTCTCTGAACAATAACTCCTCGTGATGGATTCAAAGTTGCATGAGATGTAACTTCAATAGGTATATCCCCAACTGCCTTTGAATGTGTGAGGAGTTAACTGTGTTGAGATGTGGATGTTTCCACCAATCTGTCACCAGATCGAAGCTTCTTTAATGAATTTGGAGAGCCAGCAAGTCCCTCTAGTCCTTTTTGAATAAAATGGGAGATATTTGCCCTAAATGTGTGTCTAAAAGAGAATGTAGTATCAGAAAATAATGTGCAGGTGTTACAGATGTTGAAGATTGCTGCTCAGAATCTTCTAGACGTGAACGCGTACCTATGAACTGTTTTCTCACTATTGTATTTACGTTTTTATTTGGGGGATCCATAATAAAAGAAGGAAATTTCAGTGCCCACTGACCCCACCTACCACGGAGCCCAACGAGTGGACGCACTAAAATGTCAAACAAGGACACTGCAGCAATGCCAGGGTTTCGTGAGCACTATACCCAAACACCTGCATCAGATACAATGTCCAAAACACCTGATGAGAATATCTAACACTGATACCTGGTTAACTCTTGTCCAAGTGGACCAGTCGATTGACCCAAGGTGGGACACCCCAAGGTTATCCGTCTACAGAATTTAAGGCCAAAGTGGTGTGTTAGGGTTGGACCCCTCAACAATCAGGACCCTCTCCTCCCCTTCACGGGTCGCCACGCATAGAAACACGTGGGTGGATGTTTAGATCCCAGAGGTAAACTGAAAGAACAGACCTTGCCTGGGGGTTTGCCTCACCACGTACAGGAATACACACCGATGGGAGATTACTTCAGAGACCGAACGAGCGAACATTTTGCTCAATAATGTTAATGTGTAAGAAACGTTAAAGTTTCAACACTCAACATTCCAACTGAAATGTCATCTATATGTCTCACATGAAACAGTAAGTAAAACTAACTATGTCATTCGAAAGAATCTACAATAAACAAAATGTAATGCACTTTTCTTACTGAACCCCTATTTAAATCACTTCATAGTTATGAATTATTCATTCACCTTGCCAGTCTTAAGGTATCTGTTTGTTAAATATAGTAATATAAATGTTTATATATTCCATGATATTCGTTACATATCTTTGTAAGCAGAAAATATTTCATGTAATGACTTCTCTTATTGACGAAAACATTAAGAATTAAGACAAACTTTTAATACGTCTACAACTAGGTTTTATAGTGTAACTATGAATATGAAGTTTTAATTTTAGCTGGTATATTAGGTTTTATAGTGCAACTATGAATATGAAGTTTTAATTTTAGCTGGTATATTAGGTTTTATGGTGTAACTATGAATATGAAGTTTTATTTTTAGCTGGTATATTAGCTTTTCTAGTACAACTATGAATATGAAGTTTTATTTTTAGCTGGTATATTAGCTTTTCTAGTAAAACTATGAATATGAAGTTTTAATTTTATCTGGTATATTAGGTTTGTAGTGCAATTCTGGTATGATGTTTTAATTTTTTTTGGTATATTAGGTTTGTAGTGCAATTCTTGGAGTGATATTTTAATTGTATCTGGTATATTAGTTTTTTAGTGCAACTCTTGGAGTGATATTTTAATTGTATCTGGTATATTAGTTTTTTAGTGCAACTCTTGGAGTGATATTTTAATTGTATCTGGTATATTAGGTTTTTTAGTGCAACTCTTGGAGTGATATTTTAATGGTATCTGGTATATTAGGTTTTGTAGTGCAATTCTTTTGCTAGTTCTAGAAGTGATTGGTAAAAAACATTGAAGGGGTTTCTTTGTTACCGATGCTTTATCTGAATTTGACGAGTCAAGCTGTTTGTTTTGAGAATTAACTGCTAATATATACTTGTATAACCAACCACTAGATGTCTCGAAATTGTAAACCCAACACCCGAAACTTCAAAACCATCAAATTTCAAAACAAAAAAAATTCACAGGATTTATCTTGTTTTCCATCTAATATCGTCACTTATTGTGTAGTTATATAGTATTAGTGTATTAGTTATATTGGTGTTAGTAAAGTTGTCTACCTGATATCAGTACTTATTGAGCAGTTATATAATATTAGTACTAGTGTATTAGTTATGTTGGCATTAGTAAAGTAGTCTACCTAATATCGTCACTGATTGTGTGGTTATGTAATATTAGTATATTAGTTATAATAGTATTAGTAAAGTGTTTTACATAATATCGTCACTTGTGTAGTTATATAGTGTTAGTGTATTAGTTATATTAGTATCAGCAAAGTATTCTACCTAATATCGTCATTTATTGTGTAGTTATATAATATTAGTATATTAGTTATATTAGTATTAGTAAAGTAGTCTTTCTTATATCTCCACTTTTGTACACAATTTTAACACTCCTACGAAAAGACGTTTCTAGTCCTGATTTCTCCAAGCCCGTTCCCCTGGCTGTGGTTTCGCTACATAGTAGATAGGGACAGTGGGAATCTCGTTAATCTATTCATTAATGGATTTAAATGGCAATTTCATTTAAATACAAAATTATTAACCTAATATTAATAACCTTTCAAGTTGCTCTGGGGCCTATTAGGCCCCACTTTTCGTAGGAGTGTTAAAGCGTTCTAAAATCAGTCCCAACATCCTGGTTGTGTCTAGGTTCTTTCTTTTACTTCAAGACACGATATTCTTGTAAAGTAGTTGCTAACTCGACAGGCGTCCTTCACTTAGGAGCATGAGGACCTTCTTTCAATGGTCATGACGTCAGTACTAGTATATTCTTTTGTCTTTAACAAATAGTTTCTCTAATTTTCTCTTACTTTAAAAGTTCTTTCTCTGACTCCTAATTCTTCATTAGAACTCTCAGGGTCAGGTTGGCACACCTCCAATTTTTCCATACTTTAATCGCTAGGTGGTCAGCCTAGTCGATAAGTCTTTCGACAGATATCGTGTATAACATTTCATTAGTTTATGTTTACTGAAAATCGTAACCGTTTGAAGGAGGTTGTTGAATTTTTTCTGCTTCTATACGTCTACGTCTGATGTCTGATCTCGTTGTTACAACAGTTCCTGTGCAAATAAAATACAGTTGATTATTTAAGATTCAATATTCATTCAATCAATAAAGAATCACCAGAATAGTTAATTACATTATATAAACAATAAATTTAAAAACCAAACACTACACACATTAACCACAATAGTGGTTCATAATAAGGATCACCACAATATTTCACAAAAATTCTAATAGAATATACGTGCAAATTTCATCTTAAAAATCAGGCTTATAGTGAATTAATTGGAAACTGCCACGCTGAGACCTCTGCATTTCTCGAGTTCATTTTTGTCTCTAGGTTTTTGTCTAGACTACATCAGTAAGGTTTGTAAAAGTAGACTTGTCTACACTTTCACGGTGATTTAGTCTTCTGTTTTTCGTTCTTAGCCGAAATTGTGAGTACATATTTTAGTATTGTTTCATTATAATTATTATAGTTTTGTTTCTCAAGCCTACAGCAAAATCGATTGGGTACTTTGCGCCAAAATCTAAACGTAAGTTATATGAAACACTGGGAATGTTTATGATCTATTTAAAAAGTTGATAACTTCTGATTGATACTTGATTTTAGTGGCTATAAATACAGAACATATGTGATGTTATTGTGAGCACCTTCCTTTGTACTCAACGTTTGTTAAAAGCGGGTTTACACGAAACTTCAGGCATAAAACTACCTGGCTCAGTAAACAATGTCGAGGTAAAATGATAAGTGAATGCGACAGTAAACTTTTGAAAGAAAAAAACATGTAACATTGAACTCAATAAATATTCACGTATGTATCCTAAGAGTTATTTTCCATAAATGGTCATGAACCCTGAGAAACAAGACAATTATTTTTTTTTATTTAAAAGAGGAAGAGGGATTGTCATAAAAGTACAGAAATAAGTTAAATCAAAATACAAAGATTTTATTTCCAAGCCTATAATTAGGGGCTTTAGAAAAAGTAAACAAATTAGGCTAGAAACAGTGTCTGCGTTATTTTATCAAACCTGAAATTCCTGTTACGACTTCAGTAAAATTGATGAGTATTTTCGATATGCACACAGTGTACATGTTAGTTTCGTAAATGTTTTTTTTTTTTTTTTACAATGTTTAAATAGGCTAAAATGTTTAACCACACTCGGGTTGTGGATCTTATTACAAAAAATACAACTTGTGGATCTTTTTTAAACTTTATTATAATTTTAAAATGATCTTTTTTAAACATGGCATTAATATATAAGTGGTACACGTGTACTGCTGTGGTAGTCATTGGATTAAGTGTTGAGCATTAAGTAATAATTTCATTAATTAAACATTTGGTATTAATTAGATTGATTAAGCAACTGGTATTAATTAGATTAATAACGCATTTAGCATTAATTACATTAATTAAGCGCCTATAGATTATACGAGTGAACATTCGGTGAAATTTATATATATATATATACTCTGCACTTAAACGACCGAGTAATACCGAACACTAATGTTTTAACGAAAGATAGCTTGGATAATTGCCACATCTTTTACATGTTAACACTTGATATATATATATAGAGAGAGAGCTTTTGGGTTTCGTCACAAAGTGAAAGAATATATCCGATTTTGTAGGCCAAGAATATGAGTTATCATTTCCGATGATAAACAGGATCCTGCCTGATGAGGAAAACAGATCAACTCATCCAGCTGGGCTCTTAATAACCATCGCCACGCCCACTAGTGGTGACAGTAACTTGAGTAAGCAAGACCTGATGAAGTGTTACCGGTACCAATACGGCATATAATTTGGTAGTGAACATATTTTTAGAGTTGAGATTAGGGTTAAGATATGGCCAGCGTGTGTTCTTATTTATAAGAATCTATATACCACGAACGTACGAAGAACAAAAAAAATTGTACGGTTGTGTTCACAGCAAATTAGGTAGCACTTCGAAAGTCTAAGAAATATTTAATTATTTTATTTTATTTATTTCGGGCTCAAATAAACTTTCTAACACAATCCATCTTCTTCGAAACATATGATTAGTCGATTGATGTTATAAGTATATTCCCATATGAACTCGGCTCGGCATGGCCAGGTGGGTTAAGGCGTTCGACTCGTAATCTGAGGGCCACGGGTTCGAATTTCCGTCGCACCAAACATGCTCGCCCTTTCACTCGTGTGGGCTTTCAGATATGATGATCAATCCCACTATTCGTTGGCGAAAGAGTAACCCAAGAGTTGACGGTGGGTAGTGATGACTAGCTGCCTTTCCTCTAGTCTTAAGCTGCTAAATTAGGGCTAGTAGCTTTGAGCGAGAGTCCAAAAAAAAAAAAAAAAGAACTCTCCTCTGATAGTTTATCAGTAAGACGGCTTGTAATGCTAAAATTCAAGTTTCGATACTCAGTGTGGAAAGTGCATAATTAGTCCATTATGTAGGTGTGTGTTTAACACCAAGCAGTCATTTTGTAACCGCCTACAAATTATTTTTTATGAACGGAGTGCCGTATTGTGTATCATAATTTAATTTTGTTTGTTTTTTGAATTTTGCACAAAGCTACTCGAGGGTTATCTGTGCTAGTCGTCCCTAATTTAGTAGTGTAAGACTAGAGGGAAGGCGACTAGTCATCACCACCCACCGCCAACTCTTGGGCTACTCTTTTACCAACGAATAGTGGGATTGTGCGTCACATTATAACGCACCCACGGCTGAAAGGGCGAACATGTTCGGTGCAACGGAGATTTGAACCCGCGACCCTCGAATTACGAGTCAAACGCCTTAACCCACCTGGCCATGCCGGGCCCACGCATTTATTATGACACGTTAAATTTCACCATTTCGTAAAATACATCTTCACTTGCCAGTTTCATACGAAAAATATCTTGAATTTTCTGTTCAATTTGAAGCTTATAAAGTGAAATTAAATTCTCATAAAATAGATATAAAACTATAAACCACTAAGTGGATGGATTTATATGCGTTTGTGAAGACGTATTTCTAATTCCATATTGAAGCATATATATATATGTATAAATGTTTAAAGAAGCAGTGGAGTTTGTTTTAAAACAAATAATTTACAAATAGCTGTGAAAGGCTTAGAAATACATTTTTTTCTTATGGGTTTAAACAGTTTCAAAAAATAAGCCAATAATAAACAAGAAACGATAAAACATAAGACTTTCGTGATGTCACAGAATGTATGAATATCTTTATAGAGTCACTAATATTTTACCATAGGTAAAATGATATTGTAATTCACTCGTGATATAAATAAAAGTACATTAAACGTTTGATTCTTTTAACTAACACTGATTTCTTTAAACGTTTCAAAGCTATTTTAAGTCAAGTTTTGTGTAAGTTCACCGGATATAAACGACCATTTTTGAAACAAAATATGTAAACAATAAACTAATTACATAAAAAGAGTGTTGTTGTTGAGAATAATATGACTGTACATATAGCTTTTATTAACAAATGTATATTACGAAAGTCAGTTTTTTAACATGTAAGTATCAATATTAACTGATGAGTTATATAACAATATAATAAAAGATATATAAAAAAAAACCTAAATCTTCAAACCTCCATCCATCTTGTTTTGTGTAATTTAGGAGATGAAGGCTATAAGTAAGAGTCGTAGAACTTTATCACGTGTTTCTTTAAGATTCTACATAAATCAGGAGGAATTCATGGAAAAAACTTTGAAAACACGAAAAAGAAAGGAAAGGAAAATATTTAGTTGGCAGAAATTCCTTGTAGTTTCATGTTTGGTTTCTTTCACTTTACACGAGGGCTAAATTTAGCTCTAAATTTTAAAGTGTCCAAGAAGACTCTTGTAATACAACGTCCGCTCGAAGCGAGTATTGAATCTTCTATACACTTCCTGAGGGACGTTTAACTAGCTGTGTCGCGAAATCCTGCATCATATTTATTACTGTGCATCGTGGCCAAGAAGCTGAATAAACTGAGAAGCACAGAGGTGTAGTTAAGGCATGCTGTACTTGCAAGAATACAGTCGAAACTGTGCTAATATTCTAGATTGAGAAACATATTTTGAGATGTTATAAATGTGAAATTACTGTCTCTACACATAAAACCGCGTTAATATTTTCTATATTGCCAAACATTTCTTGACATTTCTTGCGATAACACTGTTTCTTCAAACGAAATTGTGATAATATTCTAAGTTTTGAATTATTTCTTGATAAAATGAATGCAGACGGGTGAAAGGCATAGCATATTAATAGAATTCACAGAACCTTTGTAAGTAATCTATAACAATATTATTTTCCGCGATCTACGCAACTTATAAGTTAGTACACGAAACGTTTTCCTAATTTCCCTGTAATAGTCAGATACACAACAGAAAGTAGAATTTTGTACGACTTCCAAGTTATTTTAAAAATTACGCCATTAAAGAATTTCGTTATATATCCATTTTAGTTTATATACTATCAATTTTTAAACCATATACAAAACACATTAAAATTAAACAAAATACGCTGCATATTTGTAAAAACATCCTAGGGTAAAAGCCTAAAATCAAATGTGTCCTACGTTTTGGAGGTGATTATTGAGGTAGGACCCACATTGCGATGGGGATACACCGTTTATTTAACTTCATTTAAATGTAATTATTTTTTTTCACTATACATATATATAATGTGTTTTGTGTATGGCTTAAAAATTGATGGTTATAATATACATACGTAAATGCACAACGTTCAACAAACTATTTCTGCTCATGCAACTGATTAGCAAATATATATATATCTAGTCACATAAATCAATATCGATAAAAATATTTCCAAACAAAATGCTCCTTTTCTCCCAGAGTGGCTCAGCATTAATTCTGAAGGCTCAAACTGCTAAAAATCGGATTTCGATACAACCCAAACTATACAGCATAAACAACTAAAATTTAATCTTCGAAAACGTTTTAGAAAGCTGACATTATGACATCAGTGGCCTGTGATGAGAGATATTGACCAAGTAGAAGGGCAAAAAAACGATGCTTTTTTTCGGTTTCCTTGCAGCTTCATTATGATATAAAAATTAGTGAATTATCCTGAACACCAAGTGGAATAAAGTGAATATATAAACTCGTTATTGCTTTATGTTGTTTTAAAACAGTCGAAAGACTAGCCATAATAGACGGATTAAGCTTATCAAATTTATCGAAGTAACCATTAGTTTTACTGTTAAACTTGTTTCTCAGACTTGCTAATAATCTAGCCTAATTGCATTACGTTATGATCAGGTTCATTCAAGGCTTAACCTATTTACAATTAGGCTGTGATCAGGTTCGCTCATGGTTTTGTGTAATTACGATTACGTTGTAACGTAGTTCACTAATGATCTAGCCTAATTACATTAGGCTCTGATCTCAGAGCTTATATTAAGTTAGCGTTATTATTTCGAGAAATGGTGAGCGTATAACTGAACTGAAAAAAGATAGATAAACCTGTGTAGAATCCTACGTATTATATTTAATAATACATTTTAATTTTTCATTGGTTAAAACAATGTATTGTGTTTCGTTGTAAAGTGACAAATATGATTATATTCCATTTACTTCGTAACGCTTATTTTAGGAATATGCGTAAAAGTATTAATAATAACCGAGGGGAGAATAGTTCACAGTTATTAATGCAAAGATAAATTATGGACTACTAGCTACCTTATACAGTTACCTTGATATCTGGTTATAATACTAGAATCAATATGGAATAATTAATAAATAATGTATTAGCCACCTTATACAGTTATCTTTGTATCTGGTTGTAATAATAGAATCAATATGGAATGATTAATAAATAATTTATTAGCCATCTTATACAGTTATCTTGGTATTTGGTTGTAATAATAGAATCAATATGGAATGATTAACAAATAATTTATTAGCCACCTTATACAGTTATCTTGGTATCTGGTTGTAATAATAGAATCAATATGGAATGATTAATAAATATTTTATTAGCCACCTTATACAGTTATTTTGGTATCTGGTTGTAATAATAGAATCAATATGGAATTATTAACAAATAATTTATTAGCCACCTAATACAGTTACCTTTGTATCTGGTTGTAATAATAGAATCAATATGGAATGATTAATAAATAATTTATTAGCCCTCTTATACAGTTATTTTGGTATCTGGTTGTAATAATAGAATCAATATGGAATTATTAACAAATAATTTATTAGCCACCTAATACAGTTACATTTGTATCTGGTTGTAATAATAGAATCAATATGGAATGATTAATAAATAATTTATTAGCCCTCTTATACAGTTACCTGATATCTGGTTGTAATAATAGAATCAATATGGAATGATTAATAAATAATTTATTAGTCACCTTAAACAGTTATCTTGGTATCTGGTTGTAATAATAGAATCAATATGGAATGATTAATAAATATTTTATTAGCCATTTTATACAGTTATTTTGGTATCTGGTTGTAATAATAGAATCAATATGGAATTATTAACAAATAATTTATTAGCCACCTAATACAGTTACCTTTGTATCTGGTTGTAATAATAGAATCAATATGGAATGATTAATAAATAATTTATTAGCCACCTTATACAGTTACCTGATATCTGGTTATAATAATAGAATCAATATGGAATGATTATTAAATAATTTACTGACAACATTATACAGTTACCTTGATATCTGGCTATAATAATAGAGTCAATATTGAAAAATGGCATAACTAATAAAATTCGAGTTATACATTTAGACACCTGTACAATATATAAAGGTTAAGTGTGATTTATACATTTAGACACCTGTACAATATATAGAGGTTAAGTGTGATTTATACATTTAGACACCTGTACAATATATAGAGGTTAAGTGTGATTTATACATTTAGACACTTGTACAATATATAGAGGTTAAGTGTGTTGTATTAAAACTATTTTGGACTCTTGCCATTACCTTACACTACATGTTTGACCACAGTGTATCTTGATAGCAGACAAATGTTCTACTCTAAGACTTTCATATTCAAAGCGCACTACTCTTTCCTTCATGATTTACATAATCCATGCAGTGTATGTGGTCGACGGTTTGAAAGCGCTCATTTCAATAATTCGATTGTATAGAATTCTATAGGCACTGTGTTCCGCGACTTGACCGGTATTTTGTCGTATGGAATAATATGAATTTCTATTTCATCTCACAACTATTCGAGGTAATGGTTTAAAAAGGTTATCATGGAAACAAATTGTGTACTCAGTACGTTTATGGGTTTTCTAGCAGTAAATGATTCTTGATTATGTTACCTGCTGTTCCTTTATAGTGTAATATTCTACACTCATCTTATTCTTGAAAAACCCTAAAGTACTGAAAAAAGAGTGTTAAAAATATGTCTAATACTAATTTCTTATGAAAAGTCAAATTAACTACAATAAAGTTTTACCAGTTTAATGTAATACTAATGTCTCATGAAAAGTCAAATTAATTACAATAAAGTTTCACCAGTTTAATGTAATACTAATGTCTCATGAAAAGTCAAATTAATTACAATAAAGTTTCACCAGTTTAATGTAATACTAATGTCTCATGAAATGTCAAATTAACTACAATAAAGTTTTACCAGTTTAATGTAATACTAATGTCTCATGAAAAGTCAAATTAATTACAATAAAGTTTCACCAGTTTAATGTAATACTAATGTCTCATGAAATGTCAAATTAACTACAATAAAGTTTCACCAGTTTAATGTCTTATAAAATGTCAAATTAACTATAATAAAGTTTTACCAGTTTAATGTAATACTAATGTCTCATGAAATGTCAAATTAACTACAATAAAGTTTTACCAGTTCAATGTAATACTAATGTCTCATGAAATGTCAAATTAACTACAATAAAGTTTTACCAGTTCAATGTAATACTAATGTCTCATGAAATGTAAAATTAGCTACAATAAAGTTTTACCAGTTTAATGTAATACTAATGTCTCATGAAATGTCAAATTAACTACAATAAAGTTTCACCAGTTTAATGTCTTATAAAATGTCAAATTAACTATAATAAAGTTTTACCAGTTTAATGTAATACTAATGTCTCATGAAATGTCAAATTAACTACAATAAAGTTTTACCAGTTCAATGTAATACTAATGTCTCATGAAATGTCAAATTAACTACAATAAAGTTTTACCAGTTCAATGTAATACTAATGTCTCATGAAATGTAAAATTAGCTACAATAAAGTTTTACCAGTTCAATGTAATACTAATGTCTCATGAAATGTCAAATTAACTACAATAAAGTTTTACCAGTTCAATGTAATACTAATGTCTCATGAAATGTAAAATTAGCTACAATAAAGTTTTACCAGTTCAATGTAATACTAATGTCTCATGAAATGTCAAATTAACTACAATAAAGTTTTACCAGTTCAATGTAATACTAATGTCTCATGAAATGTAAAATTAGCTACAATAAAGTTTTACCAGTTTAATGTAATACTAATGTCTCATGAAATGTCAAATTAACTACAATAAAGTTTTACCAGTTCAATGTAATACTAATGTCTCATGAAATGTCAAATTAACTACAATAAAGTTTTACCAGTTCAATGTAATACTAATGTCTCATGAAATGTAAAATTAGCTACAATAAAGTTTTACCAGTTTAATGTAATACTAATGTCTCATGAAATGTCAAATTAACTACAATAAAGTTTCACCAGTTTAATGTCTTATAAAATGTCAAATTAACTATAATAAAGTTTTACCAGTTTAATGTAATACTAATGTCTCATGAAATGTCAAATTAACTACAATAAAGTTTTACCAGTTCAATGTAATACTAATGTCTCATGAAATGTCAAATTAACTACAATAAAGTTTTACCAGTTCAATGTAATACTAATGTCTCATGAAATGTAAAATTAGCTACAATAAAGTTTTACCAGTTTAATGTAATACTAATGTCTCATGAAAAGTCAAATTAATTACAATAAAGTTTCACCAGTTTAATGTAATACTAATGTCTCATGAAATGTCAAATTAACTACAATAAAGTTTTACCAGTTTAATGTAATACTAATGTCTCATGAAAAGTCAAATTAATTACAATAAAGTTTCACCAGTTTAATGTAATACTAATGTCTCATGAAATGTCAAATTAACTACAATAAAGTTTCACCAGTTTAATGTCTTATAAAATGTCAAATTAACTATAATAAAGTTTTACCAGTTTAATGTAATACTAATGTCTCATGAAATGTCAAATTAACTACAATAAAGTTTTACCAGTTCAATGTAATACTAATGTCTCATGAAATGTCAAATTAACTACAATAAAGTTTTACCAGTTCAATGTAATACTAATGTCTCATGAAATGTCAAATTAACTACAATAAAGTTTTACCAGTTCAATGTAATACTAATGTCTCATGAAATGTCAAATTAACTACAATAAAGTTTTACCAGTTCAATGTAATACTAATGTCTCATGAAATGTCAAATTAACTACAATAAAGTTTTACCAGTTCAATGTAATACTAATGTCTCATGAAATGTCAAATTAACTACAATAAAGTTTTACCAGTTCAATGTAATACTAATGTCTCATGAAATGTCAAATTAACTACAATAAAGTTTTACCAGTTCAATGTAATACTAATGTCTCATGAAATGTCAAATTAACTACAATAAAGTTTTACCAGTTCAATGTAATACTAATGTCTCATGAAATGTCAAATTAACTACAATAAAGTTTTACCAGTTTAATGTAATACTAATGTCTCATGAAATGTCAAATTAACTACAATAAAGTTTTACCAGTTCAATGTAATACTAATGTCTCATGAAATGTCAAATTAACTACAATAAAGTTTTACCAGTTCAATGTAATACTAATGTCTCATGAAATGTCAAATTAACTACAATAAAGTTTTACCAGTTTAATGTAATACTAATGTCTCATGAAATGTCAAATTAACTACAATAAAGTTTTACCAGTTCAATGTAATACTAATGTCTCATGAAATGTCAAATTAACTACAATAAAGTTTTACCAGTTTAATGTAATACTAATGTCTCATGAAATGTCAAATTAACTACAATAAAGTTTTACCAGTTCAATGTAATACTAATGTCTCATGAAATGTCAAATTAACTACAATAAAGTTTTACCAGTTTTATGTAATACTAATGTCTCATGAAATGTAAAATTAACTACAATAAAGTTTTACCAGTTTAATGTAATACTAATGTCTCATGAAATGTCAAATTAACTACAATAAAGTTTTACCAGTTCAATGTAATACTAATGTCTCATGAAATGTCAAATTAACTACAATAAAGTTTTACCAGTTCAATGTAATACTAATGTCTCATGAAATGACAAATTAACTACAATAAAGTTTTACCAGTTCAATGTAATACTAATGTCTCATGAAATGACAAATTAACTACAATAAAGTTTTACCAGTTCAATGTAATACTAATGTCTCATGAAATGTAAAATTAGCTACAATAAAGTTTTACCAGTTCAATGTAATACTAATGTCTCATGAAATGCGAAATGCACTAAAATGAAGTTTCACCAGTTTTAGAAAAGGTGTTCGTTTTTTTTTGTTTTGAATTTCGCGCAAAGCTACACGAGGGCTATCTTCGCTAGCCGCCCCTAAGTCAGCAATGTAAGACTACAGGGAAGGTAGCTATTCATCACCACCCACCGCCAACTCTTGGGCTACTTTTTTTACCAACGAATAGTGGGATTGACCATCACATAATAACCCTCCGACGACTGAAAGTGCGAGCATGTTTAATGTGACGGGGATTCGGTTTCGCGACCCTCAGATTACGAGTCGAGTGCGTTAACCACTGGCCATGCCGGGCCATAGGCGTTCGTCCCATAACAATTATAATCACTTTAACGTGGTAACAGCTGTGGCATAGTATATTGCACATTTAGGAATATGAC
Source organism: Tachypleus tridentatus (assembly GCF_004210375.1). NCBI lineage: Eukaryota > Metazoa > Arthropoda > Merostomata > Xiphosura > Limulidae > Tachypleus > Tachypleus tridentatus. The sequence goes on from NC_134836.1 coordinate 51,834,503, forward strand.
ATATTTTACGTGAAATATCAACAAAGTGATATTTATATTGATATTTTAGTATTGTAGTTAAAATAATTTGAAGTATTTCCGTACGATAACGTCATTTTATTAAAAATGTGCCTTGAGACTTGTTTGAAACAAAACCACTGGTGTTACTTACGACCCCCCGCTAGTACAGCGGTATGTCTCCGGATTTACAACGCGAAAATCAGGGGTTCGATTCCCCTCGGTGGGCTAAGCAGCTAGCCCTTTATGGCTTTGCTATACGAAAAACAAACAAACAATTGTTACTTATGTTAAATTTATCTTTCCTTATTGGCTTTTTATTCAAATACAGTTCTAACTGTACAGGGTTACCCATATCCGACGACAGTATGCTTTTCTTTTGTTAATAATATGTTTCTCTTGAGTAATAAAAATAAAAACAAAACACTGCAAATATCCATTAAGTGGATCGCAGAAGACGTCATACTTTCAAGGAGGAACTTACTTTTTGAGAGCTTAAACCAAACTAATAAATTGTTTGTTTAATTGTGTAAGCCTACACCGTGTTCCTAAGGAATACTTACACCACCGATGTATTCCTGCTACTAAAATACTGTTTTCGAGCAGAGTCCAATAACTGTAACCAACTACATAGATCGCATAGGGTTCTTCCTTTTACATCATTGCTCCTAAGGGTTCAAAGTCAGGTCATCGGTTCGTTATCAGCATTAATTAGTGTCACTCACTTGACTGCTGCTGATGAAAATTGCCACCCCCAAATGTCACGTGATACTTTATAAGTCATATTAGCCCAATAACTTGTGTTTCGTTTATATGCAACATCACACACATTATTTCATTTTAATAAACGTTTTAGAATACTCAACTAATGAGTGCTGAACGTAGGCTCAAATTGTTTAGGTATTAAGCACGATAAATGTCAGTCGATTCTCAGGTGAACACGCAAGTAAGAATTGTAGATCATAGAGAAAATCGTATTCATCTTGTCTTCTGAAGAGATAAACATAAAACACTCAGACATTTGCACGTTCAGATGAAAGGTGACATGAAAAATGTTAAACATACACGGTAAAATGGCACACAAAGTTTTAAGAAAACATGTTACTGTAGAAACAAATTTATAGAACGAAAACAAGCCAAGAAAAACAGTATTTGACGCGACATGTGGCAGTAATTGGAATATCTTGAAAGTTTGAAGTTTTCCTTCTCTTAACCCTAACGTTGAGACAGTTTTCTTAGTTGATACATTGTTTTTTTTTATTAGCAACAGTTCGTGCGAATTATAACACTGGTTTTTTTTTTTCTAATAATTACGTTTCAAATTCAAGCAGTTCATCCTTATAAAAGTAAAAACAGGTCACGTGAAACACAGTTAACATATTTCATATATCTTGCGTTTTATTGACCCCCACCCGCTGTTGCACCACGGAATTGCTGCGAAATTATAACGGTAGAATCAGGGTTTCGATACCCGTGGTGAGCAAAGCAAATAGAGCCATTTGTGTAGCTTTGTGATTAACTTCAAACAACAACATTGGTAGAGATGGGTAAATCCCCCTAGTGATATAAAATGTTAAACTGATATTTTGTTTCAGCGCAAAACTACGCAATGGGCTGTCCGTGCTTTGCCCACCTACGCAATTTGAATCCGAATCCCGGTTTTTAGCATTTTAAGTCAGTAAATTTACCCGTGGCTCATGGGGATGTATGTGTTTGTGTGTGTGAGTAAGTAAGGACGTATGTGTAGCTATATCTACTTATTAAGCAGAACCGATATGAATTATAGAAATATTATGGCTATACTGTTCGAAAAACGATTTTCGCCAGAAGCACGAGTGGTCGCAAGTGTACCATATACGTTTTCATATAACAGTGTGAAATGTTTTCACGTGTGATAACATTATCTTAGTACATTTAATAAGTTTACATATTTACAACGCTAAAATCAGCAGATTCGATTCCCCACGGTGGACACAGCAAACAGCCCGATGTGGCTTTGCTATCAGAGATACATTTATTTTAAACTATGTTTATTTCTTATTATTTTGAGTAACATACATAATTTTCGCGAACTGTTTACTGTCTTGTTTACAAATTAAACATCACACCAGCTCATTCTTTATATAAAAAAACGTGTAAGATTTGCTAAGGAAAGCTCGCAACATCGTCCTTGAATATTCAACGGGTTACGTTGATTAGTGATATATATCGATTCTTAAAACACGTTTCGCGTGTTGTGTTACACATTTAGAGTACGTTTGTGCATACGTCAATGTTAAACTAAAATGAATATTACTCGAGTAATGTCAAATATTTATTTTTCATACAGCTTAATAATTAGTTACTGAACGTTTTACGTTTTAACTATTCACACCATCATACAGTAGTGTGTTCTCTGTCAATCAGTCAGTAGATACTAAAATGACGTCATTTAAAGGACGCTTAACGTTGCAGTGTGTATTGTCGTGACCTTAGTAAAACGTGCGTATGCCACCAATTAGAAGAAGAATTATGCACTTTGTAGACATATGGACTTCAAAAGCAGGGAATAAAAAAGTATTTAGAACTGTTATTCTCTGTTTTACTTACACCTGAAACAGAATAGTTTCGGGGACCCTTTCAAAAGTACATTTGCTAACAATGTTATAGAACTTTCATGTTTCACAATTCAAAAAAATTTATTAACTGATGGAACGAAACAAAGCTACACGAGGGCTATCTGCGCTAGCCGTTCCTAATATAGCAGTATAAGACTACAGGAAAGGCAGCTAGTTATCACCACCCACCGCCAACTCTTTTACCGACGAAAATAGTTGGATTGACCGTCACATTATAACACCCCCACGACTGAAAGGCGAGCATGTTCGGTGCGACGGGGATTCGAACCCGCGACCCTCAGTTTACTAATCGAGGGCCTCAACCATCTGGCCATGCCTGGCCAGCATGTGTGGACATCAGAGACAAGATATTTAAGTTGACCAAGCAGTATGTATGGAAACACTAATAACTAATCAAATTATTTTTTTTAACTGAAAAAGCAAACCGAAGCCCAAGAGACCAAATGAATAAATTCAAAATGCTTACGAGATAAACAGAAAAAAAAAGTTTTGAAATCGATCACATTCAATCTTCATATTATAAAAGCAGTAAATATGTTTTATGGAAAAATATTTAAAAGTCTGATTGCTTTTGGGCTATCTATCCTGTGCCTGCCAAGTACTGAACTTTGAATTTTAGCATTATAAACCTTCAAACTTACTATTGAGTTACCAAGGGTTATGACCTGGCATGACCAGGTGGTTAAGACACTCGACTTGTAATCCGAGGGTCGCGGGTTCGAATCCCCGTCACCCCAAATATACTTCCCCTTTCAGCCGTGGGAGCGTTATAATTGTAACGATCAATCCCACTATTCGTTGGTAAAAGAGTAGCCCAATAGTTGGCGGTGGATTGTGATAACTAGCTGCCTTCTCTCTAGTCTTACACTGATAAATAAGGGGCGGCTAATGCAGATAGCCCTCGTGCAACTTTGAGTGAAATTCAAAACAAACAAAACCAGGGGTCATAGGTCTTCTGCTATCCTTACACATATGAACACTCTAGTATCCAAATACTTATCTCTAGTATTCACAAAATAATTGAATAACAAAACTGTATCTAATTATAACGTGTTATTTGTAGTAATCAATAACACATAGATTTAGGTTTTGTTCCTTTCTGGCACCATATTCCTTCTTTTGCCTCTTTTAGCTTATTTGTTCTCTCTCACATTTCTCAGTCTTCTCTTCTTCTTGCTTTTATATTCCTTTCTGAAACACACACTGAACTGGTTCCTTTCTTTCTAACTTTACTGTGTTTCTAATATATTGATTACAACATTTTATAAACATAGCTTACATACCGGATGAGTTTAAAAAGATGGCCACTATACCCACTCTTTCCAATTATTTCCTAATGAGTTGAAGAATTATAAATCTACTAATTCCTTAGAGACTGACCAAAGGCCGGCCACTTTCATATCTTTCTCAACTTTAACAAATATTATCTTACACTCAACTTTTACTAATATAGGGCTTGGAGTATGGATTTTTTTTTTATCATACACCTCTTCCATATTGCAACGGGACAATTACTTTCATACATGAAATCAAGTTATTCACTTTTAAATTTTCTGATTTTTACATGTCCATCTGGCATGTAAAACTTTCCAGTCTAGAGAACAGACCTGATGAGGGATTCTAGTATTGCCACCTAGTGAAATGTTCATAGCAAGTAACTTTAAATACTCACAAGTTTTGCACACAGAACAAGCCCTCACTGGGTCAAAGCCTTTAAATGCACAGAGCTGAGGAGTTCTTTTGTTTGCATTTACTCTGTAAGCGCTTGTTACTTTGTTCATCTGAAGAAATCTAGTTAAGCTGTTAATAGCACATTTCTGTATATTACCATTGAAGGCAAGGGAAAGCAGGAACACGCACGTTCTTTGGAGGCTATGACGAAAGCTATGTTCTGGTACTTCTCCAGTAATGTAATGCGAGATCTTGAAGCATTTTTGGTTACATATTACATGGAGCAGATGGTCATTTTGATATTATTATGCATTTGGTTGCACACTCAATGCCATGAAAGTGAACCGTTGATGTTATGTTGTTAGTTATCATCCGAAACTTTTCCGCTCACGGTCACATGCTACTTGTTAATGCTATTCTCCAATACAAGATATCTGTCCAGTCTTTCAACATCTTTGTACTCTCTTCATGATGTACGTCAAATACGCTGCCAATCCTTGTACTTTGAGCCCTTTTTCTGAGAGCAGATGACAAGATTTCCTTTATAAACTTTCAGTTTCAGTTTCGGTTGGCTCTCTGGGCAAGTTTCACGTCATCAGTCATTTTTATTCAACATTTGAAGTATTTTACACTTGTTTCTTTGCTCACTTTCAATGGTTGCCATAGATTATGGCAGAAGTAATAGTGGATGAAATATATGCTCTAAGTGCACACGTCCTTTCTTGTTTGTGCAATGATGATTTCTTCAGTTTTCGGTATAAGTTTTTTTATTGTTTGTTTGACATTATTCTGTCATTCCTTGATAAGCTAGAGAAAGTGTTTAACTACTGAGTTTCTAACTTGCCAGAGAAGGTGTATTTTGGTTGATTACTTTCCAGTAAATATTGTATGTGATCTTCCTAATATCTTTTGCCTTAAGAAGTTGAGCATTTATATGTTCTACCCCAGAAACTGCAGTTGACAGGCTGAGCAACCCTTGATTAGGGTCAAATGACTCAACCCATTCCTTGAAAATACCCGCCACAACTGTAAATTGTGTAATAAATATTATAATTTATTTGGCAACTAATATAACTTTTATTCATGCTATGATCTAATAACGGGTGTTCAAACCGAACTGAAATAACATGTGATCACAGCACAATTAGGGATGGCTAGTGCAGATAGTCTTCATGTAGCTTTGTGCGAAAATTCAAAACAAACAAACAAATGTTTTCAGTTTTTCCAACGTAGAATTCTGAATAGTTATTATTGCACATTAATTTATAAATGGTCTCAGTATTGTGTGATTCTATATGATTTTTATCTAGTAATGGTTTTAGTTTAGGATCGGGTTGAATTTCAAATCAACAAGAATTTTACGTCTAATGGCAAATTTTCTCTAAGTATCGACTATTTCTGAACCGATGTCAGGAAAACAGATTCACTAAACATAATAAAAGTCCTCTCGAGTTTACCACCATTGAAACTGAAACAAAACACAAACAAACCCTACAGTATATTTATACAAAACACCATAAGTTTAAACAAAGAACCAAACATTAACATACGTAGAATGAAGGAAGTTATCTCAACATAACAAAACATGGCTAGGAGGTTAAGGCACTCTACTCGTAATCTTAGGGTCGCGGGTTCGAATCCCCGTCACATCAAACTTGCTTGCTCTTTCAGTCGTGAGGACGTTATAATGTTACGGTCAATCCCACTATTCGTTGGTTAAAAGAGTAGCCCAAGAGCTGGCGGTGGGTGGTGATGACTATCTGCCTTTCCTCTAGTTTTACACTGCTAAATTAGGGACGGCTAGCGCAGATAGCCTTCGTGTAGCTTTACGCGAAATTCAAAAATCAAACAGAAACAAACTGAATAAAACCAAACGTATGTTTAACGTTGGGTTTGCTGATAAAAACATATTCATCAGTTAAGAAACACTTGGCATTTTCAGATATTCCAATAATAAAAACCATTCTATGTTAAAAACTTTTACTGTTTTCATCTTATATAAAATTCAGTAGAGTTTGAATAAAAAGAACAAGTGTCCAGAAATCAAACATGGTAATGACTGGTTGTTGAATTTTACCTTATTAGAAAAATAAAGATTATGAATTTGGTATAGCTAATGACTATTTTTTAAAATTGATGCATATCGACCACCAAAGTTATGAAATTACATATCATCTATATATAAGAAAATTGGGTAAGTCTTCATGATTAACCTTCCAGAACTATGAATCTAAAAAGTCAAGGTTTGTGACCCGTTATCGCAAGAACGTGCTCAGCACTTAAAGATACTGAGCGTGTTAAAGGAGTAGCAGTCAAATTCCATTATTCGGTCAGTTAGAAATTATGGACAGCTATACACAAATAGTGGCCTGGCATGGACTAGCGCGTTAAGGCGTGCGCTTCGTAATCTGAGGGTCGCGGGTTCGCGCCCGAGTCGCGCCAAACATGCTCGCCCTCCCAGCCGTGTGGGCGTTATAATGTGAAGGTCAATCCCACTTTTCGTTGGTAAAAGAGTAGCCCAAGAGTTGGCGGTGGGTGGTCCCTCTAGTCTTACACTGCTAAATTAGGGACGGCTCGGTGCAGTGGGCTAACAACCTTCTCACTTACATACCTGTTCATGAAACCGCAAGTGATTGCGGCCCTATGACGGAATCGAGTGGTAGATGAATGAATGAATGAATGAATACACAAATAGTGCTATTGGACACTACTGCGCGAAATTGTGAAAGAAATAAACATCACTATTGAATCACCATTAAACATCAAACTAGGCTTTACTTCTGAGGTGTATGACAGTAACTACATCAGTTAGGTATATGTTTCAAAAGGGAAATAGGTAAATCCTCTTTACTTTTCGCACAAGAAGCTTTTCTGTATCCTAAGGTCTACTTCCAGTAAACAACAGTCATGTGATATGACATAAAATATAATTTGTCGAACACTATCAATAGATAATTTGTTTTACCTCCACGAGCTGCATGTTATCATTTCACCCACATCTCATTGTAATAGGATGAGGCGATAGTAGTTCTTCCTAGAAGTATGGGACTCATATTAATTCATCGACACATACGTTCTTGCACTAAAACAAAAAAAAATGTGGATTTGGATAGAGGATTATTATTTGAAGTGGTAACCAATAGATCTTTCATTGGCCCAAAAGAGTTGCTTCCCACACTCGTACAAGCAATGTTTGTTATTAGAGATAGGGTTACTGAGTTACAAATCACAGATAGCTATCGTCACTTCTAGCTCAAGGGCTAGTCACTTTCTTAACGTCCACAATAACTTGACCAGTTTCGCCAGAAGTGGAGAAAAGATATTTATTTTCACAAGAAAATATCTACTGTGTGTTCTGACTGCGGTTGAAGGGTTGTTATGAGCCCACCCACTGGGATTCTTAGAAGCGAACACCTTGTCCATCTTCAGTACAACACAAATAATTATCTAGGTCCGCTTATGATGATGCATTTCATCAATGATAGATTTTAAAAGTAAAAACAGGTGTTTAGTACCGTGAAAATCATCGCTAAATAAATTATTTAGCAAATAAAGTTAATAATGCTTGGAGACAATATTGTACTTATTACTAGTTCTGAAACTTAGATGATAGAGTTCAAGATAATATCATGTGGCGTAATGGTTTGATAGATCATTGTTGATGTCATAAACCTGTTTTAATGTTGAGAGGTTCAATCTTTAGTTAAACCTTTCGCTTCTACAATTTACAATAACCACTATAAATGTGATTTGACGACGAGATTTATTAAATGTTAACTGAGAGAAAGGTATTGGTGAGACATGTGATTAAATGTTTACTGAGAGAGAGGTATTGGTGAGACATGTGATTAAATGTTTACTGATAGAGATGTATTGGTAAGACATGTGATTAAATGTTTACTGATAGAGATGTATTGGTAAGACATGTGATTAAATGTTTACTGATAGAGAGGTATTGGTAAGACATGTGATTAAATGTTTACTGAGAGAGAGGTATTGGTAAGACATGTGATTAAATGTTTACTGAGAGAGAGGTATTGGTGAGACATGTGATTAAATGTTTACTGATAGAGAGGTATTGGTAAGACATGTGATTAAATGTTAACTGAGAGAAAGGTATTGGTGAGACATGTGATTAAATGTTTACTGAGAGAGAGGTATTGGTGAGACATGTGATTAAATGTTTACTGATAGAGATGTATTGGTAAGACATGTGATTAAATGTTTACTGATAGAGATGTATTGGTAAGACATGTGATTAAATGTTTACTGATAGAGAGGTATTGGTAAGACATGTGATTAAATGTTTACTGAGAGAGAGGTATTGGTAAGACATGTGATTAAATGTTTACTGAGAGAAATGCATTGGTAAGACATGTGATTAAATGTTTACTGAGAGAAAGGTATTGGTAAGACATGTGATTAAATGTTTACTGAGAGAAAGGTATTGGTAAGATAAGTGATTAAATGTTTACTGAGAGAAAGGTATTGGTGAGACATGTGATTAAATGTTTACTGAGAGAAAGGTATTAGTAAGACATGTGATTAAATGTTTACTGAGAGAAAGGTATTGGTAAGACATGTGATTAAATGTTTACTGAGAGAAAGGTATTGGTAAGACAAGTGATTAAACCAAAGGTGAATATTGATATTTATTAACTGATGAACAATTTCAGAAACACAATCATTATTGTGTTTAAGTATCATTGGTTAAAGTACGAATGCAGCTTTAAAACAAAACGTGAATTTGTTAATTGATTTTGCATCATAACTAAAGAATTCTTAAATGTCACGTAAAGAACAAAAGTATACTGTCTCGATTTAAACACTAGAGGATTATAATGCTGACACACCTCTCTACAATTATGGAGTCCCATCGCAGCACGTTTGTTAGTGCGCATTCCAGGTAACGTGGCACCATCTTCAATTCTGAAACAATCGATCAAAGGTAGGAATCGGCCGTCAAAAGCACCCAATTTCTAATTTTATTATTGTTTACTATTTTATATCTTGTATTAAGAAACCAAGCATTCGATGCAAATAATACTATTTTAACACTACTATATGTGTCACACGTACCTTTCCTTCCAATAAAGTTCGTATAGCCCAGTTCAGTTTGATTTAAGTAATATATTAAGCACTTTAAGGTCATTGAATTTTCTTTTTTTTTTTCTGAATTGTCCTCAAGTGTTCTATACCTGATAGCAAATGTGAGCTAATTAGTGCTCATACAGACACATTACAACTCCCAGTCTTACCGTTCAGTCACTAGGATGCAACTTGGAAGACAATGTGTGTGTGTTTTCTTATAGCAAAGCCACATCAGGCTATCTGCTGAGCCCACCGAGGGAAATCGAACCCCTGATTTTAGCGTTGTAAGTCCGGAGACACCGCTGTACTAGCGGGTGGGCTGGAAGACAATGAACTTGTTTCTACCCTTTTCTTGTATTATTATATAGAATTCAAATTAATAAACGTTAACCATAGAGGCTCATTATCTTATTAACCTTCTTCACTGATTAATTAGACTTTATCGTAAGTTTATGCTTCTGATTTGTATGACACACAATATACTCAAAATGTTTCTTTATTAATTTTCACAAAAGTGAATATTGTCTAATTCAATTCCCTTTTCACGTCACTTCGTTTTCGCAAATTAAAATAGATTTTTCTTTGAAAAATATCTGTAAAAGAATATCTATAGTTTTAGTTTCTGTACTTGTTCGACTCCCAATATTCGCCGTGTCATTATCTTGATCTAAGAGAAAGTAAATCATTTATAGGCTGATGAAACGCCCAATATTCACCGTGTCATTATTCTGATCTAAGAGAAAGTAAATCATTTATAGGTTCATGAAACGTCCAATATTCACCGTGTCATTATCCTGATCTAAGAGAAAGTAAATCATTTATAGGCTCATGGAACGCCCAATATTCACCGTGTCATTATCCTGATCAAAGAGAAAGTAAATCATTTATAGGCTCATGAAATGCCCAATATTCACCGTGTCATTATTCTGATCTAAGAGAAAGTAAATCATTTATAGGCTGATGAAACGCCCAATATTCACCGTGTCATTATCCTGATCTAAGAGAAAGTAACTCATTTATAGGCTCATGAAACGCCCAATATTCATTGTGTCATTATCCTGATCAAAGAGAAAGTAAATCATTTATAGGCTCATGAAACGCCCAATATTCACCGTGTCATTATCTTGATCAAAGAGAAAGTAACTCATTTATAGGCTCATGAAATGCCCAATATTCACCGTGTCATTATCCTGATCTAAGAGAAAGTAACTCATTTATAGGCTGATGAAACGCCCAATATTCACCGTGTCATTATTCTGATCTAAGAGAAAGTAAATCATTTATAGGCTCATGAAACGCCCAATATTCACCGTGTCATTATCCTGATCAAAGAGAAAGTAAATCATTTATAGGCTCATGAAATGCCCAATATTCACCGTGTCATTATTCTGATCTAAGAGAAAGTAAATCATTTATAGGCTGATGAAACGCCCAATATTCACCGTGTCATTATTCTGATCTAAGAGAAAGTAAATCATTTATAGGCTGATGAAACGACTTCGAAAAAAAAAAAAGCAAAAAAAGCACAGATAGTCCCTTGTGTAACATTGTACTATACTTCAAACTAACCAACTTTTCTTCATGTTATCAGGATCTTTTTCGATTATTTAGAATCATTGTGTTTCATAGATAGCATAGATAATTATTATTGTATTCGACAGATAATTATCACTGTGTTTTATTTAGATATTTGTTATTGGTAGCAGATTATTTGTTCTTTCTCCCGAATAGTGCTCTATGTACATAGTAGGCTTACGGCCAGGCTATTTGTGCTCTGTCAACCACGGGTATCGAAACCCCGTTTTCTAGTATTGTAAGTCCTCATACGTACTGCTGTGCCACTGGGAGGCATTCTCACGGTCTGGTCAAAAACCCCTAAACCCCTTTGACTGATTTCTAGTAACCATTTAATTTGACTGTAGAATAGAAGGACCGCCAGCAGATGGCAGTGGCCGCCACCTTAGAGCTGCTGTTATTAAATATTAAACGAATAATGGGATTAAATGCAAATCAATAACGCACTCGCAAACGTCAGCATGAGAAGTGTTTGTCAGTATTACGTCTCAAGCCTGAGACCAATAGACCAGGACGAGGACTGCTCTTTAACAGTCACGTACAATGAATATCCAGTATATATGTGTATGTGTGTCCGCTGTGCACATTTTAGTCATATCTCGTGCATATCTCGAAGCATGGCAGCCTTGTTTATGATTCTTGAAAGTTCAGTAATATAAACTGAAACCAAAATAATTACTAGCACAATAGCCCTTTATATCCTGAAAACGTAAGGGACTCGTGCTGTTTAGAACGAATTACTTTAGAAGTGTTCGAGAAAGTAAAAGACGTAAAAACACGAATTTGATCTTCATTTTTATTTATCATTTTTAATGTTTTTTATTTCTTGTATATATCGCCCCTTCTTCTTGTTATCTTATCTGTTTTTTTGTTTCACATTAGCCATAAAAGATGAATGGTTCCATAGATGTCACACAGTTTTTCTTATGGTTTCTCTATACTTGTAAACGTTATATAATGAAGTTCATTTTTAGTTGGCAGAGATAATTCAAAGATATTTTTATTACAAGAAATTTTCTCATGAAGAAAGAGAATAAGGCACTTTATTGTGCCACGATCAGTAATAATTACAGTAAGTTAGAAATGTTTCACCTATACTCTGATTTCAATTTGAAGAAAGCCTCTCCTAGTTTATCCTATTTTATTTACTGATTATTCATGCATTCATAAAGCCAGGCACGGCCAGGTGGTTAAGGCACTCGACTCGTAATTTGAGGGGGGCGGGGTCGTATCTATCTAGTCACACCAAACATGTTCATCTCTTCAGCCGTGGGGGCGTTATAAGGTTTGGTCAATCCCCTTATTTGTTGGTAAAAGAGAAACCTAAAAGTTGGCAGTGGGTGGTGATGACTAGCTTCCTTCCCTCTAGTCTTACACTGCTAAATTAGGGACGGTTAGCGCAAATAGCCCTCGTGCAGCTTAGGGCGAAATTCAAACCAATTTTTTTATATGCTACAAATGAGACGTTCGAAGCAATAAACATTGTGTGGAAATTAGAACAGAACATTTAAGACCATAAACAAGTTAGTAATTAACGTAACTTGTACTTTATTTTATCTTCATTAATATATTTCTTTTAATCTCCAATGTCTGTATAAGCCATATACATATATATATATACACACACACACACACGTAAGGTTATAAATTTCCACTTCATTCAATTTAAATTATCTATTTCTGAAGCTATCGAAAAACCAGCTCTTCGATTTTCCATATTTGAAATATCTACACGTGGAATTTCTTGTGTGCGAAATTCTCTCTCCAGGATTATCATTTGATCTACTATTTAAAAGACGTAATGATTTCCTTATCATTTCTCTGTTGAAATTATACAGGATTTGTCCTTAATTTAGTTTCTTAAATCACGTTATAAACAGGCATCCTAGTAGCTGGCCGCCACCTTAGAGCTGCTGTTATTGTTTGATGTAACAGACATGTTAAATGCAAAACCATAAAGCATCTTAGCAAACGTCAGCATGAGAAGTGTTTGTCAGTATTACGTCTCAAGCCTGAGACCAATAGACATTTACGAGGATCTGATCTTAAACAGTCTTAGTACAATGAATATCCAGTATATATTGTATGTGTGTCCGCTGTGCACATTTTAGTAATATCTGTTGTATATCTCGAAGCATGGCACCTTGTTTATCAGTGTTGAAAGTTCAGTAATATAAACTGAAACCAAAATAATTACTAGCACAATCCTGTGTTATATCCTGAAAACGTAATTGTTACGTGCTGTTTAGAACGAATTACTTTAGAAGTGTTCGAGAAAGTAAAAGATATAAAACATAATATTTGATCTTCATTTTATTTATCATAGAATATGTTTTTATTTCTTGTATATATCGCCCCTTCTTCTTGTTATCTTATCATGTAGTTTTTTGTTTCACATTAGCCATAAAATGAATGGTTCCATAGATGTCACACAGTTTTTCTTTTGGTTTCTCTATACTTGTAAACGTTATATAATGAAGTTCATTTTTAGTTGGCAGAGATAATTCAAAGATATTTTTATTACAAGAAATTTTCTCATGAAGAAAGAGGATAAGGCACTTTATTGTGCCACGATCAGTAATAATTACAGTAAGTTAGAAATGTTTCGCCTATACTCTGATTTCAATTTGAAGAAAGCCTCTCCTAGTTTATCATATTTTATTTACTGATTATTCATACATTCATAAAGCCAGGCACGGCCAGGTGGTTAAGGCACTCGACTCGTAATTTGAGGGGGGCGGGGTCGTATCCTAGTCACACCAAACATGTTCATCTCTTCAGCCGTGGGGGCGTTATAAGGTTATAGTCAATCCCCTTATTTGTTGGTAAAAGAGAAACCTAAAAGTTGGCAGTGGGTGGTGATGACTAGCTTCCTTCCCTCTAGTTTTACACTGCTAAATTAGGGACGGTTAGCGCAAATAGCCCTCGTGCAGCTTAGGGCGAAATTCAAAGCAATTTTTTATATGCTACAAATGAGACGTTCGAAGCATAAACATTGTGTGGAAATTAGAACAGAACATTTAAGACCATAAACAAGTTAGTAATTAACGTAACTTGTACTTTATTTTATCTTCATTAATATATTTCTTTTAATCTCCAATGTCTGTATAAGCCATATACATATATATATATACACACACACACACACACGTAAGGTTATAAATTTCCATTTCATTCAATTTAAATTATCTATTTCAGAAGCTATCGAAAAATCAGCTCTTCGATTTTCCATATTTGAAATATCTACACGTGGAATTTCTTGTGTGCGAAATTCTCTCTCCAGGATTATCATTTGATCTACTATTTTAAAGACGTAATGATTTCCTCATCATTTCTCTGTTGAAATTATACAGGATTTGTCCTTAATTTAGTTTCTTACACAAACATTAAATCACGTTATAAACAGGAATCCAAGTAGCTGTTCATAAAGTATCTTAGTAGTGTTTGATGTAACAGACATGTTAGTAGCTAACCATAAAGTATCTTAGTAGGATACAACAGACATTTAAGAAGTTGATCATAAAGTGTCTTAGTAACATTGTTGTATATATTATATAAAGTTACTCTTACAGTTCAGTGTTAGTAATATTGTTGTATATATTATCTAAAGTTACTCTTACAGTTCAGTGTTAGTAATATTGTTGTATATATTATCTAAAGTTACTCTTACAGTTCAGTGTTAGTAATATTGTTGTATATATTATCTAAAGTTACTCTTACAGTTCAGTGTTAGTAACATTGTTGTATATATTATCTAAAGTTACTCTTACAGTTCAGTGTTAGTAATATTGTTGTATATATTATCTAAAGTTACTCTTACAGTTCAGTGTTAGTAACATTGTTGTATATATTATATAAAGTTACTCTTACAGTTCAGTGTTAGTAATATTGTTGTATATATTATCTAAAGTTACTCTTACAGTTCAGTGTTAGTAATATTGTTGTATATATTATCTAAAGTTACTCTTACAGTTCAGTGTTAGTAACATTGTTGTATATATTATATAAAGTTACTCTTACAGTTCAGTGTTAGTAATATTGTTGTATATATTATATAAAGTTACTCTTACAGTTCAGTGTTAGTAATATTGTTGTATATATTATATAAAGTTACTCTTACAGTTCAGTGTTAGTAATATTGTTGTATATATTATATAAAGTTACTCTTACAGTTCAGTGTTAGTAATATTGTTGTATATATTATATAAAGTTACTCTTACAGTTCAGTGTTAGTAATATTGTTGTATATATTATCTAAAGTTACTCTTACAGTTCAGTGTTAGTAATATTGTTGTATATATTATATAAAGTTACTCTTACAGTTCAGTGTTAGTAATATTGTTGTATATATTATATAAAGTTACTCTTACAGTTCAGTGTTAGTAATATTGTTGTATATATTATCTAAAGTTACTCTTACAGTTCAGTGTTAGTAATATTGTTGTATATATTATATAAAGTTACTCTTACAGTTCAGTGTTAGTAATATTGTTGTGTATATTATATAAAGTTACTCTTACAGTTCAGTGTTAGTAATATTGTTGTATATATTATCTAAAGTTACTCTTACAGTTCAGTGTTAGTAACATTGTTGTATATATTATATAAAGTTACTCTTACAGTTCAGTGTTAGTAATATTGTTGTATATATTATCTAAAGTCACTCTTACAGTTCAGTGTTAGTAACATTGTTGTATATATTATATAAAGTTACTCTTACAGTTCAGTGTTAGTAATATTGTTGTATATATTATCTAAAGTTACTCTTACAGTTCAGTGTTAGTAATATTGTTGTATATATTATCTAAAGTTACTCTAACAATCCTGTGTTAGTAACCTCAGTATTGTTACACGTATATAGATTAGTGTAATTTTATTTCAGATCATTACAAGTATATATAACATAATATTCGCAACATTGTTGCTTATATTATTATAGAATATTTGTTCTTTTTTACGCAGTATTAGTGAGATTTCAATTTATATCATTTGCATGTAGTTAATTTCTAGATTAAAATATTATTACCTACGTGGTTAGTACAATCACAGATGCTATATTTTTATTACGGGACTATAGACATGGATATCCCTGGAAATATGTATTATTTGTCTATGATACAATATTATTGAAATTGTGATCCGTTATTACTGCATTTTCTTTAAATAACTACAGTATACTAATAACATTGGTCCATCACATCCATTATGTGTATATGAATAGTTACTATTATACTATAACAGTGTCTCATCGATGTGAATTTAAAAAACAAAACAGGCCCAGCATGGCCAAGCGTGTTAAGGCGTGCGACTCGTAATCTGAGGGTTGCGAGTTCGCATCCCCGTCGCGCCAAGGATGCTCGCCCTTTCAGCCGTGAGGGCGTTATAATGTGACGGTCAATCCCACTATTCGTTGGTAAAAGAGTAGCCCAAGAGTTGGCGGTGAGTGGTGACGACTAGCTGCCTTCCCTCTAGCCTTACACTGCTAAATTAGGGACGGCTGGCACAGATAGTCTTCGAGTAACTTTGTGCGAAATTCCAAAACAAACAAACTTATTAACTATCAGTTGCTTATATTATTACATTATCAACTGATTCATGATATTATTTCTGTTTATATTACAATATTTTAGGAACAATGTATCCTGATATTTCACAATCATGTTTATATATATATATTATTGTCACGTTAATGGCATCATATTTCCGTGTAATCATAACAGTTACATCGTTATGGTCATTATTCCTACCCTATTTATATTACCATACTATTAAGTGTTTATCCTTATAACAACATTATTGATACTATGTTTTACAATACTTGCTGACATTCCGGTCAACGCCATCGTGTAATTTTTCTAGCTACTCAGATCAACCAATAATTGTTAGGCGACATTTTTGTTCTCTAGTATTCGCTCCGTTTGTCTACTTTTCGTAGGCAGCATAGCAGAAATACAACGTGTAATGGAGATCAAAACACAAGAAAGTTTAGTATTGATATATACTTATCCCAATGAAGGACATCAATTGTTATTATATAATCTTTTGCCCTGCTTCAGCGTGATTTGCCACATGGCTATTACGTAGAATGCTATTTGGACTTAAATCTGAGATCTTATGAAAAACAAAAAATATCAGAACAATGTTTTTTCTTATATACTGTTATATCGGAGCAACGCGTTGGTTACATTTATAGGCGTGAGGCGAGTGTTTAGAAATTTCAGTCTGCTCAACAATACTGGCGATACATTAATGTTTATACACATATATTCAGTGATGTCGAGAAAACCCACTTGTAGAGAAAAATATATATGTAAAAACTGCTCGTTTGGGTTGAGAAAATGTTTTACGTAGAGAAGTTGTTCGTTTCTCTACGTAAAAAATTTTCTCAACCCAAACGAGCCGTTTTTACACATATACATTCATATATTGTTGATTCTTAAACTCGAGTTTTCTACAACTTTAGTAGATAGGAAGGAATTTAATTATATATTCATAACTTTGCGTATCTCTCTATGTTCTTTGGATTTTTACAATCTCTGAAAAGCACACTATAGATGCACGATTTTCTCTGCTTTTTGTAATAAGCATTTGCCTCAGACTAGAATACATGTACAACGACTACAAATATAAACCATATTTATGCGAGATAAAGCTATGAACTTTAAATAGCCCTAGAAGTGTGGGTTCACGTTTCAAACATAACATTATCAGTTTAATTTTCATTTATTCAAATATAATTTTATTTCCAAAACGTATTTAAGCCTACCTAGGATATTTGTCAATGTAAGATAAAAACATAATACTAACACCGTCATTACTATTCAAATAACTTTGAAGAAATATATCACTAAATGTAATTATTGAATACTTCATCGTAATAACAAGATATCTGTTTATTTTTATTTACGTCGGTATCAGGCGTAAATAGTTTTGTAAATGTAATATTATCGTACAGTTTTAACTAAGATTGACATATGAATAACTTCCAAACACTTGCTTACGTTCTCTGTCAGGCGTTATGTTGTTGTTTCCCTGAAGCTTATAGCAATATGTTTATACCCGAAAACCATTCACAATTAGCTGAAAGTTGAGTCAGAGATAAGAAAATTCAATGGCATTGAGTGATTTTGAAAGATAATATCTAAAATAAACTTTAAAAAGCTCAAAGCAATCGAAGGCGTGTGGTTAAAATCTTATTTGATACATATACATATATATTCTGTCAAGTAAAATTAGGTATTAAAGACCATAATTCCAGACCATAATCATGACCAAAGTCTTAAAAAGACTGAAAAGACGTATTAAACTTTTGTAAAGTAAGTTAAATATTGTTATACAATATTGTGATCTTTTTTTCTATCTAGTTATGAAAAGTGCTTAAGTTCGAAGTTATAGAGGGCCTGGTATGTTTCTTCAGCCATTCCAATTTAGAGACGCATACGATGTCTTATTTTACCTAAGAGAAACTCATAAAAAGTACATACATAATAATTATATTTGGAAGGAGTAACGAATTAATCAATGGAAAATTATAGCTATCACACCAGAACATTATTTAATTAATACATTAATTAGGCTTGATTCTTAAGTTTCTTCACTTAATAATTATTTATTTGTTTGTTCATACGATGAACTTACATAATTAATTATTTGTTTGTTCGTATGATTAACTTAGATAATTAATTATTTCTTTGTTCGTATGATGAACTTGCATAATTAATTGTTTGTTTATTCATACGATGAACTTAGATAATTAATTATTTGTCTGTTCGTATGATGAACTTAGATAATTAATTATTTGTTTGTTCATACGATGAACTTAGATAATTAATTATTTGTCTGTTCGTATGATGAATTAGATAATTAATTATTTGTTTGTTCGTATGATGAACTTAGATAATTAATTATTTGTTTGTTCGTATGGGGCCTGGCATGGCCTAGTGCGTTAAAGCGTGCGCTTTATAATCTGAGGGTCACGGGTTCGTGCCCGAGTAGTGCTAAACATGCTCGCCCTCCCAGCCGTGGGGGCGTTATAATGTGACCATCAATCCCACTTTTCGTTGGTAAAATAGTAGCCCAAGAGTTCGCGGTGGGTGGTGATGACTAGCTGCCTTCCCTCTAGTCTTACACTGTTAAATTAGGGACGGCTAGCACAGATAACCCTCGAGTAGCTTTGTGCGAAATTCCAAAACAAATTGTTTGTATGATGAACTTAGATAATAATTATTTGTTTGTTCATACGATGAACTTAGATAATTAATTATTTTTCTGTTCGTATGATAAAGTTAGATAATTAATTATCTAAGGCTATCTCTCTAGCTGGCTATAATTTTGAAGTGATAGACTAGAGAAACGCAGCTAGCCATCACTATCCGTCGAAAACTATGGGCAACTATAACCGAATTGTGGGATTTGACTGTCACACTTATAACGTACTCGAAGTGGAAAGGTGGATCGTGTCACAACATCTCGGATACACAATACAAAACGCTAATCACTGGGCCTCCGGCGTTCCAATTTAATGGGTAGATCTGTTTTGATTGATGAGTTTAATTAACTTTATTATCTTCTTTGTAATTACGGAATAATTCGAATCTACTTTTAAAATAGTCTTCACAGATGTCACGCTATGTTTAAAAATAAGGTAACGAAACATTTTACGGTTCATCGATTTCTACAAATGACGAGAAACTAGCAGTAATGTACTGTTGTAACGATAGTTCTTCTGCCACCTATCGACAAAGAAAAATACTAAGTGTAAGAATTTCGATCATTTCTGTGTTTTGATTGGGTGGTGAGGTTAAGAAATACTATTTATAGCTATTGAAGATATAAGCGTTTTCAGTTTTATTTCTAAAGAAATAAACGTTATGTATTTGTCTTACTTGCTATTGCGAAAAATATTTCTGAAAAGGTGAAAGTTGTTCTAATAATTCTTGTTTCAGGATGGAAAGTTATAACACATTAATACTTGTAATAAAAAATTATGTCTGTCAGCATGGGATCTAGTTGTTAAATATATATACGTTATACTGATATTCGTCGTTTAAGTAGCTTCCTATTTCATAAGCACACAGTACATCTTTAAACAACATCTTAAGTAAGAAACTTTAGCTTGTATTGCAATTGAAAAAACGTATTTTTCTTTAGTAACAGGTAATTATTTGTTATTTACGTGTTCATGAACTGTATTCTAGAAAGAAAAGAAAAAAAAGTAGTTATTGTATTATGCATTACTATAGTGTATAGTTGGGAACATTCTCACTAGATGGCAATAAAGTTTCCATAATATTACTGTTTTGAGATCAAGTTTCTTTTTATTTTTTTTAGTTTCGTGCAAAGCTACTCAAGGGCTATCTGCGCTAGCGGTCCTAATTTAGCAGTGTAAGACTAAAGGAAGACAGTTATTTGTCACCACCCATCGCCAACTCTTAGGCTACACTTTTACCAACGAATAGTGGGATTGATCGTCACATTATAACGCCCCAACGGCTGAAAGGGCAAGCATGTCTGGTGTGACGGGGATTCGAACCCGAGACTCTTGGATTACGAGTCGATCGCTTTAACACGCTTGGCCATGCCGGACCCAGATAAAGAATATAATGATTTTTAATAGTTAAAATAATGTATATATATATATATATATTTATATGTATATACCAGCGTCAAATCTTCGTAAAACATGACAGGAAACCACTGGGAAAACATATTCCGAACAAAACTGGCAATACGTAAAAGAAATATCAAATGTCTTTTCCCAGGAACATGCTATATTGGTGCCTTTTGATAAAAGATTAAAATATATGAAGACCACGTTATTGTATATACACGTGTTATTCTTCTGAGGAAAAATCTTCCTCTTCCTTAAAATAACTGGTGTTTTCAATCTGGTTTAGATTTGCACTTATTTTTGACTTACTTTTCACAGGAATTGAATCTTTTTCCGGTTTTCCTAATTGGATCCTACCTAGATTGACGTCATAATGATGTAGATGATGTGGTGTCACATATGTAACGCTATACTCGATCTTGTCCTAGGAATTCTCTCGTTGACAGGCTTTTATAAACCGAAAAGATGCCACATTTTAAGAAATAATTATGACTGTTTTGGTGATTGAAGTCAAGCAAAATGGAAACGACTAGTCAAAAGAGGAAGTATTACAGGAGAGGAAATAGTAGAATTAGGCTTGTGTAACTCGTGAAATTAGGAGAATTCAAGTGTGACTGATTGACACTTGGCCTTTACATATATTGATGATATATTATAAAATAACACATAACGTTTTAACCATTAAAATCACTATACATATTATAAAATAATAAATATTATTTTAACTTGTAAAAATCGCTATATATATATATACTATAAAACAATATATATTGTTCTAATTAGTAAAAAAATCGCTATATATACATATTATATAACAATAAATATTATTTTAACTAGTAAAAAATCGGTATAATATTTATTGTATAACTTTAACGATTAACTGATAATCTACCATCTTGTACTTCCATGTTTATAAGTTACATTTTTTCTTTGTTCTTTCCTCTAATTATTTTTTCTTGCTTGTTATTTTGTTTTCCGTTAATTTAGCTTTGTTTTCTACTAATAGACGGTCGAACTTTCTCTTCGTATTTCTCTAAAGACAAACCAGTTTTTTCCCCCTATTTTGTTCTATTTCCATATTCTCATATTTTTCTATTTATTTATCTCGTTTTTCATAATCCTCAATAGAGGAGTATTTAAATTAGCACAGTAGGATGGAAAGGTTCATATTACAAAATTTAAATATGTTTTACACCCAATGCAAAGTATTCACTTACATTTCAGTATATTTTAAGGACAGTTGGCACAAATAATCCTCGAGTTGATTTGCGCCAAATTCAAAACAAATCTCTTTTTTTTTGTTTTCAAATTTTGCTTGTGATGTCTGTGAATTGTTGCTCAAGTTGAGTCAAGAATAATTCCAAAAGAAAAACAACAACAACATGTATTTTTATTCTGGCTGCAATCTTTCTGAATTGTTGCTCAAGTTGAGTCAAGGATGATTCCAAAAGAAAAACAACAACAACATGTATTTTTATTCTGGCTGCAATCTTTCTGAATTGTTGCTCAAGTTCAGCCGTGAATGACTCTCAAATAACAGGAACAACAAAACGTTTTTCCGTATATTAATTGCAATGTTTCTAAACAGTGCTTGAGTTACATCAAGGATGGCTACAAAAGGACAACTATAAGAGCAACAACAAAATGTATTTGAGATACGATGAAAATAATTCGTATTTACTTACCTTTCTAAAAGCAAAAGAAAAGGTGTAATATTCGACGCCTCAGACACCAGGTCTCAAGTGACCTACGTCAACAACCTGTCAAGGAAACAAACATCAGTTTACCTTTGAATCTGTCATCTTGACCTTCGCAAACCATCCATATATCAATGAGTTCTCTCAAGACGGAATCCAATTGGTGTCAGTCAACGTTTCAAAGAAGAAGCTATTCCAGTCATCCATCCATACTCCTATTTCCTGCAATGTTAGTTTTACGTGAACCATTCAAAGATATTCACAATGGTGGAAACTTTGGTCCTTCTATCACATCCGGTTACCGTATCAAACGAGAACCATAGAAACACAGCTATTTTCGGCATGCTTGCAGTATGGGCATTCTCAATACGATATAGGCCAATTCGTATATGTTATTACAAAGACGGCTAGAGTATATTTTGAAAAATCTCTAAAAACCACTTAAGCCTAACCGCTTCTGACATTGTCATGAAAAGCACTAGATATATATATATATATACATATAATAAAATACACCATATCCGCATATATTAAACATAAAAAGCTCATTCACGAACTGTTATTAAGTTTAAAAAAATTGTTATTGACTCTTCAAATTTTAAGTAAGATCTCGAAAATCGATATTATTTTATATATTAATTATATATTATTATCGATATTATATATTTTAATATGTCACCAATTTCTCTCTCTCTTTATTTACCCAGCATGGAGACAGTCACTGACAATGTCCAAGCTCGTGCTTCCCAGATCGTGTGAGTTTCTTTTTCTGTTGATCTTGCATTTCAAATCATGGTCTTTGAGTTCGACTTAATCTTACTGACCTGTAATTATGTTATCACATCAATTTCCTTTTTTTTCTGCGTATAATATAAACATTGTGTCAAAACAGATGACTATGTCATTTTCAATACTCGAATTATTATGAAAATCAGGAAAACTCTGGTCTTTTTATTGACACTGACACAGTTATGTTATCAGAAAACACCCCCCCCCCTCACATTGCATAACGTATTTATTGATAATGTGTCAGTTTGGTCTTTTCTTTGGATTCAATTAACACGTTAGGCGTTTTCACATTAATGTATATCTCAATATTTAAGGAATATTCAGCCTTATTGTGTATGTTCTAACAAACAGCGTTGAAGGACTAATAAAACTAAATGTTTGCGTAATGAAATAATTATGTAACCGTCCACTTGGCGAAATACTTTGTAGTCAGGTTTATAGCCACTCATTACTTCGTATCTACTAATAATGTTGCTGATAAAGTTACGTAATTGCGTAAAATGAATTTTCCTACCTCATGTTTTGTTCTGAAGACAAAAAGAGTATCTGGCTAAAATTCAATTGTTTTATTCGGTTATGAATCAAATTGAAACTTAGTGCATGTAATATTCTTCACATCCCTGTGGGTTGGCGGTAATGTTAAGAACTGACAATGCTAGAATCTGGGGTTCAATTCTATTATGTAGCTCTGATCAATGGAAACAAGACAATTACACGTTAAAACATTCATATAAAAAAAAACAAATATTATCTTTGCTTTCACTCGGAATTGACAAAAGATTATTGTTTTTATTTGTTTTAATGTGTTTTGTGTCTTTAATTTAAAAACGTAATATAATTTCTAATGTTGCATGCTTAGGATACTGTACATTGTAGTCCATGTAACTAGAAAATAATTAGTAATAAACTTTACTACAAAAAGTGCTTTGATTAATGCAAAACCATCAGCTCTGTGTTCCATTAATTAATTTTAGACTCCACGTTTCGACTATACAGGTCCCTCGCTGGGACAGCGGTAGGTCTGCGGATTTACAACACTAAATAAGGGGTTTGATTCCTCTCTGTGGACACAACAGACAGCCAGATGTGGCTTTGCTGTAAGAAACACATACACTTGACTATATAGATTTGAGGGGTGTATACTTTATCCATAGCGATACGGAGGACCACATGTCGTGTTTGAAACTGTGTTCTAATCCCTTCTTACAAGCTAGCAGGACCAAACGTGGAACACGCGCTTAGGTTCCACAAGCAGACGTCTTAAAGAGGTTTGTTTTCAGGTATACATCTCCTTGGGATATTTAAAATAAAGAAGCTTGGTTGGTATGTAAAGACCTCTGTGAATCATCACAGAGCTTTGAACCCTGCAGATGGGTATTTTATGCTGGAATAAAAATTATATTATTTTTCGTTTTGTTTTCAAAGAGGAAATCATCAGTTTTTATAACGATTTGTTCGCAATTACTAAGCCTTTTTTATTGTTATAAAAACTGGATTAGAAAAACACACATAAAACATGTGTTAAAATAATGCCTGAATGCCTCATCTTAATGCCTCTTAATGATTTACTTTATCACCTTCATAGTTCCTTCTCCACATCACAAGTCACACACATTTACAAGTAATTTATACGGTTTAAGGTTTACTATAATGCTTCCAATCTGTTTGTTTGTTTGTTTGTTTTTGAATTTCGCACAAAGCTACTCGAGAGCTATCTGCACTAGCCGTTTCTAATTTAGACTAGAGGGAAGGCAGCTAGTCATCACCATCCACCGCCAACTCTTGGGCTACTCTTTTACCAACGAATAGTGGGATTCACCGTCACATTATAACGCCCCCACGGCTGAAAGGGCGAGCATGTTTGGCGCGACGGGGATGCGAACCCGCGACTCTCAGATTACGAGTCGCACGCCTTAAAACGCTTGGCCATGCCGGGCCTATTCCAATCTGAATAAAACAGAGTTTGTTGTTTTTGCTTTTTGAATTTCGCGCAATGTTACACGAGGGCTATCTGCGTTAACCATCCCTAATTTAGTAGTGTAAGACTAGAGGGAAGGCAGCTAGTCATCGCCACCTACTGACAACTCTTGGGCTACTCTTTTACCAACGAAAAGTGGGATTGGCCATTACCTTATAACGCCCCCATGACTGAAAGGGCGAGCATGTTTGGTACGACGGGGACTCTAACCCGCGACCTTCAGATCACGAGTAGAATGCCGGACCGAAACAAAGAGACAGACGAAGACAGTGTATACACACATTTTTGCATACTAGTGTTGATAACAACTGTTCTGAACTGGCAAATCTAACTCAAACTTTGGCAAAACGTGTTCATTGGAATACACAATTACCCAACGCCATATCTTTTGGAATAAGTTATACAAACCAAACTACAATTAGTAAAGTTCAACACTAACTTCCACGTTGTTAGAAGAAGAAACAAGAAATAACGATGAATCTTAGCAGGTGCTAATATTGTTCTCTCTTAAAACTACATGCTCCACAGTAAATCTGAGGGCTTACAACGTTAAAAATCGGGTTTCTATACATGCGATGGGCAGAGAATAAATAGCCCATTTGTGCTTAATAATTAAAGAACGCTTAAAGTTATGTTTGAAATTTTTGCTATACTCATTTTATACGCCGTTTAAAAGTAAGCAGTATGATTCTTTATTATTTTTTATGTTTTAAAAAGAGAACATTATTTCTCTATCAATCACATTAATTGCTGTTCTGTTTTACTTCAAATTCATCACGAAAAACAGAATATCATTTACCTATATAAAATACTGATATTTTTTGTTTCAGAATGAGGTGAAAGTATGAAAGGGAAGAGGAAATGAGAAACGAATGTGTTCGTCCTTTCAGCCGTGTGGGACGTTATAATGTTACAGTCAATCCCACTATTCGTTGGTAAAAGAGTAGCCCAAGAGTTGGCGGAGGGTGATGATGACTAGCTGCCTTCCCTCTAGTCTCACACTGCTAAATTTGGGACGGCTAGCGCAGATAGCCCTCGTGTAGCTTTGCTCGAAATTCAAAACAAACAAATCATTCCCTGCTGGAAGAATTTTTTCATCATTCCTGTTTGAGGCTGGAAATCTGTAGTTAAGTGACTCCAATGGAAGGTGGTGAAGAACGTGATCGCATATTCTATTTTATTTGTTAAGTGGTTCTGCCAACGACTGCCAAAAGTCTTGGTCATTCTCAAGTTCTCGCTTTGATTAATTCAAGACTCAAACGAAGTGACGTAAGAGGAAAGTGACGCTTGCTTAATGAACTCAGGATGCGAAACCGAAGTGAGATACACAAGAGCTTCTGTGGTGATATCAAAATGAAGTAAAAAAAGGTTTCAAGTTAAATAACTTCTATAAAGTTGTAATCAGTTTCTCTTCTCGGTTTCTTCAAGATGTTCAGCTGTAGGTTACAATGTAAAAAAAATTGGTTTCGATACGTACGGTTTCTCCACTAGAACCCAAGGTTTAATTCCCTCAATTTGAGAGAGTGTAGGTAACCCATAGTGTTGCTTTGCGTTAAAGTATACGCATATTTGTTATTAATATACTTTTCTGGGTTTTTGTCTCTTTGAAGTTAAGCACAAAGCAACATAATCGGCTATCGGTGCTCTGCCCACCAAAGATATCGAAACCCGATTTTTAGCGTTGTAAGTCCACAGAGTAAGTCCACACACATACTGCTTTGCCACTGGAGGGCTATAATTACCTAAAAATAAATTAAACAGAATGGAAATAATTGTTTTCGTGGACACAATTGTTATCTATCTGTAAAATATACAATTAGAAAACTCATTACCAAGACTGAACTGTTTTATCTGTATCATATATCGATACATCATACATTGTTTTCGCAAATTGTGATTACTAAGTTAGATTTTTCTTTCCATTATAAATACATTCATAAAGTTTTCGCGTTTTTTGTTTAAAGAAAATTACTGGACTTGTAATATTCGTTATCCAACTAGATGAATAAAATATTAATACTATGCTTAATAGGAAACTTACAAGAAAGAGACGTTGAATTTGACAATGGACCTAAACTCGAGCACTGTAGAATAATTAACTTCACGAGAATAAATAAGAGTCAACTATTTGAAAGTGCTCGAGTTTATGGTCTTGTGTTTTAAAGAGATCTTTTGTGTGTGATCCGGTGTTCCAATCCCTTTTATCAGAAAGAGAGAAAAAAACGTTTACAGTAAGTTTTGGTTTGATTGTTGTTAAGCGCAAAGCCATACAAGATAAACTTATTGAATTCAGCCCACCACGGGTATCGAAACCTGTTTTTATCGTCGTTAATTTAATTAACGAACCCACCATGTAGTTATAGAGAAAATACATTACAAAGACATTTATTAAAACGGCCCGGTATGGCTTTACTGAAAATGAAGATATACGTAAGAAAGACACTTCTTTAAAGATAATAATTAATATTTTATATCAATAAAATATGGTCTTAATTTACAGCTATGTAAAGTGCCCCAGCATAGCCAGGTGGTTAAAGTACTCGACTTGTAATCTGAGGGGCCGGTTTCGAATCACCGTCATACCAAACATGTTCGCCCTTTCAAGCATGGGGACGTTATAATGTGACGATCAACCCCATTATTTGTTGGTAAAAGAGTAGCTCGAGAGTTGGCAGTGGGTAGTGATCACTAGCTGCCTTTCCCGTAGTCTTTCTCAGCTAAATTATGGGAGTCTAGCTCAGATAGTCCTCATGTAGTTTTGCGCGAAATTAAAAACAAACAAACCATTTATTGACATAAATCTAAAATAAAACGGTCGAAGAAAATGAATACAGAAAAATCATTCTAATTAATTCACAAACACAGATTCCATAATTAATTTAAAAGAATACATAATTAATTCACAAACACAGATTCTATAATTAATTTAAAAGAATACATAATTAATTCACAAACACAGATTCTATAATTTATTTTAAAAAGTACATAAAGAGGGGTGTCCAGCAGGATGGATAGGTTCTAATGCAAGGACTTTGGTGATATATAAGTTGGTTATGTGTTACGGTTTCTTGAGACATTTACTAAAACTGGCTACACAATAAAAACATTTTTAATCATTCGAAGTTTAATTATAGAATGAACATTTTTTTCCTTTTCACTACACACTAGTAACAAACGTATTGTATTTTAATCAATACGTTTTTTGTTCCATTTGTTGGGGTTTTTCCGAGAAGTGTAAAATAGTATTTCAACTACACTATGTCCACCACATCCATTGCTAACGACACGCTCAGCTCATCAGGCCACTTGAAATACAAAACTCGAAGTAGAGGGTGGACCGCTACTTAACAATATACGTTTGTTACAATAGCAATTATAATTGCGAAGCGTGATTATAATAAGTTGTATTATCCATGAGTAAATTAATATAAGGCACATATTTTTATAAACAAAGGGCGTGGTTCACACGTGTGGTTATTTGATACTTGTCTTCTAGGTTTAAAAAAATCCAAGTTGCTTAATGAAGAATGTATTATTTAAAATACAAAACACTTGATATTATATCCCTAAGGTAAATAAATAGCTAGATTATACATTGAATATATATATATATACATTAACTTCTCTAGTTTTATAGAAGAAGTTTTATAAAAAACAATATATCTGTCTTTGCTTATTTCGATTTGGTACATTGGGTGACAAAATATACTTTATTACAAATTAATTTTGTTTATTACAAATAAACAATAACTTTATTTTACATGTGGACATCTATAACCAAACTGACAAGGCATTGTTTCAAATTATCACAAATTATGGCTTGCTTATTGTTATGTTCTCGTTAAGACATTTCGCGATTCCTTGGATGGTAAAGACGCTTATGTTAAATTTACAGCCGATAAGGAATTATAACATAAGTTATAGTTGTTACAACACGAACAGAAGATATACACAACCTACTGCAGTTTAAAATCTGAAGTTTTTAATTTGTTGGTTTCTTGTGAATTTCGTTCAATGCTACACTAGGGCTATCTGCGCGAGCTGTCCTGAATTGAGCTGTTTTAAATTTGTACAAAATTAAACAAGTAGTCAAGGAACATAAACCTAAATAATTCTTGTTGAAAAGTATCTTTCTTAGTTAAATAAGCTAACAAGAAAAGAGTTTAATAAACCACCGCTCTAGTTTTGTAAATTAATTATTATTTTACCATTATATGGCGTCATTAACAAAAATAGTTAATAAAATTAATTGGTCAAATATACTCATAAGGTTATTCTTTGATAGATTGTTTATTCATGATGAAACATTGTAGAATGGATGGCAACTCTACACTTGTGTCTCCACAACAGGCAGTTTCCGTCCATTTTACAAAGTGCTCATAAGGTTAGTTTAAGAAACACTTTAAAACATGTCATAGAGACCTTGAACTGAAAGATCAGCGTTCAGTATATATTCAATGTAAATTAGCTTGTTAATGCTGTTGTATAGTACTTGTGGGACCAATAGTTTGGTGTTTTTCAGATACAACATGTGAACACCGTTCCAGTGTTGCCAGTTGTAGGTCAACAGTTCGTGACACTGATGTAACCTTCAAGATAGTTTTAGAATAAACAATATCAAGGGATATTTGAAACCCTTTTAACAGCTCTTGTAAAGCCCTGTTTGACTCAGCGATGTTTTATAATCTTATGTAATACAATATAATGGAGTAACTTTGCGTGTCTGCGTGTAAATGATTTTTTTATCACCTGAAGTTCACTTTCGACAGTTTGTCTGTATTTAAACACGAAATTACAGAGTTGTTTATCTGTGCTGTGACTACCACGGGTATCGAAGCTCCGTTTCTAGCGATATCACGCTTTGTATAGAGCTGAAAGCTTGCGAAGCCGACTGTTTTAAGTGGTGGATATTTTATTCTGTAACAGGAAAAGGTGGAAGAAGTTAATGCGAATACAATATTTAATGTTAGTGCTATTCAAAATGTGTAGAATGTGAGGTTATTCTTAACGGTTACTATATTCCAAATTTTAATACAAATCTTGCTCAGAAGATGGCGTTAAAATTAATTAGGTTTATTTATGCTCAAAGGAGAATGAAGAGAATCGGTTCTGTAATCCTCTATTGATATTTATTTGAATTTTAATTTCTCTTCAAAAACGTCTCTACCAAGATTATTTATAATTAATTAATTATGGTTTTTCTTTAAGACATTAAAATTATTTTAGTGCATTGCTTTTTATGTCTAATTTTATATTTATTTGATATTATTTCTTTTTATTTAGTTTACAAATAACAATATGCAACAAAATGTTTACTTTTTCTTGTTCCTGGTCAGAAAGTGTTATTTCCCAATTACTTATGCCTAAAGTAAATGGAAAAGATTTATTTTTCTCTTCAAACTTTGCTTTTAAGACCTGGGAGCGTATAACGAAAACATGATGGGAGACTGACTATATTTGGGGGCTGATAGGTGAAAGTGATTTACATTACAGTCGCAAATCTGGAAAAACTACTCACTTCTAAGCATTTTTGTATAACGTTAGTATAAATACATGTAAATCTTGATTCATATGTTGTTTTATTCAGATCTTATACCCTATTTTAGATAGAAAATAGGTTAATTTCTAAATTTTATTATCCAAGTCACAAAAGCAAAGTTAGAAGGGAATAATGGCCGTTTTCTGTACTTTTACAACATAAGCAATTAAGAAATAGCACATACTATCCAGGAACAAAATTTGTGTTACATAGTGTTATTATTTAAGTTTTCAAAAAAAAACAACAATACATTTTCATTAGGGTTTAAACCCTGTATAGTGCCTACGTTTAGAGAAAGTTTAATATCTTCTACCTTAACTGGAAAATAGATTCGTTTAGTTTGAATTTCGCGCAAATCAACACGAGGGTATCTGCGCTAGCCGTCCCTAATTTAGCAGTGTAAGACTAGAGGGAAGGCAGTTAGTCATTACAACTCACCGCCAACTCTTGGGCTACTCTTTTACCAATGAATAGTGGTATTGATCGTTACATTATAACGCCCCCATGACTGAAAGGGCGAGCATGTTTGGTGTAACGGGGATTCGAACCCGCGACCCTCAGATTACGAGTCGAACGCCTTAACCCACCTGGCCATGCCAGGCCCACTTATGTGAAGTATACACGGCTACGTAACCATGCTAATATTCCATAATTAGATCGTGGATATGTTTTCGCTTTTTTTCTTTACGACAAAGAGTGCAAATTAATTTTTTCGTGTAACTCCACACTCATATAACTCTGAAGCCACATTTTTGTGCCAAAGTGAATATCGTAGTTAATTATCGAATTGCGTTCCACATAAAAGTGCTATAATCTGAACTTCATAGAATTTCAACAAAGTTTGTTAATTTTTAGCGACGTTTCAGTGAGCCTGGTGAATATATATCAAATATACGCATGAAACGCACGTTATTTTTTGTTGCGCACATAACTCCAAAGAACTCCAAGAAGTTCAACTAAGTTCAAACATCTATAGCGAATTTCACTCCTTCTTTTACTTGTAGTAAACTAAAAAATGACCGTTCTTATTGATAGTTTTGGAAAAGCACATTACGTAACCATTACGCTTGTATTATTTATTACATGTGAAATTAATGTGATGGAAATAAAAGGAACACTAAGGGTTAGTAACACCGAAACGACTGCAGTTACTGATAATGGTGAACAGAACGCAGATAGCCCACTGGGAAACTGTTTACTAACGGAAAGTGGTATTGAGTGTCTCATTATAATACTCCAATGAATGAGAGGGCGGTTATAATAAATGGGTTTCGATCTTGCGATCCGCAGTGTGCGAGTCGAGCACTATATATAACCACGTGCATTATTATAGACTATTGTTTTTAGGATAATACCGCGTAAGGACATATAATTGTTCATACGTTATTTAAGCAACACAGTGTGTATTCATCTTTGTGCAAACGTTGCCAGATGGTGAAGGAAACTAGTTCTTACGTTACTGGTACGGAGGTTTCTCTCACAATTCTAATAAGATGTCATCAGAGCTCCTTTTAGGTCTCCGTACTGAGGAACGCGCGAAGGACCACTTGACAAAGTCACAGCTGATACGACCGTACGTCAAGTTGGCCCACCTTTTTCTCACTTTCGATCCACGTGGGTTGCTATGACTACGAGCACGTGAAGCCATACTTCTCGCCAAGCAGTCTGCCAACTGGTTATGCACGTGAAATGTAACATTATCTGCGGTTTCCTCCCTGTCTCTGTTGCCGAGAAGCTTCATCCGTTTGGTGCACGTCGGTTAGATTTATCATTAGGAAACACTGTTATTTTTATTTCTCGGTTCGTGATAACAAGAAACCCACTTGAAGTAAAAATGTATTCACAAGACGGCTGGTACGAGTGTCAACGCTGCGTTTGTTTGTGATGTTCATGTCAGCAACATAATTTATACTTTAACTTATTTTACATAAAACTAAATAAACTAAACTAAATAAATTATTTTCCAGAGATAAGAAAAAGGAAAAAACTTCACATGTATTTCATTTAAACACATAAGTAATTTTTTAATCAACTGTAAAGTATGAGGTATTAACACAGTTAAGTTTATAAGGTATACCTGAGAGTACATACAGATTTATCAAATAAATAGATAAATAGAAAGGGTTGGTTCTGGTTGCTATTATTAAGAACAAAGCTACAATGTAGGCTAGCTATGTCATTCACACCAGTGATATTGAAACCACATTTTGAGTTATATTAAACACGTAAACCTGCTGCGGAAACATCGAGAGGGGGGATTGAAAAGGGGCAACATTTGCACGAGAGTTTGGTTTGATTTGAATTTCGCGCAAAACTACACGAGAGCTATCTGCGCAAGCCGTCCCTAATTTAGTAGTGTAAGACTAGAGGGAAGGCAGCTAGTCATTACCATCCACTGCCGACTCTTGGGCTACTCTTTTACCAACGAATAGTGGGATTGACCGTATATTGTAACGTCCCCACGGCTGAAAGTGTGAGCATGTTTGGTGTGACAGGGATTTGAACCCACCACCCTCAGATTACGAGTCGAGTGCCTTAACCACCTGGCCATGCCGGGGCCTTATATGAGAAAAACGAGAACATAAAAGTTGATAATATATACATATATAAAAGATGGTTTTATATATATATATATATAAGACTGTGATACATACGTGTATATATATATATATATAATGATAATACATATATGTATATTTAGATTACAACTTATTACACAGTTCTAAACAAGAGTGACTTCAGATGCGAAAAAGTCAGTAACTGATCAACTCTGAATGCTCTGTGCAGTCAGTTATTGTTTAGATTTTCTTAGTGAGTAAACACTCTTCTAAAACAATAATATTGTCTATACAATCATGTTAGTTCATTAACTGATTATAACTATGTTCATTTAGCAATAACTTATAAATATTAATTATACCTCAGGTCACCTTTATCACCAACGTACGTCGAACAACATCGTAGAAGCTTATCACGCTGTTATAACTCAGTTAAGTTTAGAATGACGATGGACATTTCTAAACTGTTAAAAATGAGCTTTAAGTATTTTGTGTCTCTTATATAACGTACATCATATTGTACATGATTTATATGGTTGTATTTTTTATCTCTTGCTGTTAAAAGACAAATATAATGCACATCGCAATGTACAGGATCTATATGGTTGTATATTTTATCTCTTGTTGATAAAAGATAACAAATAATGTACATCACATTGTACAGGATCTATATGGATGTATTTTTTATCTCTTGTTGTTAAACGACAATATATAATGTACATCACATTGTTCAAGATCTATATGGTTGTAAGTATTTTGTGTGTCTTGTCGTTCAAAGACCATATATAATATATATCACGTTGTACAGGATCTGATCCACCCGAGACTTTTACCGTTTAAATTTCAACATAGTTACTGTGAGTCCCCCTCCCAGTTTGACGACTTCTTTAGGTTGAGCACTAATTCAGCTTCATAACGGACTAAAGTGGAACCAAACAACATACGCCCTCATGCGGGAACTCGGTAAGTTGTTTCACCGATGTATCCAGATCTTCCAGAGGAACACCCGGAACTACTGTCTGTGAAGAATGTCTCGTGGCTGTACACGAATATATCGACTAAAGTATGATTTCGATTGGTGTTTGGCCAGTACTTGGAGGCGTGGACAGAAAACAGTCTCGCGAAACTTTAAACGGAACTGTGGAGCCGCGAATAAGGAAAGCTAACCCTAACTCGCGCGGAATCAGCTGGAACCTTTAATACATGTAAATCTGCGAGAAAGAATTAAAGATCCTTGCAGAATACTGGGAATGTGCCAGAAAAAAAAAACGCCGAAGATTTCGGGTCTGAAATCTAGTTTTGGGAAAGTGCCAAAAGTGAGCTTCGAGGGCGTCTTTTTCTGTTCTACACGACTCGTAAGTAAGCGAAGTGTTTTAACCCCTTTGTAATAGTTGTACGACTTCCATTTAAATAGTTCAAGTCTTTTTAAAACTCTCATATGGGGATACTCAAATTTAAATATAATAGTAAATTAGAATGCATGCTTTATACGGCAACCAACACAACTATTATCGGTGTGGTGGATACTCTACCTTGACAGTAAATGCCATGCGCTCTGGTACCGGTGTGATGTCCGGGTTTACGAATGAGAATATCCCCGCCCAAGATCACTATTCCACGGCGATGATGGGAGCTTCGCCGTACGTAGCGACCTACGGTCCTTCTGTGGCGCAACCAGCACATTCTGCTCCAAAAGACATGGTGAAACCCCCGTATTCTTATATCGCCCTCATTGCCATGGCAATTCAAAATTCTCCAGAGAGAAAGGTGACTTTGAATGGAATTTATCAGTTCATAATGGACCGATTTCCATTCTACAGGGAAAATAAACAAGGCTGGCAGAATAGCATCCGGCATAATTTGAGCCTCAACGAATGTTTCCTCAAAGTTCCTCGGGATGACAAGAAACCCGGGAAGGGAAGCTACTGGGCCTTAGACCCGGACAGTTTAAACATGTTCGACAATGGTAGCTATCTCCGACGAAGAAAACGATTCAAGAAAAAAGAGAAGGAGCGAGAGACAAAACCCGCGTGTATAACTCAGAAGGAAGGAATAGACAAAGAAGTGAGAACTAAAGAGAGAGACATCGATGGCTGTAGTGTATTGGATAATAGTTCACCAGACGGAGGTGAAGAGCATACAACAATTGATGGGAACACCGCGACAATCCAACCGAAGTCACCCTGCAGTAAAGGTAAGGCCAACTGTAGCACTAGCAAGGAAACTGTTTTTAACGGGAAAAATCGGGCTATCCATACTGTCCAGAACTGTTCTACTCCAACAACATCAGACATGTCAACTTCCCCTTTGACTTCGATTAAGCCGAAAATGGAAATTGCGGATGGCTACGGTTTTCCGTCTTGCATGCAGCAGAGAAACAGTAAACATAAACTCGACGGCAGGTGCGAAACCTTTGCTTTAACAGATGGCGTACGATCTTTCTCGTCACTTCTAGATGCAGTTGGGACAGAAACCTTGCCACCACCTTTAGTGGGATCTATTCCTATAAACTCTATGGTTAACCCTGGAGAAATTTGTGGAACTCCAGGTAATTCATCTTCAGAGGAAACCAGCCACGAGAAATTAAGTTATTGTGCAGATACAAACGTATTCTGCGCTTCTGGAGGTGTCAATATTCATTCTTCGCTGAACCCGGAAGTCCCTCTCTCTCGTACCACCTCTCGCCAAGTGGTTAATTACCAGTGTCCAACACCACCTGGATTTTATTCTTTAGACTGTAACGTACGATCTGTTGGTGTCTGCCCCATGGTTGATCATTTCCCCAGTGGCGGAAGTCACACGGGATCCGTCAACGCCACCTGTCCTCCTCCCTTCAGTGACCTGACCAAAAATTCCTCCGCTCTAGCTACTCAAGCGTTCCGAACTGGTCTGCGGACGTGCACTTCACCTACCACTTGGTATCCTTACACAACCACAAGTCACTTTGCATCCGGAAACTGTCCATCCTTCAATACAGATGGCATCTCTATGGTCAGTAGCTTTCAAAGTGTCCGGGACATTTTTGAGAATCAGCGGTTCATTTCGTCATCTGCTTCCGTCAATTCCAGCTGCCAAGTCGGATTCAATGGCACACCTTACCAGCAGAGGTCAGTGCCGTCACCTTTTTACGACTGCAGTCGGTTTTAATGTTCTTCAAGATTTATAAAAATGAACGCATGTAGCATAATGGCCTTTAAATTCACAACACAAAAGAACTTTTTCTAAGGCTAGAAATAGAAGCCATTTTTACCCGACCATTGTAAATAAATATTTAGATTGTTGATCTTTCTTACGTTAAAACAGGACTTAAGAAATTTCGTATTTGTGTTTATAGCTTACGTACCAAAGATTCAACTTATTCGCTATTATTTTCCTATGTTTAAAATTCCTGATGAACAAAGTTTGTAACAATGTAACATTGGTGTTCGTCTCGTGATCTTGTGGTGAAACAAACTGTGTAGTTTTCGAGTAAGAAAGACAATATATATATATATATATATATACATATCTTACGATTGTATGTATTTAGATCTTAGCATTTTGTGTGTATGAATGTATTATAACATCCTATAATAAAAGAAAAACTGGAATATTTTGTTTAAAGTTCATTTAAGTAGAGTGGCTTAAGTAAATTGTGCAGTTTGATCGTTTATATATTTTAATACAAAAAGAAATTTAAAAAAAAAAACATACTTTATGACCATCTACACTTTCTAGCAATTCTTAACAACTGAGACTGACATGAGGCCAGATAGATTAAACGTTATGTTGTCTAACACATCAAAAGTAATTGCCCACCGCAATGGCAAATAATCCCGTTGATGGACTTTTGATGTTTTTGTGCGAAAAAATAAATCACACTTAATAACACTGTATAACTTAATTACTGAATGTTAATCTCTTTTCCTTTTTTGGTTTTTTGCTGGTGTTCTCTAAATATGTTTTCTGCGGTGTCAAAAGACTCTTTCATTTCAATGGAAACAAATCTCCTACGGTTACTGGTAAGGCCCGGCATGGCCAGGTGGGTTAAGGCGTGCGACTCGTAATCTGAGGGTCGCGGGTTCGCATCCCCGTCGCGCCAAACATGCTCGCCCTTTCAGCCGTGGGGGCATTATAATGTGACGGTCAATCCCATTATTCGTTGGTAAAATAGTAGCCCAAGAGTTGGCGGTGGGTGATGATAACTACCTTCCTTCCCTCTAGTCTTACACTGCTAAATTAGGGACGGTTAGCGCAGATAGCCCTCGTGTAGCTTTGCGCGAAATTCAAAACAAATATACGGTTATTGGTTAGCTTTCAGCGACACCAGTGTCGTGAACTGATACTAATAATACATTAAATGACAAACAATAGCGTCTAGTATATAACACTGGGATATAACATGTTTTATTTTCCATGACTGCTGTTGTGACTTATACCTTTATATGTACACATAAAAACATGTGTTTTGTTGTAGGAAATATATCAGTTATTGCAATTTCTCGTTACATTGAGTTACATAAAAGCAACTGTTCTTTTAAAAAAGAGTTTTAAAGAATGTATTTTTAAACTAATTTTTATCACAGTAAATTTTAATTGTATCTTCCCTGTGAATTGCATCTTGTAAGCATTTCTACGTTATCTATTTTACAATAATAGCTTTGCACTAAATACACGATAAGGTATTTGTGAGTTAAATAGTTAAAGGTTTAATAAGGAACTCATTTTCTTCGGGGAACCAATTTTGCATTTATAAAATCATAGAATAAATTATGAATTTACAGAATATTAGTTTTCAACTGTGTTTTCTTACACGTAAGTTTTGTACGCTCGCTTTGAAACTTAAACCGCAGAGTTTAATAGATCGCATTTTCAACACAGTCGAACGTTTCTTGTGCACTCACAAACTTGTGAGGAGTAAACTTCCTGTTCTGACATTTAGATACGTAAAGTGTTTAAAAAATGATTATTTAGAATGTTTGTTTTATTGAATTTTGCACAAAGCTGCTCAAGGGCTATATTGTAAATTAGAAGTAATGCACTAGAGGCACAGCAACTATTCAAACACCACCCACTACAAACTTTTGAATTACACTTTACCAACGAATAGTAGAATTGACCGTCACATAATAACACTCCCACATCTAAAAGAGAGAGCGTGTTCGGTGATGGGGTTTGTGCTCGCAATCCGCAGGTCAAAAATATGAGTGCCCTAATCACTTATTCCCTGGGAGGACAGTGGAAAGTTTACTGATTTATAGGAGTTCGATTCCCTGCGGTGGACACAGTAGACTGCTCAAGGTAGCTTTGCACTATAACAAACAAACAAATTCTAACCACCAAACCAATAACTTAGTGACTACAGACTTTCAAACGAAAAGTTTAAGACACAGGTAATCAAAATATCAGATTTCAGATATAATTAAAAGAATAACTCAGACTTCTTTGTAATCAACAAACAGAGCTTACACAGAAACTGAGCCTACACATGACGCAATGGGACTGCATTATTTACTTATGTTTTGTGTATACACACTCTCTTTTAATAAAACACTCATAACACAACTGAAATGAACTTAGACATCGAGATAATTTTACATTTAGTAAACATTATTGCTAAGTTTCTAAACTCTTAGTTACCAAAGTGCTAGTGTTTGTATGAGATATAGTTTCACATTGATAAAAAAATATAGACGAAATTATGTTTTATTTTAAGTTAATGAGAGGAAAGGTTTTAGAGAAATGAGTTTTATCGTTTTTGCCACATTTTTTATTTCTCGCTAAATAACGAGATATTACGATGTTTTTAGTGTATTTTATGCCAAAAAATATTTGTTCCATTTGCGATGCGCCAATATATATTCACACAAGTACTGTAATAACAGTAGGATAACTTGATATTTTCACTGAGAATCTTACACGGAGGAGTAATATTATAAACAATGTGTAGCAGTGTTATAACATAACATTTATTGTGTTGAATGTGTATTCAAATAAAATCGCGTATTTCTCACAAAGGATAAATTATTATAATGACTTATGTTGTGAAGATAATTTATGCTTCGAATTAGAGAGGTTTTAGTTAATGTTCTTATCATAAGGTGTGTTTACGTCCATTTGGATAAAAATAATCCTCAGATAAAACATCATCCATTCCATCTGTGTTACTTTTGTAAATTATTTCTCTAAGACTGTCTACAAGTGCCACCCATTTCATTGTAGTCTGTTCTACAAGTGCCATTCATTTCACTGTAGTTTGTTCTACAAGTGTCATTCACTTCACCGTAGTTTGTTCTACAAGTGCCATTCATTTCATTGTAGTCTGTTATACAGTTTTGTTTGTTTGTTTGTTTTTTGGAGGACTATCTGTGCTAGCCGTCCCTAATTTAGCAGTGTAAGACTAGAGAGAAGGCAGCTAGTCATCACCACCCACCGCCAACTCTTGGGCTACTCTTTTACCAACGAATAGTGGGATTGACCGTCACATTATAACGTCCCCACGGCTGGGAGGGCGAGCATGTTTGGCGCGACGCGGGCGCGAACTCGCAACCCTCAGATTACGAGTCGCACACCTTACACGCTAGGCCATGCCAGGCCTTCTGTTATACAAGTGACACCCATTTCACTATAGTCTGATCAACAAGTGTCACTCATTTCACTGTAGTCTGTTCTACAAGTGTCACCCACTTTACTGTAGTCTGTTCTACAAGTGTCACCCATTTTACTGTAGTCTGTTCTACAAGTCTCACCTATTTCACCGTAGTCTGTTCTACAAGTGCTACCCATTTAATTGTAGTCTATTCTACACGTGTCACCCATTTCACAGTAGTTTGATCTACAAGTGCACCCATTGTACCGTTGTCTGTTTTACATGAAAACTCTCTCTGAATATTCTGGTAAAGTAAATAATAATTGTGTTGGTATTTATGTTTACGTTATGAAACACAATCTTCATAATTTGTATAAAATATAATATTCTTCATTTTGTACTTTTTTCTTTCATTTTTGTTTCGGTTTCTTACCTTGCCCGTCTTTTAAACATCTTACCAAACATCACTTATATAACTTCCCTTTTTAATTTCCCAGCTCTTACACCAATGCTTCGTTTTCTATTTCCATGTTTGTTTTTCTTACTTCATTTTCTGACTTTTTTTTCAGGGTCATTTTACATTTTTCTTACTAATATGTTTCCGTATTTTCTTAAATCCAATATCACAAACGAAATCCAGGTGCCATGTTAAAAGCTACTAATGTTTATATACCGTTGTACACACAATATTCGCGCTTTTCTTACCGACCATTGTGTACCTTGCACAAGTGGTTTGTTTGTTTGTTTTTTTTTGAATTTCGCGCAAAGCTGCTCGAGGGCTATCTGCGCTAGCCGTCCCTAATTTAGCAGTGTAAGACTAGAGGGAAGGCAACTGGTTATCACCATCCACCGCCGACTCTTGGGCTACTCTTTTAGCAACGAATAGTGGGATTGACCGTCATATTATAACGCCCCCACGGCCGAAAGGGCGAGCAAGTTTGGTGCGACCGGGATTCGAACCCGCGACCCTCGAATTACGAGTCGCACGCCTTAACACACTAGGCCATGCCGGGCCCCCACAAGTGGTAACAATAAAATATCTTGAAGGCTCGCTCTATTTGTTTGGAATTGAGCACAAAGCTAAAGAATGAACTAACTCAGTTTCTAGCGGTGTGAGTCTGAAGACGTGCCGCTGTGCCACTATGGGGCGGGCTCACTCTGAATCTGAGACACAGTTCTTGCCAATTACTGGAATAAATTTGATAACTGTGTTTTAACTTTTGATAAATCAAGAGATAAATATAAAAATTGCTTTACATAATCTGTCAAATAACCTAAAACAAGAATAACAGTAAGACGCTAAAACATAATTTGTTCTTTATATCCCAAGAACAAAGTTCTTGTAATACCGTCAGTATTCCAAGTAAAATGTCCTAACGTATGAAGAATACGATACACGACATTCAGTTAAACCATTAACCAATACTGTGAACATGACGTAGTTATAATGGAATTTAAGTATTCTTTAATTATTTAATTCTTAAGCACGAAACAAGATATCGTTATGGCAAAACAACGTTTATATTCACAGTTACCTACATGTGGTGTAAAACACATTTTAATTTCAAGGCGCACTGAGCCATCGTATGTTTGTGCGTTTTTATAGCAAACCACATCGGGCTATCTGTTGAGCCCACCGAGAGGAATAGAACCCCTGATTTTAGCGTAGAAATCCGTAGACTTACCACTGCACTAGAGGGGGGCTGAGCCATCGTGAACCGTATTATTAAAGTATTGGAACATTTGTTTGTTTTAAAAATCGCGCAAAAGCTACACGAGGGCTACTTGCGCCAGCCGTGTTGAATTTAGCTAGTCATCACCACCCACTACCAACTCTTGGGCTACTCTTTTACATATACATAGTGGGATTAATTGTCACGTTATAACACCCCCACGGCTGAAGGGGCAAGCAAGATTCGTGCGATAGGGATTTGAGCCCGCGAACCTAAGATTGTGAGTCGAGCGCCCTAACCACCTGGCTATGGTGGACCATATTAGAATATACGGAGATTAGGGTCATTTTCAATAAACGCATACTTTAGTTAAACGCTTGTAAACATTAAAAATATTTGGGTCATTCGTTCACTTCAACAGCTTACGTAAATATAAAACAAACATTAGTAGAAACTAAACGTAAAAATCGAATTAGCGAATGCCTTCACTTACCACTTCAAACATTAAAGGTCGATTGTATTTCGTATAGCAACACTTACAATTATGAAATTTATCTTAAATCATTTGCTAGCCAATTAGTATTTAGCCTTGCATAAATTAACAGAGATAAGCAGTTTCACCTATCTTACGTAAAACAAAGGAAGTGTGAAACCATTTTTGTGCTGTATATTTTGGTTTGTTTAGGTTTCTGTTTCAGATTTTTGTATAACAGTACAGTACACACACACTCAGTGTTGAGAAATTTTTAAAAGACTTACACAATAACATCAAAACTTGCATGTCTAATGGGATAGCTAATTAGAAATTAGAGCAATTAATAATGTTCAGGTGTGGTACTAAAACAGAGCCACAAGATAAGTTCCATAAAGAGATAATGTAAAATCGTGTAAGATGAACAAACTCAGTTTGTAAAAAACTCAGCTATCGTTTTTATGTTAATATAGCTTGTTCTAGTTGCAATAAAGAGGGGATCATCTATACATTTAACAGCAGTATTCTTGCTCAACCGGTTATAAATATTATTCTTTTCTGTGGTATGCTTAACATCATAAATAATCAGGTAATTAAATTGTTTATAATATTCATTGAAATAAACTACATTTATATCTAACCACTCGATGCCGCTAACCGAAAGTTACGAGTTAGGATTGGTTTTTTTTTGGTTGTTTTCAATTTCGCGCAAAGCTACACGAGGGTTATCTGCGCTAGCCGTCCCTAATTTAGCAGTGTAAGACTAGAGGGAAAGCAGTTAGTCATCACCACCCAACGCCCAACTCTTGGGCTACTCTTTTATCAACAAATAGTGGGATTGACCGTAACATTATAACGCCCTCACGGCTGAAAGGGCGAACGTGTTTGGTGCGACGTGGATGCGAACCCGCAACCCTCGGATTACGAGTCGAACGCCTTAGCCCACCTGGCCATGATGGGACATGAGTTAGGAATATAGGTATTCTTACAGTTATAATATAGATTTAAATCATCGATCTGTGGATAAAGACTGGTTGCCTTCCCTCTATTCTTTCACTGCTAAATTAGGGATTAGCCCACATATCTCATTTTTTTTATTTGCGTGAAATCCTGATCAAACCAAATTACAAATCTTAATTTACAGCTGTAACGTGATAATTATTTTCAAGTAATTTTTCTACGTTGAGGCTAAATAATGCTGAAATAACTCAAGAAGTAAACACAATAAATTGGGTGTGAAATATATTAAATAGAATTTAGAGAAGAATGGATCAGAATATGAATTAGAATAAAATGGACGAGCAGTGAAGACTGTGTATTATTGTATTGTTAAGGTGTTGTTGCTACGGAAGTAGCAAAGTCATAGCCATCAGAATAACACGTAAAAACGCATGACATAAAATACAGTTTGTATTTTACTGACACCCATAGAATAATTTTTAAACATTTTTTTTTTAGAATTTTATAAGATTGTTGTTGTTGTTTTGAATTAAGCACAAAGCTACTCAATGAGCTATCTCTGCTCTGCCCACCGAGTATCGAAACCCGGTTTTTAGCGTTGTAAGTCCACAGACGTACCGCTGAGCCACTGGGGGGCATATCATAAGATATATTACAAAGTGATAAAATGACATAATAATTTTCTAATAACGAATAATACCGTGTATCAAGATGTATTATTGATATAAATATATTTTGTCATGTAAGGTTGATCAGAAATTGTCGAAGATTCTTTGGTTGAAATGTTTACAACCGTAGTTTCTCTACGATGACAAAACGTAAAGAGTCAGTCAATAATAAATGACGACCGACAGTAGCTTGTGTGAAAATATAGAATTAGACAAACGAGTTTCTTTCATTAAAGAAAAACAGAAGTAATATTGAACATAAGAATATTGTTGGATTTCGTTTTCCATATTGGCAGAAAAACCAGTGAGCTGAACCCGTCATTAATAACTTAAAACATCTATTGAACCCATTAATAATAACTTATAACACCAATTGAACCCATTAATAATAACTCATAACACCAATTGAACCCATTATTAATAACTCATAACACCAATTGAACCCATTAATAATAACTTATAACAGCCAAACGTATTAGAGGGCTATCTCTGAGCTAACTCAATTCTATTAGTAATCTGAATTGCCAATAGGAATTCGTAGCACAGTAAATCTAAAACTTTAAGAGATAATCAGTGTTACGTTTTTGATGGCTTTAATTTTTCTCGGACAATATCACTATAAAGGTAAGTCCTGTTAATGGTAGTGTTG
The DNA here is from genome assembly GCF_004210375.1 of Tachypleus tridentatus. Lineage (NCBI taxonomy): Eukaryota > Metazoa > Arthropoda > Merostomata > Xiphosura > Limulidae > Tachypleus > Tachypleus tridentatus. The sequence goes on from NC_134836.1 coordinate 51,878,616, forward strand.
GTTATTTTCAAGCAATAGAACTAAAACAACATTAAAAATGTATATTTATAGCATTTTATAACTAACGATTGGTGAGTCCAGAATATAAATCCGAATTACATGCCTAGCACTTGGGGGGGGGGGGCGTGATAACAGTAACGGTTTAATCCCACAAAATGGTCAGATAAGAGTATTCCATAGGGCTAGGGCTGACAATGGGTGTTTTTGCTAGGCTGTCTTTCATCTATTCTATAAAAAGTGTGATCGTTGAGCCCTGAAAACAGGGCTTACGAGGAATTTTATGCTCTAATGAAAAATAAAAAAATATTTTTGGAAGAATATTATTATATACAAATTAAGCAAAGCCTTTTCTTTAACATTCTACTCGTCTATACTGAAATACGAAACTAACTCTACTTAGGGCTAAATAACAATGGCACCTTCGCGCCAAATTATGATATGAGGTAGATAATCGCCAGCAATAAGTTATATCAACCGCTACTAAGTTTGTTTTTTAATTTCGCGCAAAGCTACACGAGGGTTATTTGAGCTAGTAGTCCATAATTTTGCAGGGTAAGACTAGGGAGAAGGCAGCTTGTCATCACCACGGATCGCCAACTTTTTCACTACTCTTTAACCAATGAAAAGTGGGATTGACCGTAACTTATAACGTTCCCACTGCTGAAAGGGCGAACATCTTTATTGCGACGAGAATTCGAACCCGTGATGGTTGGATTACGAGTCTAGCGCCTTAAACCCCTGGCCATGCCTGGCTGCTACTAAGTTTACTCCATTGTTGTATAATTATGTTAAAGATTGAATGGCTGAATAAGAGATATACCTCTAGACTTATGAGATAAGCCAGGTATTCTTCTAGTGAAAACTTACATGCTACTCAAATTTAGCTTAATAGCCTTATTATATTCATGAACGTTGGAAGTTATACCTTCGACTGAAATAACGTTTATCAGTTGGTTGCTTTGAGTACGCGACATGGAACTTTCACATGTTTCGAAGTCCGCAGACCACTCATTTTCGGAAGTTTAATTCAGACATTTGTGCTTCCTATAAAAACATTTTCCGACTCTTACTTAATATGGAAATATATTAGGACTTTGGATATCACTATTTACAATTTGAAATTGATATGATCAGTGTGGATATTCCACAAGATATGGGGAAATTTGTACGCCACTTTGTTTGTTGCTTAGAATTTCGCACAAAGCTACACGAGGGCTATCTGCGCTAGCCGTCCCTAATTTAGTAGTGTTTAGAGCCTCACCTTGTCGTCGCAGTCCACTTAGCGATGTCCAGTTATCAGTGATGTCGAGAAACCCACTTGTTGAGAAATTTATATGCAAAAACGGCTCGTTTGGGTTGAGAAAATTCTATGTAAAATAGATGTCCAGTTATGTTCTATCTGACGACTATGCATCTTGCCAATAGAGCTGCAGCGTTTTATTTCCAATGCTAAAAGCTTCGTTATAATGCTATCACGTCCAATTATACCACTCTTTTTCGTGGCTTCTCATGATTAATATAGTGTATGATTCTTTTCCCAGGTATATAGTGGTTTTGTTTGTTTGTTTGTTTTGAATTTCGCGCAAAGCTATACGAGAGCTATCTGCGCTAGCCGTGCCTAATTTAGCAGTGTAAGACTAGAGGGAAGGCAGCTAGTCACCACCATTACTCTTTTACCAACGTATAGGGGGAATTGACCATCACATTATAACGCCCTCGAGGCTGAAAGGGCCAAAATACTTGGTGCGAAGGGGATTCGAACCCGCGACCTTTAGATTACGGGTTGAGAGCCTTAACCATCTGACCATGCTAGTGGAAGAAGCTTGAATACACGTGACATAAATCATTTTTTTTATGCTGCGTATTATTGCCTACGACCGCTGACATTTGTGTCAGTCTATTCTTATCTGTAGCAAGAAGCCGCACTTTCCTTGTCACGAATGAGGTGCTACTTGTCTTCAATCTTTTTTTGGGTGGTCCCGCACTCCCAAATCATCCATATTCCTTTAGTTTTACAATGCCTGTAAATGCAAGAAATAGTTTCGTCTTATGAATTCTAAGGCACCAAATATGAGTAAATCTTTATAATCTGACTGTAAGAATATCTTACGTCTTAAAGGCTGTTACATATAATTCTTCAAAACGACCAAGGTAACGTTAAACGATGTTAAAATGTAGTTCTGATACATCCATTTCCTCTGGCACTCTGTATCTGATGTAGTTATCACGTGTCTTGAATATTCATATTTATTTCAATATAATATGTATAGCACATCAAGTTTTATGAAAATTGGATGTTATATTCACATTTTACACGTACGAAGTCTTGACGACCCCATATGGAGCAGAGTTAATTCGTTAATTTCCATAGAAACGTTTCTCTCCAAAGCGAATTTTATTTTTAAGTTGGTTACGCTACAAATATTAAATTTCCTGTTCTGACTGTACCAAAATCCTGTACCGGTACCTGACTGTACCTGTCATCGACCATTCCAGGAGTTCAAAATTAGGGACGAGTATGTGATTACATTTCTTGTATAGCGTTTCGTGAAAACTCTATATAAATACTAAATTAGGGACGAGTATGTGATTACGTTTTTTATATAGCGTTGCGTGAAAACTCTATATAAATACTAAATTAGAGACGAGTATATGATTACGTTTTTTATATAGCGTTGCGTGAAAATTCTATATAAATACTAAATTATGGATGCGTATGTGATTACTACTTTTGTATAGCGTTGCGTGAAAATTCTATATAAATATCAAATTAGGGACGAGTATGTGATTACGTTTTTTGTATAGCGTTGCGTGAAAATTCTTTATAAATATTAAATTAGGGACGAGTATGTGATTACGTTTTTTGTATAGCGTTGCGTGAAAATTCTATATAAATACTATATGGAACACGTGTCTGGAATAAAATAAATTTTTTCTTGACAAGAAGACTCAGTTACATTGGAGTTGGTATTATAAAGGCTGTGTTCAAAGACAACATCGTCCCTTTATAATTAAGATTATCTTTTTTTTCGTTTGTTGTAATTAGTAAACTATATAATATTACTTCAAACGTTCCGCGTTCTAATGCAGACCGTTGTATAAATCAAACATTCACACTTCCATCAAGAAAAAATATTTAAACTAGCTTACAGTAAAGCGTGGCCCGGCATGGCCAAGTGTGTTAAGACGTTTACTCCTAATCCGAGGGTCGCGGGTTCGAATCCCGGTCACACCAGACATACTCGCCCTCCCAGCCGTGGAAGCGTTATAATGTGACTGTCAATTCCACTATTCGTTATTAAAAGAGTAGCCTAAGAGTTGGTGGTGATGACTAGCTGCCTTCCCTCTAGTCTTACACTACTAAATTAGAGACGGCTAGCACAGATAGCCCTCGAGTAGCTTTGCGCGAAATTCAAAACAAACAAATACAGTGAAGCGAAATTATCCCATACGTGTATAATATTATGTATACGCAATAGAAACCCATTAATTTGTACCTCATCTATGGAATTAACAATACGAGATATAAACAAAATAATAAATTGGCTCTTCCAAGTAACCATATAACACAGGGTGATAAATTCGAAACTAAAACGTCAGAAATGTTCCATATTTAATTTTAAAGTTTACGTTAATAGCTTTTTGTAGAACCTTAATTTTATCATTCGACCAGTACACATCTATTACAATAAATGAAGATCAGCTACATATAAGGACTAATTCATGAAGTTCATGAAAAATAAAATGTCACTGCAAACCCAACTAACATTAACTTACAGATATCACGCCCATTTACACACCATTCAAACACAATTAATAAGGTGGATGAGCTATATTTCCTGATTATGTATTAACTTGACACCTATAAAGGGCCCGGCATGGCCAGGTGGTTAAGGCACTCGACTCGTAATCCGAGGGTCGCGCGTTCGAATCCCCGTCACACAAAACGTGCTTGCCCTTTCAGCCGTTAGGGCGTTATAATGTTACGATCAATCCCACTATTCGTTGGTAAAAGAGTAAGCCCAAGAGTTGGCGGTGGGTTGTGATGACTAGCTGCCTTTCCCTCTAGTCTTACGCTGCTAAATTAGGGACGCTTAGTACACATAACCCTCGTGTAGCTTTGCGTAAAATTCAAAACAAACAAACAAACAATTATTTTAGTTGTGACCAAACAGCTTTATAGTAAATACCGACAGACAACAACAGATGACGTGGATTTCTAATAAGCACATCTGTATGATACTTAACACATGTATAAAACTTTATAACAAACAGTCGAGTAAAAATTTTACATTTCAAAGATCCAGTAAACATTTGTTTATATTTATATATATTCACCAGAATCCTGTAGGAATATCAGTGAATGATGAAATGGATTATTTAGAATTTTATTGTATATCTCAGAGTTGTTTGGTTTATACCACCTGTGAAACAATAGGTTAAGTTTCAAGTTATATGCGTTATGAAAGATAGGAAATTTAAATGCGCAGGGTTGAAAAGTCATGCTTTATTATTTCCATAAATATGTACTACATGTACGATAAAGTCATAATATGTCATTTCCATAAATATGTACTACATGTATGAAGAAGTCATAATATTTGATTTTCATAAATATGTACTACATATATGAAGACGTCATAATGTCTTATTTCTATTAATATGTACTACATATACGATAAAGTCACAATCTCTCATTTCCATAAATATGTACTACATGTATGAAGAAGTCATAATATTTGATTTTCATAAATATATACTACATATATAAAGACGTCATAATCTCTTATTTCCATTAATATGTACTACATATATGACAAAGTCATGCTTTATCATTTCCATAAATATGTACTACATGTATGAAGAAGTCATAAGCTCTCATTTTCATTAATATGTACTACATGTATGAAGAAGTCATAAGCTCTCATTTTCATTAATATGTACTACATATATGAAAAAGCCATTGTCGTTTAGCTCCATAAATATATTCTACATATATGAAGTGATTATCTCTCATTTTCGTAAATATATACTACATAAGCTCTCATTTCCATAAATATATACAACATATATGAAAAAGCCATAGTCTCTAAGTTCCATAAATATTTACTACATGTTTGAAGAAGTCATAATATCTCATTTCCATAAATTTCTACTACCTGTATGAAAAAGCCGAAATCTCTTGTTTCCAAAAAATATTTACTGCATGTTTGAAGAAGTCATGGTCCCTAATTTCTATGTAGTAACTGCAACATGATTAGAAAATTATGGGTTTTATTTTCATACCAATAAGAACTGGAGTTAAATGATTGATGATTTTATTAAATTACCATTAACATAATGTTGGAAAGTTGGTGGTATAACCACTTAGTTTTGTTTATTTACAGAAATCTGTTAACGTTTGTTGACCATACTGTTATCACATCACCACACTGATATATGTTCACATATTTTCTTTCCTGGGTTAACTTATTTTAAAAAATCTAGTACTCTTGATTGACAACTGAAAAATGGCCCGTTGTATGGTTCTGTTCTTGACACCAAACAAAGGAAACATTTTTTCATGACAACCATTACACTATGTCCTGGTATAAAACAATGACATGGGAAAAGTACTTTGTTATGTGTATGTGTGTTGCTTTGTTTATAATTTTTGCGAGGCTCTATGAAAGCTATCCTTGGTAGTTGTCCCTAGTTTTGGGATGATAGGCTCATTAGAGTGTAGCTAGTCAACACCATCCATCATCAACCGTCATATTAATGCGCATGAACGGCAGAAGAGGCCAGGATTATTAGTGACGAGATTCGCACCTAAGACCTGCATACTACGAGCTGAACGTTCTAATTTCCAAGCCTACACAAAAAAATTAGCAATGACCTAAACTTCAAGATGTCCTTATTTGTCATCTTCAACTGAAAATTTTTGTTACATATTCTGAGAAATTAGAAGAACAGAAAATATTGTGCCTAAAGACGTCTATATATCTTACGATAATAAAGTGGGAACGTTGTTGTTTTGTGACCAACGCGACCTGGCAAGGCCAGGTGGTTAGGACGCTCGACTCGCAATCTGTGAGTCGCAGGTTTGAACCCCCTGCCACACCATACATGCTTGCTCTTTCAGCCGTGAGAGCGTGATAATGTGATGCTCAATCATACTATGCGTTGATAAAAGAGTAGCCCTAGAGTTAGCGGTGAGTGGTGATGACCAGCTGACTTCCTTCTAATCTTACACTGCTAAATTAAGAACGGCTGGCGCAGTTACACCTCGTGTAGCTTTATGTGAAATTATAAAATAAACATATAAATTATAATCAGCTTTGTTTTTCTTACTAACACGCAACCTGGTGTTACTGTGTACACCAACTTATTACAGTTACACAAGATCACTAGCTATGAATGTATACCTATTGAGTACTACATGCTTGTGTTTACACGTAATTATAACAGTGTGAGCCCAATTTGTCTAATCTTCAAAAACAGCTATTTTCTATACTAGTAACATCAACAAAACTCTGCTTCAGGTCTTTTATTACACGCTATTTGTAATATCTCTACTCGACCTGATGAAATTTGGAACAGAGGTCCTGTGGATCGCTCCTCGTTACCGTAAAAATAAGCAAAACAAAAAATGTTTCTTCCGTACGTTGGGTTTCTATATGCGTTATAAAGGTGACAGTCGAATTACACCATTCGATTCAAGTAGTTTACGAGTTGGCGGTGTTGATTCTCTCTAGTCTATCACCACAAAATTAGGGATAGCTAGTGAAGACGATGACCGGGTAACTCTGAGCAAAATTTAGCAAAACAAAGAAAGAAACATCCGTTTTGAAAGAGAACTTTGAGAGTTGTTCAGTAATATCTTTCATCTGTTAAAATCGTTGGACATACCTATCCGTGGAATAAGTACGGGCTTTCTAAATATGGATCTAATAGTTCACGTGGGACGAACACTCTTCATTTTAAATCTTGTAACGTTGGTGTATAACGTTATCTGAACGTATCACAAAAATTGGCTCAGTGGTTTTCGTTAGATATTGATCACTATAATAAACAGAAAAAAGTTAAAAATAAATTATAATAATTATCCTAAACCCATTCAATTAAATGTCAATAATTTGAAACTTAACCCAATTCGTATTTCCAGTAAAATATTGTTACCCACTACACGTAAAACTGGTTAAATACTTTTCAAATTGATAGATAAGAAAACCTGGAGCGTCAAAATATTTTCCTTACTAGATTGAAACTGCAGAATAAATAATAAGGGGCATCAGAATGGTGAGTCAGAATCATAGAGCCCCGAGCTTGTTGTTTCTATCAACATTACGTTCAATGTTATTCTAACTCATAAAATTCGCTCTCGTGCTCCAATAACAAAGTGTACCTTTTTTTCTTCAACCCAGCTAGTTCTTCAGAATAAACACCGAACCCGATAATACTTTGTTTGTTGTAATAATACTAGTTATTTATTTGTAAAGGCGCGTTAACAGAACGCCAGCAACTGGCCCTGGTATAACATACCCACGAATGGAAAATAGTATTTTATATGTCTAAAGAAATTCACACACTGGGGAAGATTTGCTTTAGTATTGGTTAGTGTCAGAAGGAGGACAGACCCGTGAATGTTGTAGCAGGTTACATTTACTGACGGCTTTATATGGGGATGTGTTGCTACACCGAAGAGAATATAGCGAAGACTTTAACGTCTTCTAATATGCTAGTAATTTTATTATCCTACCAGTTAACGAATCCTTGTCTGAGATCCGACAGTTGTTTTTGTTTTACGCTGTTCACGATTGTGTAAAAACGCTTTAAAAATGTACACATTCTCTCGCTGAATAGAACAATATGTTTCATTTATTTATTTTATCGAAATACGTAATAACGACGAGTAATTCAGGTTGCTACATAAATTTTTCTTGATCACCGTAACGCCCATAGAAATGTGTCGATCCATCAGCACAGGACGTGGCTACACTTGAAATTCTTAAGACTTTGTTTATCCTACGTAAAGAAGCAATGTCTCAGCGTTAACTCAGGACCTGAAAGAATGATCATGAAACATTATACAGGTAAGTGTTTCTGATTTGGAAGTGTCAAAAGTTTAAGAAACAGCTTAGTGTAATATATAAACAAAGGAGTTAGTATACATAACGGCTTATAAATGAGTTAGGATCATGGTTTCTATAACGCCATGTGCAGGCGAAGTGTGACCTAGTGATCTGGGGTTTGTGTGATGTTGCGTCACAAATAGAGTGCTAACAACATTAACAAATCTTTCTTTACAAAAATATGCTTGTTTGTTTGTTTGTTTTGGAATTTCGCACAAAGCTACTCGAGGGCTATCTGTGCTAGCCGTCCCTAATTTAGCAGTGTAAGACTAGAGGGAAGGCAGCTAGTCATCACCACCCACCGCCAACTCTTGGGCTACTCTCTTACCAACGAAAAGTGGAATTGACCGGCACATTATAACGCCCCCACGGCTGTGAGGGCGAGCATGTTTAGCGCGACGCGGGCGCGAACCCGCGACCTTCGGATTACGAGTCGCACGCCTTACGCGCTAGGCCATGCCGGCCCAAAAATATGCTAAATGTTAATATCGGACTCATTGTGACTTAATCCCAGCATGTCCATGTGGCTTGAGCTTTCGAGTCGTAATACGAGGTTCGCGTGTTTAAATCCCCGTCACAACCAACCACGCTCGCCCTTTCAGGCGTGGATGTTATAATATGACGATCAATCCCACTATTCGTCGGTAAAAGAGTAGTCCCAGAGTTTGGGTAGGTGGTGATGACTAGCTGCCTTCCCTCTAGTCTTACACTACTAAATTAGGGACCATTAGCGCAGATAGCCTTCGTATAACTTTCCTCAAAATCCAACAAACAAACATTGTGACGTAACGCCACACAAACAAACCACTGTTCTAAGAGGGAGCATAAATTTCAAGTAAAGTTTTTTATTAAAAAGTTTCAGAATGCATATTTTCCGATACCGCAATTTTTTGTTCTCTTGGGCCTATTTGTCACCTTTTATTTTTCTCTAAAATTACTTTTAATTAATTTTATGATTGTTTTGTATGTTTTTTAATTTCGTGCAAAGTTACACGAGGGTTATATGCGCTAGTCGTCCCTAATTTAGCAGTGTAAGACTAGAGGAAAGGCAACTAGTCACCAATGCTTGGGCTATTCTTTTACCAAAGAATAGTGGGGTTGAGCGTCACATTATAACGCTCCCACAACTGAAATGGCCAGTATGTTTGGTACGACGGGTATGAACCGCGAACCTCAGATTACGAGTCGAGCGCCTTAACCACCTGGCCATGCCAGGCCTTTTTTTTATTGAACAACAACGATGATCTTATATTCTGTCGAGGTGTTCACGAAATTAATTATTTCAATTGTATTACAGACTAGATGTGTATTTATATGGATAGCGTGTGTATCATAGGTTGGGTTGGTTAAACAACTCACATTTCCGAACAGAATTCTAAATGTGATACAACATTATGTTAACATTTCTTATCACATGTATTTGCAAATTATGTTAAACTTAAACAATGTTAAAACGCTAGAGTTCTTTTCCCAGCAGTCCATGGAAAGATGGTTTGAAAGTTGTTTCCAACAATCCATGGGTAAGATGCATAGAAAATGGTATTAATGTTTTTTGAAATATTCTCCACAATCAAATAATAGCATATTTCACTCGACTCGCTGTATTTAGAAACAGCCATCTTTGAACAAGCAACTCCTATGGCATTTTCTATCTTATCATAGTGTCTGTGATTGCTAAAACTGTTTCGTTCTGACAGACTTTGTTGGAATTTTTTACTTCAAAGGATTTATTTTTTATGTTTGTTATATCAAGCAAACTGTCTAATCATTGTATGTGATGATTTAATTATTACATCAAGCAACCTGTCTTGTCATTGTATGTGATGATTTAATTATTATATCAAGCAACCTGTCTAGTCATTGTATGTGATGATTTAATTATTATATCAAGCAACCTGTCTAATCATTGGATGTGATGATTTAATTATTATATCAAGCAACCTGTCTAGTCATTGTATGTGATGATTTATTTATTATATCAAGCAACCTGTCTAATCATTGGATGTGATGATTTAATTATTATATCAAGCAACCTGTTTAGTCATTGTATGTGATGATTTAATTATTATATCAAGCAACCTGTCTAGTCATTGTATGTGATGATTTAATTATTATATCAAGCAACCTGTCTAATCATTGGATGTGATGATTTAATTATTATATCAAGCAACCTGTCTAATCATTGGATGTGATGATTTAATTATTATATCAAGCAACCTGTCTTGTCATTGCATGTGATGATTTAATTATTATATCAAGCAACCTGTCTTGTCATTGTATGTGATGATTTATTTATTATATCAAGCAACCTGTCTTGTCATTGCATGTAATGATTTAATTATTATATCAAGCAACCTGTCTAATCATTGTATGTGATGATTTAATTATTATATCAAGCAACCTGTCTTGTCATTGCATGTGATGATTTAATTATTATATCAAGCAACCTGTCTTGTCATTGTATGTGATGATTTAATTATTATATCAAGCAACCTGTCTAGTCATTGTATGTGATGATTTATTTATTATATCAAGCAACCTGTCTTGTCATTGCATGTAATGATTTAATTATTATATCAAGCAACCTGTCTAATCATTGTATGTGATGATTTAATTATTATATCAAGCAACCTGTCTTGTCATTGCATGTAATGATTTATTTATTATATCAAGCAGCCTGTCTTGTCATTGCATGTAATGATTTAATTATTATATCAAGCAACCTGTCTAATCATTGGATGTGATGATTTAATTATTATATCAAGCAACCTGTCTAATCATTGTATGTGATGATTTAATTATTATATCAAGCAACCTGTCTAATCATTGTATGTGATGATTTAATTATTATATCAAGCAACCTGTCTAGTCATTGTATGTGATGATTTAATTATTATATCAAGCAACCTGTCTAATCATTGTATGTGATGATTTAATTATTATATCAAGCAACCTGTCTAGTCATTGCATGTAATGATTTAATTATTATATCAAGCAACCTGTCTTGTCATTGTATGTGATGATTTAATTATTATATCAAGCAACCTGTCTTGTCATTGCATGTGATGATTTAATTATTATATCAAGCAACCTGTCTAATTATTGGATGTGATGATTTAATTATTATATCAAGCAACCTGTCTAATCATTGTATGTGATGATTTAATTATTATATCAAGCAACCTGTCTAATCATTATTTGTGATGATTTAATTATTATATCAAGAAACCTGTCTTGTTATTGCATGTAATGATTTAATTATTATATCAAGAAACCTGTCTAATCATTATTTGTGATGATTTAATTATACAAATAGTTTTACTTGCTTCTTAATAGTTCATTTTTAATTGCTTCAACATAGTATTACAGAGTACATTTTAAGGTTTAGACATGTAAGGATTACTTCTAACTTTCTTGAATTTTGTCTTAATAACCATTAATAAACGAGCTTTCATGATCTATTTATTTTCAGTTTTTAAGACTGATTAATAATTCCGGTTGATAAACTACTGTATCCCTCCTTTCTAGGGGCACAGCTGTATGTCTGAAGGCTTACAACGCTAGAATCCAGGTTTCAGTGCTCTAGTAAGCCTTACACAGATAATGCACTGTGCAACTTTGTGCTCAGTTCTATACAAACACAATTTTCCTGTATATTAAGTGTAAACCTGAAGGTTCATTCTTCATATATCATCGTAGCACAAAAATCGAACGTATCGAAAGTATTAGTGACGGATGTTTCTCTTCTATACATAGTGAATAAGCAAACAAAATTGGTGTTATTTTTTATATTTAACGCCTTGTTTTCGACTGACATATAAACATTAATTTATCATGCATTAAATTAAAATTTATGCCCGGCATGGCCAAGTGATTAAGGCACTCGACTCGTAAACTGAGGGTCGCGGGTTCGAATCCTCGTCACAACAAACATGCCCGTCCTTTCAGCCGTGGGGGGTTATATTGTTATGGTCAATTCCACTATTTGTTGGTAAAAGAGTAGCCCAAGAGTTGGCGGCGGTGGGTGGTGATGACTAGCTGCCTCCCCTCTCGTCTTATACTGCAAAATTAGAGACGGCTAGTGCAGATAGCCCTTGTGTAGCTTTGCACGAAAATTCAAACAAACTTAAACGAAAATATATGAATTTATTGTTAAAGCTGGAAGAATTTTTTTTTCATCAATTCCAAAGGAGGTGTTAGAAGAATTTCCATTTGTATTCTCATAGTAACTATAGTTTAATCCATTTTCTAGCATTTTTCCTTTGCCTGGCTGAAACTATTACCCAACTAGCGAGCACCACGAAGCTAGCCTGTTGTACTGGTGATGTTTGCTAGTTGGGCAGCAGTTTAGAAATTGTTGTGCTGTTATTGTTTCGTTCTGTAGAACATCGTCGCGCTATCAACTCCCCCTAAATTCAATTATTGGCCCAACAAATACGCTAGCGTGACATTTTATAAGACAAAACAACAACGGCACAACAATTTGGACGATAGCAAATGCATGTAAGGCGAGTGCGAGCGTAGCAGTTTGGGGCATTAAAGTAATATTTATGTGTTCATGACGATTTCAGTAAAATAATACCATAATGCTCTGTATACCTTTGCCGAAAAGGCGTAATCATAAGATTGCATTAAGATCTCAAAACGTATATGTTGAGGAACATAATGGTGAAAGATTGTGATAGTTATAGAGTCGTATATTTTTGTAGTTGTTGTTTGTTTATGCAAATCCACTAAGGCCACGTATAGTCGTTCATCTTTGGACTAGCGACCATAAGGAAAATATCTGACCAACAGCATCAACTGCCCGCTCTTGGACTTTTCATTTGTTTTACCAACGAATAGCGGAATTGACCTTCACCTTACATCGCTCTCGCAAGTGAGAGGGTCAAAACGTTCGATGTCAGGTTTCAATGCCGCGATCTGCTAACAAAAGACGCAGTTGAACAGTCATACCCGAGAGTTTAACACTTTAAAGATAAGGAATAAAAATATGTAATTATGGGAAGTAAGTTCAGCATCTTACAAGTATACGGTATGGTTATAAAGTATATTAAGTACGTAAAGTTATCATATCTCACAAATTATTTGTTCTAGAAGAACTTGGTTGAACAAGGGTCACATTGAAAATCAAAAGATTTCCTGAGAAAGTTGTTAAGATGGTTCACTTTGTTCAGTATCGTTTCAGTTGTTCCCGGTCAGTGTCTCAATCTAACTCCTAAATAAAGCTCCTGCAAACATCATGTGTTCTGGAGAACTGTTCTTTATACTCGCAATCCTTCACACTGAAACATGTTTTTTCTAAAATTACCGATGAGAGAAAGATGTGTTCTGGAGAACTGTTCTTTCGTACTCGCAATCTTGCACACTGAAACATGTTTTTTCTCAAATTATCGATAAAAAAACCAGAGAAATTATAGAAAATAAAAACATGAGAAAAAAATGCGATTATGTATGTAATATAATACGGTTTTTAAGTGACATCTACCATGTTCGAACCTTCTCGAATAAAAGAGTGTGTGTTTTTCTTATAGCAAACCTACGTTGCGCTATCCGCTGAGTCAACTGAAGGGAATTGAACCCCTGATTTTAGCGTTGTAAATCCGTAGACTTACCGCTGTCCCAGCGGGGACAAAAAAAAAGAAATAGATGATGAAGGTTTTAACTTGTCTCTGGATAGATTTCGTTCTTTTAGAACCGTAGCTTGTTTTTTTAAACACATAATCATTTTAGATATTGGGTTTTGTTTGTACGAGAGTAAGGCCATCCCTAATTTAGCAATGTGAGACTGGGGGGAAGAAATCTGTTGTATGACGAGTGTTTGAACCCGCGACCCTCGGATTACGAGTCGAATGCCTTAACCATCTAGTCATGCCGGGCCTGATTAACATCGAACGTTAGTACTTCTAAGAATACATTACATATCTTTATCGGTGAAAAACTCAAGTGTGATCAACGAAGAACCAGCTAGCTTCCCGTTGAGTGAATTTATACCTACACCAACATACAATGAATTCACTTCTCGTGAACTCTTGATAAGATATTAAGAAAGTTCCGTATCGGATAGAGACTCAATATTGTTTGTAATTGGGTAAAACTTTTTATATATGTAAATTATTATCTATAATAACCACTATTATACATAGTACTATTGATTGTACATTAAAATATATTTGTGCTAAGAAAGAAAACTGTGTGTCAGTGTTGTTGTCAAACATCATAAATTTGATTCATCTCGACATTTAATGAAATTCTAAATTTAAATTACAATTTAACTCAGTTTCAAGCTATATGAGATCGTATTACGTTACATTGGTGTTTCTTAAATGACTGCTAAAATTTTAGAATGGTCGAATATGCGAATTTTATTTTATCAGATGTTTTTTTAAATTTAGAATTTCCTTTATCAGGCCCGGCATAGCCAGATGGTTAAGGCACTCGACTCCCCGTCACACCAAATATGCTCGCCCTTTCAGTCGTGGGAGCGTTATAATGTTTCGGTCAATCCCACTATTCGTTGGTTAAAGAGTAGCCCAAGAGTTGGCGGTGGATGGTGATGACTAGCTGCCTTCCCTCTAGTCTTACACTACTAAATTAGGGATGGCTGGCACAGATAGCCCTCGAGTAGCTTTGCGTGAATTTCAAAACAAAGAAATTTCCTTTTCCAATTTCCTACACTAGCATTGTTTTTGAACCTAGAAGTAGCGTAAGTTATACAAAAATTAAATAGTTTATAAATAAAAATCAAATCTCTCCCAGTTGTGATTTTATTGAATTTATAGAACATAAATTCTGCAGTACGTCAACAATCAGGTAATTTAGGTGTTTCGTTTAGTGTTCGACGAAACTATATAGATAAAGTAGAATTTAAAATACATTTCAAAAGTTATCTTCCACTCAATACCAGTTTTTAATGACAATCTGTATAACAACAGTTAATTGAAAATAAACCGATTCTTCTTTATTTTTTTAAATAGCGAATTAGCGGTAAGCTTACGGACTTGACGCTAAGGTCTACGGCTCAGTTCGCCGCGGTGGACATGATACATGATATTGTGTGGCTTCGCGAAAAACACTAAGAAGCTGATAACGAAAATATTAATTATTGTTTATCATTTTAATATATACCGTGAATTTATTCAAAATATTCAAAACGCTTGAACAGTAAAATATGATTTAGTTCACGAAACTATCTCTTTGTGTGATAATAATTCTGCCATGTATTGGTAAATTATACTTTATGTTTTGAATTTCGCGCAAAGCTACTCGAGGGCTATCTGCGCAAGCCATCTCGAAATTAGTAGTGTAAGACTAAAGAGAAGGCAGCTATTCATCACCACCCATCGCCAACTCTTTTACCAACGAATAGTGGGATTAACTGTCACATTAGAACGCACCTACGGCTGAAAAGGACGAGCATGTTCGGTGCAACGAGGATTCGAACCCGCGACTCTCGGATTACGAAACGAGTACTTTAACCACCTGGGCATGCCGGGCCATATTATAAAAGAACTCTTTATCTGAACCAACATTTCGCCTTTGCGGCTTCATCATGTAATAACTCTGTAATTATGTGGTAACCCTGAAATCATAGTTACGTAGTAACTTACGTAACTTGTCATATGTACATCATCTCGCACATAGTTTTATCAATTTATTCCTGAATTTCATTTCTTCTTAGCCACGTGGTCTAATTCATAATTTTAATTACACTTTTACATAAATATATAAACATTCAAAGCACCACCAGGTTCGAAATATCGTTTATTTTTACTTATATTCTTGACTTTTGTTAGCACTTTCGCAGCGTTAACACTTCTCAGTCAACCTGTTTAAAAATAAAATACCATTCATGAAATCCATATAATCTTTATCAAACCTCCAGTTAAAATACTATAAAAATTAGTATAAATAGTCCATAAGTAATTAAAGTTTACAAATGCTAAAGTGTAGTTGAAAAACATAAAAAAAATCATATGTTATCGAAATTAGATTCAAAACAGTTTTATAAAACAGTTTCCTTAAAATAACTTTTTATTAGTCATTACAAACCCAAAATATAAAGTAAAGGTTCTTATAGCAAGCTCTGTGTAGTTAACATTGTTTATTTATTTAGAATTAAGCACACACTTACACAAAGTGCAATATCTCCACCACCGGTATCGAAATCCGATTTGTAGCGATGAGAGTCCACAGACATACCGCTGTACCACTGGGGGTACTTAAGCCCCTAGTGTAAAACTGTTTTGAGCATCGGTGGACTCAGCATCCAGCTCGATGTGGCTTTGCAATAGAAAAATACACACACACTCGTAATGGGCTCTGATTTTCGTTTCTAACATGAAACGAAAGTCCACTCGTTCTACATCTTTATATTTTTGTTTGACTGATATAACGTTCATTACACAATAATCATTTTAACATATAAAAATAGTATTAGAACTACAATAAAAAGATCTTTTAAATTTACACATATTTTCCCGTCCATCTGTATTTTGTACATTTTGTATAAAATATCATATCAAATACCGAGTTGTAGTGGGTACGTCTCATATAGCCCGTAGTGTAACATATCCTATCATAACAATGGGCAGCTTTTAGTATAATATTAATACTGCCACTACAACTAGTTAAAACTAAATGCCTAGAGAATTTTCCAGTTTTAGGCCCGAATGTTTCTGATATATTCGTGTACGATGTTCTGGACGTTGAAGCAAGTGGCCAGGTCAACGGTGAGTTTCGTGACATGAATACGTATCGTTGCTTCTGCTTATTACCATTACAAAAGAATCACTTTTCTAAGTGACAAAATACAACTTGCCGGGAAAACTCGCATGACCACGAGTGTCAATGACGCTTGATTCTACGCGCATTTTGACACTGATTCTGAGAGAATCGTTGTTCCAAATCCCAACAAAGGAACAAAAAGGTGCGAACATTGAGATACTCGACCGACTTGCACGTGTGGTTTTTAAACAAATCCTTCCAGACTAGATTTAGGCAAAGAGGACGGCTTTCGAATGATGAAAGGTTTGCTTATTGTTTTTTTTTTAATTTCGCGCACAGCTACTCGAGGGTTATCTACGCTAGGCATCCCTAATTTATTAGTGTAAGACTAGAGGGAAAACAGATAGTCATCACCACACACCACCAACTTTTACTAACGAATGGTGGGATTGACCGTCACATTATTACACCCCCACGGCTGAAAGGACGAGCATGTTTGGTGCGACGGGGATTCGAACCTGCGACCCTCAGATTAGGGGTCCAACGCCTTGACAGGCCATGATGAAAGGCAGGCACTGGAACTTAGAAATGTTCTATAGACTGTTATGCTAATAAAATAATGGAAATTGGGTGTCAACCGACATTGTTTAAACTCACATTTATTAGAATGTCATATTAATCGCGTCACAATGAAGTATCTGAAACTATATTTTAGTAAGTCCAAAACATGTATAAAATAATAACATCATATTTTTCTTACATTTGCAACAATAAACAATAACTGAACCGCCATAATAAACATTTTTTTTCACATTTACGTCCCCCACAGGTACAGCGGTAAGTCTACGGATTTACAATGCTAAAATAAGGGGTTCGATTCCCTTCGGTGGACTCAGAAGACAGCTCGATGTGGCTTTGCTTTTACAAAACACACACATTTACATAAGATAACATCTTACGTATTTAAATATTTAAAAATAGTGTACCTAAAACTATATGGAACATTGTCTTTTCTATGTGTGATATTTATATAGATAAGACCTAAAACCTAAATTCATATGTAAATTATTTTACTTCATTTTTTGCACTCCATTATTTTTCTGCAACTTATATTTTACTCAGTCTATTTTCTGTTTTGATGCGCTGTTAGTCGATGACGTCTGTCGTTAGTCACAGAAGGAATTAGGCTTAAACTCCGATATACAACTGTGTTCTATGTTCGAAATTTCGGTGACCCAGAGTTTAATTTTGACAATGATGTAAATATTATATTATGGTATTTCTAGGTTGTAGAGGTAAGACATTTTCTGTTTGATATGACTATTTTTTATTGTTTTCTGTAATTGTGAAAGCGACAACAGAACCTTCTTATTTAACCAGTTAAATCACTTAAATACTGAAAATATTCCATAAACACGAGAACTTTCGGCCCGGCATTGCCAGGTGGTTAAGGCATTTGAATCGTAATCCTAAGATAGCAGGTTCGAATCCCCGTCACATCAAAGATGCTCGCCCTTACAGCCGTGTGGACGTTATAAGTTACGGTCAATTCCACAATTCATTGGTAAAAACAATAGCCCAAGAGTTGGCAGTGAAATTCAAAACAAACCAAACCAAGAAGTTTCGCAACGACTCAAGCAGCTAATACGTTTGTTATATCGCTATTCGTCGAACATTAATGAGTCAAACTTACTCTAACGCTTCTGCTAACTTTGTAACTGCAGATAAATGAATGAATTTTAGATATTTACTCTAAAGAAAATGTGATTAACACCTGAAATAGTCAAACCTAATTATCCAAATTGTTTGATTGTGTTCGAATGTTGCTTTTGCCTTACGTTAAGAAATTGTTCGCTATGACTGTCAGCTCCTTAAAGTGGATCATATGCTTACATCATCATAAAGTTTATCCTAAAATAAAGATACTATATAGTTAAAACTAGTAAGTGTACTAGTGGTAGTTTGATATATACCTTCATGAACAAGTCACGTATCTCTCTAATATATGTTTTACAAATATGCCTCTTTTGAATCATGAGATAATAGAAACTCTCTATAGAAAATTAGTATCTGATATCTTATCGGTTTTAGGCTAAGGTACTTAATGAATCGAAAATATAAATCTTCGGAGCCTAAATGTCCCTGTGTATGATACTTATGGTCAACATTATTTAAAATGCCTTGTATAGAATACGTTTAGGCCTCGTCGGCGTCTAATATTACAGACGTGGTTTACTATACGCTGACCTTTGCTTTCGGCCCGGCATGGTCAGGTGGTTAGAGCGCTCGACTCGTAATCTGAGAGTCGCGGATTTCAATCTACATCACACTAAACATGCTCGCCCTTACAGTCGTGGGGGCGTTATATTGTGACGGTCAATCCTACTATTAGTTGGTAAAAACGTAAACCAAAAGTTGGCAGTGGGTGGTGATGACTAGCTGCCTTCCCTCTTGACTCACACTGTTAAATTAGGGACGGATGGCACAGGTAACCCTCGTGTAGCTATGCGCGAAAATTCAACAAACAAACAAATAAATCTTTTGCTTTCACTTCGAAGTTATCATTAGTACATTAGCACTGGATGTTGCAGATGTGTTCTGGTTGACATACTCTATATTTTGCTTCCATTTTTAAAATACCTTGCATAGAATACGTACAGCGGTATGTCCCCGCACTTACACAACTAGAAACCAGGTTCGAATCCCCTGTTTCACAGTGCAGATGTAACTACTTGTGTAGGTTAGTGCTTAATTATAAACAAACATACGCTCAAAGGATACATTTTTGTATTAAAAACTTATAAATACGTTGAAAGAAAGCTTTTATTAGCAGTGTTAGGCGAAGACTTTGACTTCATAGCTCGGTAAATGAAAGATTTCGCTAACTGTGCGATATTTGTGCATCGACCGTTTTTATTTGCATGTAAACATTTTCTACATTCTGTACTTTAGTTCTACCGTATTGAAGATCATACTTACATGTTTATTAAAAGTATTTAAAGCCCGGCATGGCCAGCTGGGTTAAGGCATTCGACTTATCATTTGAGGGTCGCGGGTTCGAATCCCGGTCGCATCAAGTATGATCGCCTATTCAGCCGTGGGAGCGTTACAATGTGACGATCAATCCCGTTATTCGTTGGTAAAAGAGTAGCCTAAGAGTTGGCGGTGGATGGTGATACTAGCTGCCTTCCCTCTAGTCTTACACTACTAAATTAGGGACGGCTAGCGCAGTTAGCCCTCGAGTAGCTTTGCGCGAAATTAAAAAAAATTTTATTTTAAATGTTTTGCATATTTACACGTATATATTTTTTAATACTACTTCTAAAAATGATTTTTTGTTATTTTATTGGATTACCAAAATACTAGGAGTGCGAGGGAGTTAAACAAACTCTCTGCATTCTACAAATGACGAGGGAGTTAAACAAACTCTGCACTCTACAAATGAGTTCAAGTGAATCACAACATCAGCTTATTGTTGTTGTTTGTTCAGTTTCGCGCCAGGACTATCGACACTACCGCTTCCTAATTTGGGATTTGTAGATAAGAGAGAAGGCGGCTCACCACCCACCACCCACTGCCAATTCCTGGGCTGCTGTGATCAAATAGTGAAATTTGATTGTCACTCATATAATAAACTTCGATTTGTGGAGCACGATTCTTGTTTGTTTTTTGTCCCGATAACGGGACTTAAACAATGAAACCACGAATTCATAGTCCCTGATGTTAACCACTTGGCCACATAATATTAATATCCATTATAGGTCGTAACGAAAAGTTAAGCTATGATGTAACACGTGTATTATGCCTATTTGCTGGAAGTCTTTTTCATTTAGGCAGTTATTGATATCTGAAATTGGATGTAACTCATGTGGGTCCAGTATTACAGTTGTTCGGAGCGCCTAATACGACTTTTTGTTTGTTTGTTTTTGCGCAAACCTACACAACCAGCTATCTTTGCTGTGTCCACTGCAGGGTCTGAATTCTAAAAATTGTAAGCTTACCGTGGACTACTTAATATGAATCTACACGTTCAACTATGATATAGAACTGGAGCTGAACAATGTGAAGGTTTAAAAGTGAATCGTATGATATTAAAACAGAGTTGCTGGTTGTTCTAAAAAAAAACTGAAACTTAACTTTAAAAAAAGCTGAAAGGTAAGTCACGTGGTCTTTTAACACAGTTAATGGTTATTATTAACAACTGAAATTTGACTTTGCAATGGACGAACTTTAAATTATTTTTAACACAGTTTGTGTTTTATCTTATAGCAAAGCCACATCGGGCTACCTGCTGAGCACACCGAGGGGAATTGAACCCCTGATTTTAGCGTTGTAAATCCGGAGACATACCGCTGTACTAGCGGGGTTCTTTAACACAGTTACTAGGGTTTGCCTGACTTTGGAAGTAAAATCCATGAGTCATTTCAGTGTTGATTTAAAACTGATTTTAAATACATGAAACGTTCTGAAGACCAAACATTAATTGAGCCTCAATACAAAATATTAATTTATGTACGGCTAATTGTGAAAAAAGTTAATAGTCGAAAAATGTTAACGGACTTTTATAATCGATCAGTAATTACCGAAAACATGCATATAATCGATATGTTGTTAGAAGCTTCAATATCACAACAAATGACGTAAATTATTTAATATACATATGAATAATATGAATAAAGAAAAAGAACAAAAAATTTAAAAGTAGATCCATATGATTCGAATTCTACATAAGAACACTAACTCATATTATTGAAGCATTCTCACCTAAGTTAATTAAGGGTTTCGTAGTTATGTAAGACCAGTTTTCAAAGTTTGGGAAATTGTGTTTAATTTGGTGTACAAAACTAAAATGATTTAAGATATTATTCGAATATTATATTAATGTTATTATAGACGTATCAAACACCATTTATAAGAATATATGCCTATGATTTCGATTGCGTATTAAGTGATCTAGTGCAGCAAATGGTTTAAAATGAGGTCGGTTATTGTAAACGTTTATAAACAGTTTTAGTTGAAATGAATCAACTGGATAAACGATTACTACTCCAGTCAATTATCGTATAAGTTTATAAACAGATATAGTTCAAATGACTAAATACGAGAAACGATTAAATCCCTGGTCAGTCATTCTAAAACTTTGTAAATAAATATAGTTCAAATGATTCAACACGATGAATCTCTGGTCAGCTATTATGAGATGTTTACACAGTTATTAACGAATATTGTTTTCAACCTAAACATCGAAGCATGCCAATTATTTTTTTTTTGCATATTTTATCAATCTCAAAGAGTTACAGTCCTCAATCTATCAAAAATATATGAATGCATTGTAGTAACGAATATATAATCAGCCATGACGCATATGTAAAGTTAGATGTATAAACAAAATATTTATCATAAGATTAGACCATATCCAGTTATAGAGAACTTGACATAATATCCATGTACATAGGATTGGATATTTAAAGAATTATTTGAAAGTTATTAAATGTAATATAGAAATAAAAATATAAATAATGAATCCAAATCATGATGTATTTGAACTACAAAGAAGTTAGAATACAAATATTTCGAACAGTAACGTAATTTAGTTGTTTAGAAATTGAAAAATAAAAAGCTGACAGTCCATGAAGGTTTCCCAAGGTCCTGAACAAAGTTGTGTGAAATACACGTTGCTTCGAAATCTGTTAATATATATGCATTCGTCTTGGCTCAAAGTAATTTACTCGAATGAGTTATTCTGTTTAACTTTCAAAATCTTGTGTATTGTTGCTAACTAACATGTTATAGTTTATACATTCCCACTGCAATTCAACACTAAGATATGACACGCTTGTACATTCTTGAAAGATTTAATTAACACGTGTTTAAACTTACGTTTATCTTAGAACCTGGTAGTTAACATGATACCTTACAAAAACGCGTAGTAAAGTTGACGAATCGTAAATAACTAGACGGTTTTCTGCTTCTGTAAGCATACGTTGTTTATTTAACTAATGCTGTTACCCAAATGAGTCATTTTGAGATTTTAATCTATCAATGCTAGTTTTAAACTCTATCGTTTACTTTGAAATCTCCTTCAGGAAGTGGTATCGTACTGTCTTACTAAGAAGTAACGTGTGTACCACAATAACTGATAGCGTACAACAAAGTACAGCCACAATAATAGTGTGGAACAAAATATAATCACAATAATAGTGTGGAACAAAATACAGACACAATAATAGTGTGGAACAAAATACAGCCACAATAATAGTGTGGAACAAAATATAGCCATAATAATAGTGTGGAACAAAATACAGACACAATAATAGTGTGGAACAAAATACAGCCACAATAATAGTGTGGAACAAAATATAGCCATAATAATAGTGTGGAACAAAATATAGTCACAATAATAGTGTGGAACAAAATACAGACACAATAATAGTATGGAACAAAATATGGACACAATAATAGCGTGGAACAGAATTATAGCCGTAATAATAGTGTGGAACAAAATATAGCCACAATAATAGTGTGGAACAAAATATAGACACAATAATAGTGTGGAACAATATATAGCCACACTAATAGTATGGGATAAAATACAGACACAATAATAGTGTGGAACAAAATATAGCCATAATAAGAGTGTGGAACAAAATACAGCCACAATAATAGTGTGGAACAAAATATAGCCACACTAATAGTATGGAATAAAATACAGACACAATAATAGTGTGGAACAAAATATAGCCATAATAATAGTGTGGAACAAAATACAGCCACAATAATAGTGTGAAACAAAATATAGCCACAATAATAGTGTGGAACAAAATACAGACACAATAATAGTGTGGAACAAAAAATATCAGTTCACAATAATAGTGTGGAACAAAATATAGCCATAATAATAGTGTGGAACAAAATACAGACACAATAATAGTGTGGAACAAAATATGGACACAATAATAGCGTGGAACAGAATTATAGCCGTAATAATAGTGTGGAACAAAATATAGCCACAATAATAGTGTGGAACAAAATATAGACACAATAATAGTGTGGAACAATATATAGCCACACTAATAGTATGGGATAAAATACAGACACAATAATAGTGTGGAACAAAATATAGCCATAATAATAGTGTGGAACACAATACAGACACAATAATAGTGTGGAACAAAATACAGCCACAATAATAGTGTGGAACAAAATATAGCCATAATAATAGTGTGGAACAAAATATAGCCATAATAATAGTGTGGAACAAAATATAGTCACAATAATAGTGTGGAACAAAATACAGACACAATAATAGTGTGGAAACAAAACATGGACACAATAATAGCGTGGAACAGAATTATAGCATGTAATAATAGTGTGGAACAGAATTATAGCCATGTAATAATAGTGTGGAACAAAAATATAGACACAATAATAGTGTGGAACAAAATATAAATAATAACTAATAGTATGGGATAAAATACAGACACACAATAATAGTGTGGAACAAAATATAGCCATAATAAGAGTGTGGAACAAAAATACAGCCAACAATAATAGTGTGGAACAAAAAATATAACCATAACTAATAGTATGGAATAAAAAACACAGACACAATAATAGTGTGGAAACAAAATATAGCCATAATAATAGTGTGAAACAAAAATACAGCAATAATAGTAGTGTGAAACAAAATATAGCCACAATAATAGTGTGGAACAAAATATAGCCAGCCAACTAATAGTATGGAATAAAATATACAATAACTAATAGTGTGGAACAAAATACAACCACAATAATGTGTGAAACAAAATACAGCCAATAACTAATAGTGTGGACAAAATACAGCCACAATAATAGTGTGGAACAAAATATGGACACAATAATAGCGTGGAACAGAATTATAGCCGTAATAATAGTGTGGAACAAAATATAGCCACAATAATAGTGTGGAACAAAATATAGCCACAATAATGGTGTGGAACAAAATATAGCCACACTAATAGTATGGAATAAATATATACCAACACTAATAGTGTGGAACAAAAAACACCACAATAGCGTAAAGTGTGAAACAAAATACAGCCACACTAATAGTGTGGACAAAATACAGCCACAATAATAGTGTGGAACAAAATATAGCCACAATAATGGTGTGGAACAAAATATAGCCACACTAATAGTATGGAATAAAATATAGCCACACTAATAGTGTGGAACAAAATACAACCACAATAATAGTGTGAAACAAAATACAGCCACAATAATAGTGTGGAACCAAAATACAGCCACAATAATAGTGTGGAACAAAATATAGTCACAATAATAGTGTGGAACAAAATATAGACACACTAATAGTGTGAAACAAAATATAGCCACACTAATAGTGTAGAACAAAATACAGACACAATAATAGTGTGGAACAAAATATGGACACAATAATAGCGTGGAACAGAATTATAGCCGTAATAATAGTGTGGAACAAAATATAGACACAATAATAGTGTGGAACAAAATATAGCCACACTAATAGTATGGGATAAAATACAGACACAATAATAGTGTGGAACAAAATATAGCCATAATAAGAGTGTGGAACAAAATACAGCCACAATAATAGTGTGGAACAAAATATAGCCACACTAATAGTATGGAATAAAATACAGACACAATAATAGTGTGGAACAAAATATAGCCATAATAATAGTGTGAAACAAAATACAGCCACAATAATAGTGTGAAACAAAATATAGCCACAATAATAGTGTGGAACAAAATATAGCCACACTAATAGTATGGAATAAAATATAGCCACACTAATAGTGTGGAACAAAATATAGCCACAATAATGGTGTGGAACAAAATATAGCCACACTAATAGTATGGAATAAAATATAGCCACACTAATAGTGTGGAACAAAATACAGCCACAATAATAGTGTGAAACAAAATACAGCCACACTAATAGTGTGGACAAAATACAGCCACAATAATAGTGTGGAACAAAATATAGCCACAATAATGGTGTGGAACAAAATATAGCCACACTAATAGTATGGAATAAAATATAGCCACACTAATAGTGTGGAACAAAATACAACCACAATAATAGTGTGAAACAAAATACAGCCACAATAATAGTGTGGAACCAAAATACAGCCACAATAATAGTGTGGAACAAAATATAGTCACAATAATAGTGTGGAACAAAATATAGACACAATAATAGTGTGGAACAAAATATATCCACAATACATCAGTTTTTCTGCTTACTTATAGCATCACTTCAACAAAAAATCAGATATTTGTTTATGTACCAAATTTTTATATATTATATACATAATAATTTTTACATTATATTTATTGAAAGATTCACGTGATTACAAATAACTTTCAAAGCGTCGAACATTAACTTTAGGAGTTAGGTGTTAAACGTCGTTATAACAAAAAAGAGAAACTAATACTCCGAAAATAGCTCCAGTACCATAAATGTTTTTTTACATAAAAAATAAACAAAAACTATTAATTGAACACTTTGGATATTGCCCTAACATACACGACCACAACTTTCATTTATTGATTCAATAAAAATATTATTACATTCTACATTCATAAAACTCAAATGTGAAATTTAGAGTCTCTTGCAAGTTTTAAAGTTAAAAGTTATAGTTCATAAAACTTACAAGGGACGATCTCTCAGTACTGAATGTTTAAATGTACTAAAGATTGCCGATTACAATAATTACCCTACTATTTTGTAGGTAATTATCGTTGATATTGGTAAATTAACCACCGGTAAGTGTATCTAAGAATGTTCCCTGATAAATTCAGTAACTGGAATGACCCTTGACCTGTTGCCACTGATTTTTTTTTCTTCTCGTTCTAAAATCCAGCAGACGATAAGTTTTCCTTCAACAAGCGAAGCAAACGATTCACACGAAACAAGTCACGTTATCGGTCCTCACGGAAAGAGTGTCATGTAATAACCACGGAAATACAAATATTTATGTAATTTCCCTTCAACTGTGTGTCCTGGTTTCTGTCTGGCTACGACGTTTTATTGATAGCCCTTCTGTGCTATGTATACGTTCGAATTGATTACTCAAACAGATTTGTGTATCAGCAGGATAAACAGATCCCAAGAACCGGAAACGACATCGCTATGTTCACACGGCCCTTATATTAGGATGTTTGAAGTAAAAGGATGATCTGACGGCATTCGATACTTGGCACTCTAATGGTTTTCTCCAAAAGTAAAAGTCCAAATTGAAATCGATATTCGAGATCTGAAATACTTCCTGCACATAAAGAGCTGAGCTTTAAAAATAAACTTATGTTTTTATTACAAAACTATTACGTGAATGATTTAATTATTGAATAATGAACGTGTGTGTATTTTCCTTATAGCAAAGTCACATCGGCCTATCTACTGAGTCCACCAAAGGGAACCGAACCTGTGATCTTAGAGCTGTAAATTCGTAGACTTACCGCTGCGTCAGCGGGAGACAAGAATGAACATACCAGTTAATTCGTGTAATCGAATCAATGTTCTCTCAAGCTTTCTTAATCCCAAGGTCCCCCGCTGGGACAGCGGAATGTCTTCGGATTTACGATGCTAAAATCAGGCGTTAGATTCCCCTCGGTGGATAGAGCAGAGAGCCCGATGTGTTAATTTAAAGCAATTTTTTTTTATCCATAAAACTTGATACATTATTGTTATTTTGTGCAGCGCGATTGAATAAATGTCAAACATATTTTTTTAGGTTGCATGTCAGTTCAGAGAAACTGAATACAATTAATACAATACAATTAATTTTAGCTTTTTCTTCATATAGTTAATTAATCGTATCAACTGTTCTCGTACATAAAGTATTTCCGATGTCCGTTAATGATCAGGTAAACATAACCATTATAAACCAGATATAAACCACTCGATAAAAGATCTCAACGTCAAAAAAAAGAGTTGAGTCGTGGACTTGTCCTAAAACATGACATCAATTAGATTTAACAAGCAGTATTCACATTAGACTCGTTTAAAATGGCCTCACTTCACTTCGTTTGTCCCTCACTCCCTCAGTGGCCCTATAACTCTAAATGCTGAGTTTATATGTCAGTGGTTAGCAGAGCACAGATAAACCACTGTGTGTAGCTTTGCGCTGAACACCAAACAAAACAAAACGCTCGTTTGCTTTGATGAATGTGTTAAGTTTCTAACATTTGTCTTAGGAAGAAACGTTTCAGAGTTCGCGTTTTGTCAGTTCCGGTGTTCATATTAACTTTTCTCAAGTGAAACAAACTCGATCCGTTTATCAAACTGACCGAGCCCGTCTCTTTTAGCAGTCTCAGTTCGGTTCGTTTGATAATCGAAATTTGTTGTTCATGCCTTTTTCCAAACGAACCGAACAGTACTGTGTAGAAAAAAGAACAAGTGTGAACAATTTTATCACAATTTAAATAAATGGGGTTTATTTAAATCAAATTCAAATTTTTGTTGGTCTTAAAAACAGTAATAAATGTATGATTACACATTAGCACTCGTGTGATTACACATGTGCTAATGAATTAGTCTTTTTTTTTTCAACATAGAAAAAACCAAAACCAGTTATCATACCAACCAGTTCATGTATAGTGACTTATGTTCTTGGAAAATAGGTGACTTTTTCTTCTCAAAGTAATTAGCTGTTGTTGATTTTTTTTATCTACTCCTAACGAGCTCAGACATGTCAAGTGAATCCTGTCAGGAACAAATTCGTATATCAACTTGAGTCCGTAATGTTTTCATATCCTCGCAAGATAATGAAAATAAACAGGAAAATATTTATGCGCGCTTAGACACAGATCGCCACGTGACACTATATTTCAAACACTCTGAGCTGGATAACTAAGTTTGTTTGTTTGTTTGTTTTGGAATTTCTCACAAAGCTACTCAAGGGCTATCTGTGATAGCCGTCCCTAATTTAGCAGTGTAAGACTAGAGGGAAGGCAGCTAGTCATCACCACCCACCGCCAACTCTTGGGCTACTCTTTTACCAACGAATAGTGGGATTGACCGTCACATTATAACGCCCCCACGGCTGGGAGAGCGAGCATGTTTGGCGCGACTCGGGCGCGAACCCGCGACCCTCAGATTACGAAGCGCACGCCTGAACGCGCTAGGCCATGCCAGGCCCGGATAAATAAGAAACGAAACCAAAATTTTATAACAAATTGTTTATAAATTGCTTTTTTGACATACGTATTCTGGTTATTAGTTTATAAAAAACAAAGTGTATTAAAAGTTGGGTACGTCAGTGACGTTGTGATGACGTATATATAAGCCACCTTGTGGAGTAATTTCGAACGTTTCTGGAAAAACGAAAATTAAGTTAAGCTTAGGTATAAAAATGTCCATTAAAAGAAGTGTTTTTGTTTGTAGTTATAATTAATAAATCTAGCGAGCTAATTGGCCTTAGAATAGTCTATTTTTAATATAAAAAAGTAAAGGTCATGGGCTATTTCATTAATTAATAATAGTATGACGTATACTTTGAGAATTTCTGTAATTCTTTATTAAACATAACACACTTTGTTGATAGATAAGTGTAAAAAATACCTAAAAGCTGATTAAAACCTTTAGATATTCATTGATTCTTGCGGAAGACGTGACGGCACTGGACGTGATCTGGTGGTTAACATCTTGGACAGTGAACGGAAGGGTTTGTGTGCTGTTACCCCAAAATGTCGGCCAACACTTTAGAGGAATGTGCGCGTCATAAGAATGATTGTCACGTCAGCCTAATCAACAACACGTAGTCAAAGACGTGAACATTTCACTCTGTTGTATCAGTTCAGAATGTATACAGTAAATTTGCATTGAAAGTTCTTTGTGTATCTATGCGCATAAATTCTAAATTAAAAACAACAACGAAATAAACCATACACAAGATATATAAGTTAATAAAATCATTTAACTCGATAACATGATGTGTTAGTGGTTTTAAGGATGTATCGATAACATGATGTGTTAGTGGTTTCAAGGATGTATCGATAACATGATGTGTTAGTGGTTTTAAGGATGTATCGATAACATGATGTGTTAGTGGTTTTAAGGATGTATCGATAACATGATGTGTTAGTGGTTTTAAGAATGTATCGATAACATGATGTGTTAGTGGTTTTAAGGATGTATCGATAACATGATGTGTTAGTGGTTTTAAGGATGTATCGATAACATGATGTGTTAGTGGTTTTAAGGATGTATCGATAACATGATGTGTTAGTGGTTTTAAGGATGTATCGATAACATGATGTGTTAGTGGTTATAAGGATGTATCGATAACATGATGTGTTAGTGGTTTTAAGGATCTATCGATAACACAATGTGTTAGTGGTTTTAAGGATGTATCGATAACATGATGTGTTAGTGGTTTTAAGGATGTATCGATAACATGATGTGTTAGTGGTTTTAAGGATGTATCGATAACATGATGTGTAAGTGATTTTAAGGATGTATCGATAACACAATGTGTTAGTGGTTTTAAGGATGTATCGATAACATGATGTGTTAGTGGTTTTAAGGATGTATCGATAACATGATGTGTTAGTGGTTTTAAGGATGTATCGATAACACAATGTGTTAGTGGTTTTAAGGATGTATCGATAACATGATGTGTTAGTGGTTTTAAGGATGTATCGATAACATGATGTGTTAGTGATATTATGGGATGTATCGATAACACAATGTGTTAGTGGTTTTAAGGATGTATCGATAACATGATGTGTTAGTGGTTTTAAGGATGTATCGATAACATGATGTGTTAGTGGTTTTAAGGATGTATCGATAACACAATGTGTTAGTGGTTTTAAGGATGTATCGATAACATGATGTGTTAATGATTTTAAGGATGTATCGATAACACGATGTGTTACTGGTTTTGAGGATGTATCGATAACATGATGTGTTAGTAGTTTTAAGGATGTATCGATAACACAATGTGTTAGTGGTTTTAAGGATGTATCGATAACATGATGTGTTAGTGGTTATAAGGATGTATCGATAACATGATGTGTTAGTGGTTTTAAGGATGTATCGATAACATGATGTGTTAGTGGTTTTAAGGATGTATCGATAACACAATGTGTTAGTGGTTTTAAGGATGTATCGATAACATGATGTGTTAATGATTTTAAGGATGTATCGATAACACGATGTGTTACTGGTTTTGAGGATGTATCGATAACATGATGTGTTAGTAGTTTTAAGGATGTATCGATAACACAATGTGTTAGTGGTTTTAAGGATGTGTGGATAACACAATGTGTTAGTGGTTTTAAGAATGTATCGATAATATGATGTGTTAGTGGTTTTAAGGATGTATCGTTATTGCCCATTAAGGTTGACTTCTTATATTTTGAATTTCGCGCAAAGCTACACGAGGGTTATCTGCACTAGTCTTCCCTACTTTAACAGCAAAAGACTAGAGGGAAGCTAGCTAGTCAACATCACCTGTCGCCAACTGTGGGGCTACTCTTTTACCAACGAATAGTAGGATTGAACGCAACATTATTATACCACCCCACGTGTACTTAAAGAGTAACCAGATAATGAACTACGATACAGTGTGAATTCATGTTTCATGCTTTGAATCTATGTTTCTGTTGTGCTGGCTCAGTTATTAATACGTATTTTTAATCAATTAAAGAAGCTAAGAATATATCAGTGCTGTTAAATAACCCTGGTAACTAAACAGTTTTTAATATTTACTACAGAATTTGAGTATATTGTTGGCCGACAACTGACAAATAGCTATCACCATTGAATACCTTATTGACACGATAATTTACACAAGCATACGGTATCAATACGAGCTTAAACCAGTTCTTATGGATGTGCACATTAATTAAACTGGACATATTAAGTAAAAAAATTCATGTAACAACTTTATAAGCCGAAACTTTGTTCCACATCTACAAGGATCAGATATACGCCAATACACTTAGCTTCAACTTTGTCACAGTTTTTGTTCTTTCTAAGCCACATATAAGTGCCTTTCTTATTTACGTAGTATAACAACATTTGTAAGTATTCTGTGAATACTTACTTATATAAGAAGGTGTAACCAGTGTGCTGACGTATCAAGAACGTAGGCAGATCCTTGAAGTCTATAGACATTTACATTTCGATCAACTTCATTCTCAAAATTGCAACCGATCAGAATTTTCTATTCTTGAAAGAGAGCAGCCAGTCCCTTAAGTTTTATACATATAAACTTTAGTTTACAAATATCCACTTTTCAAGCTTGAAACTTCAGGGTTTCGAGCTATAGTTGTAATATATGAAAACAACTACTGATTGAAATATAAACTGAAATGAGAATTAGCTAATATTACAATCTAAAGGATTTTATTTTAACACTATATCAACAGACTAAAGATAGGGGCCCGGCATAGCCATGTGGTACTATATCAACAGACTATAGATAGGGGCCCGGCATAGCCATGTGGTACTATATCAACAGACTAAAGATAGGGGCCCGGCATAGCCATGTGGTACTATATCAACAGACTAAAGATAGGGGTCCGGCATAGCCATGTGATACTATATCAACAGACTAAAGGTAGGGGCCCGGCATAGCCATGTGGTTAAGGCACTCGACTCGTAATTTGCGGGTTCGAATTCCTATCATACCAATTATGTTCGCCTTTTTTAGCCGTGGGGGCATTATAATGTGACTGTAAATCCCATTATTCGTTGGTAAAAGGGTAGTTCATGAGATAGCGCTGGGCGTTTATGACTAGCTGCCTTCTCTGTAAGGCTTCTAATAAGCTAACACATTGTTAGCGTGTCTGTACTGGAAAACCGAAGGTTACAGATTCATGTTTCGTTGTCGCTAAAAACACTCCGCTTCGGGTCCATAAGTATATAGTGGTGACAATCGAATTCCACGATTTGTTTGTTTGTTTCTGAATTTCGCGCAAAGCTACACGAGGGCTATCTGCGCTAGCCGTCCCTAATTTAGCAGTGCAAGACTAGAGAGAAGGCAGCTAGTCATCACCATTCACCACCAACTCTTCGGCTACTCTTTTACCAACGAATTGTGTGACTGACCTAACATTATAACGACCCTACGACTGAACATGTTTGATGTGACGGGGATTCGAACTCGCGACTCTCACATTACGAGCCGAACGCCCTGACCCTCTGGTCTTAGCGATCCAATAATATTCATAGTTTGCATTAAAAATTTTTACTTGACCATATATAACATTACGTTACCATCAGTTATTAACTATGCAATAAATATAACATAATTTTGGTGTATAATTCAATAAATAATAATATTTTATCGCTTTATTCACTGTTGTTTTTCATGTAATTACTTAGAGAAAAAAAAAATCAGCTTTTATTAGTTAAGATGTTATGACGTAATCCCTATCATGAATTACATCATTGTAATACTCATAATAGCTTCACTGTTCTTCGAATGATATTGGACACTTGAAGCTAGCTCTTCCGTGAAATAGCCTAAAAATAGAGTTTTCCATGATGTCATAGAGAAGTGGAAGGCTCTTTGTTATCTTGCTGTTTTATTATTTTAATTTCACCTAAATTGAATTAATATATTTATATATTATTTTTATTTTACCCTTTCATGGTCAACGTATCTAGTCTTCCAAATGGATCAGCGGTAAGTTTATCGACTTACAACCACAAAATCCTGGGCTCAATTCTCTGAGGTAACTATAGTGTAGGTAACCCATTCTGTAGTTTTGCATCAATAAAACCCCATCAGCATATACGTATTTCCCATTTTCATCTGTTTTATAAGCATAACATTATTAAAACCACGTGACTTATAAGGGTTATTTCACCAGGACAGGGTTGTTAAGCTACATCGTGAGTAATCTCAGATTAATTATTTTAAAGAGTACCTTATGGTCAACGCCTCTTTTCCAATACCTTTTAGCAGTCTGTTTCTGAAACAATGTTCTTTTATTAAACAAAATACCCGGATAACGAATTCTAGGCTTAGAGATGAATATAACCCGATCAACTTACTAGGCTTAGAGATGAACATAACCCGATCAACTTACTAGGTTTAGAAATGAACATAACCCGATCAACTTACTAGGTTTAGAAATGAACATAACCCGATCAACTTACTAGGCTTATAGATGAACATAACCCGATCAACTTACTAGGCTTAGAGATGAACAAAACCCGATCAACTTACTAGGCTTAGAGACGAACGTAACCCGATCAACTTACTAGGTTTAGACGTGGATAAAAAAACTTTGTAACGGCGTGTTTTGCGATTTATCAACTTTCTGATCAACAGTTTAAAACGAGGTACGAAGATATTATAACCTTGGCATTCTGTGATATAATCGTTTAGTTGAAATACCATTGAGGTTGAAAATACCAATAGTAACAACTATCATAGTTTAAAGAGACAATAAGTGAATTGTTGATCAGAATGTTTCTTATGAGAAAATATCACGTTATAAAACTTCTACAGTAAGTCTCTTATTTTGTTTTATATAACAGTTTCTGACTATCATGACAAAGTTATATAAAACTGTCACATGACACTCCAGACACAACCGAAAGCTATAACTCATGTCAAATACTTAATGAAACTTGACAAATTCTTGTGAAAAAAATCACCCCCACACTGAATCTCCATAAGAGAAGTGGGTCTTAGTCAGCATTATTCTACATAGCGTACATTATGTTATAGCAACCAGAGCCCGACTGACACTGTGGGACTTAAAAATGGTGGTTAACTATTGTATCTTTTCACTTGTAATTAGATTTTTTTTCAAACCAAAAACTATAGTTTTGCCACAGCGGACAAAAGCTCATATAGATCCCTATGCAACGTCTATCATTTCTCTTAAGAGTGAAAAGAAGGATTATAACACTAAAACTCGCGTTTCGATACCAGTGGTAGGCATAGCCCCAACTGCCCAATGTACAGGTTTGTGTTAAATTTACAAACGAACAAATTCTTTTGATAATATACAACAATAAAAGCATCAAGCAGCTACAAGTCAGAAGGCCCACAGGAGCCTCAGCTCCCTTATTTGTTCCTAGCACTTAACATGAATTAATCCCAAAAATACATAACCAAAAAGATATAGGTTACTTGCATTTTTTTTTCTTCTACATTTCAAACAGGTCTAATAGGAATAAGGCAGCACTTGTATCTGTTTCGTTTCAACGACCACGTTCATCTGAATAGAGTTATTTCTGTGACTAAGCAAAGCACTTAAGGACAGACCCTTATAAAAGAAACAATGCTAAACTGTTCAATAAGATTTTGAATAAAAACTGTTTTAGTTACCGAACATTTAACATATGAACTTTATGAGAATCGTGTTCGCTCCTCAGTTCTTTAAGGATAAATTAATTGTCTATGATTTTTTAAATTTAAACATTTTTGAGTGAATAGTTCCGACAAGTGAAACAGAGGTACTTTATGGTATTTGATAAGTTTTGTTTAAGTAAGCAGTTCAAAAAATCATTCAAAGTTACACATACAACCAAGTATTAGATTTTTGTCCGATAATAACAAAGTGTCAAAAATATTCTTACTAAATATGTTTGTTTTTGATTTGTTTTAATTTCGCGCAAAGCTACTCGAAATCTATCTGCGCTAACCGTCCCTAATTAAGTAGTGTAAAACTACAGAAAAGGCAGTTAGTCATCACCACCCACCGCCAACTCTTAAGCTACTCTTTTACCAACGAATAATGGGATTGATCGTCACATTATAACGCCCCCACGGCTGGAAAAGCGAGCATGTTTGGCGCGACGGCGATGCAAAACCGCGACCCTCAGATTACGAGTCGCACGCCTTAACCCACCTGACCATGCCGGGCCCTAAAAGGCGAGCATGTTTGGTGCGACGAGAGCTATCTGCGCTAGCCATCCCTAATTTAACAGTGTAAGACTAGAGGGAAGGCAGTTAGTCATCACCACCCACCGCCAACTCTTAAGCTACTCTTTTACCAACGAATAGTGGGATTGACCGTTACCTTATAACGCCCCCACGGCTGAAAGGTAAATATATTCTCATCTATATGCTACGTATACACCAAAGGTGGAGAAATATATATGTAAAAACGGCTGGTTTGGGTTTAGAAAATTTTTATGTTGAGGAACGAACAACGTTTCGACCTCCTTCGGTCATCGTCAAGTTCACAAAGAAAGAAAGAGGTAACTGACCGATAGCTGATCACATGTTTAAAGGCGGTTGTATAGTTGTGTGTAGGAATGTAGAGGGCGTGCTTAGATGTTGGATTATATCAAATAAACACAACATAACCATAGGGAACACTCAAATACTAAATAAATTAACAAATATGAACAAACGCAAAATTAAAGAATCCTTACTTATACAACAACTCAAGCCCAAAATAAACCAATACAAAGGAACACCTTTAAACCTGTATTAATAATATAATCAAACATCTAAGCACGCCCTCTATATACCTATACTCAGTTACACAACCCCATTCAAACACGTGGTCAGCTATCGGCCACTTACCTCTTTCTTTCTTTGTGAACCTGACGATGACCGAAGAAGGTCGAAACATTGTTCGCTCCTCTACATAAAAAATTTTCTCAACCCAAACCAGCCGTTTTTACATATATATTTCTCTACAAATGGGTGTTCTCGTCATCACTGACCAAAGTTGGAGAGTTTTTATAAACTTTTTTTTTTTCATTATTACTTTAAGTTTATTTGATAATTTTTCTAACGTGAATTACTGACACAAGTACTTGGTTGTATTGTTTATAATCTATATTTATTTACGTCTTTTCGTTCCAAATCTTCAAAGAGCTTCAATGGTTCCAGACAGGGCGTAGTTTAATGACTAGTGTGCCAAAACTATGAATCTAAGAGTTCTCTGCCTGTGTCTTATTGCCACAAAAGCGAGACCGAAATATCAGGCCATGGATACAGTATATAATCGACATCAAATACCGTTATTCGGTTAGACAAATAAAATTCAAGATCAATTGCATATTCTGAGTATCTGCCTTCAGGCTAGTCTGACAGATCAAAAGTAGAGACGGATACCTACAAATAAGACTTCGGCACTCTGAAACAAAATCCAATGATTATATTAAAATGTTCTGAAACTTCCTGAAGTTTAAATGTTTACACAGTATTCATAAGATAATTAAAAAATACACAATGATGTACAAAAAGAATATGGAGAAATAACGTGCTCTTCTGTAAATTCATGTGATTGTATTTTATATATTTTATTTTGTATTATATAATAATCGTGTTGACAAAGTTAATTTTATTTCAAGCGATTATTTAATATTTATTATATTTTGCCTTTGCGTTAGCACGCGATATTTTGTTTGTTTGTAGTTGAGCGCAAAGCTACACAATGAACTACTTGTGCTGTGCCGACCCACCAAAAGTATGGAAACCCAAGGCTTAGTGTCATTTTTAAATTCGCAAACTTACCGCTGAGCCACTGAGGGCGCATTAATATGCATTATTTTCTAAACGCTAATGAAAATGCAGAGAAATAAATGTTGTTTTCTTACCCAAATAACGAAGTATTAATTAGAATATTTTGTCTCCTTAAAAGGTTTAAAGAATTATTAAATTATAGCTACAAGAAAAACGTTTTTATTATCTTATGTCAACAAGTGCGAGCTTTTAGTAAACCTTGAAAATTTAGTTAGCACTTTTTCGGCTGCTACAATTCTTCAGATATTATTTTGATTAATACGTATATATATATTACTGTACACTTTAATATAATAGAAATAATAAGCTATTCAAATTATGTAGACCAGCATTTAGAGAATTAAACATACTCTTCATTAAAAATGGCCCAAGAGGCTCAGGGGTAAATTTGGGAAGATATACCGCTAAAAAAGAGGGTTTCGACACCCACATTCCAGTTTTACCTACTGTGTGGCTTTGGGCTTGACAATAAACGAACATATAAGTCATTGAAAATGATTGACAGTTAAGCATTGTTTAATAATAATTTAATGACTCAGTGATTCATTTTTCAAAAATAATGTTTTATTCACAACTTATTTACTTTGCTTATATTGTGCCACTTAATAAACAATAAACTATGCTATATCACTATATCATACATTGAAGAAAAACTTGCACAGTTCGTTTCTTGATAGCCGATGCTCTGTGGATTAGCCAGCCTTACCCTAAGGTATAGCATTTTGTGGTATCTTTACAAACACGTAACTATGAAGTGGAATTTTAAATCGCAGAATTTGCGTTTTGCAGACAACAAAAACCAACAAAGTAAACTTCATTAAACCACTTGAAATGGACTGAAGTCTGAAATCTAGATAGATATAAGTTGCAAGATTCTTGAAACCTGGTTCGGTTCATTCATACCATAAGCTCGAGTGGCGTCGCTTATTTTAAACCCCATGCCTTCTAAGCAAGCACGATTACTTTCAGTCGGAAAGGGTCCAAAACATCTGTACAACTGTTTTATGAACCGCTAAAGTATTCGGCATGTCTTTTGGAAAGAGATTTCTTAAAGAAACCGCTACAAGGGTCGCTAGCAGCTATGATATTTTAACGCACACATGTGAAATGGGTTTAACCACCTAATGGATAAATCTGCTTACTCTAACGCTACGCCAGTTGTCACCAATTCGCGTAAAAATCGAAATTACAATAACAGAAAGTATGAGGAAAACAAATTTGTGAGACGATTTTCTAACCGGAAGCCTATAAAATTATTTAAAACGTTTAGATTCTGAATATTTCCAAGAGACGAACGATGCGCAAAAATTGCGATTGTTTTTGTGAACAATGACGTGATGAAAATAATGCGAATTTATTTAACTTTCTATGATTGAGAAAATGCATACAACAAAAGATCTTGCAAACTGAAGATAAGTCACATTTAAAGCCAGTGTAAACACGTGTGCTCTTCTTAATTCTTTGTTAGACCTGAAGTCTTCCAAAGCAAACAGATCTCACGCGAGGGGCGGAGCGAAAACAGCGGTGGTCCAATAAATCTTTTACTATTTATAATTCAAATTTGCAGAAAGCATGTTCACGCCCATTTAATGCATTGTGCCCTGCGGGACTGATGACAAAGTGCTTTCTTTGAGACGTTTCCTTCCCCCTTCCCTTATCTTAAAATTCCTAATGGCAGCATTTCTGCGCTTTATTTGTATTGACATAGTTACGGGGAAGGGGTGGGATAAGTAACACACGCATTTTGTCCCCTTATCCTAGTGGGGTAGAGGCAAGTTTGTAAGCTTATAACATAGAAAAATTCCAATTCTCCCAACATGGTGTTTCTAGTCCAGTAATATTCAAATCCTACCATCAGGGTGATCCTAGTCCAGTAAACCTCAAATTCTCCCAACGAGGTGATCCTAGTCCAGTAAAACCATTCGGCATGTCCAGGTGGTTAAGGAACTCGACTCGTAATCCGAGAGCCGCGGGTTCGAATCCCCGTCACACCAAACATGCTCATCCTTTCAGCCGTAAGGGCGTTATAATGTGACGGTCAATCACACTATTTGTTGGTAAAAGAGTAGCCCAAGAGTTGGCGAGGGGTATTGATGACTAGCTGCCTTCCTCTAGTCCTACATTGCTAAATTAGGGACGGCTAGCGCAGATAGCTCTCGTGTAGCTTTGGATGAAATTCAAAACAAACCATTCCAGTAAAACTCAGATCCTCCCAACGAGATGATCCTAGTCCAGTAAAACACAGATCATTCCAACAAGATGGTCCTAGTCCAGTGAAACTCAGATCATCCCAACAAAGTGATCCTAGTCCAGTAAAACTCAGATCATCTCAACAAGATGATCCTAGTCCAGTAAAACTCAGATCTTTCCAACAACATGATCCTAGTCCAGTAAAACTCAGATCCTTCCAACAAGATGATCCTAGTCCAGTAAAACTCAGATCATCACAACAGGTTTTTTACTCTTCTCTTTGTACTGCTTCATATTTTTAAAATGGACATGAACCACCATTATGATGGTGACAGTTTTAAGTTTTTACCAAGCAACAACAACAAAAACAATTCTTTTTACTTTGGCCTGCAGAAGCTGTTTTCGCACAACCATATAAAGACAGGAGAACAATGCTTTCGCAAGTTCTATTGAATAGAGAAGAATAAGCATCTTTTTTCTTTTTCAGAAATACTAACGCCAGACGGCGCTCAGGTGGTGTCAGAATGAGTAACAAGAACGTAATGAGCCAAGGAAGCTCACATCATTAGCTATTTGTGGCACGTGAGACAAGAAGATTCAGTCGAGTGTCAAGTTTCAAGCAAAGCAGAAAACCTAAAAATGTTTGACAAGTAGCACTAGTGCAGTTAGCGAGGCATGCAGAGTAGGAAAAATAGTCATATAGTCGCATTTTTTGTTGAAGAAATAATGCTACTCTATATAGTATACAAATAGACACCACTCACGTAGCCTGAAGATTAATCTTGTATCGTTGGCAAAGAGTGGTAAATTTTGAGATTAAATGAATATTCAATCCGTTAAATTTCGCGTAAAGCTACGCGAGGGCTGTTTGCAATTAGCCGTCCCTAATTTAGCAGTTTAAGACTAGAGGGAAGGCAGCTAGTCATCACCACCCACCACCAACTGTTTAGCTACTCTTTTACCAATGAATAGTGGGATTAACCCTCACATTATAACTCTCAAGTTCTCGCGACCCTCAGATTCCGAGTCAAGCGTCCTGATCACCTGACCATGCCGAGCCCTATTTGTAGAGACTTCCCTCTTGATCACGTCCTTCCATCGTATTCCCTGTCTTCCTCCTGCTCGTCCCTTCATTGGCATTTCCAATGTTATTCACCACTTCACACCCATTTTCACTTCTTACCATCTACAAGTTATTTCAGTCTTGCTTCTCTTGCACGTTCTGTGATCCTACAGAATCCAATGTCATCACTCGTTGTCCCTTTTCTCGAAGATATTCAATTTGAGCATCCATCTTAACGTAATCTTTCCTTGTCATAGTAAATTACGTGACCGTGACTTGTTATATAACATTAAAAGCATATAACGAAGTTGGAATAAAAGGGGACGATTCGCTCGCTTGGAAGCGCAAAAGTGAACAGTTATGTTTGTTTGTTTGGAAATTTTGCACAAAGCTACTCGAGGGCTATCTGTGCTAGCCG
The DNA here is from genome assembly GCF_004210375.1 of Tachypleus tridentatus. NCBI lineage: Eukaryota > Metazoa > Arthropoda > Merostomata > Xiphosura > Limulidae > Tachypleus > Tachypleus tridentatus. Next base: position 51,919,602 of record NC_134836.1, read on the forward strand.
TCCCTAATTTAGCAGTGTAAGACTAGAGGGAAGGCAGCTAGTCATCACCACCCACCGCCAACTCTTGGGCTACTCTTTACCAACGAATAGGGGGATTGACCGTCACATTATACACCCCCACGGCTGGGAGGGCGAGCATGTTTAGCGCGACGCGGGCGCGAACCCGCGACCCTCGGATTACGAGTCGCACGCCTTAACACGCTTGGCCATGCCGGGCCGAACAGTTATGAAAATAAAAAATCATTTACCACAAAAAAGTAAGTAATGATATGTTTTGGAAATTATATTCACGATGGTTGTTAAATTTAAATAACGTTATTTGCTGTTTATTTTGTTTGTTTGAATTTCGCGCAAAGCTACTCGAGGGCTATCTGCGCTAGCCGTCTCTAATTTAGTAGTGTAAGACTAGAGGGGAGACAGCTAGTCATCACCACCCACCGCCAACTCTTGGGCTACTCTTTTACCAACGAATAGTGGGACTGACCAACACATTATAAGACCAATATGGCTGAAAGACCGAGCATGTTTGGTGCGATGGGGACTCGAACCCGCGACCCACATATTCCGAGTCGAACGCCTTAATCCACCTCTTCATGCCGGGCCTGTTTGGTTTTTTTAAATTCATGTTTAAACATATAACTAAATATCAGTTTAACGATAAACCAAACAGCTTGTTTAAATGACGTCACACCGAGAAGCAAGAAACCCTTTGTTTATTTATGAAACGCACGTTCATTGTTGCTTTCAGTTTTTGTTGTTTTTCATTCCTAGTTAGGCCAGCTTGTATGTTTTGTTGAGAGGTTGATTTCAATGTCACAAATCAGGTTTGCATGTCGAATGATTTTTTTTCTTTAACAGAACAATCTGGAATCATTAGTGTTGTCTACAGTGGTCACCTCAGAATATATGAACGAGATTGAATAAAACTTGGTGCATCTGTAAAGCACGTGTTTCTCTAAAAGTGATGTCATGTTAATCCTTGTACAGTCTTACAACTTTCGTCAGACAAGTGATGTTTACTGGCAGTGCGGAACGTAGAAATACAAAATCAATTAATTTAGATATTTATTTAACACTTTAAATTCATTAATTAATTAAATTCCTGTAAGAGATAAAATGCCACAGCTACGGGGAGATTCAATTTGAAAAATCAAGATTTGTATTTTATATGTAATATTTTCCCCCGATAGATGAGTGGTAAGTCCCTAATTTTGCAGTGGTAAACTAGAGGGAAGGCAGCTATTGAACACTATTACCATAAACCATAGAAACACTCTTTTATCAAGAAATAATGGAATTGGCTGTCATATTATAACTCTCATGTCTGAAAGAACGAGCATGTTCAGCAACAGGGATTCGAGCCAGCAATCTTCAGGCTCCGACTCGATCGTCTTAACCATCCAGCTTTACTAGTTCTATTTTTTTAACGGGCCCGGCATGGCCCGGTGGGTTAAGGCGTTCGACTCGTAATCTGTGTGTCGCGGGTTTGAATCCCGGTCGCACCAAAAATGCTCGCCCTTTCAGCCGTGGGGGCTTTATAATGTGACAGTCATTCCCACTATTCGTTGGTAAAAGAGTTGGAGGTGGGTGGTGATGACCAGCCGCCTTCCCTCTAGTCTTACACTGCTAAATTAGGAACGGGTAGCATACATAGCCCTCGTGTAGCTTTTTGCGAAATTAAAAAAAAACAAACAAACCATTTCTTTAACGACTTATTTAACTCATTTTAAAATTTAGAAACCATGATATCGTTGTTTTTTTTATCAAATTAGCTTTTGTTTCGTGGCTTTCACTAAGAAATACAAGTTGGAAAAATTGTTAATTCAGATATTCAAAGAATCCATTTTTTAATATCCACGACATACGCATGTACTATATTCAGGTGTGCCTGTGTGTTTATGATTTCACGCCTTTTAGTCCTGGAAGCACTTGAGGTGTGAGAGCCCACACTCAGGTGTGAAAACATTTTTGATTTCGTTACTGACGGATTCGCTGTACATTGTAGTGTGGGTTAAATAAAAATAAGTTCGCTCAGACGAAGGACCGTGTACCTAAAAATCTGGTTGTGGTTTTCAACACCTAATATTTTTTTAAACGACATGTAAAGGAATTTCACCAGTACTCTGCTGAACAGATGTAAATACTTAAGTTATCTAAGCCTACAAAAATGAGTTGATGAACCAAGGTGTACAAAGGAGGCGTAAGATGAATCATAAACTTCATTTTACTTTGTTATTTTTACACTGTACTTGACAGTTCCTACTGTTCTTGTTGCTTTAGCGTAAAGCTATACAATGCACCATCTGCGCTTTCTCCACTGCGGGAATCGCACGCCGGCTTCTAGCGTTGAAAGTCCCTAAAATTACCTCTAACACAGAGGAAGGACAGTTGCCCGTTCAAACTCAAAGTTTCTTACAATGAAAACACTCTCATTTGAAGTTAAAATCGTGTATTTAATGCAAGAAGGAAATATGTAGTAAAATAGCATCAAATAAAATTATACATTACTTATTTATCTGAAAAATCAAACAACTGAACGAGACCTAGTATATGTATGTATGTAAGTTGTTATAAATACTACTTCCCGTCTACAACAGAATACGAAGTCCATGATTCAGATCTGAGCGCACATACTCAGAGAGATGATATGATATACTTTTTTGGTAGTTAAACGTGATATTTTTAAGCACTCAGAAAAGCTTAGTCAAGCTGTCACACGTGTTCATATTGCTGACTCGGACGGTCCCGGCAAAAATGAGTTCATTGAAAAGTCAGTTTAAATTAATTAAGCGGAAGATGTGATGAAAGACGATAAGTGATCGCGCATATTTCAAAACGCACCTGCAATATTAAAAGAAAAGACATAAAAAGCATCGTTATAAACCTCAGATACATAACCCTTTTTTGATCGCTGTAACGTGGTACGCCATTGATCTATGCGAAAAATATGTAATTTCCTTATTTAACTAACCACGTATTACAAAACGAGTAATGTCTTATTGCAAATAGCTAACTGTGTTGCCTCTTTCCTCAAATTACTGACACCTTAATGAGATTGAACAAAATTTGGCACATGTGTAAAGCACGTGTTTCTCTGAAACTGATGTCATGTTAATCCATGTACCGTCTTAGAACTGTTTCGTTTAGCGCAAGATTGGGTGTAATATATATAAACCCCTAACTCATAAATTGCACTGAAACATTAAGATACGAATCTTTAATACGTTATACCAATGTAGTATCATTCATTTCTAGAAATATTTCGTGTTGTATGCGGCCTTTTCCATTCTAATAGGATCGAGTTTGGCCCAAGGTTAGAGTGTCGTAGGCTAGGTTTTCGGATCCATTCATACCGAAAGAAATAAAACACCCAGGATAAAAACATCTTTGCTCTTTAAGGACATAGATGGGTTATAAGGGTGGTAGTTAGATCTCACAGTTCAATCAGATTAGAGCAGTCCAAAGACTGGAGGTTTATTAGCAGACTTTCTTTTGGTTTATAGTTGTAAAACTAGTAGAACACATAACCTTGAGTAGCTTTCCACGAATATCTGAAGATAAATAATTTTAATGATAAACTTTTAAAATCTAAGTAGTGTATTAAGAGTAATGTATGAATAAAAAACAAAATTTTCCGTTCGTAATAAACTTAACAAAATGTTCTTGATTGCAGGTTTCATGACGATTTCGCGCTGTAACTGGTGATGAAATTTGTTCCTAATGTTATGGTAATAGTAAAGAGTTTGTTTGTTTTTGGAATTTCACGCAAAGCTACACGTCTCTAATTTAGCAGTGTAACATCAGAGGGAAGGCAGCTAATCCTCACCAAACACCGCCAACTCTTGGGCTACTCTTTTGCCAACGAATAGGGGGGTTGAGGGTTGAGCGTCACATTATAACGCCTCCACGGCTGAAAAGGCGAGCATGTTTGGTGTGACAGGGATTCGAACCCACGATCCTCAGATTACGAGTCGAGTGCGCTAACCACCTTGCCATGCCAGGCCTAAGAGTAAAGGGATATTAAAGGGAAAGCTACAACATAATAACAAATAAATTATGAGGAATAAAATGACTATGGAAAAGGAACCTCATAACAGTAACCATATATACCATTGTACCAGGAGAGCAGAAGAAATAACCATATATACTATTGTACTAGGGGGGGGGGGCAGAAGAAGTAACCATATATACCATTGTGCCAGGGCTGCAGAAGAAGTAACCATACTTCAAAGAACCACCAGAAAATTTGGAGTTCATTAATTTTAAACATACTGCAATCAATGAAATAAGTAACTGACCTTACTATAAAGATGACTCATTACATATCAGGTGTGGCGGAAGCACTTTTGGATTGGTCAGGCAATTTAGAATAGTGTGCAAAGCATGCCAGAGCTCAAGGGGTCTGGGGTTCATGTCCGCCCAAGAAAACAAATGTCTATAATTTATTGAAAGTATCAGTTATGTATAAGCAATTTTTTATAAAACGCTAAAAGAGCTGTTCACTGGCACTTACACTCACCACAGCTATAAGCAACCACAAGCATGTATACTTACAGGTTACACATGTAATTAATTATATATTTTTATACGAATTCTTACATACTACTATACCATTATTAGTCTATTGATTTACCTAAAAACAATTTTTGAAGTGTAAGTTTATAAAGCCTTACAGTTATTGTATGTTTAGCATCCATCACCCAAAATTAGCTGACACGATTATCATAATTTTTCGTATGGTAAGTTTAAACTTCCCAATTGTATATTTCAACTAATTTGCTTTCGGATGTTTTTGTTCCAGAAGAAGAATGAAAAACCCATTAAAATATCGCACATTTCTGCATTTTTTTTAATGTGATTTTGTTTCTGAATTTCAAGACAGAAATACGTAATTCGTTAAATGAGTCAATTATTGCGTCATTAACGCAGAATATGCAATTAACATCTAATAAAGTCATCAGAGGCTTAATGACAAACGAAGAAAGAAAGGGGAACATTACCTAACATTGTCCATTTTACAGTTTTTGTTTCTTTAACGGGTACGTTCAGATAGTAATAATAACACTATGTAACACAAATTTTGTTCCTGGATAGTATTTGTTATTTCTTAAATACTTATGTTGTAAAAGTACAGAAAATGGACATTATTCCCTTCAAACTTTGCTTTGTGACCTGGATAATGAAATTTAGAAATTAATCTATTTTCTATGTAAAAACGGGCAAATTTGCACATTTTCATTTACATAAGGTCTGAATAAAACAACATACGAATCAAGACTTAAATGTGTTTATACTAAAGTTATACAAAAATGTTTAGAAGTGAGTAGTTTTTCGAGATTTGCGACTGTAATGTAAATCACTTTCATATCAGCCCCCAAATATAATCTCCCATCATGTTTTCGTTATACGCTCCCAGGTCACAAAAGCAAAGTTTGAAGAGAAAAATAGGTCTTTTCTATTTACTTTAAGCATAAGTAATTGGGAAATAACATTTTCTGACTAGGAACAAGAAAAAGTAAAAACTTTGTTATATAGTGTTATTCAAAATATATGAAACTTGATATACGTTAGAGTCTCAAGTACATCTGACAAAAAGACAACAAAGAAATACACGATGACGATTACACAAAATAACAATCTGGAGCAAGAGTTATTCTTGCATAAATGTCAACAATACTGAATAAAATCACTAAGCATTTCGAGAGCTCAAGGCTTCTGTTTAAATAATATTAAAAATCTAAGAATTCTAATAATATTGTCCACATTCAAAATAATGTTCATAAAATAATAGATTTAAAGGAATTTGTATGGAAGTTAAGGCTTAGATAATTTTAAAAGAGTTTTTGCACAATAATTTGATAAAACTGTTAACAATATTGAAAATATAATATTAGAGAGCAATAACAAAGTTTAAATATATGATTAAAAATTATAATGATAATAAATTAATATTGATGTGGTATTATTATTGTGAGCCGTCTGACCGATAATGTGGAAAAGTGTATTGGAGTTAACGTCGTTTTGAATTAAGCACAAAGCTACACAATAGGCTATCTGTGATCTGCCCACCACGGGTATCTAAACCCAGTTTTCAGTGTTGTAAGTCCACAGACATACCGCTGAACTACTGGAGTGTGTTGGAATTACTAGTTTATTTTAAGGAAGTTCCTGTAAACCATAAGAAAGACGCGTGGCCAACAATAAATGTTTCACACAGAGCAATAGCTGAGTCTAAGTCTATTTACGATTTAATATACAATTTTATTTCTAAGTAAAACCAGATATTATGATAATAATTAATGTAATTTGTTCTTTTAGTAATCGTAATGAAGGGAAATAATAGAAACAATTACATATTATTGGCAGAGTTATGATGAGTTAATTCACTCACGAGATGCAACAACCTTATTGCGAAAACGTGCGGAACCGAATTTTACTAGGTGTATTTATGGCAAAGATTTGTTTTTTTTAATTTCGCGCAAAGCTACTCTAGGACTATCTGCGCTGGCCGTCGCTAATTTAGCAATGTAAGACTAAAGGGAAGGCAGCTAGTCATCACCACCCACCGCCAACTCTTGGACTACACCTTTACCAACAACAGTGGGATTGACCATCACGTTATAACGCCCCCACGGCTGAAAGGGCGAGCATGTTTGGCGCGACGGGGATGCGAACCCGCGACCCTCAGATTACAAGTCGCACGCCTTAACACGCTTGGCCATGCCGGGCCAAACTATTTGCTGCCGTGCATAATTTTCAACTATTGACCACAGCCAGCCGGCAACACACTATTACCCGCTATGCACGCTATGGGGCTGGCCATCACTCTTATAACGCATCTAAATTTTCGAGTATTGCATGGATTCGAATACGTTTTTGTGTGCATTTCAAATTAAACACAAAGTTACACGATCGGCTAACCATGCTTTGCCCACCACGGGTATCGAAACCAGGTGTTTTGCGTTATAAGACATACCGCTGTGCCACTGCGGGGAAAGGAATCCGAACGAGGCCCGTGAACTCCAAAATACATATCTCTGAAAGATGGTCAAGCTTCGTCTTAATTATTTCTAGATAAAAATGTCTTGTTAATTAAAAGAATGACAAATTTTAACACACTAAAAAACTCAGTTATTTTTATATTTTAATCGATTAGACATTACTGACTATGAAATTCTTAGAAAATATATTTTTTTATTTATATGAGCGATAAAAAGAAAACAGGTGATCAAGATATGCTAAAAACTACATTATTTGTATTTTTACTTATTGTTCTCACTAGTTTGTAAAGGATCAACTGGCATGCAAGTCTTATTTGAAATTCTGCTTAAATTTAGGAGGGATGCTATTAAATTTAGGGGGGTGCTATTACATTTAGTTGTTTTATTTGCTCAGAAAGAAACAAAAATCCTGAAAAATTTCCCTCAGAGTTGGTTGAGATCATTCAATTTTATTTAACGTCAACACAAATGCAAGTGACAAAAAACATATACGATAAAATTTACTAATATCAATATCAGCCATTAGATGGCACTCAGTGCTGAACTGTTTTTCCATAATTACGTACATAATGTTCACGTGAAACGTTTGTTACGTCAAACCTCGATTTTGAGTACATTATTCCCCAACAAACAAAGAAAACAAAAATAACTTGTCTTTAATAAAATATAAACTGAACACAAAAGTTATATGTGATTAAATACAACTTAAGTATAATAAATCATTAACTCACTAGAATTGTTTGTTTGTTTTTTTGTTTTTTTAGAATTTCGCGCAAAACTACTCGAGGGCTGTCTGCGCTAGCCGTTACAAATTTAGCAGTGTAAGACTAGAGGGAAGGCAGCTAGTCATCACCACCCACTGTCAACTCTTGGGCTACTCTTTTACCAGCGAATAGTGGGATTGACCGTAACACTATAATATCCCCACGGCTAAAAGGATGAACATGGTTAGGAGTCGAACTCCTTAACCCACCTGGCCATGCCAGGCCCACTGAAATTAATGTTACATATACTTACTATCAATAACTAATGCCACGTATACTTACTATCAGTAACAACTATATTTATATTTATATGTGAGAATTAAAGCTTTAACTTAACTTTGAAAATTATGAGTGATCTTCAGTGGTCAACTGTTTTATATATCACAATAGTTAGAATATACGCAACACAACACAAATATGCATGTTTCAGGATCTCACAAAGACCAACTGTGCATATAGGAGCAGAAAGGTAGCTAGCTTTTTAACAGCACCCATTGCACAGTCTTGTATTACTATTGTCTAGTTGATTAGTGGGAATTTTACCGTTATTCTTATGCTGAGGTTGAATACGTAATGTTAAAACTATTTTAGAGCCACACCACGTCGTCATAGTCAACCTTGCCACGTCTGGTCGTGATCTGTTTGTCAACCATTCATATTGATAATAGTATTACATCGTAATTTCTTTTGGAAAACATTATATACTACCTAAAGTACACCATTCTTCCCTGTTACTATGAATATTCTATCTAGCATAAGATTATTGTTTGTTGGTTTGTCTGAAGTTAATCACAAAGCCTAACAAAATGTTATCTGTGTTATACCCATCAGGTGTATTGACACCTGGTTTCTAGTGTCATAAATATGCAGACATACCGCTGCGCCATTGGGGTCCCCGTCCGTTTAGTGTACGAAGGTGACGGTTTCTCAGTTCTTGTTTCACTAGTCTGGAGACATAACGGCTATGTCTTCGTCCAGAATAGCATGAAAACCAGCTTTATTCTCTAGGTATACCTCAATACGACAGTTGAAAAGATATGTCGTGAAAGGAATTTATGTACACTGGATTTGTGGAGCTTTTTTAGATCGATATATTCCTTGTTAACTGGAGTACGTGTGCTGTTTTTGGCACTGTGTTTTGTGTTTGCGGACTCTCATCCTATAAGAGGCCTATATTTGCTTACCTCATCTGAGGTTAACCTGTTGCGGGGCCCTTTCTGGACAGTCCTGGTACCCCTAGTTAATCCACATTCCTTTATTTCGCAAAAGCGTTAAATACAAGAAACATTCCCATATTTAAGAATGTGTTGTGTCGGAAAGCGCTGTTACACTTATTTCTGAAAACCTACTGATTTTCTATAGTATCACATTATTATGAAACGTCAAACAATGTAAAAACGTAGTCTGATATATCCCATTCTGCAGCGTTTTAAAATTGGCTGTGGTGTCACGTAACTTTTAAATCTTCGTATTTAAAATTGTTATAATATAACACGCTCAACCTTCTATAGCGCACCCTCAACTTCAAGAGTGCGTTTTTGCGCCAAGTTGCCATGGAGCATTAATATTTAATCCGGGAAAGATAATCCCTAATCCACATTCAGCCCCACGAATAAGACTTAATGGGCTTATTGAACTATGATGTGGGGTTTATTCGATAGCTAAGAGAAACATAATACGTTACAGATATCCTGAGGAAAATAAATCCTGTTAAGCCTTTTTTTTTATTTTTTGCACAATTAGCTTATGGAACTAAGTTATTTGATGAGTAGCTAACTATATTGATTACAGTTGAGTTACATTGTTTTGTTGGAACTATGGTATTTTAAAATACGACAAAGTATTTTTCTGTACAGTTAGAATTACATAAAATAATAAAGAATCGTCCCCATAAAAACAAAACACACACAAACAACAAAGCAAATATGTTAGGAGCTTCGGTAAAATATACTTTGGCGGAATAGATGAAGCTTCGCGCATCACTCACTAGTCGAGCTGGTATTACAGTATCTGTTACCAATACACCTCATCATCTTCCTGTATATATATATTCAACCAGGGAACAACAAGACAATTGTCATTCATTTTACGTCACAGTTACGAGATCTATGTATTACCGGTTGCAAACAAAAGACACTGGTCTCTCAGTGGTTTGATTTAATTTGAAGGATCCAATCAGAGTATTTATTTTGTAAGTCAAGATCTGAACACAGAATGAGGCAACTAAACGTGCTGTATTTCTGTCTCGGTTTATAAGAAAACTAAATATGAATACCTGTCTACAAGTTGAGAAAGGAAACAGAATTAGGTTATATTTTATTAATGTAAATATAATAAAATCTTCATTAATATCGTCCTTTCTGAATATTTTTCGTTTGTTTGTTTTTTGAATTTCGCACAAAGCTACACGAGGGTTATCTGCGCTAGCCGTCCCTAATTTAGCAGTGTAAGGCTAGAGGGAAGACAGCTAGGCATCACCACCCGCCGTCAACTCTTGGGCTACTCTTTTACCAACGAATAATGGGATTGACTGTAACATTATGACGCCCCTATGGCTGAAAAGACGAGCATGTTTAACATGAAGGGGGTTCGAACCCGCGTTCGATTCCTAATCTGAGGGTTGCGATTCGAATCTCCATCGCACCAACCGTGCTCGTCCTTTCAGCCATAGGGGCGTTATAATGGGACAGTCAATCCTACTATTCGTTGGTAAAAGAGTAACCCAAGAGTTGGTGGTGGGTGGTGATGACTAGCCGCCTTCCCTCTAGCCTTACACTGCTAAATTAGGGACGTCTGGCGCAAAAGCCCTCGTGTAGCTTTGCGCGAAATTCGAAAAACGAACTTTATACGCAATGAGTCAAAACGAATTTATTTTTTATCGGCGCAATCGTGTTTTACTGGTTAATTTGTCATGAATCTGGATTATATGGTTTAGTTATCACATCTCGTTCTCACAAAATCGCTTTTTGTGGTCACGGTTGCATTATAAGAGCAATATTCAAATCTCAAGTTTCAGTCAGGAGAAAAAAAATATATACAAGTAAGCAAGAGGTGTCATTTTTTGTGTTGTTGTTTTTTTTGACACACTGCGTTCCCTTCACGTTATTGGCTCGAAAGTAAAGACGTCTATTCACAAATAACCCTTGTGTAGGTTTACGTGAAAAATATCAAATAAACAAACATACGATATTCTTGTTATGAATGACAATATAAAAATCATTACAAGTGTAACGCTCTAAATACACTCGCTTGCTCCTTTGATTTCGAATCCTAGTTTAAAAACAAGTTATTTGACACGAGGAATTCTAATGGAGACACACCCAGATAGCAAGCCGTAGACGTCAGCGTTGCCTCGAAATCAAACCTTTGAAACTTGATCCAGACCGCCAAACAAATGCTGTCGAAACTTACTACTGTTACGCTAACCCCACAGTAGTTAGAATTGGTCCTACAAATGAAGGCGACTTCACGCAGGGCAACATGTACATAAAAACCTTCTATAGGCGGCTATGGTGGACATAATTGGAGCTAAGTAAACAGAAGTTAAATCTTTTAACTTAGCGCCCTTCAGGACAAACACCCAAAGTGGAGAAAGCAAACCGATGTTACTATGTAACTCTGTACAGATAAAAGTAAATATGCATCGAGATATATAAATCTTTTACGGTTTACATAGCTGATGTCTATTAATTATCAAAGTATTTAAGGTTGGAAGTGGGATATGGAATCGCAAGTTACCGTCCGAAACAGTTTCTTTCATTTGGACTTTACACGTTTTATTTCCCGCCAATTTAGGAACAAATGTCCATAATAAAATAAGTCTATAATTCAACGAAATCTCGTCGCACCAAACATGCTCGCCATTTCAGCCGTGTGGGCGTTATAATGTGACGGTCAATCCCACTATTCGTTGGTAAAAGAGTAGCCTAAACGTTGGCGGTGGGTGGTGATGACTAGTTGCCTTCCCTCTAGTCTTACACTGTTAAAATAGGGATGGCTAGCGCAGATAACCCTCGTCTAGCTTTGCGCGAAATTCAAAACCAAAACAAAAAACAACGAAATCAGTCTGGGTTAGATTTTCTAAAATTCCACTTCACAACGTATGTACATTCTGTTAATTGATTAAAGGACCGATTTCACAGATCATCTCAAGCCAAAATTACCAAAGAATCACTGGGTGTTTGAAACCTTAACTTGAAAGGTTTTGCGCCTCATATTTCTACCAGTGTGCAACAGATTAGTGTCCGAAGTGCAAGAAATAAGCGACATGTTAAGTGCAACATCTTTCAATGTAAAACGTTCAGATGACGTCCAGGTTATGTTTTCTAAAAGCACAAGTAAGAATGGAGTTACAAAACTTGTAATTACAAGCTTAATGAACGTATTTAATCCTTAATCAGAGTATTATGACATCTATCTATATGATACCATATAAATAAATATGAGTAATATCTCATTACAATTTTATAAATATGATATATATAAGAAAAGATGGAGATAGAAATTTTATAAATATGATATATATAATAAAAGATAGATTTTTGGAGATGGTAAAATTTTGATGTATGATCTAAGTCAACCACAAAATATTCGAAGCCCTTCAAAACACTACTATGTATTTTGGGAAATTTTTTACGTTGCGTGATATGGAGTGATAAGATTTCTAAATCAACACATAGTTTTATTTGTTTTGAATTTCGTGTATGCTAACCTTTCATACATTAGCAGTGATAGTCTAAAAGAAAGCCAGGCATTAGACATCACTGTTGGGCTGCGCTTGACTATCGAGTGGTGGGGCTCATTGTAATATTATAACGCCTCCACGACTGAAAGGGCGAGCTTACTCGTTGACGGGAATTCGAACCCGTGACCCTCATATTATTATTCTAGCATCCTAATTGGGATAGCATGTTTGGGTTTTTGTGACATTTATAAAGTTAACACCGACCTACAGAGGGACCTTATGGAGCACTCAATACAGTTTTTTCGTTTATAAGATATTCAACCTATCAAAAGCCAGAGATGAGTAGTTATACTGTTTTCATGTACATATTGCCAGCTTATAATGAAAAATATATCAAGAGATTATTAAAAATATCACATAGTGACAAATATATGTGAACAAACAATAAGTTTCAGTTTAGTGTAACGCAGCTTGTACTAAAATACAATTAAAGAATTATTTCGAGACTGTTGAAATAAGTGAAAGGTTTCATGAATAGTGGAGATACAGAAAAACGAAATTAGTTTTAGTTAAATGTTATAATTTGTATTAATCAGTCAATAACAGTTTTCTGTCATATTTTACTCACTTTTATACTAGTGATATTAATAAAATCACTAATAAAACCGCACATTTTACAAGTATAAAGCAGTGGCGTAGCAAGGGGGGGAACAAGGGGGTACATCTGTCCCCGGGCGCAGCATCGGAGGGGCGCCAAATTGATGTTACATAATTAGGAATTATGGCTCACACTTTCTCACGAGGAGGCGCGAAAACTGACTTTGTCCCCGGGTGCTGAAAACCCTAGCTACGCCACTGGTCTAAAGTAAAATTTGACAATGGATACACTTCAGGTTGAAGTTGTGGCTCACCAAGAAGAGGTGGCCTCAAACAACAATTTTTCGTCAGGGCAAATTTCTACTAAGGACAATTTAAAGGAGTGAATTTTGAGGCGTCACTTAAACCGTCTGTTTGTAAGATAAATATGAACTTATCCAATCTTTGTTTGTTTCAGCTGAACTGCTTTATTTAACAACATCAAGAAATATAAAAGTGTTACAAACTTATCCTGTGAATCTGTGTTTCACATTGTCTGAGGGAAGAGAAAACCGTCAGTCTTCTGTGAAGGAGGGTCAACTTATTGTATTACTGTTCGTTCTGGAAAAGAACCAGAGGTCAAAATATTTTCACAATTGTTTCAGATGAGGGTCCTCGTATGAATCTTTGAATCTAGGTTTTTATACTCTGTTACAATTGCGCATTTTAATTAATATATGCGATTTTTATCAATGAGAGCAAAGTCGAGGCTTTAGTTTACTATAATACAAACCATAGTTAAGCTGTAAATGCTATTTTTGTAAACCCATTGTGTTATAGAGTTAACCATCATCTTCATAGTAAGATACATGTGTTTATGTGGTGATAACAGCTTGATTTGTGGTTTGTCCTTCTATTGTGTGAGTGTCTGTTAAGATTATATACCTCAATAATCTCAGCCCTAGATTGTAACCATTAAATAAATATAATTACCGAAAGTAACATAACCAATACTAAAACGAAACATTTCAGTTTGAAAATGATGGGTCATAAGTCAGGGTTGTGGAAAAGGTAGTAATTGCACACGATATGAGAGTTTTAAGGTATCTTTTATATGTTTATCAAACAAGATATATATATATATTGTTTAGACAATGAGTCTGTGTTATCACACACACGCATATGGATGTTTGATTGTTTCAAGAGTGGTCGAGGACATCACATTAGAGAAAAAATAAATCGACGATCAGTGTTAAAACGTGTTATCTTTTGTACATTTTATCTAATGGTTTAACGTGTATGTACTTGCTCTACAGGAAGTCTAAGAGAGCCTAGTTTTCTTCCAAAGTAAATATTGCCAGGTTGATTGGCATGAGTCGACTGTTTATTTGTTTATATTAGGTTTACATTTCAAGCAGGAAGACAATCATTTCTTGACGATGAATAACTATTTCAAAAACTAACTGGTCAATGTCATGTTCAATCATCTCAATACTTCTATTCCGTTAACAAGCAAAATAAACAGTAAATTGTCGGTAGAGATGTTTACTAAAACAATGATATGTTTAACTATACGATTAAATATTGGAAAATCTGCCAGTGTAACGTTTCAATGATTCCTTTGCAAGTTATTGGTATTGATTTACTGGAGAAAACAGAGATCAGAGTATTCTATATTGTGTCACTACAAAAAAACAAGATGTTAAAATATCATGACATTATAAACGTGTACATGTACTCTATTAAATATAACGGTTGTTTTTGCTGTTTTGGATTAAGCCCAAATCTACACAATGGGCTCTCTGTGCTCTGCCTACCACGGGTATTGAAACCCGGAGTTTAGCGTAGTAACTCCGCAGACATACCGCTAAGCCATTGGGGGCAAATATAACGGAAAGTTATATAGTTTTAGGCCTGGTATGAACAGATGGTTAGGGCGCTCGACCGGTAATCTGAGAGTCACTGGTTCGATCTCCTGTCACACTAAACATTTTTGCCATTTCAATCGTGAGGGTGTTATAAAGTGACGGCCTGTCCCACCATTCGTTGGTAAAAGGATATCCCAGGAATTGGCGGTGTGTAGTGATAACTATCTGCCTTCCCTATGGTCTTACGCTACTAAATTAGGTGGGGATGGAAATTCAAACAAACAAACATAATTTTAACTCATTTATATGTGTTGCTACATGCACGTGTTTTGATTAATCTACATATCCTTCCTGTTTAATGGAACTTTAAAAAACAAGGAATTAGCGATTGAAACAATGACGTAACAGACATAGAATAAAAGCGACTCCGATGCTGTTTGATTACTAGTATTTAAACTTAAAGCAACGTAACAGCTAGCTTTATTGAGCCGATAGACGTGAACAAACGAACCCTTTTGCATCATAAAACCAAAAAATAAATCTTTATGATTAATATCACACTAACGATTCATTATTTTATGTTATTCTTACTATCAAGACCGCACTACTCATAATCAGTGATAAAATATTTATACAATTATAAAACAAATATGTGCGTTTGTAGTTTGTTTGTTTCAGGATGTTCGTGAAAAGCTAAGCAAAGGGTATGAACTAGTCGTTCCTAGCTTTAAACCGATAGATTGAAGGAAAGATACTATCAATAACACTTACATCCAACTTTGAGCTATTCCTGATAGATCCAATAGTGGGATTTAGACCTATTGCCACTAAAAAAAAAACACAACAACAAAAACGCATTCACGGTCTCAAAGTACGGAGTGTAATTTTCATTTTTTTTTTCGACAATAAGAGGCGAATGACGGACTGTCAGCGCCAATCCGGTACGATGACCATTTTAGCTGTGCATATCACACAAAAATACTTTGATATAAAACTCAAATGAGCCAGAAGTCGCGAACAAAAAAATCTCAAAGTCATAGTAGTACTATTGACTGGCATTAGACTCAATAACAAAAATTCATTTGTTTGTAGATTTACTGCTGATCCCTCCGTGGGGCCACCGCTAAAATAAACTGTTACAAATTCTGAGGAATCAGACACTTTATTCGATGTTTCGACTTTATTCGTAAGTAGTAAGCACGACATAACATTATTTAAAAATAATTTAATCTATAAATTCGATGTTGAAGAGAAGTGAAGTGGTCCTGACAATAGGAAGAAAAGTGATAAGAGCTTTAAATATAAATTACGAAGATAATTAAAATTAATATTTTTAATCTATGATATTAAGTGTCAGTATTCTGATAATGCTGAGTTTTTAAACATTCTTCAGAGTAATATTCAACTACTAAACATTATTATAATTGATTAAAAGTAAGCCATAAAAGGGAACAGAAAAACCTCTACAGAGGACAACGAGTGTCTAAGAATCTGATATGAGCTATTAGGCTAGAAACAACGAGTCTTTGTACTAGGCTAGGGTAAAGAACGTGTGAACGGCCAGAGAGCACTGTGAGAAAATAAATGGCTGAGAAGTTTGGCATTGAAGAATAAGTGTTAAATTGATATGATTTTTTTAAACTGTCTAACTGTGGATAAGAAGAAGCAAGATAAAAGGAACGTTAGCAGCGACAGATTAAGTTATCGAATAACGTTAAGTGGTGGAAGACCGTTAAACTAATACGTTACACCTGGTTATTACCTCCTACTGGTGAATTCATTTTGAGAAAATTCACTGAAGAAGTATTAGTGCTGTGGTAATTGATAGTGATGTCTTGAATAATGTATTGAATGAGGATTACAGTTGTAATAACTGACAGTAAGGTACATAATGTAATGAATGAGGATCACAGTTGTAATAACTGATAATAAGACAAATAACGTAATGAATGAGGATTACAGTTGTAATAACTGATAGTAAGATACATAATGTAATGAATGAGGATTACAGTTGTAATAACTGATAGTAAGACAAATAATGTAATGAATGAGGATCACAGTTGTAATAACTGATAGTAAGACAAATAATGTAATGAATGAGGATCACAGTTGTAATAACTGATAGTAAGACAAATAATGTAATGAATGAAAACCATAGTTATAATAACTGACAGTAAGACAAATAATGTAATGAATGAGGATCACAGTTGTAATAACTGTAATAAATAATGTAATGAATGAGGACCACAGATATAATAACTGATAGTAAGACAAAAAATGTAATGAATGAGGATCACAGTTTTGATATCTGATAGTTAAGACAAATAATGTAATGAATGAGGACCATAGTTATAATAACTGACAGTAAGACAAAAAATGTAATGAATGAGGATCACAGTTGTAATAACTGATAGTAAGACAAATAATGTAATGAATGAGGATTACAATTGTAATAACTGATAGTAAGATAAATAATGTAATGAATGAGGATTACAATTGTAATAACTGACAGTAAGACAAATAATATAATGAATGAGGATCACAGTTTTGATATCTGATAGTTAAGACAAATATTGTAATGAATGAGACCACAGTTGTAATAACTGATAGTTAAGACAAAAAATGTAATGAATGAGGATCACAGTTGTAATAACTGTAATAAATAATGTAATGAATGAAGACCATAGTTATAATAACTGACAGTAAGACAAAAAATGTAATGAATGAGGATCACAGTTTTGATATCTGATAGTTAAGACAAATAATGTAATGAATGAGGACCAAAGTTGTAATAACTGATAGTTAAGACAAATAATGTAATGAATGAGGACCATAGTTATAATAACTGACAGTAAGACAAAAAATGTAATGAATGAGGATCACAGTTGTAATAACTGATAGTAAGACAAATAATGTAATGAATGAGGATCACAGTTGTAATAACTGATAGTAAGACAAATAATGTAATGAATGAGGATTACAATTGTAATAACTGATAGTAAGATAAATAATGTAATGAATGAGGATTACAATTCTAATAACTGATAGTAAGACAAATAATGTAATGAATGAGGATCACAGTTGTAATAACTGATAGTAAGACAAATAATGTAATGAATGAGGATCACAGTTGTAATAACTGATAGTAAGATAAATAATGTAATGAATGAGGATTACAATTCTAATAACTGATAGTAAGACAAATAATATAATGAATGAGGATCACAGTTGTAATAACTGATAGTTAAGACAAATAATGTAATGAATGAGGACCACAGTTATAATAACTGACAGTAAGATAAATAATGTAATGAATGAGGATTACAATTGTAATAACTGATAGTAAGACAAATAATATAATGAATGAGGATCACAGTTGTAATAACTGATAGTTAAGACAAATAATGTAATGAATGAGGACCACAGTTATAATAACTGACAGTAAGACAAAAAATGTAATGAATGAGGATCACAGTTTTGATATCTGATAGTTAAGACAAATATTGTAATGAATGAGACCACAGTTGTAATAACTGATAGTTAAGACAAATAATGTAATGAATGAGGATCACAGTTGTAATAACTGTAATAAATAATGTAATGAATGAAGACCACAGTTGTAATAACTGACAGTAAGACAAAAAATGTAATGAATGAGGATTACAGTTGTAATAACTGATAGTTAAGACAAATAATGTAATGAATGAAGACCACAGTTGTAATAACTGACAGTAAGACAAAAAATG
Organism: Tachypleus tridentatus; assembly: GCF_004210375.1. Classification (NCBI taxonomy): domain Eukaryota; kingdom Metazoa; phylum Arthropoda; class Merostomata; order Xiphosura; family Limulidae; genus Tachypleus; species Tachypleus tridentatus. The sequence goes on from NC_134836.1 coordinate 51,938,241, forward strand.
TAATGAATGAGGATTATAGTTGTAACAACTGATAGTTAAGACAAATAATGTAATGAATGAGGACCACAGTTGTAATAACTGATAGTTAAGACAAATAATGTAATGAATGAGGACCACAGTTATAATAACTGATAGTAAGACAAAAAATGTAATGAATGAGGATCACAGTTTTGATATCTGATAGTTAAGACAAATAATGTAATGAATGAGGACCAAAGTTGTAATAACTGACAGTAAGACAAATAATGTAATGAATGAGGATCACAGTTGTAATAACTGATAGTAAGACAAATAATGTAATGAATGAGGATTACAGTTGTAATAACTGATAGTAAGACAAATAATGTAATGAATGAGGATTACAATTGTAATAACTGATAGTAAGATAAATAATGTAATGAATGAGGATTACAATTCTAATAACTGATAGTAAGACAAATAATATAATGAATGAGGATCACAGTTGTAATAACTGATAGTAAGACAAATAATGTAATGAATGAGGACCACAGTTGTAATAACTGATAGTAAGATAAATAATGTAATGAATGAGGATTACAATTCTAATAACTGATAGTAAGACAAATAATATAATGAATGAAGATCACAGTTGTAATAACTGATAGTAAGACAAATAATATAATGAATGAAGATCACAGTTGTAATAACTGATAGTTAAGACAAATAATGTAATGAATGAGGACCACAGTTATAATAACTGACAGTAAGATAAATAATGTAATGAATGAGGATCACAGTTTTGATATCTGATAGTTAAGACAAATATTATAATGAATGAGACCACAGTTGTAATAACTGATAGTTAAGACAAATAATGTAATGAATGAAGACCACAGTTATAATAACTGACAGTAAGACAAAAAATGTAATGAATGAGGATCACAGTTTTGATATCTGATAGTTAAGACAAATAATGTAATGAATGAAGACCATAGTTATAATAACTGACAGTAAGACAAAAAATGTAATGAATGAGGATCACAGTTGTAATAACTGACAGAAAACAAAAAATGTAATGAATGAGGATTACAGTTGTAATAACTGATAGTTAAGACAAATAATGTAATGAATGAGGACCATAGTTATAATAACTGACAGTAAGACAAAAAATGTAATGAATGAGGATCACAGTTTTGATATCTGATAGTTAAGACAAATAATGTAATGAATGAGGACCACAGTTGTAATAACTGATAGTTAAGACAAATAATGTAATGAATGAGGACCACAGTTGTAATAACTGATAGTTAAGACAAATAATGTAATGAATGAGAACCATAGTTATAATAACTGACAGAAAACAAAAAATGTAATGAATGAGGATTACAGTTGTAATAACTGATAGTTAAGACAAATAATGTAATGAATGAGGACCACAGTTGTAATAACTGATAGTTAAGACAAATAATGTAATGAATGAGGACCATAGTTATAATAACTGACAGTAAGACAAAAAATGTAATGAATGAGGATCACAGTTTTGATATCTGATAGTTAAGACAAATAATGTAATGAATGAGGACCATAGTTATAATAACTGATAGTAAGATACATAATGTGAGTGAGGATCACAGTTTTAATATCTGGTAGTTAATACAAACAATGTAATGAGTGAGGATCACAGTTGTAATAACTAATAGTAAGACAAATAATGTATTGAATGAGGATCACAGTTGATGAAATAGTCTAATGCAGAATATACTCTTATTTTCAGGGTGAACACTGTAGCTTAGATATAAAAAACAAACAATTCATATGGATGTTCTAATATAAAAGATATTGTTTTATTAATTTACTCTAGGCTACCCATGTGTTTTTTTTTTATTATCGTACATATGTAATGGCAGATTTTTGTTTAAAGTGATAAGAAATAATCCCTTCACTCGTTGTTAAATGGTGTTATAACAGACACAATTATCACAATAGACAACAGAAAATATGTCATTAATGAAAACTCGAATGCTTCCTGGTAATTTGACAGCCTCTATTTCAAAAAATGTTGCCAGAATTTGTTCATAATCTCTAGATTTTGAGTTACTCTGATATCTGAATATGCTATCAGCACTATGTGAAAATATTATGCAATCAACTCGGTACAATCCATTCATGTTGAGAAATTGAGTTTACTAGGAGTGTTTAATGGGTAAAAGCACAGGTTTTTGACGTCTTCAAACATTAGCTGTATTGTATTGGGCTAAAATTCCAAATATATTCTTAATGTATATCATTTGTTCTAGTTCTGAGTCTGCTAGAATATTCTGGAAGTCTCTCAATTGAGCATAAAAAGGGCAGAGTCAAATACTTCTCTCTCAGTTGCCTCTCATTCACCCAGTTGGTTACTTCGCCTCACTATGCACACTGTCGAAACACACTGTCAAGTACGATCTTCTTCACATTATACTTGCTATGTAATCAAATTCTCTAAAACTTTGGTGTTAAAATCTTTCAAGTTATAGTTCCGTAAACATAAATATTTTAATATATTTTTCTGAAAATCATTTGAACTGCTGGCTGTTTCTAGTTCAAGTAAATTCCAAAAGTGCAAAATTCACCAAGCAGTTTCAGCTACGTTTGTGGAAAATATGTTGCAGTTTTACGAGAAAAAATCAAAACAGAGTAAATGTAGCTTACTACCACTATTTAAGATTTAAGAATGGTGACGAATAAAAACATTGAGCTCCATATGTATGTTGTACAGTTTGCATATCTGCCTTGACACAGTGGCTAATTAAGAATGCAGCATGTATACCATTTGCAATTACCATGATATGGTGTGGGCTCCAAATACATCAACTAATTGTTATTTTTGCATGATTAATGTTTCTGGATATTTGGATTAAAGTAAACAATGCACTAAATACCCAGATATTGCATCAGCAGTGAAACCAGCACTTCATGGGTATGGTCTTCCACTGCCATATTCATCAGCGAGTTACAAAACAGAAGAGTTATTCTGCAAAGGCGTTAGTGGATCATCAACATCAGAAGTTGGCAACTTATTTTTAATAGTGACGACAACTGTGGTCAAGGAAAACAACGTTGGCCACACTATTAATAAAAAGAAGAAAGATGCTAGTTTAATCAAAATAGTTACATTTCAACTAATCTGCTATGTGAAAATTGATGGTGGTTTTCATCAAGGCGTTTCTTGAAATTTGGCTTAAAATCTTTGCTCAGTGAACATCTTAGCTTTGCCTCTATTCTATATCTACTAATTTCACTCATGTGACACCTCAATATAAACTGCCGTATATGATCACAGAAGAAGAAATAAGTGATTTGATTCGTGACTAATTTCTATCAAAGCAGCATGTGGAACTTTTTGGTTCTCGTTTACAGCAATGGAAGCTATCAGCTCCAGGAACAAGAGGTTTAATTGACCAGTTGGTTCTTGTTTACAGCAATGGAAGCTATTAGCTCCAGGAACAAGAGGTTTAATTGACCAGTTGGTTCTTGTTTACAGTAATGGAAGCTATTAGCTCCAGGAACAAGAGGTTTAACTGACCAGTTGGTTCTTGTTTACAGTAATGGAAGCTATTAGCTTCAGATACAAGAGGTTTAATTGACCAGATGGTTCTTGTTTACAGCAATGAAAGCTATTAGCTCCAGGAACAAGAGGTTTAATTTACCAGTTGGTTCTTGTTTACAGCAATGGAAGCTATTAGCTCCAGGAACAAGAGGTTTAATTGACCAGTTGGTTCAATGGAAGCTATTAGCTCCAGGAACAAGAGGTTTAATTGACCAGCAATGGAAGCTATTAGCTCCAGGAACAAGAGGTTTAATTGACCAGTTGGTTCTTGTTTACAGCAGTAGACGCTATTAGCTCCAGGAACAAGAGTTTTAACTGGCCAAAGTCGCCATCAATAACTTGCTTCTCGTACAGCATGTAAGATACTTTGTGTTTCTGTACAAATGTTGATGTATTAATGAAAGAATAAGGGACTAAACATCATGGAGTTTGAAAACTGTACTTTTGTACAATGGGAACACTAAGCCATCGACTTCTATTACTCAAGCTGTGAGCCTAAAGAGATTATCAAAGCATACAGGTTATACATTCTTAAATGCAATTTTCAATGAACAAAGTTATTAAAAATATTATTATTTTCACGATATCTAAAAATATTTTGAATATATCTACCATATCTCAAGAACCAGACATGATCAGTAGCTTCCTTCAACATAATTTTTAGAATTAGCAGTTTACTCAGAAAGAGTTGAATTTTTTGCTAGTAGCAGAAAAAATATTTTTGTTGCCCAGTGTTAATTGTTGTCTGGAAGGAAAAGTTTGACTTTGATATTTTAAAACATTTCCCCATCGATTGAAGTCATAGAGATTTGGGCCAGTAATCTGAGGGTCGCGTGTTCGAATCCCGGTCGCACAAAACATGCTCGCCCTTTCAGCCGTGGGGGCGTTATAATGTTACGGTCAATCCAACTATTTGTTGGTTAAAGAGTAGCCCAAGGGTTGGCGGTGGGCGGTGATGAGTAGCTGCCTTCCTCTAGTCTTACACTGCAAAATTAGGGACAGCTTGCGCAGATAGCCCTCGAGTAGCTTTGCGCGAAATTCAAAAAACAAGCAAAACAAACATAGAGACTTACGTAACAAAAACCTATATAATAAAATATTAGAATATTGTACAAATAGTTACAAAATATTAAGAAATAAACTACTTTATACCAATCACATATAATTGCAAACCGTGCACGTGTTATGTAACCTGAAAATAGCGCTTCTTAAAAAAAAAAAAAACAGTTACTTAGTGTCAACAGACATTAAGGTTGTATTGTATTAAAAGATATGAAGCTTGAACAGTACTATCAGATATGAAGGAGTATTAGCAGATATAAATATTAAATAATATTAAGAGATACGATGGTTATGTAGCATTAACAAATATGAAATTTTATAATATTAATACAAAGAAATAATAATAATGTTATTTGCATTTCTTGTTTCACCAAGACAAAGGCTCAGCACAAGTAAACGACGCCATGAAATAAAGGAAAGTGCTTATGTAGTAGTGCCATCTGTTGGTCTTTATGTATATTTGTATTTTCATTCGTTTTCCTTTGTCTTCGCGACCCGGCATGGCCAAGCGTGTTAAGGCGTTCGACTCGTAATCTGAAGGTCGCGGGTTCGAATCCCGGTCGCACCAAACATGCTCGTCCTTTCAGCCTTGAGGGCGTTATAATGTACGGTCAATCCCACTATTCGTTGGTAAAAGAGTAGCCCAAGAATCGGCGGTGGGTGGTGATGACTAGCTGCCTTCCCTCTAGTCTTACACTGCTAAATTAGGGACGGCTAGCGCAGATAGCCCTCGAGTAGTTTTGCGCGAAATTCAAAACAAACAAACAAACCTTTATCTTTAGGCCTCTAATGGCACGGTGGCGTATCTCCGGACTAACAACGCTAGAAACCGGGTTTCAATACCTGTGTTGAGTAGAGCACAGGTATCTCATTGTGGAGTTTTGTACTTAACTTAAAATAAACTATAAATTTAATTATTAAATCGACTACAATAACTGTAACATCAAAATATTATGTTTAAAACAAATATTGGTTTGGTTTGGTTTGAATTTCGCGCAAAACTACGCGAACTTCCCTAACTTAATATTGTAAGACTAGAGGGAAGGTAGCTTGTTATCACTACCCACTGCCAACTCTTGGGCTACTCTTTTACCAACGAATAGTGGGATTGTTCGTCACATTATAACGCCCCCATGACTGAAAGGGCGAGCATGTTTTCATGTGACGGGGATGCGAACCCGCAACCCTCGGATCACGAGGCGAGTGCTTTAACCACCTGGCCGTGCCGACCCTCAGATCAGCTGTAAGCGATTTTTTCAAAACATATTTCCAGCAAACAAAATGGTCGGATAATTTACTTTCATACACATATATATAAAACAAACCATCATTGACATATTGGTATAAGTTCTGTTACCACATAAGTCTTTGAGAGACTAAAACAAAAAGACAAAGACTGGAAATAACACATTTTATTAAGAACATTTAACAATTATTTTTGGTTAAGAATTTCATAACCGTGTGTCGTATTTTAATCAGTTAGCTCTATCTCAATAGTAACTGAAATAAAACATTTTATTTGCAGAAATGGTTGATTTTATTTTACACATAAATGTAGCCTTCATTATTTATCAAATATATATATAAACGCAATTGAAATAGATTTGTCACTTACACGTATATACAGTTATGCTGATACTGCTGATAAACACTTCAGAGAATTTCTCAAAAATAAGTTAGATCTTAATTCCATACTTGATCGTATTTGTTATCGTCTTTTCAATTCAGGGAGCATGCCATAAGAGAGCTATACTTCCATGCCTTCGGCCTCATACTTTCAGAGCTAAAACATCTCTTTTCCTCAAGCCAACTTCTCTACGATTTGTTGCTTAAATAAACACGCTACTCTTTGGAGCATCGTCCAGAGGCAAGAACATAATATAAAGTACTCTTACTGTCGAGCATTCAGCCCATGGCTTGATCGCAAAAATCAAAATATTGAAGCACCTAAGCTAAGACCACTTGCCACTAATACCACTTTAAGAATGATTGACAGCAGTTGCATTAATTTTGACGCCAGAGAGTTGGTCCTTCACGTCCACACAATAACCTCGGGATGTTTTTCTTGGCTCCCCAGTCTATCTTCTCTCGTGCCATTCACTGAGGGTAAGTACATAAACAGCCCTAAGCTATCTTGTGCAAAACCATAGCAACTGCGGTGAGCTCGCAAACGTCACAAATCTACAATTTAATGAACGCGATCTTAACCAGGTTTCATGCATAAGCAATGATTTTTCTTACAGAAAATGTACGCCATATTTACTTCCAGGTGAAATTTCCCATGCTTTAGCCATTTCCCTCATGTTTTTCCCCTTATGAGCTATCTGAATATGTACTTATACACTAGTATGTATGAAAGTTTGAATGCTTGTGTATTTCTATGTACATTAGCTCGTATTTTGCTATGTCTTTAAAGACATGGGTGGACATTCGTAGACCTCTTCGAAACGAACAGATATTTGGGCGATCTAAATGGAATTTTTGAAACTGCTAAACATAAAACTTATGTATAGCGCTAAACGCGTGTCTGTGAAACGCAAGTGTTATCTAGAAGTTAACAAAACGATTTTACATTGTTACTGCATTTATTGATTTTGAAAATCGCCAAGATATTTTGAAAAACTAGTTTATCTTATTGTAAATTTAACTACAATGATTTTGTAAAGCTGTTAATTAATTAGTTGTTTTTAGGTAAAAAATCAACAGCTACGGGCAGACTTCGTAGAAATGGTCAGTGTTTTCAATAGAGGAGAAAACTCTGTCTTCTTGTGGTTATGTACGATTAAAATGTTAGTAAGCTATTTCATCTCATAACAAAATATGTGTGGAAGCCAAACATCAAGTACTATAATAGGTTATCAGTTTTAGTTGTTTGTATGTGTATTACATGTATAGGTATTACATTGGTTCTCGTAGTTTTTGTCATTGCATTCTTTGTATCATTCTGCCTATTTTACTGCCAACATTTCTTACTTACAGATTAACACTGATGTTAAAATAGTACAGTTACATCCCTAATCATTTACCAGGCAATTTTTGAAGACGATAAATATGTAATAAATACATTCTTTTTTTTTTCAAATTTCCAAATGCTTCCTGTCGCCAAAAATGCCCTTTCAGTCGTGGAAGAGTCATCTTGTGACGTTCAATCCTACTATGAATTGGTAACAGTTTGAGAGTTTTCGGTGGGCGATGTTGATTAGCTGCATTCTCTTTAGACTGACTCTCACTACTAAATTAGGGTCGTTACGACTGTAAGCAAGGGCACCATTTTAAAAATGTTTTAACCTTTGACGTTGGACAGTGTCAAGGGCGATGGTGACACTGTCCGTCTTACATATGTTTTTATTTTTTAAGGGCCATTGGTCTTTTTAATTCTGTTTAGGTTTTTATCCACTGTTTTTGTTTTAAGTCAATTTCGTTTTGCACTTCATAATAATTTTACTGTTATTTTATTTTTCTTACCAGTTGGTTGACGCAGATAGTCTAGCTGCTTTCAGCCATAAAAAGCTAAATAACAACTAACTTAGGGGCAGGAGGCGCAGATAGTCCTTGATAAACTTTGCACAAAATTCGAAACAAACAAACTTTCCAAATGTATTAAGACATTTCTAATTTGCATAGAACTCTATCACTGTATAAATTTTATAAGGTTCGTTTGTTTATTTTGAAATTCGGGCAAATCTTTTCCGTTTTTTTTTTTTCTCTCCTTTACTTTCAATTCAAATTCCATCGAAAAAGTGACTTAATATCCGTCTTCCAAAAACCAAACCTAAACCTACTTTGTTATTGTTCGTTATTAAGCACAAAACTACACAAAGGCTATCTACATGCTTTGTAGATCATGAGTTTCGATTGTTTATTTGTTTCTTTCTTGAATTTTGCGCAAAGCTACACCAGTCTTATCTGCGCTAGCTATCTCTAATTTAGCAGTGTAAGACTAGAGGAAAGGCAGCTAGCCATCACCACCCACTGCCAACCTTTGAGCTACTCTTTGGCCAATAAATAGTGGGATTAACCGTCACATTATAACGTCCCCATGACTTAAAAGGGGAGCATGTTTGGTGTGACGGAGATTCGAACCTACGACCCTCGGAATACGAGTCGAGCGTCCTAACAACCTAGCCATGTCGGGCCACACAAGTACTGAAATCCGGTTTCTAGCGTTATATGTCCGCAGCCTTTTTTTTTCTTACTAGTCTGAGAATATCTAACTGTAGGACAGTTTAGATTATGAATGTTCATTGATATACACAGACCAATAATCATCGTTCGGGGCAGCAACCCCATAGCTACTGGCGACATGTAACCAGTGGATAGCACAGTTGTGGACAGTTCGAGTTTAGGAATCAACTTTTTCTATCATTTATTTTGTATCGCAAATTTGGTAATCAGAAACTACACTGCCTCACGTCATCGCTAATGTCGCGCGCTTCATCACTGCCACAGACACCGCCCATTTTGTAACGTCAGCCTGGTTTAGATGTTTGTTATCGAGTGTGCGTTGTTTTGCATGCGTTTGCAAACATGTGTTTATTGTGCAACTTTCAAGTGTTTAAATATATTTTGTTTCTAATTCCATAATATGGATAAGTGTATAATTCGAAAACGAAAGAATCCAGATGATGGTGAACACTCAGAAAATAAAGACAATTTAATTGATTTTGGCATTACTGTCGAAAAGAGAATGACACGTGACTGGAAAAATGTGAAACGATAATTTAATGAAATATGGGAGTTAAAACTTGCAGTGATTGAAGTAAATAATAAACCAGTGTGTCTTTTGTGTAACAAAGGTTTCAGAAATAATAAACTACACAACCTTAAGCAACACTTTAACAATTTTCACAACGATTTTCATATAAAATTTACAGTTAATAGCAAAAATAGTATGAATGAAATTAGGTGTCTGAAAGCATAACTTCATGAACAAAAGTGAGGCCTAAAAAATTTTTATCATCGATATAACTAGTTACGTTAGCTTGATATAAAGTAGCTAGGATTCTAGTTAAAAAAAAAATGAAATCATTTTCTGATGCTGAACAAGTAAAAGAAATGTTGATTGTGGTCATTGAAACTCTGTTGGAGAATCATGATTCAAAAATAAAAGATGATATTCTTCAAAAGGTAAATAATTTGCAATTAAGTCGAAGAACAATTGTCTGCAGAATGCTAGAGTTAGTTAAAGACATAGAAAATCAGTTGCTTGAACAAATAAAAACTGTTTGTATTTTTCTTTAGCACTAGATGAGTCAACAGATGTTAGTGACACTGCACAGTTGATATTTTGGATTCGATACGTAACTTTAGATCTTCAAGTTAAGGAAGAAATGCTCGGCTTTGTGGATTACGAGATCGAACATGTGGAAAAAAAACATCTTTGAAAAATGGCCCGGCATGGCCAAGCGTGTTAAGGCATGCGACTCGTAATCTGAGGGGCGAGGGTTCGCATCCCCGGGGCGCCAAACATGCTCGTCCTTTCAGCCGTGGGGGCGTTATAATGTGCATTCAATCCCACTATTCGTTGGTAAAAGAGTAGCCCAAGAGTTGGCGGTGGGTGGTGATGACTAGCTGCCTTCCCTTTAGTCTTACACTGCTACATTATGGATGGCTAGCACAGATAGCTCTCGAGTAGCTTTGTGCGAATTTCAAAAACAAACAGACAAACATCTTTGAAAAATTTCTTGAAGTGTCAAAAAATCAATCTGGATTTAAAAAAAAACTGATTTCTGTCACAACAAACGGTGCTCCCACCATGACTGGGGCAAAATTAGGATTTGTTTCTCTTTCGAAGCAGCATTTAATTGAAAATAATGTGAAGTCCACACTGCCATTTTACCATCGTATTTTGCATCAGGAAAAATTATGTTCTCAGATGTCTAAAAGTGATAAATTGAAAAAACTGATGGACGTTATTGTAAAAATAGTGAATTATATTAGAAGTGAAAGCTCTCTCATTCATCGGCAGTTTGTTGAGTCTTTGAAGGAAAGCGTTGACTGTACTTTTGATGATCTTACTGATTTTGCAAATGTAAGATGGTTAAGTAGAGGAAAATTCTTGGAACGATTTACTTCCTTATTTCCTCAAACAAAAGAGTAACTTGTTGAAAAAGGTAAGATTGAAAATTTCCCTGAAATTGAAACTTTATCATGGCAGTGTGACTTGCACTTTTTGTACAACATGATGTCTCACTTGAATAATTTGAATACAAAGTTTCAGGGAAGAGGTAAAATAATAAGTGAGCAATCACAGTCTATTAATTAATTTTACCTAAAGCTAAACTTCCTTGCGGAACAATTACAAAATCATAATTTGACACATCTTGCAAAGTTGAATAGTTTTCTAGAAAATAATAAGGACTATGATTTTTCTGATGCTAAAGATGATCTCTATGTAAATTGGATAAAAAATCCATCTAAAAATTTTGAATCACGTTTCTCCAACTTTAAAAATTTGAAAATGATATTTGCAGTTTTGCATGATCTTGTTCAGTTTAACTTAGGAAATATCAGTGAGGAAATACATCTTTTTTGTCTTTGGATAAATGTGGATTTGAAGACGAGATGGTTACCCTGCAAAGTATGGAACACGTACAAAGTAAACAAAAATGTTCTATTAGTGGGATGTGGCTCACTATTCTGATAAATGAGAGTCTTCCAAATATAAAGATAGCAATTCCAAAATTATTTCCCTGTTTGGATCCACATGGGCGTATGAGTCAACATTTTCTACACTAGATTTTCTCAAGTCTAAATACAGATCTCGGCCTACTGACATAAATTTACAGGCAGAGCTTAGATGTTCATTGAACGTAGAAATCACGTAGATATCGTAAATTTCACGAAAAGCGTTGATGAAAACCTCATCAATTTTCACATTGAAGGTTAGTTGAAATGCAATTATTTTTATTAAACTAACATCTTCCAATGTTTAATAGTGTGGTCAACGTTGTTTTCATTAGCCACAGTTGTAGCCACTATGAAAAATAAGTTGCCCACCTCTGACATGAATATTTATAACGTTATGCCTGTTTTAGAACCGCCACATCTGTATAACATTCATTAAAACAATAAACTACAGTTTTATTACAGTTTAAAAACATATTTATTTCCTAATCCTTCAAGAACGAGAATTAATTATTTCCTCAATGAAGAGTTTGCATGACAAAATATTTTCGTTATCTGATAAAGTTGTTTTCTTTTGGAGCTTTAGTGACCTATGAACCCCTCTCTCTTTATTCCATAATAAACTTATTCCTGTGCCTAATATAAAGGTTGTGCAGTTAGTTTCTACAACCCAATATTTCGATCTCACACAGTTAGCCCTATAATACCTAGCAGTCCAAGACCCCTCTAAATGGGCCCGACATGGCCAAATGGTTAAAGCTCTCGACTCGTAATGTGAGAGACGCAAGCTACAATCCCGTCACACCAAACATGCTCGCCGTATCAGCTGTGGGGGCGTTATAATGTAACGGTCAATCACACTATTATTTGGTAAAAGAGATAGTCTAAGGGTCAACGGTGGGTGGTGATAACTAGCTACCTTCCCTCTAACCTTACACTGCTAAATTAGGAACGGCTAGCGCAGATTCTCCTTAGACCCGCGATCCTCAGATTTCGTGTCGAATACCTTAACCATCTGGCCATGCCGCGCCTTTATTGGGACGAGAAAGGACAAATTTGCAACATGAAATTTCACGTTATAATTCAATTTTTGGCCTGGCATGGCCAGGTGTTTAAGGTGCTCGACTCGTAATCAGAAGGTCGCGGGTTCGAATCCCCGCTGCACCAAACATGCTCGCTCTTTCAGCTGTGAAGGCGTTATAATGTGACGGTCAAGCCACTATTCGTTGGTAAAAGATTAGCCTAATAGTTGGCGGCGTGAGGTGATGACTAGCTACCTCTTCTCTCGTTTTACACTGGTAAATTAGGGACGGCTAGCTTAGGTAGTCCTCGTGTAGCTTTGCGCGAAATTCAAAAAGAAATAAACAAAATTTTCTTAATGAATCGGATGACGTATAAGCTGTTGTGTGGTTTTGTGTTTGTTAATAAACAAACGAAAAATTACAAAACTATGGTATTTATTACTTTAATCAAAGAAGAATATTAAAGTAATATCGATATATTAGTGGTATTTTCGTATCAGTTTCAACTAAATTTTCCCCAGCTTGTAATTAAGCTGTAAAATAAATGAAATTATGTAAACAACTAACAGGAAATTTAAATATATTTATAAATAATGCATTTTACAGTTAATCACGAACATTGAAAGTGTCCAGTAAAATGTTATTAAGTGGAAAAGCGCCATCTGGTATTTCAGTGTAACGAACAAGGAAACGTATCGAAACCCGGTTTCTAACGGTATAATTCTACAGACATATCGTTGTTCTACTGGTAGAGTGTGAACATATAATGGTCAAAGCTTCTAGTGCAAGAAACAGATAAACAATGTTATTTCTAAGAAGGTAAAAGTAAAAACTGGTATAAATGTAATACATTGTTGGGTTTGGTAAGAAGGCAGACTAATCAAGATAAATCATGTAAAAATATATTTTGTTTCTTAGTTTTCTGTTTCTAAATTGCATCAAATGATGGTTAACTTAAAGATTAGCTCACCTGTACTGTCAATAAGTGAAATCTTAACACAAATCAATCTGTATGTCCAGACGTAAATTAGACTGATGAGAGTTTTCAAAGAGAAAATTTAACGTTTGCCTTCATGAGATCATATTTGTACTAGTGTGCAGCTCACTTCTGTGATTAACCATGTTCTTGCTAGTGTGCAGCATGCTTCTGTGATTAGCGATGTTCTTACTAGTGTGCAGCATGCTTCTGTGATTAGCGATGTTCTTACTAGTGTGCAGCATGCTTCTGTGATTAGCGATGTTCTTACTAGTGTTCAGCATGCTTCTGTGATTAACCATGTTCTTACTAGTGTCCAGCATGCTTCTGTGATTAGCAATGTTTGTACTAGTGTGCAGCTCACTTCTGTGATTAACCATGTTCTTACTAATGTTCAGCATGCTTCTGTGATTAACCATGTTCTTACTAATGTTCAGCATGTTTCTGTGATTAGCAAAAGAATGCCATATTCCTTGATTCATTTCAACGTTCCTCAAATATTTTATTTAGCATCCCTCCATTTTTTTCCTTTTACTTACTTCCATCAAGAAACATTTAACTCATTTGAACTGTGTTATATATACATATGTAGATATATATACAAACAATAATGACAGTGATAAATGTTGCTAAAATAACCGAGAGATGAAGCTTTTTACTGAAGTTTTTCACACCTCCCCCCCAAAAAAATACTGTCGCGCACTCAGGATGGGGGAGTACCCCACAGCTTGAGAACCACTGATCGGTTTGACGTGTCACGAATGTTCAGAAGTGTTTGTTTTCTGTAGAAAAATAAGAGACCTACTAAACCACGCACACCTTCATAATGACCTTTTGAGCTTATCTCTGGTGTTCGATTATCAAAAAGTAGTAAAACCTTGGTGCGGCTTTAGCGGTTTCACATGTGTGTTTTAACAACAACAAAGTCTATCTGGGACAATGAATCTTTCTAATACAATACAGTTTGGCATTTTGCCAAATAATATTTTGTTAAATAGACAAACGACGGACACCCACCCGTTCACTAGTATGTGAAAAAGCATTTTCGAAGATATTTCATATTTGTTATCCAAAGATTTCAAATGGAGGAAGCAGATTCGAAACTAAAGACATACGACGGGATGTATATTGAGAATTTAAAATCAACAGTAGCGCTATCCACTTTGACAGATATTTGCCGTCTGGTAACGGCAAGACAAGTGGACTCATGTAAAGAATTAAAGACAACATGTGGATCTATTGGTAATTATTCAGAGTTTCTGGTACCGGAAGAGCACCTGGTGCAATCAGAAGTTATATGGGATTACATGTTACTACATCATAAACTGGAAAAGGTAAGTATCCAAAGAGATACTGTATAATTGATGGTTAGAACTATTGTAATTCTTCTGCAGTTTTTCTGTAGTAACAATACAGAATACTTATGAGGCTCCAACAGACTCAAAAATTTATTGTGGTCAATTTTATCAGTGACACAAATGAATCCGTTTCCCACGTGTTTTTTAAACAGTTCGATAATATAAATAGAGATAATATAAATGGAAAGGCGTTAGAATGTTTATGATATATAAAAGTGTTTTTACATAATTTGGAGAAATGAAACACTTGACAAATCAGTGTACATTCAGTTGTTGGTTCATGAGAGATCATGAGCTTATAAATAGTTTTATTTCATGTTTACGAACACGCACACACATATTAGTAGGATAAACTTTAAATCGAAGAGCTAAATTACCAGTGGTATCACCAATATTACAATTAAATCAATAGATATTGCATTTTAAATATCCAACTAATGAATTAGTAAATCGGTATGATGCAAAAATCGAAATTCTATCTACCCACACAGTTCATATGCCTTGAACAGTTATTATAGAAAGTACGATTACCACAATCAAAGGAGGACATAACGATTCTATATAGGAATCTCTCACGGTTTCGTAGTTTGCCTAATCGTGCGTTTCACACTAAACACTTGAATAACTTTATCTATAAATGAAAAGCTGTAATACCTATTAAAACGATACATTCTACTCTACGTAATGAGGTCCAGCATGACCAGGCGGATAGGGCGCTTGACTCATAATTTGAGGGTCCGGGCTCAAATCCAATTCACACTAAACATGCTCGCCCATCATCCGTGGGAACTTTATAATGTGACAGTCAATTCCACTATTTGTTAACAAACGAGAAGCCCAAGAGATGTCAGTGGATGGTGACTAGCTGTCTTCCTTCTAATCTTACAATGGTAAATTAGGGATGGCTAGCGCAGATAGCCCTCGTGGAGCTTCGCGCGAAATTAAAAAAAAACAACAACAACTATACATTATTAATACCTACTAAACAAACCAAATAAATGTATTTATTTGTGTTTTTCATAGTTCTACATCTTGGAATGACTCCAAATACTCAACTTATTTATTTATTAAACAAGAAATAGAAACAACGAGTTCACTCTCGTTGCTAATTCGAGGTTTATGAAAAAAGTTCTTTCGAAGTAATTTTCCATTTACAATTTATTCGAATTGCACACCAAATAAGTTGTTTGAGAATTATATCATAATTGCAGTTTTCCCTATTGTTTCTAAAAAAATGTGAACATTTTTTTTTCATTTCTTACTAAGGGTAATTTTGAAACAACTAAGATGAGCAAACAAGTCTATTTATCGAAGAACGGAATATATTTCATAACAACAGAATAATTTTGCAAGCATTTTCCTTATTGGTATTCTAATCTGAAAGATTCTTCCAGTGTACGGGTTTTCTCTCTCTCACTTTAACTCTTTAGTTTTCTATTAAACATTCAACAATTTGGGACTAAGTTGTTTGTACGAAAATGAAAATATTTTATTGTTTTGAAGAATCTATTGTTATAGAGTAACAATTTTTTTTTATAGAATAACAAACCTATTGTTACAGAGTAACAAACCTATTGTTAAACAAACTGAATATTTCATAGAAACATCAGTGTGGTTACTTTTCATATGTATTACTCCACAAAGGCCCAGCTAGGTGTCTAAGGCACTCGACTCGTAATCCGGGGGTCGCAAAATCGAATCCCTGTCACACCAAACATGCTTACCTTTTCAGCCTTAGGAGCGTTATAATGTGACGGCCAATCTCACTATTCGTTGGTAAAAGAGTAGCCCAAGAGATGGCGGTAGATGATGATGACTAGTTGCCTTTCTTCTGGTCTTCTAAATTAGGGACAGATAATCTTTGTGTAGCTTTGCCCGAAATTTAAGAAACAAACAAAATCATTTGTCCAAAATGTTCATAATCTTGACGTTAAAAAGAAATAGTGAGAATATTTAAAGAATGTGCAACTTTTATGTATTTTATATGTTTTGTAAAGCATTACTTACATCACACACATAAGAATATCCAATATTTAAAGAATGTGCAACTTTTATGTATTTTATATGTTTTGTAAAGCATTACTTACATTACACACATAAGAATATCCAATATTTAAAGAATGTGCAACTTTTATGTACTTTATATGTTTTGTAAAGCATTACTTACATTACACACATAAAAATATCCAATATTTAAAGAATGTGTAGCTTTTATGTACTTTATATGTTTTGTAAAGCATTACTTACATTACACACATAAAAATATCCAATATTTAAAGAATGTGTAACTTTTATGTACTTTATATGTTTTGTAAAGCATTACTTACATCACACACAAAAGAATATCCAATATTTAAAGAATGTGTAACTTTTATGTACTATATATGTTTTGTAAAGCATTACTTACATTACACACTTAAGAATATCCAATATTTAAAGAATGTGTAACTTTTATGTATTTTATATGTAATGTAAAGCATTACTTACATTACACATATAAGAATATCCAATATTTAGAGAACATGTAACTTTTATGTATTTTATATGTATTTTAAAGCATTACTGACATTACACATATAAGAATATCCAATATTTAAAGAATGTGTAACTTTATGTATTTTATATGTATTGTAAAGCATTACTTACATTACACATATAAGAATATCCAATATTTAAAGAATGTGTAATTTTTATGTAATTTATATGTATTGTAAAGCATTACTTACCAATATTTAAAGAATGTGTAACTTTTATGTATTTTATATGCATTGTAAAGTATTACTTACATTACACGTATAAAAATATCCAATATTTAAAGAATGTGTAACTTTTATGTACTTTATATGTTTTGTAAAGCATTACTTACATTACACACATGAGAATATCCAATATTTAAAGAATGTGTAACTTTTATGTATTTTATATGTTTTGTAAAGCATTACTTACAGTACACATATATGAATATCCATACATTTTGTTTTTGCTCACAAAGTGTCATTTCTGATAATTTTCCTAAGTTACGATTGCAGGATAAATTATTTTGAAAGTTTACTCTTATAAATTAAATAATTTAAAAACAAAACATAACAGTGCGTAAAAATGGAATATGATATAAGTTGTATCTTTTTCGAGCAAAAGAGTACAGACCAATCTCACGTGAGAAACGAGTCGACATGACAATAACAAAGTGGCAATGATCGTTTAGTTAGGGTCACTACTGTGACTTTAGAAATGCTAGTGATTTAAAAAAAAAAACACAACAGATATCTTTATTTATTTTTTATCTCAACTACTTGTTTTTATCACTGCCTAAAGACAGTGCTAACCTATCTGACGTATTTAAGATATTTGTTTCTCGAGGCTCGAGGTCGATTTATTAAGTTTTTGTTATCTGCGGCCTTCCCTTCTCAGATCTTTACTGATCAGTGACCCAGTTTGATGGGAAATTTGTCTCTTTTCTCCAGTTAACAATGATAATTTTTATTATTATATGGAGTACATGAGTTTTTCACGTGGAGGATGTAATGATTACTGTTTCCGAGTGCCATTTATAGAACGTGCCAAGGTTGTAATTTAGGTTACACGTCTGAACTTTGTCCTTTTTATTAAAGTTTCCGAGATGGATCAACAGATATCATGTTCTCTCAAACCGTTATGTTATCTTCCTTTTGTCTCTAAAAATAAACAAAGTTTAACGAATACGTTAAAAGTTGTTAATATAGTATTGATCAATACGGTTTTGTTTTGTTTTGAATTTCGCGCAAAGCTAATTTAGCAGTGTAAGGTTAGAGGGAAAGCAGCTAGTCATCACCACCCACCGCCAATTCTTGCGCTGCACTTTTACCAATGAATAGTGTGATTGACTGTTACATTATAACATCCCCCACGGTTGAAAGGGCGAGCATGTTTGGTGTGACGGGAATTCGAACCCGTAACCGTCAATTTATGAGTGAAGTGCCTTAACCACCTGGCCATGCCGGCTATCAGTACGTATATATGTGAAGAGAGCGATTTTTCAACACACGAAGATATATGTATCTGTTGCACACTTTAAAACTTTGCTTTTTAACTATAGATTAGTAGATAACGGGTGTGGGCGTATTTTAGTTGTTTATGAAATCGTTCATAAAAATATTATTTTCTGAATGAGCTTTAACTAATACGATTAACAACAACAACAACAAAAACTTCATTTAGCGGAATGTTCAAAATTAAATAATTTCGTGAACCAAAAGTAAATCGCACTATATTCTCGATAATCCCATTTAAGGTAAAAATGTATTCTGAAGACGGTAGTATGACTATTAAAAATTAATTAGGATAAAGTTAACGTTAATTAATGTAAACGTAAAATTAACGGTAGCTTGATGATGACCTTAGAAAGTCGAAACGGGCCCGGCATGGCCAGGTGGGTCAATGCGCTTGACTCGTAATCCAAGTGTCACAGGTTCGAATCCCAGTCGCACCAAACATGCTCGCCCTTTCAGCCGTGGAGGCGTTGTAATGTGACGGTCAATCCCACTATTCGTTGGTAAAAGAGCAGTCCAAGAGTTGGCGGTGGGTGGTGATAACTAGCTGCCTTCCCTCTAGTCTTAGACTGCTAAATTAGGGACGGCCAGCGCAGACAGCCCTCGAGTAGCTTTGCGCGAAATTAAAAAAAAACAACAAAGGTTGAAACGTTGTTCTGTGCTTTATTTCAGTTAAAATGTTAATTCCCATACCAGCCGTCTTTAGAATACATTCGCACTATAGTTAGTTCTATATTTTTTTCTACGATGTTTTCATTTTGTCACTGGTTGATACTGTAACAATTTTTATTGTTGAAGGAAGTATGCTGAAAATCATTGAACAAAATAGAAACCATTGTACCCAATAAAAACTGTGTCAAGCCTTCAAAACCAAGTTCTTCTTGTGTTGCTCCAAATATACGCGTATTTTGTGAATATTGAAATAGATTTAAATAAACTGGTAAGTTATGTTGGGGTGATTAAAAAAAAAATTCATCACCTTGGTTACGAGGGATTTTATAAATGGAAGATAAAGAAGTTAAGATGCCAGATGTTAATAAGATGTTAATTGTTAAAACTTTTTGAAATATCATATACCACTGATTAGCTAGTTTGTATGTCTTTCTATTTAAAAAGAAATTTAAACACGAATGAAAATCTTATATTTTCTAGAGTGACGTCATTCTAGTGCTGGGAAACCACGATGTGAGAACGGCAGAATACGCGGCAAATTTGTGGTTTCAAGGTTTTGCCGAATGGCTCGTGCTTTCCGGAAACGTTGGTAGTATGACAAAAGGTAAGAGCAGTGGTCAAGAGTTCATTGTTAAAGAAATAAATACTGTTAAATATAAACTTTGCTTTTTTTATCAAATCTTATTACTTATATCAATAAATTTGATAGAATATTTTTTTGCACAAAACCTTTGGATTGTTCGAAGTTAATTTGTTTGTTTCCTATTTAAATAATGCAGCGTAAAGAAACCCTTGCGCTGTGCTAGTTTAGTTAACGAAATGTTTTCAGTCCTATGAGAATGTATAAGAATTATTGTGTCGATTGGACATCTTTGGTTCCTCTCTGACATGTAACAGAATAGTTTTATTTAATGAATGTAACATGATTTTATTTACTCTAATTTACGTCGAAAACGTTTGTTCTGAAAACAACTGCTGAGTTTGTGAACGGATGTACAACATTTATTTCTGTGTATAAAACGTATTTCAGGAAAATGGACTCGTTCCGAAGCGGAGGAATTCCGGGATATTGTAGTACAAATGGGGGTACCTGACAATCGAATAATACTAGAAAGGGAAGCAACGAATACTGGAGAAAACGTGAAATATTCATACGAAGTGATGAGACAACGAGGGCTAAATCCGAAGAAAATAATATTAATTCAAATGCCATATATGGAAAGACGAACATACGCGACCTTCATGAAACAGTGGCCAGGTGATATAACAACACTACAGGTTTCAGTGTCGTCACCTCCGATCGAGTTCCGACATTATCCGAATAGCAAAGTCGGAACCTTTAGATATCTCATCGCTGCTTTACTTGGAATGTTAGAAAGAATCCGTACCTACCCACGGAAAGGTTGGCAGATAACGCAAGTTATTCCCAATAATGTAATGTCGGCTTTCTGGAACCTCGTGAATACCGAACGATATAGCGATTTCTTGGTGTGAATGTTGCTCTATAGATTCACGTGACTCGCGAGACTGTTTCCTGCGAGTAGGATGTTGATACGTTATGCAGTCTATGGAATATTTCTAGGAGTAATTAATCCACTCTAAGAAATGGTTGATATAACCCCGAAACTTACCATCACGTAAACTACCTCGTGTCAGAATAACAAAGATTTATCATAATCAGCTAATCTAACATGAACGCATTTTACAAATATGTGCTTGACAAGCCACTTGCATTTCTGTTTTACGATGTTATTATGATTACACAGTGCAAATATCTACTGTGTTGTTGTTGTTTTTTTTTTCATTTTTCAGTGCAAACTGAAATACAAGGGTATAATAAAATGAGGATATAATAATTCACTCTGGTATCAACCTGGTGACATACACAGTGCTATAAAACAATTTTTCTGAATTAACGATTTCAGTAAAAAGAAAGTGAAAGTGGTAAGAAATAATTAATTATTGTATTTTTTGTTTATATAGAAATCTTCCCTAGCTTTAACTCTGACAACGAATCTACGTGTTAACGCCACGAAACTACAGTAGCTATGATTACATTATTTTACGCTTATAGAACAGAAACTCTGTGTCGCATACTTTTATTTTATTTTTTTCCAAACGGCAAAGAAAGAAATCGCAGAGAAGTTAAACATGACACATAAAGTAACAAAGAAACTTTTGACAAAAGCTCAATTGTTTTTTTTTTATATTATAAATGTGTGTATTACTGGTTTGTTTGTTATCCGAATTTCGCGCAAAGCTACTTGAGGACTATCTGCGCTAGCCGTCCCTAATTTAGCGGTGTAAGACTAGATGGAAAGCAACTAGTCATCACCACCCACCGCCAACTCTGGAGCTACTCTTTTACTAACAAATAGTGAGATTGAACGTTACATTATAACATCCCCACGGCTGAGAGGGCGAGCATGTTTGGTGTGAGGGGGATTCGAACTGGTGACCTTCAGAATACGAGTCGAACGTCGTAACTACTTCGCCATGTGTGGTCAGCATTAGTTAGATATTTCGTAAAATACAAACCAATCGTAAATTTCCAACAATTTCCACAGTTTCACTAGAATTATTTTTATCTATATATCAACGAATAGTGGGATTAACAGTCACATTATAACGTCCCCACAGCTGAAAGAGCGAGCATGTTTGGTGCGACAGGGATTTGTATATTACTTAAAGGTTTTGATATTATGAATGATCCCGAACGGATTATATCACACACACTATTGAATTTCGAATGAGTAAAATAGTTCTTAAAAGAAGGTTTATTGTCTTTCTTAGTTGTGTAAATCGCCGGTTATTTCACAAACGCCTATCATCTAACCTTTTCTCTTATAGTAACTAATAGGACGTAACGTTATTATGTGACGTTTTTAAAAATAATTCATAGGACATAACGTGTGCTCTTTTTGAGTAAGTGATAACGTTATGATCTGAAATTTTGAAACTGTCTCATAGGGCGTAACCTATGAATTGAACTTTCTTTGAAAGTACTTTTGTTGTTATTTTAAGATATAGCAAGCAATACTGGAGCACTTGTTTAGTTTAGTCTAAGCCTAAATAAAACAAAACAGTAATGTTAGCTTATCGTATGATAACACAGGTTTGTACAAATAGTATCCTTACTATGTATTTTAAACCATACTACCCGACTGTGTTATATTAACTTCACCTATGTTACTTTCAATAATAACTTATAATTGCATTATTTTCGTTATTCAACTTAAAGGATGTTACTCCAATATCCCTAGTGGCATAGTAGGATATCAGCAGAGTTGTATTGCTAGAAACCAAGTTTCGATACCCTTTGGGGCAGAACTCACACAGCTCTTTGTGCTTAATACAAAAATAACATTATGTTACTTCCCATATTTGAGTTAAATTGTTTTTAAGTTAGATCACAATTAAGAATAACTACAATTAAAAATATTTAAAGCTTCTGAAAATTTGGCCATAAAATAATCATTCATCTTGTTTATAATTTGATCCTGATATTATATTGTAGATAAGAATTTAACAAAGAAACAACATAACCTTAGTTAGCATTAATCAAAATGATTCATTATCTATAAAAGTACAAATATACGAGATAATACTTATACAATTTAAAACCCAGTAAAGTGTGGTCTGAATTTCGTGCTAAGCTAAACGAGGATTATCTGTACTAACCGTCCCTAATTTAGCAGGATAAGGCTAGAGGGAAGGCAGTTGTTCATCTCCACCCACCGCCAACTCTTGGGCTACTTTTTTACCAACGAATAGTGGAATTGACCGTCACATTATAACGTCCTCACGGCTGAGAGGACGAGCATGTTTGGTGTGACGGGGATTAGAATCATATATAATATAATTCATATATAATAAATAAATAAAATTCATATTTAATCCCACTCAGAAAATAAGCAGGTAAAAAAGATAGATGACAATGTATAATAATCCACTTTTATGGATTTTCTCAACAAAATAAGACATAACAAATTTATCTTAACATACGCGTACGAAACCCCTCCCCGGCATATCAATGTGTCTACTGACTTACAAAGCTAAAATCTGGATTTCGATACCCTTGGTTGATAGAGCATAAATAGCCCATTGTTTTATTTTGTGTTTAGGTTCAAACAGACGAACTCGAAATAATTTTGAGTATCACTCCCGCCTGTCGTACTATCAGCGGACATGGCTTACTGTAGCTGAAGTGTAATAGTACAAATAAAAATATAAAAATAATCTGTGATTCAGCGGACATGGCTTACTCTGATATAAGACACTTTCAAAATTGGCTGAAGTGTAATAGTACAAATAAAGATATAAAAAAATCTGTAATTCAGCGAACATGGCTTACTGTGATATAAAACTGGCTGAAGTGTAGTAGTACGAATAAAGATATAAAAATAATCAGTGATTCAGTGGACATGACTTACTGTGATATACAACATTTTTTAAACTGGCTGAAGTGTAATAATACAAATAATTTCTGTTTAGATATGGGTATTCTTCTCTAATTCAGACAATGTTGTAATTTACCCTCTATGAAACGCACGATCACGATTGCAGGACTTCTGAAACCTGTGAGGAACTGCTGGACCAGTGAGTCAGTATCACCGAGTGTCTCGAGATAGAAACGAGATCGAAGTCAAAGTTTCGAGGTGTTACAGGTGTAGCAGATGTAAATACGATCACAATGGAACATAAGTTGCTTTAAAGGTTAGCTGTAACGGAGATCAGAGAATTTTCACCAGTTGTTGTTGTTGTTTTGAATTAAGCACAAAGCTGTCTGTCTGTTTTTGAATTTCGCACAAAGCTACTCGAGAGCTATCTGTGCTAGCCGTCCCTAATTTTGTAGTGTAAGACTAGAGAGAAGGCAGCTAGTCATCACCACCCACCGCCAACTCTTGGGCTACTCTTTTACCAACGAATAGTGGGATTGACCGTACCATTATAACGCCCCAACGGCTGGGAGGGTGAGCATGTTTGGCGCGATGCGGGCGCGAACCCGCGACCCTCGGATTACGAGTCGCACGCCTTACGCGCTTGGCCATGCCGGGCCTTTCCGTTTACAGAAATGCGTTACAGAAATAAAAATGAATCTCCAGTAGTTAACTGTAGTAGCTCAACATTTGGCAATGAATACTGTTCACTTATTGTCTCATCTCTGGTCACTTTAGTAAGTGTCTTTTTAACTATTGTAAATGGAAATAGACAATCTGTACAATTAAATCAGTGGACAGTGGAAATTACAGGTTTATTCATGTCATGCGAAGTAGTTCTGTACTGATGTAATATCTAAGTTATTTTTAATAACGTTGATACAGAAACATTTGTTAAGGCTCCGTATATCAATATATCACAACAAGAATGGTATCGCCATCTATTATAGAAAACGTTAAATACCATAAGCATAATTTTTTCACATCACTAAAACAGGAGGTTGGGGCGAAGCTTCTTGTATATTTTTACATATCAATCTATCTCAATGGTTTCATAATTATATTTATAATTAGGTGATATTTACCACTGATTAAATCATAGGCTTTCCGACTAACAATTATGTAGTCACCACACAGCATGTGTGTCAATATGCAGCAATTCCTTTTAGATTTTTATTATTCATGAATATAATTTTTAAATGTCGATAAATCTTCTTTTGTGTCATAGATAATCGATTACTTTCGTGATACAAAAATATTTGATTTTTAATACATTTCTCTCGAATTTTCATTAATTTTCTTAAAGAGTGTTTTATTTGGATATTTTAAAAAATAATTCTTGAAAGACTTTTCTAATTGTTTCCCTTTCATGATCGCGGTTTGTGGTTAGCACGCCGGGCTGTACATCAGGCGGTCGTGATTTCGAACTGAGATGTAGGATGAAGATCTTTTGAATTTTCAGTTGTAAGGCGTTATAGTTGTAACAACCAATCCCGACCCCTAGTGGGTCAACGGTAAGTTTACGATCTTACAACGCAAACATCTGGGAGTCAATCACGATTTCCTGTGGCGGATGCAGTCGATAGCCCAACGTGACTTTGCAACAAACACAAACAGCTGAGAAGTGAAAGGATTGCTTTCCCTCTATTCTAAAAGATCTATATTAGATAGGCTATGTTTGAGCTTTAGGAACTTTGGCTTTGCTGTTTAGACAATGTGTCACTTAAACTCATAGATTAAAAACTCCCTCATCATTGCAAACTATACAATCATAAAATTTGGAATAATGATTCCAGAGACACAGCCAATCAGTGAAGATTAAGATTTGATTTATACTTAAAATATAATGTTGTTTGAATTAAGTCCCTGTTTCCTCAGATGAGCCACCTAGTGGCACAGCGGTACATTTGCAAAACAAACCGCTAGAAACCAGATTTCGATACCCGTGGTGGGCAGAGCACTGATAGCCCTTGTGTAGCTTTGGGCTTAATTCAAAAAAGAACAAAAGATGAAAGTGTTGGGTGATACGTAGAGAAGTGTTTCTTATAATAATCGCTATAATAAAATACTTAGAAAGTGTTTAAATTAAGGCAAAACAAACACTTCATTCTGTTTAATTATTTAGATTACAGAAAAACATAAACATGAAATTTGTGACTTTAATGTAGCAAATTTGACGCGATATAGTGCAGCTAATGCTCTAGTTTCCCGTTTAAAATAATAACATTATAGTTGTGGACTTTTGTTGATTTTTACCTTTCAAGGTTTACTGACAGTCACACACATATATCCCTTCCTATAAGTGAGATAAAACATAAACCCAATAAGTTATGCCAACCTATGCTTTATTAGCGTCATATCTTAAACATAAATATATAATTATGAAAAATTAAACTTACTTAAAAAGTCAGTATTTATTATACAGTTTAAAATAAACATTGGTATCAACAATCTCTAAAATTTTGTTTGTGTTGAATGAGTTTACGTCTTTCTGTACTATATATTGCGAGTATTGTAACAAAGATTTTTTTACTCAAAGAAGATATTAACCACCTTTTTTTAAAACACAAATGTTTTATTATTCTGTTTTTAACTACATATATTTTTGTGCGGAAATAATATAAAGAAAGACTACTACTTAGGAGCGAGCTCAATTTAAAACATATTATTTCCATATTTTATAATTAGCTTATTTTCGGTCGCAAGATGGAAGCACAAAATGTTTTTCTGTAACAATATTTTGGGACATTTCATTGGACGAACATTATATCTGACAAAACATTGCCACTAAAAATAAAGAAAAAATTATTATTCAAATTAATATTAAAGATATCTAGTAGTTGAACTCTTTACACAACTGATAGATATGTTATTGATTCAGAGTTTAATAACTCCAGTTTATTTTTAATTTTCAAACAATACGTTATACAGTGGAATTCTTTCATTCAAGTTTTCAGTGGGGCTCAACCTGAAGCTCTATGTGTATGCATGGTTCCATGCTTGAACCCAGGATCTGTAAAATGTCCTCACTATTAATTTTTCTGACCCTGGCATGAGGTTATCAACTGTATGCACATACAATCTGGGGTGAACTTGGAAAGCGTGGTTTCTGAAAATGACCCTTAATGTTGGTCCATTGCTCTGAGGTACTTGTATTACTTTTACTATCTAAAATTAGCCATTCCATCTGCACTGATCTTCCTCTTAATATAATTAAGTATTTGTTTCAATTATTGGAAGTATTTGTTGCATGTACATTAAATAGGCTTGGGATATTTTTTTATTTCTCAATAGATGGCGTACAGTTAATATGTTTTGTTTTTTCGCACAAAAGCTTCGAGGGCTATCTTGCTCTCAATAGATGGCGTACAGTTACCAACGAATAGTGGGATTGACCGTCACATTATAACGCCCCCACGGCTGGGAGGGCGAGCATGTTTGGCGCGACTCGGGCGCGAACCCGCGACCCTCAGATTACGAAGCGCACGCCTTAACGCGCTAGGCCATGCCGGGCCACATTTCCTTAATAAAAAAAAATAATTTGTTGCTAATTAAAATGTAGTAAGTAGCGTTACCTTTGCAAAGCTATTATTATTAACGTCTATTCAGTATGCTGGTAAGATTTGACACAAATATCAAATAAAATCCTTCTGAATTTTCAGTCCAACTTAATTTGGTATCAAGTTCC
Organism: Tachypleus tridentatus; assembly: GCF_004210375.1. Classification (NCBI taxonomy): domain Eukaryota; kingdom Metazoa; phylum Arthropoda; class Merostomata; order Xiphosura; family Limulidae; genus Tachypleus; species Tachypleus tridentatus. The sequence goes on from NC_134836.1 coordinate 51,965,663, forward strand.
ATACTGGTTATTAATTAAAGTGAAATATTAAATCAAATTTTATTAATTTCATATAGTACAATATAACCAATGTCTTGCTTTAAAATAACAGGTTCCACTATGAAGGGTTATAATTAAGTATAGCAGTGCATAATATTCGGGGATCACTTAGGTTTTCAAATAATCCATGCACCGAAACACCACCCTATCAAATTTCTAAGCAAAAAATAGACCATATAAAGTATTGATTATAATATATTATCTGCATATATACAGTAATAATGCGCTGAAAGAGTCACTAATATTTACAGTATAAAGATTCAAAAGTCTTTAAAGCAGCAACTTTTTGTCTACCTACCTTATCACGTGAACGGGGTTAGCTCCTATGACTTCTCCAGCTTACTTGACTGGTCTGTGGGTATCTGATTTTGATATATCGATAAATGTATACAGTTTTATTTTACAAACAATAAATATATCATGCACGTACTTCAATATTTTAAATCTCGATTAAATCCAACAGGTGGCGCTATATATGAGCGAATAGCGAGGCATCTGTTTCTGAAGGTAAAGTATATACGTTATACAGATATAACATAAAAAGAAACAGATGAGAGTAATAAAATTATGAATTTTAAAATGAAATAGGAATCCTACTACAAAAGGCGATGAAACATGAGTTAAAAGCATAATCACAAATTTATAAAATTAAATTCTTACTTTGGCAGCTTTATACACTTATGTGTATGCCATAGTTAGGGTTACAGAAATGGGAAACATTTTCCTAATTTTTGGCGACAAAAATGTCTCATAATTTGTTAAATGTCTTGTTGACACTTAAATGACCTGTAATGGGAAGTTCATGTATGGGCAGCTTTCAATATTTCAGAAGGATGTGCATTTGGAACAACGATTTGATAAATTACAGCCCCGTCCTCTGAAACTGGTACATTTAGTGGCCTCCATTTTTTTGTGAGCACACCATTTTTGAAAAAGTAACAATTTGGAACTTTTTCAAGTTCATCTTTTGGGAGAGCATTTATCTCTGAATGACTGTTATATAATACTAGCCGTTCTGAGATATATTTTTACTTCATGTGAATTTCTCGTCATCAAGAATTCTGGGAGAACATGTTTTAATAGTGACGAGATTTGCAGGTTCGTTTCTTGCTCAGTGATCAGTTGTTTTTCTTAACAAATGGAACTTGCCCAGCTGATCCAGATCCCTCATGTTCATCACTACCACTCACCAAAGCCTTGTAAGTAGGACAATCATTCACGAGATCCATATCGGACTCAAATTATGTCTGTGACAAATCTATAAAGTTGTCCTCTGAACACACGTCTTTCATTTCTTTTGGGGCTAATTTCTCAACCTAAGATCGAATCACACACAGCACACGAGGAAAACACTTTTGGAATCTCATCAAGAACGTCGTCCTTAGAAGAAATAGTGACAAGCTCCCTACTCATCTTGGTTTTAACAACAGAATAATTACATTTTATCTTTATTCAATGTTCCAAAGTCCAGCACATGGCGAACAGTTCCACATGTATTTATTTATTTTACATTGGTTTTTAACACTCATCGAGTGCATTTACACGAGATACAATATCAGTAAAGTTATATCAACTTAAAACTAATGAGAGTTTCTTGACCTAGATACAATATCAGTACAGTTATATCAACTTAAAACTAATGAGAGTTTCTTGACCTAGATACAATATCAGTACAGTTATATCAACTTAAAACTAATGAGTTTCTTGACCTAGATACAATATCAGTACAGTTATATCAACTTAAAACTAATGAGAGTTTCTTAACCTAGATACAATATCAGTACAGTTATATCAACTTAAAACTAATGAGAGTTTCTTAACCTAGATACAATATCAGTACAGTTATATCAACTTAAAACTAATGAGAGTTTCTTAACCTAGCGTAAGGTGACATTATTCTTGATATACTCATTAATTGAGAGACCCTTAGGGGTACCTTCCTCAGGTATAAAGTAGCTATCTAATTCACACAGGAGGTCATTTCTGTGCCAATTTTTTACCCGAAATGATTTAGTAAATTATATAGAAGTCGAGGGGATCTGGGTACTTTGTACACTCTAATGAGTAATGAATTTTGTATTGTTTGTAGTCGAACCCCTTTTTAACATTTTACAAACATAGACGATTACAAACAGTTAATTATTCAAAATAACAGATGTCAAAGGGAGTTATGCAGAAATGTTGTCCATACAATGATATTACGCTGTTTTATTTTTTTTTTTTTTTCAGGGAAATGTCGCAACATTATTCAGGTTACAAGAACGTACAATTTGGCTAACGCATATTTTAGACGGAATTTATATAATACAGCTGATATTCTACTCAATATAAAATTGTACGTTTGTTTGACTCAGTTACTACTAGACTTGAACCAAGCCAGGTGGCAACAGTTAAAATGCAATCATGTTCGTATGATAGATTTCCTATATATCATATAGTTTGTTTTTTAATAACAGGCTAAATTTTATATTCTACGTTGTTTGGCTTTATCTTAAAGGCGTGAAGAAACGAACGACCACATTAATATTACGAAAATAACATTTGTTCGTAGGTTAAAGCCATGCGCCTCCTACATTTCAATATATAATATTTGTCCTAACACAATGAATAAATCACAACCCAAAGCTAGAAGCATATTTAATAAGTTGTCTCTGTTGAAGTCTAGATTTCTTCAGCATAGTAAAAATTAAATACTCACAACAGAAAGAAATCATTGTTGTCGTAATGAAAGGTTGTTTTATTTGTCTTTAGAAAGCTGAATGATGTAGTGCAAACAATGATAAAGTAGGATTAGCACTATAACTAGAAGACACAAAACTGTGCCAGGGTTTGATTACAATGGGGAATTATTAGTCCATTTTCATTTGAATGGAAATGTTAATGTTAAAGGAAAATGTAAATGAACTAAAATATTATTTAAGGTAGCTTCTGAAACGTATTAAGTAAGTTTCACAATTTTGAACTTGTTCTTGAGACGTTACGTGTAGGACTGCAAGAATACATTGAAAACTAAGTTTGTTCTAGTGACGTTACGTATAAGACTGCAAGAATACATTGAAAACTAAGTTTGTTCTAGTGACGTTACGTATAGGACTGCAAGAATACATTGAAAACTAAGTTTGTTCTAGTGACGTTACGTATAGGACTGCAAGAATACATTGAAAACTAAGTTTGTTCTAGTGAAGTTACGTATAGGACTGCAAGAATACATTGAAAACTAAGTTTGTTCTTGGGACGTTACGTATAGGACTGCAAGAATACATTGGAAACTAAGTTTGTTCTAGTGACGTTACGTATAGGACTGCAAGAATACATTGAAAACTAAGTTTGTTCTAGTGACGTTACGTATAGGACGGCAAGAATACATTGAAAACTAAGTTTGTTCTAGTGACATTACGTATAGAACTGCAAGAATACATTGAAAACTAAGTTTGTTCTAGTGACGTTACGTATAGGACTGCAAGGATACATTGAAAACTAAATTTGTTCTTGAGACGTTACGTATAGGACTGCACGGATACATTGAAAACTAAGTTTGTTCTAGTGACGTTACGTATATGACTGCAAGAATACATTAAAAGTTAAGTGTATTTTTTATACCTATGTTTAAAGTAATAGCAAGAAAAAGTTTGACAGTACTAAGATGTCATATTATAGAACTCAGTAAGCAAGGAACAATAATATGTTAGAGAATTTTATTACAAAATTATATGTGTTGTTTCAAATTTTGCGCAATACTACACGAGGATTATCTGCGCTAGTGGTTCTTAATTTAGCAGTGAAAGGCGAGGAGAAAGATAACTAGACATCACCACCCATTACCGACTCTTGGGTCACTCTTTTACCAATAAATAGTAAGATTGACAGTTACATTACAACAATTCCACGATTGAAAGGGCGAACTTGTTTGTTGGAACAGGTATTTGACTTTAGAGCTCCAACCACCTGGCAAGCTAGGCCTCCAAATTAAATCCATTAGATTGAAAAGTTGTAAGTTAGTTATTCGGTAAGGGTGGATGACGTATCTTGAATAACGGAAGGAAGCAAATTATATAAAATTATCACATGTTTTACTGTTGGTTTTCTTCTTTAACAAATTCAACCATGCAAGTTTTTCATCAGGAAGTCAAAGCTACTGACAAGACTCGACATGATAATTTACGTAACACTTAAATATAATAACTAAACACTGACCAAAGGTACACTCAGAATGACTTTACAAAAGGCCCAGATAAACATTATAGGCCAGGCATGGCCAGATGGTTAAGGCACTCGATTCGTAACCTGAGGGTCGCGGGTTCGAATCTCCGTTACATCAAACATGCTCGCCCCTTTCAGCTGTGAGCGCGTTATAATGTGACGTTCAATCCCACTATTCGTTGGTAAAACAGTAGCGCAAGAGTTGGTGGTTGGTGTTGATGACTAGCTGTCTTCCCTCTAGTCTTACACTGTTAAATTAGGGACGGCTAGCGCAGATAGCCCTCATGTAACATTGCGCGAAATTCAAAACAAACTAACAAACAAAACGCTATAATAAAACGTTCTGTGCAGTTAAAATAACGTAGCTGAAGTTGTATTTAATGTGAACATTTTGGACTGCATTATTTTGAACTATATAATATCAAAATGTACTACATTATATGGCCAATGAACCATCTAATGTCAAGGGGTATCACTTTATGTGGACAGTGAACCATCTAATGTCAAGGGGTATCACTTTATGTGGACAGTGAACCATCTAATATCAAGATATATATCTGTGCGTGTTTTTCTTATAACAAAGCCACATCGGGCTATCTGCTCAGCCCACCGAGGGGAATCGAACCCCTGATTTTCGCGGTGTAAATCCGAGACATACCACTGTACTAGCGGGGGGAGATATATATCTAAAACGAACATTTAGTCATTCAGTCTTAATGTCATTAACCCACGATGAACATTGTTTGTAATCCATTCATTAATTAATTCATTGTAATCCATTAGAAATGACGTTCTTCATCCATTCTTTAGAAACAATTATCATTTTCTCCAACTCTAGTTCAAGAATTTATCACAATATACTGATTTAGAATTATATTTATCATATCTGAATTTAGTCTTTTATCAGCAACGAGATAATTATGCGACTTGGAGGGCTTTTCATTTAAATTTGTTTTTTTTTTTTTAATATCGCACAAAACTACTCGAGGGTTATCTGTGCTAGCAGTCCATAATTTAGTAGTGTAAGACTAGAGGGAAGGCAGCTAGTCATCACCACCCACCGCCAACTCTTGGGCTACTCTTTTACCAGCGACTAGTGGGATTGACCATCACATTATAACGCCCCCACGGCTGAAAGGGCGAGCATGTTTGGCACGACGGGGATGCGAACACGCGACCTTCAGATTACGAGTCGCACACCTTAACACGCTTGGCCATGTCGGGCCTTATGAACACTCAATTCGATATATTACCACTGTCAGTAACAAAGTACGATTGTTGTTTTAGCGTAAAGCTATACAAAAATGAGCTATACTCACGGCAGGAAATCAAACACCAGGTTTTAATGTTACAACTCCATAAACTTATGGCTAATTCACCGAAGAATAGATGCTTCAAATTAGAATTCAGTTCTTGATATCTGCCTTTGGATTTTTTCTCTTTCAACTGTTTTTAATTAGAAAAGTTAAAATTCAACTTAGTGCATACATCATACAAATTCATTAATTGTTATTTCGTAAAACAGCATATATATATATATATATATAATATGGAAGCTATGATTGTTTAAAATGCCCACGAAGTTTTAATATATTTGTGTTTTATAACTACAAATAAAGTGCCTTATATCACCACATAACAACACAATCTGATATTATAATGTCACTTGATTCGGCGTTCCCCGCTAATACAGCGGCAAGCCTACGAATTTATAACGCTAAAATCAAGGGTTCGATTCCCCTCGGTTGACTCACTAGATAGCCCGATGTGGCTTTGTTATAAGGAAAACATATGATGTCACTTATTTCTAGAATTATGATGTCTATTCTAATGTAATATCTGCTTTACATTTCTTCAGAATGAACAGCTCATGTTGTTTCTATGTATGTACTTTATATGTATACACAATACGAACCAGCTATTTAAAAGGTTTTATCAATAATCAAATATTCACGAAAAATTTTGGTTAAGAAACGACGGAATGTTATTGACTTTGTCGAATACTGAGTTCGATCGTTCTCTCTTTTTAGTATTTAATAATGTGCTCCTACTATAGTATTTATTCAGCATACTAAGTTTTTCGACACCATAAAATTTCGGTTTTTCTCAGGTGCCACATGTTAAGTTCTCAAAACAATTCACAGTACTTCCTAAACAACATAAATATCTATTGTTGCCAGTAACAACGAATACTAATAGGAATAGTGCCTTTAAAAACAGTGAATAATATGCAGTTAATACTTAATACTTTGTCCTCGGTTCAGAACTCCGTTTTGCTAATGGAAAACATGAAGGCTTTATACAAGGCAGTTTTATTAGCTCTAGTCTGGATCCCAACAACTGCGATAAAAGATGTTAAGACGTTGAAAATTATTAGTGGCCATTATCAGCCTATTAGCCATCAAGGTTTAGCGCTCTCTGCTGGCAGCGAGATACAATGTATAAGCCTCTGTTTAACTAACGACACTTGTTTGGGTGTTAACTACAACTATAATTTCAGTCACTGTCAGATGTTGGACTTTATTTCTGAACAGGACTTCGATCCTCAGGACGGTTTCGCCGTATTTGCAAAGATAGTAAGTTAAAACCAATAACATTTCATATTTTAAGTGTTTAGAAAAAAAAAACTTATCATAGGAAATATAATGCTCATAAATCATTTAAACAGTTATCATACAGTGTTTTATCTTATTTTGAAATATCTTTAGAAGGTTGTTATTTTGAATTACCATTTTAACGATATTCCGGTTTTATTGGCTCATAAATTTTATGTTCTGCACTTACTCAAAAAATATGTTTTAGCAGAACTACATTTAAAACGCAAAGACAGGAAATTTCGAGATTTCTAGTTGCGAAAACTTATCGATGGTAATAGTAACACATCTGACGAAATCTTTGAACACAAGAATGTTAAACAGCCACCGTAAAAATTATGAATTCTTTGAACTCAGAGATGTTTAACAGACACCGTAAAAATTATGTATTCCTTGAACATAAGAATGTTAAACAGCCACCGTAAAAATAATGAATTCCTTGAACATAAGAACGTTAAACAGACACCGTAAAAATCATGAATTCCTTGAACACAAAAATGTTAAACAGCCACCGTAAAAATTATGAATTCCTTGAACTCAGAGATGTTTAACAGACACCGTAAAAATTATGTATTCCTTGAACATAAGAATGTTAAACAGCCACCGTAAAAATAATGAATTCCTTGAACACAAGAACGTTAAACAGACACCGTAAAACTTATGAATTCCTTGAACATAAGAACGTTAAACACTCACAGTAAAAATTATGAATTCCTTGAACTCAAGGATGTTAAACAGCCACCGTAAATATTATGAATTCCTTGAACATAAGAACGTTAAACAGTCACAGCAAAAATTATGAATTCCTTGAACTCAAGGATGTTAAACAGACACCGTAAATATTATGAATTTCTTGAACATATTAACGTTAAACAGCCACCGTAAAAAATATGAATTCCTTGAACATATTAACGTTAAACAATCACCGTAAATATTATGAATTCCTTGAACTCAAGGATGTTAAACAGCCACTGTAAAAATTATGAATTCCTTGAACTCAAGGATGTTAAACAGCCACCGTAAAAATTATGAATTCCTTGAATTCAAGGATGTCAAACAACCACCGTAAAAATTATGAATTCCTTGAACTCAAGGATGTTAAACAGCCACCGTAAAAATTATGAATTCCTTGAATTCAAGGATGTCAAACAGCCACCGTAAAAATTATGAATTCCTTGAACTCAAGGATGTTAAACAGCCACCGTAAAAATTATGAATTTCTTGAATTCAAGGATGTCAAGCAGCCACCGTAAAAAATATGAATTCCTTGAATTCAAGGATGTCAAACAATCACCGTAAATATTATGAATTCCTCGAACTCAAGGATGTTAAACAGTCACTGTAAATATTATGAATTCCTTGAACTTAAGGATGTTAAACAGCCACCGTAAATATTATGAATTCCTTGAACATATTAACATTAAACAATCACCGTAAATATTATGAATTCCTTGAACATAAGAACGTTAAACAGTCACAGTAAAAATTATGAATTCCTTGAACTCAAGGATGTTAAACAGCCACCGTAACTATTATGAATTCCTTGAACTCAAGGATGTTAAACAGCCACCGTAAATATTATGAATTCCTTGAACATATTAACGTTAAACAGCCACCGTAAAAAATATGAATTCCTTGAACTCAAGGATGTTAAACAATCACCGTAAATATTATGAATTCCTTGAACATATTAACGTTAAACAGCCACTGTAAAAATTATGAATTCCTTGAACTCAAGGATGTTAAACAGCCACCGTAAAAATTATGAATTCCTTGAATTCAAGGATGTCAAACAGCCACCGTAAAAATTATGAATTCCTTGAACTCAAGGATGTTAAACAGCCACCGTAAAAATTATGAATTTCTTGAATTCAAGGATGTCAAACAGCCACCGTAAAAATTATGAATTCTTTGAATTCAAGGATGTCAAACAATCACCGTAAATATTATGAATTCCTTGAACTTAAGGATGTTAAACAGCCACCGTAAAAATTATGAATTCCTTGAATTCAAGGATGTCAAACAGCTACCGTAAAAATTATGAATTCCTTGAACACAAAAACGTTAAACAACCACCGTAAAAATCATGAATTCCTTGAACTCAAGGATGTTAAACAGCCACCGTAAATATTATGAATTCCTTGAACATATTAACGTTAAACAGCCATCGTAAAAATTATGAATTCCTTGAACATATTAACGTTAAACAGTCACCGTAAAAATTATGAATTCCTTGAACATATTAACGTTAAACAGTCACCGTAAAAATTATGAATTCCTTGAACTCAAGGATGTTAAACAACCACCGTAAATATTATGAATTCCTTGAACATATTAACGTCAAACAGCCACCGTAAAAATTATGAATTCCTTGAACATATTAACGTTAAACAGTCACCGCAAATATTATTAATTCCTTGAACACAAAAACGTTAAACAGCCACCGTAAAAATCATCAATTCCTTGAACTCAATGATGTTAAACAGCCACTGTAAAAATTACGAATTCCTTGAACTCAAGGATGTTAAACAGCCACCGTAAAAATTATGAATTTCTTGAATTCAAGGATGTCAAACAGCCACCGTAAAAATTACGAATTCTTTGAATTCAAGGATGTCAAACAATCACCGTAAATAGTATGAATTCCTTGAACTTAAGGATGTTAAACAGCCACCGTAAAAATTATGAATTCCTTGAATTCAAGGATGTCAAACAGCTACCGTAAAAATTATGAATTCCTTGAACACAAAAACGTTAAACAGCCACCGTAAAAATCATGAATTCCTTGAACTCAAGGATGTTAAGCAGCCACCGTAAATATTATGAATTCCTTGAACATATTAACGTTAAACAGCCATCGTAAAAATTATGAATTCCTTGAACATATTAACGTTAAACAGTCACCGTAAAAATTATGAATTCCTTGAACATATTAACGTTAAACAGTCACCGTAAAAATTATGAATTCCTTGAACTCAAGGATGTTAAACAACCACCGTAAATATTATGAATTCCTTGAACATATTAACGTCAAACAGCCACCGTAAAAATTATGAATTCCTTGAACATATTAACGTTAAACAGTCACCGCAAATATTATTAATTCCTTGAACACAAAAACGTTAAACAGCCACCGTAAAAATCATGAATTCCTTGAACTCAATGATGTTAAACAGCCACTGTAAAAATTATGAATTCCTTGAACTCAAGGATGTTAAACAGCCACCGTAAATATTATGAATTCCTTGAACATATTAACGTTAAACAGCCACCGTAAAAAATATGAATTCCTTGAACATATTAACGTTAAACAATCACCGTAAATATTATGAATTCCTTGAACTCAAGGATGTTAAACAGCCACTGTAAAAATTATGAATTCCTTGAATTCAAGGATGTCAAACAGCCACCGTAAAAATTATGAATTCCTTGAACTCAAGGATGTTAAACAGCCACCGTAAAAATTATGAATTCCTTGAATTCAAGGATGTCAAACAGCCACCGTAAAAATTATGAATTCCTTGAACTCAAGGATGTTAAACAGCCACCGTAAAAATTATGAATTCCTTGAACTCAAGGATGTCAAACAGCCACCGTAAAAATTATGAATTCCTTGAACTCAAGGATGTTAAACAGCCACCGTAAATATTATGAATTCCTTGAACATATTAACATTAAACAGCCACCGTAAAAATTATGAATTCCTTGAACATATTAACGTTAAACAGTCACTGTAAATATTATGAATTCCTTGAACACAAAAACGTTAAACAGCCACCGTAAAAATCATGAATTCCTTGAACTCAAGGATGTTAAACAGCCACCGTAAATATTATGAATTCCTTGAACATATTAACGTTAAACAGTCACCGTAAAAATTATGAATTCATTGAACATATTAACGTTAAACAGTCACCGTAAAAATTATGAGTTCCTTGAACTCAAGGATGTTAAACAGCCACCGCAAAAATTATGAATTCCTTGAACTCAAGGATGTTAAACAACCACCGTAAATATTATGAATTTCTTGAACATATTAACGTTAAACAGCCACCGTAAATATTATGAATTCCTTGAACACAAGAATGTTAAACAGCCACCGTAAAAATTAAGATAAAATTGTATATTTGTTTAACTCTATTCACCTTAGGGCCTGGCATGGCCTCGCGCGTTAAGGCGTGCGCTTCGTAATCTGTGGATCGCGGGTTCGCGCCCGAGTCGCGCCAAAACATGCTCGCCCTCCCAGCCGTGGGGGCGTTATAATGTTTCAGTCAATCCCACTTTTCGTTGGTAAAAGAGTAGCCCAAGAGTTGGCGGTGGGTGGTGATGACTAGCTGCCTTCCCTCTAGTCTTACACTGCTAAATTAAGGACGGCTAGCACAGATAGCCCTCGAGTAGCTTTGTGCGAAATTCCAAAACAAACAAAACTATTCACCTCTCGTGTCATACCTCTCCTTTCAGACGTTAGGTCTACGGTCCTATAACGCTAGCAACTGGGTTCCATCGCCCATGGTGGGCACAGCACGATTAGCTCATTGTGTAGCTGTGCGGTTAACTACAAAGAATAAAATAAAAGTATATTAATAACAAATATATGTTTACTTTAACGCAAAGCAACACCATGTTATCAGAATTCCCAGTTCTTTCTACTATCCATATACAAGTTTGTAAATACATATTTTGTATAAATGTCGCTTTCATGTATACGAATTTTTCTAAACAGTTTTAAAGGTATTTTTGGTTCTCACTTTGAATATCGAGCCACTAAAATGCAAATTTCTCCAAGTTAATATTTCAAGTAACCAAACAATCAACACTGTTTGATCTGTCTGATATAACACACTATGGTGTTTAGTGTTACTGATATAGAAATGTTTACTTTAAAGAGGAGCTGTAGTGATTATCCATGTAAAAATGGCGGAACCTGTCTAGACCGTCCTTTCGACTTTAACACCTACAACCGTTTCAACTGCACTTGTCTGCAAGCGTTCTCAGGGTCCTTTTGTGAAATCGGTGAGTTATTGTACACTTTTCTATTCTTGTAATTTTAATTTTTTAAATATTACTAGTTATAATTAACTGATTAAAATATTAAAGATTCTGCTTAACATATTAGCGAGCAAAAGTTACATTTTTAATATAAACATATATTACACGAAGCGAAACTAGGATAGTGCGGATATGCAGTAAGAATTGAAGAAGAATATGCAATTAAAATAACATTGGATATGCAAGTGGAGTGACAAAAAATGATGAGAAATCAGAGAGTATGATGCAAAGATGCAGTGGACAGGGATGTGAAGGACGTCAGTGGAAGACTTCATCAAGGTCTTAAGAAGTCGTAAGAACAAAGATTTATTATAACAGATCTATAATTGTACAACCAGTTCTGACTAACTATGTTAAAGTGATTATTTTATATCCGACTCTTTAGTCCTAGTTTCGTTTCGTTTTATAAAAGAAGATCTGAAAAATTCCCAACATTGAGTTTGCGAGTCCTTTTAACTTTTAACTGTATGCTAAAATATTTACTATTTCTTAATTAAGTCGACAACGATCTTCAAACTGAGCAGGTCTTATTTACAATAGTATTATATCAGTAGTTTAACTATTTTGTTTATCAGATTATCTTATGTATAACACATAACACCCACAATGTGCACAAGAAGACCTTACCTTAGCAGGTAATGTTTTACCCACCTTAAGAAAAAATAAAATATACTTTTGGAACCCTTAGAAAAATTAAAAGAGACTTAAGAAACTCTCACAAAAATTAAAATATACTTTAGAAACCCTTGGAAAACTTAAAATACAACTTAGAAACCCTTACAAAAATAAAAATAGACCTAAGAAGCATTTATAAAAAATAAATGACTTTTTGAACCTTTGGAAACATTAATCGGGCTTTAGAAATCTTTAGAAGATTAAAATATTCTTTAAAAATATTTAGTAAAATTAATACATTATTTATAAGCTGTTATAAAAATTAAAATTTAGAAACCTTTAGAAAAGCAAAGCAACTTTTAGAAACCCCCAGAAAAAATTTAAACAGACTTCAGAAATATTTAGAAAATTAAAGCAGACATTAGTAAGATTTAAATAAATGAAAACAGAATTTATAATATCATCCTTTGCTCAAATTGTGGATTATTTCAATGCCATTATAAAAACGTTTAGAGTACCAAACAGTGTGTTAGTGTTTTCTTATAGTGAGGCTACATTCGGCTATCTGCTGAGCCCACCGCGGGGAATCGAACCCCTGATATTAACGTTGTAAATCCGTAGACATACCGCTGTACTAGCGGGGATAAATACCAAATAACTGAATGAAAAAGAAATAACACATAACGACATATTTGATTTTGCCTTATACAGTTCAATATTATATATAATTTAATTTCATGAACCTTACTAAATGTATAATGAAGTGGTGAAGAAAATAAGATACGTATATATTGAAAAGTATTTATTAAAATTCTATAAAGGAAAATATCCCAATAATGAAATTCACCATTCAATTTATACAACACATTTTGAAAGCTCGTACAACCTTTAGAAAACGAAAACAGCATTTAGTAAAAAGTTTATTCGTTTTTTTAATTTCGCGCAAAGCTACTCGAGGGCTATCTGCGCTAGCCGTCCCTAATTTAGCAGTGTAAGACTAAAGGGAAGGCAGCTAGTGATCACCACCCACCGCCAACTCTTGGGCTACTCTTTTACCAACGAATAGTGGGATTGACCGTCACATTATAACGCACCCATGGCTGAACGGGCGAGCATGTTTGGTGCGACTGGGATTCCAACCCGCGACCCTCGAATTACGTGTCGAACGCCTTAACATGCTTGGCCATGCTTAGTAAAGAGTATAATGGAAAATATAGTTGAAAAACTTGTGAAGTGGTACAACCTTGAAATTCACTAAGGCGTACTTTCATCAGGTTCGTATCTTCACTGGTTCGTTTGTAATTCACTAAGACGTACTTTCATCAGGTTCGTACCTTTACTAGTTTGTTTGTAATTCACTAAGACGTACTTTCATCAGGTTCGTATCTTCACTGGTTTGTTTGTAATTCATTAAGACGTACTTTCATCAGGTTCGTATCTTCACTGGTTTGTTTGTAATTCACTAAGACGTACTTTCATCAGTTTCGTATCTTCACTAATTTGTTTGTAATTAAGCACAAAGATACATAATGGACTATCTTTGCTCTTCCCACCACGGGTATCGAAACACGATTTTTAGTGATGCGAGTCTGCAGAAATACCACTGTGCCACTGGGGGACATCTTCATTGGAAAGGTAAATGTGCGTTTATGCAACTACTGTGGACTTGGTTTCATTCATTTGTTGTTAAGCACAAAACAATAAAAAGAGCTATTTGTATTCTGACCATCTTCAGCATCGAAACTTGATTTTTAACTTTGTAAGCCCGCAGACATTCCGCTGAGTTAATGGGGCATAACTATTTGGATTTCTTATACTTGAATTTTTCTCTAATGTGTTTCACCCCGTTCTTATTTCATGCCAAAAACTGTAATGTTCATAATATTCACGTGAAGTGAAAACTTCCACCGAATGAAGGAGGGCAGTGAGTCAAGTTATATGGAATTTGTGAAAGAATGCACATTGTTTTGTACTGCCTAATGCAAAAGTGTCCAATACTCACTAGATCTTTATTGTCGTTTGTAAACCATGCCTGATGCAAAATTGTCCAATACTCACTAGATCTTTATCGTCTTTTGTAAACAAATTATGTGGAAAAATCCAAATGTTTCTTTGTGTTTCAATACAGATTGTTTGGAAAACAAAAACCACAATAAATATTTTTATTTTAGGTATCAAACCACAGACAACAGGAATGACATGAGACAAACGTTGTTCTACGATGCCCTTTGCACCTGTGGTGCTAATTTGGAAAAAAAAAGAAAAAAGAGTTAGTTGAAATAAGGAAATTCGGTAATGACGAATAACAAAGAGGGTTTCGAATTCGCTTCCTTCGTGTTAGCTAGGTTCTTTCTGTTGTATTAAAATTCCCTCGTAAAGTTGCACAAGTAGTCTCATGACATCGTCATTCCTAATCTTTAACTGCGAGACTAGATGGAAGACCGCTAATGAACAGCACTAATTGTCTAACCAACTAGTGGGATTTGACTGCCCATCTTATAATGTAATAAAACCATAGGAGTTCGGAATGTGGTTTTCGTAAAACGAGATGCAAAACATTAAATCTGAAATTCACATTACGAAACTACTGGTCTCCTAGTGGGTCAATGGTAAGTTACCAGTTTCCGCTTCTTCTTTGTGGGTATTTGGGTATGTTGAATTTTTAAATACCCAGAAAGGTCAGGTACACGTTCTTCTCTCTTCTTCTTGTATGTCACGCAACAGAGTGGTATTACTTTTCAATTGTTTTTTTTCCTCACCTTCCAATACACTGTACCACTGTCTGAGCCTTTACAAGACCATCTTATATCAATCACATCACACTACACGTTCACACTTCTAAAGAGCTCACAAAATCGCTGCTTATCTCTTCTCTCGCCAATAACAAAATCATTAACAATTTTACAATATTAAAATACGTAATTCGATTTCCCACGGCGGATAAAGTGCAGATATCCCGTTGTGTAGAATTTATGTTAATCTACTGACTAGTGGGCCATTTCAGACTAACTCAGATGCCAGTTACGAATAGTTATACTATTTTATTTTGAATACTATAAATTTTAATAGTTAGCAGACTTACAATAGTATAATCCAGGGTTCGATTCCCCACGGTGAACATAGTATATATCCTAACATGGTTTGGCTCTAAATGAACAACCAAACAACAATTGTGAGAAAATATAAATATTTATTATTCAATTTGACGAAGCTGTTACATCAAAGAAAAGTTTCCTTAAGATGTGATAGCGTTGTTAGATTGTTCACAATTAGTTTAGTGAACTAAGCAACGTTTTACAGAAGTAAAATGAAGTGATTTAATTTTCTACAATAAATTATTCTTGGTGATACGCTAAATCTTTGTTAATGTTTGATTAGAATTATGATTATATGACGCTGAGGTATACTAACGGGTAAAGAAGAATTATTATTGAATGCAACCAAAATTATATTAACAGTATGTCTTTGGTTTCATACTGCAATACCAACATTATTTCTTTTATAAAGCTTATACAGTGTTACATATATTCACTAGTTAGTCTTAGGTACATCTTGAAGTATTTTGAAGCGCCATCTGATAACGATAATTTATATTATTTTCAGTTCCTCCTGGGTACAAGTTTCATGGATCATCATACTTTAAATTTTTCAACAATACTGTAATAAGGCAGGTTGCTATCGATAACTGTCAGCTCGATGGTGCTCGCTTGGTTGAAATACCTGATCAAGCTACTTTGAACTTCTTTCAGTACGAACTAGTTACTTCCAATTTAGTTAACATTTGGATTGGACTATACAAACTCAATGGTGTATGGCAGTACCCGTCGACTGGATTCTCTCTTTGGTACACAAATCAACCTTCTGGAGATGGTAAATGTGCAGAAGTTATGGTGAAAAGAGGCTACACTTTTAATGATTTACGTTGTACTTACACACGTAATTACATATGTGAAATTGTAATACCATAGAAATGTAATTCACTGCACGCGTGACGAACTATATTTTTCATCTGAGAAAAAAATTGTTAAAGCACTTCGTGAACTGGTTCTTCAATCACAAGTTGTGGCGGATTGTTTTTAAAGTTTATTCACTGTTTTTTCTCTACTTGCACATTTTCAATTGTATTACTAACTTATGAATTAGATATTCGTAGGGTTTAAGAAAAATGGGAACAAGGTAAACAAAGAGAACAATAAAAGAGGCTAGAGAATCTCCTGACAACCACCGTATACAAACAAATGTGAAATCGATGTTGATCGAACGATAACACTTTGGACAACTTTGTGAGAAATGACATCAAATAACAGCTTACAGTTTAGATCGGAATACTTATCACACTGTTTTATTAGTTTAGATCGGAATACTTATCACACTGTTTTATTAGTTTAGATCGGAATACTTATCACACTGTTTTATTAGTTTAGATCGGAATACTTATCACACTGTTTTATTAGTTTAGATCGGAATACTTATCACACTGTTTTATTAGTTTAGATCGGAATACTTATCACACTGTTTTATTATTCGTAACAAGTATAAACGACTTTAAACATTTTGATCCTGCCCCTTTACCATAAAATCGAACAGAAACACTGTTTCAATCGATTTTAGTCATAAGATAGAGAATCATAATAAAACAACTGATGTAAATATGCATTTTTATGGGTTCACACAGTCAATTTATCGCATTGATGTAAGAAGGTGGAAATAAGATCAGAACTAGAAAACACAACATAAATACTTCCCTCACTGACACAATATAAATACTTCCCTCTTGGACACAACGTAAATACTTTTCTCACAAACTTACATAGACAGTTCCCTCATGGACACAACGTTAATACTTCCCTCACAGACTTACATAAATACTTCCCTTACAAACTTACATAAATACTTCTTTCATGGACACAACGTAAATACTTCCCTCTTGGACACAATAAAAATACTATTCTCACAAACTTACATATATACTTCCCTCACAGACTTACATAAATACTTCCTTCTTAGACACAATATAAATACTTTCGTCACAAACTTACATAGATACTTCCCTCACAAACACAGCGTAAATACTTTCGTCACAAACTTACATAGATACTTCCCTCACAAACACAGCGTAAATACTTCCTTCATAAACACAACGTAAGTACTTCCCTCACAAAGTTACATAAATGTTCGAATATTAGATAACAAACACTTTTAGCTTCAACAATACCTCAATACGTATAAAGGATATTCAAGTTGTTTGTTGCGACTGTTTCTACAACGCCAACTTGACAACAACGAAAACTCTATTGCCGTCAAAAGACGTGTTCTGCCACAATAAAAGCTAAACCTTACAAGTGGCACTTTGACAAAACTATAAATTGTCTGGTTTATGAAATCTTATTTAAAACTGGGTTTCACAAAGTCTATCGGTGAAACCGGAATACAAACTTAGAAACATACACGATGGTAATTAAGATAAGTGTAAAAACCCCTCCATTGGGTTGATTGTCTAACATGACTCGCCCTAGGAAAGCTGTTTAAACTGAGATTTCAAACCTTGCAAAGCGTGTTTTTGATGGGAAATCGTGCTTTAAAACAGCGATTCAGAAAGATACGTACTGTAACGTAACATTAACCGAGAGCAAAGTTTGTTTCAGGTCAAGTTGTTGTTTTTTTAAAAACTTGCAACTGGTTTTAATATATTTCCACCCACTATTTTTAACCTAAATACTGCATTTACCAAACAATTGGATACCAAACCAAATAAGATTATTTTACAGGTACATTCTCATCTACAACAAAGGATAGTGTAATGTCCTCTTATGGTAGAAAAAACACTTCTGATTTAAAGAATTACAAGAAACATGCTGATTGGTTCGTTCTTTTTTTACCGCCAAACATCACGGGCCGAGGGTGAAAGAGTACAGTTGAGTACAGCCTGGAAAAATGCCAGCCGTCGCTGCCTAACTCCAGCTACACTCGCTAACAACACGTGATATTGGCCAAAAGTTTAGAAACCATAGTCCACAGTGATGGGATGAGCCATTATTAAAACCTGAATACGACACGAAGTTGACTTCACTAGCATCTGAGGCACGTGTTTTAGTGTTCAAACATTCTTTAAATAACACAGTCTTCAGTCATTGCTAGTTCTAAAACACTTCATATGAGAATCGGTCTGTTCTGTTGCAAGTGGTTTCTCACATTTTGACCACGAGTAAATCACGAAAGGTTCGTCTATTCGAAAGTGTCTTAGATACCAAATAAGACAAACTACAATGGCGGAAGAATCTTGATTGTACTCTCGCGTTAATTACCGACAATTAAGATTTAAAATTTGCCTCAAAAACAAGATTCTGCTTATTTTATACGATTAAACGGACCACGTTGCCCCTGTAAGTTATTCAATCGAGCATTGCATTCTCGAATATACCCTTGGACGGTTTTTCTCGTTTTAGTGGACTGTTCAGAAACTTATCTCAACATCTATTTCACACTAAGTAAACAGTTAATATGAATTTCCCAGATGAAAGTGTAAAATTTATATTGAGGGATATTACATTTTGCTTATAACAAATTAATGATATCTCTGTTTGCTGATCCGATGAAAATGTAAAAACATTCGGATTTATTTATTTTTTAACTTCTTCCATCAATTGTAATTGATGTCTAAATAAATCACTACACCGAATGAACTGAAACGTTTTACATCAATTATCTTTATAAAATGTAACAGTTTAATTGCGTTTGAGGTGCAAATTCGATAGAAGTCTGTATTTAATAAACATAAACTGACAATTAAACGTTTTTGTGTGTCATCAGCGTTGGTGAATGAATACCAGAGAGACAAACAGAAGCAGCAACAAACATTCGGAATAAATACCTTTACAATTAATTAGATTTAATTAGCTCTGGTTGAAAAATCAATAACCTGGTTAATTTAAAAGGCATTGAAAAATGGACTGCTTCTATCCAAGAAGTTATGGACGACCTTTCGAGTTGCTAGCCTAGATTTTGATTTAAATGTATTCTAAAAACGGCTGGTATGGGTTTTAAAATTTAATTAAAGTCCAGAACAGCGTTTCGACCTTTTCAGGTCATCTTCAGGTTAACAAAGAGAGTGCAAAGGTGTTTGTTTTTTCTTTGTGTTCTTTGAATCTCGTTTCCTTTTACCCTGCAAATCAAATAAACTCAACTTATAAAATAATTCAAACAAGATGGACCAATATAAAGGAACACCTTTATACCTATACTAATAAATAACTTAACATCTAACTGCAACGCTCTCTACAATCTCGTGCCAGTTTACATGATTGCAGCAACGAACAGTTGCAAACTTTCTTTGTTACTTCAAGTACCTTTCTTGTCATTGTGAATTAGATTTTGATCTGTACCTGTTTGCGCTACCGATAACGCCTTTCAAGTATGCCATTATCTTCATAAGCATTTTAATTATAACATTGCACAACACTTATTTGAAAAGTTTTGCTTCCTGAAAAGTTGTTGCTGATTGTGACAGGTACCTGGTGGGTGTGAACAGATATAGTTTTGGTTTTGCTGCATCACATAGGAACTCTGAGAAATAGACAGGTAACTGTGTATCGGCAATTTCTGTCCTGGAAATAACTTTTTACGGAGTGGCCAGCTCTGTCTAAAATAATGTGACTCTTTGGCACGACTGTCCCATTAACAGATGAAACAACAGTACTTTGTATAGCCAAGCTGCAGTCCTAGTAACAGAGCAACGACTTTCAGATCTCCACAGATATTCCAGTTGTACTTGCTGTACTGGATGTGCTTCAGCAACATTTCCATGTTCTCGTAGGTTTCTTTCATGTGTGCTGTACAGCCAACAGGTATTGAAGGGTGAACGTTGTCATTGTGTAACAAAACAGCTTTGAGGCTTAACATTGATGAATCAATAAAGAGACGCCACTCTTGCGGGTCATAATCATAACCCAAAGCAGAGAACAACCCTTCGATGTCAACACAGAAACAGAGACTGTCAGCTTGTGCAAAGAATTTGGTTATAACATCTTGGCGGCTTCAAAAAACAGAAAGTTTCGTACCTGGTAACAGCAAACACCATTCCTGCAGTCTCGAACCCAGCAATTCGGCTTTTGCTTTTGACAGACCTAAATCTCTGACCAGATCGTTTAATTTTGACTATGTTATGAGATGTGGATCGCCTGAGGAGCACGGTTCAAAATCCGGATCAATGTCACTGCCAGTTCCCTGCATTGCAGTTTCTTCATCTGGTTCGTCTAAGGTCCATTCCTCTGGTGGTTTCGGAATTGGAAGACTGTTGTCATGTGGCACGGGTCTCATTTCTGAAGGCAGATTAGGGTATTCAATTGACTTCTTGTTTTTGGCAGAGAAACTAGACACATTAGTCAAACAGAAGTAACAGTCCGTCACATGGTCTTTCTGTTCATATCATCGAGACAGCAAAAGGCATTGTCTTTCGAGTGCCTCTGAGCCAAGCTCTCACATAGACAGCACATGTCGCACAACAAATGTGAGGCGCCCATTCCTGTCCTCGATCACCAATTTTACAGCCGTAGTACAGATGATATGCTTTCTTCACAAGAGCAGTCATTGTGCGTCTTTGATAAACAAGCGTATACTCGCCACAAATATAGCAGAATGTATCGCGACTGTTACGACATTGACGAGACATATTGACCGACACCAATCGTCCTGTAAAACGTATATAACATCTAACTTACTTGTTACAGTGCTACTGAGGCAATGCTATACCCTGAAACAATACGTACACACTATAAGGTCTATATTAATCCAATTAGCAGTACCTGTGTATGCAAGCCACTTTTATAGCCTGCTGAGACAGTGTCAAGCTGGCTCTGGCCTGCCCAGGCATGCCCGGGCTGCATACTTCCACAAAACAGCTTCCAGCCTGGCCTCATTTCATGCCTGGACATGCCCAGACTGCACAAAACATTGTTCATAGGTCTCTTACAGAAACGAAAATTTTTGGACACAAATATAAGAAAAAACATGACAAAACTGAAGATTTCGATGAAAATGTACGTGATGGGCAAATTTGGATGTAATTTTCGTGATTAGCAGCCAAAAACCTATAAGGAACACCCAACAATGTTCAAGAAGCAAAAACTTTGTTGTGCAGTGTTATAATTAATTCATAATAATATTTAAAACAAATAAAATCTTTATAACAATATGCTTAAACGAAAATAAATATTTTAAATAAATGAACAAGTTATTATATTAATGATTAAAAAGAAAAACTCAATTATGTAAGATTGTTTGTTTTGAATTTCACGCAAAGCTATACAAGAGCTATCTGTGCTAGCCGTCCATAATTTAGCGGTGTAACGCTAGAGGGAAGGCAACTAGTCATCACCACTCACCGCCAACTCTTGGGCTACTCTTTTACCAACTAATAGCGGGATTGACTGTAACATTATAACTCCCCACGGCTGAAAGGGCGAGCATGTTTGGTGCGACGGGGATTCGAACCCGCGACCTTCAGATTACGGGTCAAACGCCTTAACCCACCTGGCCATGCCGGGCCTAAAATTATGTAATAAAGTAATAGCAATTTCAAATTATGGAAAATGCTAATTTTTGCGATTCTTCTCTTGTGGTATTTCAAAACTTGGAATTAAAAAAAGCAGTAAAAAGTTGAGTCTAACAATTGATATTATCAAAATCAAATGAAAGATAAATTAACAAATTTGGATAAAATGTAGTGTGCTTCGTAATTTGACATATTTCTTTCCAAGGCTTAATAAACAAATTATAGAATGCTGCATGTTTAATAGACCTTTAAAAGAAGTGTCAAACATTAGTACAGATAAATTCAAGTAAAAAAGTTATTTTGACGAAAGCCAGATAAACTTTTGCAAAATTTTTTACCTAGGTAATTGCTACCTATTTTATCTGCACCTACTTTAATGGCCCGGCATGGCCAAGCGTGTTAAGGCGTGCGACTCATAATCTGAGGGTCGCGGGTTCGCATCCCTATCGCGCCAAACATGCTCGCCCTTTCAGTCGTGGGAGCATTATAATGTTACGGTCAATCCTACTATTCGTTGGTAAAAGAGTAACCCAAGAGTTGGCGGTGGGTAGTGATGACTAGCTGCCTTCCCTCTAGTGTTACACCGCTAAATTATGGACGGCTAGCACAGATAGCCCTCGAGTAGCTTTGTGCGAAATTCAAAACAAACAAACAAACAAACAAACCTACTTTAACTTCAATTCTATGCCTAAGTGCTCCACATTAGACACTCCAGAATATTGCATATTAATGTTGTGTAAGTTAAACACACTAATTATGACTCTAAAAAAAAATTGACTAATGAACGAATAAATAAATGTTGTTAAGTAGGTGGACAAACAGTCGTTAAATGTACATCTTCAAATCTCTTGTTTGTTTATTTTGAATTTCGCGCAAAGCTACACGAGAACTATCTGAGTTAGCTGTCCCAAATTTAGTAAAGACTAGAGGGAAAGCAGCTAGTCATCACCACCCACCCTCAATTTTTGACCTACTCTTTTATCAACAAAAAGCAGGATTGACCGTTACATTATAATGCCCGCACGGCTGAAAAGGCAGCATGTTTGGTGTGGCGGAGACGCTAACCCGTGACCCTCATATTACAAGCCGAGTGCCTTAACCACTTGGCTATGCCGGGCCTCTTCAATTAACGAAGTTTAGCGGTAACAAAATGTAAATAACAATCGTGTATGTTAAGCGCTTATATGAGCTCATAATATTCACAAAAGAGGTTAAATTACTGAATTCTAATCATTTCTGTTGTTATAAATTTCGAGAATTATTTCCGTATATTTTTTTGAAACGCAACAGTACATAAATTTATCGTTAACTCGTTAAATATTTTCGATTTCATTAGAAAACATCAAGCAGGTTTCAAAGTTAGAATATGTTTATACCAAGAACAAAACAGTTACTACAGAGGACAAAGTGGAGCTCAATGTGGAACCACATTCAATAAATAAACTAATTCTTTAATGTCTGTATAATAATTGATTATGTCAAGGCACAGCTCTAAAAAAAAATAGACAAATAAAGGATTGGCTGGAAATTATCAGTTGGAGCTGTATTCAGGACTCCATGTTTCAATAGGAGTTATATTCATGATTCCACGTTTTAGTTAGAACTTTAACCAAAAATGTAAAAATGGTACGTGAAACTGGTTTAATAACAAATGTTGTTGAGATAGAAAATTAAAAACTTTCCAAAAGTGATGTTATATTTCTCAGAGTGCATTCTTTTAGACGACGTCGAGTGCAGATATTTCTTACAACCTTGTTGTAGATACAGTTACAATTGTTACCTCGAGAACAACAGGTTTCACACTCGCACAAAGTGATTTCAATGGAAGTCTAACTGCTGAAAAGAGGAAACCAAACCAACAGGTTGAACTGGACATCAGGGCACAAACAGTAGAATTACAAGAGGTTCGACATGTTAGCAGAAGGTAAGCCTAAATTATACATTGTACAAAATCAAGAGTGAAGTAGATTACTAAAAGTCTAAACCTGTGTCTCAGCCAACTTTGGTGAGCGACACAACATTGAAAGCAGTTTGACCGTTGACAGACAAGCAAGGCAGATTGTACTGTATTATTTCTTCCATTTGGGTCAAGACTCGTCGATTCGTCTTTCAGCATGGCGTCTATTCAAAATATACATCACATATGATGAGAACATAGAACACTCGTCAAAATGGCTTGGCCTGCACAAAGTCAGGACGTGAACGTATCTGAAGCTTATGTAATAAATATATAATAACCTGGATAAAGCAGAGGACTGGCACACAAGATACTAGTGCATTGTGCAAGTTGTTTTTATTTTGTATTTTTTATAATATCAATAAATCAATAACGTTTAGTTGACATTACTTGTTATCTGTGATTCCTGTAAGCGTATCTGTCGTGTCTTCATAACTATTTCAATTATTAAAACACGAGTACACAAGTAGTTGAGAGTTGGATGAAAAACAACACGTGTTGCGATTAATAATATATATATTTATTTAGTCCCTTAAACAACCGTAATAATAGTCCTCAGAAACGGAATCGTTAAATAAACCAGAGGCATTTAATTAATTGATTACTGGTTAAGACTCCTTATCAAATAAAATAATTTCCTACGACCAGTTGTCAAGTAAAAAGTGGGTTATCACGCATGGAACCCGATATTTAGCGTCGTAAAAGCTTGTAAATTTGCCGCGTAGTTTTACACGAAATTGAAAACAAACTATCTTTTCTATCATTTCTAATAACTTTTATCAGTAGTTTGTGTTTGGTACAAAGTTATTCTCAGAATTAATGTATTTTCAATTATATGAATGTTGATAAACCTGAATGTTTTCAATATAATGTTATTTAAAAAAAAAAAACAACAACTTCGTTTCGTGTTATTAGTGTTTTAGGGTTTGTTTGTTTGTTTTGAATTTCGCAAAAGCTACTCGAGGACTATCTGTGCTAGCCGTCCCTAATTTAGCAGTGTAAGACTAGAGGGAAGGCGGTTGGTCATCACCACCCACCGCCAACTCTTTTACCAACGAATAGTGGGATTGACCGTCACATTATAACGCCCTCACGACTGAAAGGGCGAGCGCGGGCGTTATTTTTCAATAACGATATATCTCATGTTGCTCATATCATGAGGTTATCTTGTAGGTATTCCTTCAAACAATGCTCTTGACATTTAGCACAATAGATACATATTTCGTGGACACCTTGTACTTGGAATTATGCACAATGAGGACAGAGAAAGTCACTATGGTACAATTACAATGGGGGTCACTTAAACTTTTCCAAAATATAAAAAAATCCACCCCTCAAGCAGAATAATTGTACTTCCAAGTGTACAGCTTTCGCTCTATCAATTAAATTTAGGTGTTTTATATTATTCGTTAATTTCCCAGTCACGAGTCACAGAAGTCTCAAATGACTTTTATTACACGTTCCAGTATGATTCTTCATCTACAAAATCGTGTCATTATGTGACTATTTTTTTCTTAAATCACTTGAAGTTTGGTTTTTTTTTTAAAACGTTGCAACACAATCCTCAATGCGCATTTTCAATTGATTTTCAGTGTTTATATAAACTTATAGTAATTGTCATATATATTTGTGTGTGCCAGACATCGAACCTCATATTCTGTTTGTTTGTTTGTTTGTTGAATTTCGCGCAAAGCTACTCGAGGGCTATCTGCGCTAGCCGTCTCTAATTTAGCTAGTCATCACATACGATATAAATAAAATTTTGGACATTAACCAAAGATGATTGAGTACGATATATCGAAGTGATTTCGAATGATTATGTACTTTATATTGAAATAATTTCGATGTAAGCAACTCAGCAAATCACGTGGCAACCACAGATGATATAAAGGTGGTGTAGAACGAGATATATCATAGCTACATTTTGACATTCTAAAGGAAAATTGTATCAAATCGAGCAGTTGTCTTGTAGGCTTTAAGAATTGTGAGAAGATGACATTACCTCTTAAAAATGGTGAAACACTTTAAGAGAAGAAATCAGAAACAAAACAACTGAAATAGAATTATTTATATGACCTTGTTTTCTTAATCGCGTTTTAGTTCTTGTTCGTTTATGGACCTCTGAGGGTCAGGCGCACTCAAGACCTTTTTCTTCCCTTTTACAATGTTAACTATTTATTACGTGAAAATATTAATTACAACACGAGAAGCAGGGGGTGTTTTGGGCACGTGCACTGACACCTTCCACCTCCATCTACAGTAATAAAAAGTAATTTTACGCAAACTGTCCGCAATTTGAGAGTCGCGGGTCCCTCTAGACTTTCGCTGCCAATCATGAATGGCTAGCGCAGATAGCCCTCTTGTAGCTTTGCGCGAAATTAAAAAACAAAACAAAGAACTCTCATTCTACTTAACAAAACCACGTGCAGACCTAAATTCCCAATCAACAAGGAGAAAACATCAGCAAAATTAGATGAAACATAAGGTCCAATCACATACTAGCTCACTAAAATTATCACGGAAAAGGAAGTTAAACTGGTCATAAAAACTAAGAAAAACAAGGCACCAGGTGAAAATGGCATACAAACCATTCTTCTCTAAAATGGCACTCAGAGATTATATGAGCACTTAACAGCACTATTTAATTTATTAGTCAGTTCTGGATACAAGAGTCCTCATGTTCCATAAAGATGGAAAGCCAGCAAATAAACCACACAGTTACCGCCTGATCAGCTGTATGGGAAAAATTCTCGAAAGAATAACTAGCAATATACTTTCAAATTACTTAGAAATATAACTTCAGAATTACAAGAAATTCAAAACAGATTTAGAAAACGTAGACCACATTGCTTCTGGTAAGATTAATAGAAACAATTCTAGATAGGTTTAATAAAAACGGATGCACTGTCGCCTGCTTTCTCGATATCGAAAAAGCTTTCGACTCAGTGTGGCATAATGAATTAGGATACCGTATGGCAGAAATAAAACTACCCCAGATAATTATTTGTTGGCTATCTAACTTTCTGGAAAATAGTTGTAAAATACATATAAGGGGAACCTTCTCAGTGCCATATATACCAGAGGCTAGCGTACCCCAAGAAGGGGTAGTTAGTCTATTTGAGTCAACATGTATGTGAGTAATATGCCAGTAAAAGAATCAAATTAGGGATACGCGTCGTAATTCGCTGACGAAGTAGCGGTCTAGAAAAATGCCCAACCCCATCCATTGCAGGACAAATCTACAACCCTTATTAAATAACTTGGAAAAATACTGCCAAAAATACAGAATAAAAATAAACGTGCCTAAAAATTAAGTAATATTATTCAGAAGACTATTGTTTTTTTATTTCGCGCAAAACTACAAGGGAGCTATCTGCGCTAGCCTTCCCTAATTTAGTAGTGATTTGTTTGTTTGTTTTGGAATTTCGCACAAAGCTACTCGAGGGCTATCTGTGCTAGCCGTCCCTAATTTAGCAGTGTAAGACTGGAGGGAAGGCAGCTAGTCATCACCACCCACCGCCAACTCTTGGGCTACTCTTTTACCAACGAAAAGTGGGATTGACCGTCACATTATAAACGGCTGGGAGGGCGAGCATGTTTGGCGCGACTCGGGCGCGAACCCGCGAGCCTCAGATTACGAAGCGCACGCCTTAACGCGCTAGGCCATGCCATGCCCTCATTTAGTAGTGAAGACAAGAGGGAAGGCAGCTAGTCATCACCACCCACCACCAACTGTTGGGCTACCCTTTTACCAACAAATAATGGGATTGACCGTACACTATAACGCCCCTACAGCTGAAAGGGCGAGCATGTTTGTGCGACGTGGATTCGAACCCGCGACCCTCAGATTACGGGTTGAACGCCGTAACCCACCTGACCATGCCGGGTCCGATTCACAAGAAACCAAACATAAAAAAAAATGTTTGTAACATTTCTACAGACCACTGCTTCGGCAAAATTCCTAGGTTTAAGCTACGATACAAAGCTAATGTGGATTAAACATACAAATAACATACTTACCAGAATTTGGAAACACTAAAATTTTCAAGAAGTTTAATCGGCAGAAACTAGGGAACCTCAACAGATAATATAATTAACATCTATAAATCATACATAAGTCCTATCATAGAATATTTATGCCCAGCTTGGTTAAATATAACACATAAACACAATACAGACAATACAAAACTCAGTTACTACTACAGCATACAAAGCCCCTCATCAAAATTTATACTCAAACATTCAAACTGGAGCCGATAGACTCTTGTATAATTCTCCGAGTTACTTTGAAAAAACTGGTAAAAAATGACTTACTGTGCAAGTTTGATCGCTACTACATACACGAGTTAAATACACCTAATTACTTCTCTCCCGTTAATATCTATTTTAGAAATAAGAATGTTATAAGGCCACCTACTGGTGGTCTATAAAAACACATTAGTTTAACGTTGATATGTCAACACTTCAGAAAGGGTTTTATTTTTATGACGAATGTTATTGAATAAAGAACTGGTGTTATTCACTCCGATCCTTATGTAGCTTCACCATTAACATACCATAGTTAACAAATTAACAGCACAGACAGGAGGAAGAGGTCTGAACAAACCTGACCCTCCCGGGTCTGTATGACCAGAAACCTGATAAGGAGAAAAATCAAAGAAAACAAAACTAATTTTCATTCTTTTCATCAAATATTGAAATCAGAACTATTTCAAAAACTGAATTTAAAATAACTGTGTGTGTGTGTTTTATTAGAGCAAAGCCACATCGGGCTATCTGCTGAGTCCATCAAGGGGAATTAAACCCCTGATTTTAGCTTTAAAATAGCTAAAATTATTATACAATAAATGAGGCTGTGTTTCGAACTGTAACATAACACAGAACCTTGTGCCTTAGTTCTAATATAATTAATAGTTGAAAGCACACTGGGCCACTTTTTCGAGCTCCAACTACATAAGTGTTTTACACTAAACTTACATAATATAAGAATGTACAAATCGCATGACCAGAATGTTTTAATTCTTGTTAAACATGATATAAAAATATGTTTAGTACTACAATATTAGGAGAGAATATAATAACAAACTATAGTATTGATAGTTTTGGTTTTTCCTTCCTGTGTAGGAATTGTAAACATTAGTATTTCTGGGTAGAAATAAAGAAGCAAAGAATAGAAGTAAAAACTGTAATGTGACATAAGGTTCAATAATCAATCCTTGGAGAAGATTACAGGGAATCAGTAAAAACTGTAATGTAACATAAGGTTCAGTAATCAATACTTGGAGAAGATTACAGGGAATCAGTAAAAACTGTAATGTAACATAAGGTTCAGTAATCAATCCTTGGAGAAGATTACAAGGAATCAGTAAAAACTGTAATGTGACATAAGGTTCAGTAATCAATCCTTGGAAAAGGTTACAGGGTGTCAGTAAAAACTGTAATGTGACATAAGGTTCAGTAATCAATCTTTGGAGAAGGTTACAGGGTGTCAGTAAAAACTGTAATGTGGCATAAGGTTCAATAATCATTCCTTGGAGAAGATTACGGAGTATCAGTAAAAACTGTAATGTGGTATAAGGTTCAATATTCAATCTTTGGAGAAGGTTACAGGGTGTCAGTAAAAACTGTAATGTAACATAAGGTTCAATAATCAATCCTTGGAGAAGGTTCAAGGTTACAGCATGACTGGAAAATGCAACGTGAATTGTAACGAAATAGCAAACCTTTAAAACTACATTAAATGCTGCGTATTTGACTTCTGTATAACACTGGAAATAAAATGATGTAATCGAGGACTTGCACTTGCAAAATACTTCAGTAATTATACATTTTCTTACAATATGGTTCGACTGTCATGAGAATACGAATTAGTTAACAAAAACGTTCAGTTAATTGAAACATTAATTTAGGTCCATCAAGGAGAATCATAGAAATTTAATAAAGATTTACTAATTATTCTTTTGAGAAATAAAATTACTCAGAAACTGCAGTAAGGTTTTATGGCTGCTACTCATGTGTTTACTGTAGGTTTTCCATTATTTTGGCAAGTTTAGTCATATATATCAAAGAACCTTTGTACAAAGAGAAGGAAATTATCAAGAAATTGTCATAACACTTTTATATAGCATATAAGCACATATTACAGACATCAAAAACATATACATATGTACAAAAAGTTCGACTTTTAAAGTATATAAAAAACATACTTAGTATTTGCAGGAAACAATTCTTCAATTTAGCTAATGAAATATCTTAGTCATAAACCTCAGACATCTTCAGAAACCCATAATCTACACAGACTTTAACATGTACATGTACAAAAAAAATTTAAAAACAAAACAGATTTGTGGTATAATTTTATTTTGGAAATTAGACTAATTTCTAGAAGACTTAAATGCACTTTTACAGCTTAGATTTATGTAGAAAATTCAAAGATTTTCTTAAACGTTTATACATACAAAATAATTCATATTCTTAATATTTAGTTTAAGAAACTGTATTATTAGAACAATTTAAACAAAACTCAATATTAAGAGTCAGTAGAACAAACAATTGCTACACCTCGTGAGAAATGGTTTCTCTGTCGTGGGAAGAGCAGTAGTATTTTTTATGAGCAATAAATGAGGGTAAGTACTTAAATGAGATATTACAAGACTTGCAGAATTTTGGGCCTTGATCTTTCCTTGTTAATCGGTTTTCATTGGAAACTTTTCTTTTAGATCTGTTATTCTGTTGTACATCCTTACCGAGATGTTCATCTGTATCAGAATCTTGTTTGAGCTCCTTGCAATTGATGTAGCTTTCAGTTTGGGTATTACTTTCTTTTGAAAGATTGGAAGCTTCATCATCATTAGAAGTTTTATTTATATCTTGGAAAAATGTTGAACTACTTAACAGAAACATTGTTGTATTTTGTGGATTTACAAGATCCTTGTGTGTATTTTGAATATGGCGGACAACGTTTCCTTTGTATTTAGAATAATACGGGCACAACATACACCAGTGCAGCTGTTCATTCAAAAATTGATGGTGAGCATCACTGGGTTCGTCATCTGAAGAAGATCTTGCAATTATTTCTTTGTCTTTAGAAAGTTTTAAAAGTCCTCTAGCGTCAATAGTGTCTTGTATGAAACTGGATGCCAAAACTGAGAATTCTTCTGTTTTGACATTTTCTTTTCTATCATCACCCATTTTAAAAGAAACCTGAGTTTCGTTTTGGATTTGACGAACTGGTGAATTTTCAGGGGACCTTCTTTCAGTTTCTGCAAAAGGGTACTCCCTCTTAGAGCAAGTATTGTGAACTCCTTCTGAAGGTTGTCTACTCCTAGTGGCCATGCTCTCAAACAAACTGAAACTATATTTAGGATTGTTGTCATTATTTTTAGACGACGCTGGAGTGCTTTCAGTTAAATTAATTGGGCTGTTGTCCTCTTCCTGATGTCTTTCTAGTGAAATGTTTTTGTCATCGTTCTGTAATGGGTGAGTTGATTTTGAGACGGATCTTTTTTCCTTTTCATCAGTAGCAGTAGTTAAATGTGTTGGGAGTTCACGATTTTGATGCCTGTTCTTGTCCTCGTCAAAACATGTGCTATTTGGATCTTCTAGAGATGATGCATTAGCTTCCAGATGGGCACGGACGTGCGTTCGCATTCCACGTACTGTGTGACCTATATATCCACAAAACCTACATTTAAAACTGGAAGCTTCATTAAACATGTTACGATCAGCTGTGGCAGAACTCAGCATAGATAAAGCATCAAATGGACTAAATATGAAGTTTTGTATTGGTATAAAACATGGATGAGACCTAAACTCCTCTTCAGAGGTATAACACATTCTACACCGATTGCACATAAGACCTTGTGGTGTTTGTTCTGATGTTAATCCAACCATTTCACTTGGTTTTGGACAGTAGTAGGTTTGATGGGCCTTCAAATTTTTTAGAGAAATAAACTTTACACCACAAGCTAAACAAAAAAACTGAAAATACTGTCGTTCTGTAGGTTGACTAGGCAAATTTTCCAAAGTTTTGTTTACTGCTGCTGCCATTTTACTTGAATCTATTTCTAAATTACGTGTCCTCGATTTTTGTGACTCTGTGTCTATTATCATAGAACTTGTGACACTTGGAGTAACTATGTTATGCTTTGTTTTCTGCTGACGTGATGCACAATAATTTTGTTTGTGTATCATGTAATTTTCGTACTTATAAAAAACAATATTACACTCTTTGCATTGACTGCTACCTTGTTTGACTAGAACTTGAGAGTGTGTTGAACTGCTAGGTACGTCACAGAATGGATTACTAGAATGGACCAAAGCTGGTTTGTGACAAGACATTTTCAAATGTGGAGGAAGCAATCCACAACTGAGGGCACACGAAGACTCCGTTTTCATAGTGGTATAAGGTTGTTGAGTTTCGATTTTTTGGTGGCATTCAGACTTGCATATAACAGGATCTGTTATATTTTCATCAGATGATGATTGACTATGTTCGCTTAATGCATTTGCACTATTAATATTTTTCCCAACGGTTAGATCAATTGGACTTTCTGGTGCTTTGTGTTCCGAACATTTATCTAAGTCTAAAACACATGATGGCTGTGTCTCCAAGATCTCTTTTTTGTGTTTTTTTTCAAAACCTCACCACAATTCTTCATTGGAGAATTTTCTTGTTGATTGTCACTTTCTAGTGACATATTTGAACCCTGGATACACAGCAGATTATCACACGATACTCCTATTTCTAGAGGCAAGGAGTTTCTTACTGAACTGTAACATGTTGGGTCACTTTCTGAAAGTAACAAACCATTATGTTTTATTGTCGCTGATGGCAAAACAACATTTGAAGTTATGGTTTTCACAACAGCTGCTGGAAGATGAGACATGGAATTGAGAGTGTCATTAGAAGAGGTATAAGGACAACTATTAATTAACGGTTCCGTTGTCCCTAAAGTGTGGATCAGCCGTAATTTAGATTCTTTCGAGTCCTGTACATTCAAGCTTTGAGACTCCACGAGTCGTGATTCTAAAGATGTTGTTTGTGGTACTTGGACTTTCCTACTATTACAATAATGTTTTTTATGTACTTGAAACGTATTCATAGAACAAAACTGAATATGGCACAAAGAACAATACCTGGAATGTGGGGAAGATGATTCAGAAGTGTAAGAACCAGGAGTCTCGTGGATACGCATGTGTCTTGTTAGTCCACTCTTTTTGTCTGACGCATAAAAGCAATACAAACATCTAAATTTTTCAAACTTCGATGGAGTTATTTTGCTCTCCGATTTCCCATGTGTATCTAATGTTAAATGATTTTTAGTTACATCGACCCGAAATACACTGTTTTTGCTGCAGTTTTCTTCTCTGGCTTCTTCCTTTTTAGGCTTAGATTCAACACTGTTTGCAGAAATTTCAACTATAGGTTCTTCTTGATTAGCTATGAAGAAGAAAATTGTTTTGTTAACAATACTAATTTCACAGTTGATTGACTTTATTTGTTTTTAGTATTAAAAAAAGTACTTGAGAAATTTGGATTATGCTTCTTTTATACTTAAGAATAAGACGTTACACAATTTTTATGAATATTTCTTTCAATATTGAAATGCAACAAAGTGTTACATCGTATGGTCCAGTTGCTTTGCACCATAAAACAGCAAACCAACCAACTACATCATATGCTTTTATGATGTGTAATAATGCAAATGCTTCTGTGCTACTTCTAGTAAGAAGAAACAAATGGTGCTATTGACTCACCATTAATATTATTCACCACCAAGTCAAGCAGCAACCAGTTGTTACTATAAAGACTAGAATAACTTTAAAAATAGTGTGAACAAACTAAAAGGTATGAAATACATCATGTCCCCAACAGGTCAGCAGTAATTTTACAGACTTATGATATATAAATCCAGGGTTAGATCCTGTGGTAGGTAGACTACAGACACATTAATATAATGTTTTACTCTAAAATATAAAAATATAGAGGGAAGACAGTTAGTCATTACTACCCATTGCCAACTGTTGGGCTATTCTTTTACAAACGAATAGTGGGACTGACCGTAACATTATAATGCCCCCACAGGTGAAAGGGCGTGTATATTTGGTGTAACAGGGATTCAAACCTGTGACCCTCAGATTATGAGTCGAATAGGCCATACTGGGCCTATTTCAAATAACTTTTCTTTTAATATCATGACCAGGAGTTACAAAAACTGAGAGTTAGTTTCAAAGACTTTCTACTAATAATCATAAAAGTAGAAATCAACTTCAAATATTTCAAAAAACAAATTAAGGGTGTATCAAAACAAAATTATCATCACAATATTCCACTTAATTCTTCCTGAAATTAATTTATTTAAACGATTTACCTCTAATACTGCATTTTAATTTTTGTAGCTAGAATTACTCTTAGCAACTGAATTTTATCCTCGGTGTTTTCATAATCAACGCTTCAGATAATTACAGTACGAACATTTATTTTATGTGTACAAATTGGTAAAAATAATGCATCATATCCTTGACAGATGTGTGTAGTGCCGTTTTCTCTTCACAGAGGGCGCCACTTCAAGAAATAGTGAAGGTGGTTGTTAATACCATCTTTAGGTTCTATCCCCTCCCCAACATATGGAGGTGGATAAAAAATTCGAGAATTTTTTTCAAAATTTTTATTAAAGCATAACCCCCTGTACAATACTTTTGAAAATTAACACAAGCAAAAATGCTAAAAAAGCACTAATCATTGCAAGGTTTAGACATGTATTTCACTAGACATGATTTCTATGTGGATAAAATTTATCCAAATGGTTGCAGTGGAACTAAATTTAGTTTAATATAAAAACATTCGTATTTTTCTTTCCATAATTCTATGTTTTAAATTGAAAATACTGCCATATTGCTTACACTATTCACACTAAGTATTTCAATGCAATCTGGATTAGTCGATCTTAATGCTCCAAAAATGCAATCAAACACAGTTTGCTGCTTTGATATAGCAATTAATACACATAAAACTAAGTTTAATCATTATCAAACTTGTTCTCTGTAATAATTACAAAGTGTTATTCAGGATACCCAATGACATCAATTGGTCTGTTGAGGTCCTCTGCTGCGACCTCATCATTTGGAACTATATTGTCTATTATACAGCTTCATGTTTGCAAAGGGAACTTCTTATGGTAATTCATTAGTATAAAAATATCACTAATTTTTAGCCAGAATAGAGAGGTGTCTCTTAAATACCTCACTTCTGAGTGATTTCTTTCATCAGCCTCAGATGTCCCATCCTTATACTTCGAATGCTGAAACACACTCACTGTGACAAACTTAAAGGCAAGTCCCTTCACATTTAAGAAATTACATGGTTCATTTTCCATCAATTCATTGTAGAGTATTTTGAAGTCTGGGATGAGATTTTAGTACACAGTTGCACAGGATGTAGTGAGTGATAACAATGGTTCTTACAAGTTATATTCCAAGAAAGGCACCCATACAAAACATCACTTTAAAAAACCCAAGTCTATAAAGTATGAAACAGTGCATGCCAACTGATTTGTCACATGTTCATACTTTTTAAGAAATGATGCAACATCATCACAGTGACATGGAGTAATAGCACATGTGAAAGCTAATAACACTGCACAACAAAATTTTTGTTTCTTGAACACTGTTGGGTGTTCCTTTATAGATTTTTGGCTGCTGATCACGAAAATCACATCCAAAGTTGCCCATCACATACTATTTCATTTAAATCTTCAGTTTTGCTACAATGGAAAAACGATATCAGGGCGACTGGAATCCGTCAATGCTTGCTGACTACTGTTGGACACTGCAACGTGATGCACCGGACATTGAATACAAACTAAAATCAGGAGCAAAACACTTTTAATTATGTTGAACTTAATTAATAGTGTATCAGAAAGATAAATGCAATTAAATACGTTACTGCTGGTAAACAGTTAACTGTCTATTTCTCAGAGTTCCTATGTGATGAAGCAAAACTAAAACTATATTTGTTCATACCCACCAGGTACCTGTCACAATCAGCAAAAACTTTTCAGGAAACAAAACTTTCCAAAAAAGTGTTGTGCAGTGTATAATTAAAGTGTAAATCCCTTTGACTTCTTCCTTGGAAAAAAAATGTTTGTCAAATTCATTTGCCTTGTTCCAAAACCTGCAATCACAGTGTTGGTTTATCAGCCTTGTAATGCAGTCAAGAGTTTTGTCAGTGACACTAACTGCACTGTGGAATTAACAAGAAAGTTTAAATATATTTCATTATATCCAATGGTTCTTTCAAGCTCTGCCCAGTGCTTCACAATTATACAATTAAACATGAGGCTTGAATGGACATTACAAAATAAATGGCCAGACACTTTCTCTAAGCCTACATGCTCTGAAATATCAGCTTCCATGTTAAAACTGTATGTTGTCTGATCAGTTATGAGAAAGTCAATTTTTTCAAACAGTGTTTTTTGTTTCAAGAGCACTTGTTGTGGACAGTAACTAAAAATGGCTTATTTATACACATCAAACATATAAATGGGTGCATACAGGGGAGTTACATATTTTTATAAAAATATTAACAAGTTTGTGTTTGTTTAGTTTGTTTCGAATTCCATGCAATGCTACACGAGGGCTATCTGCGTTAGCCATCCCTAATTTAGCAGCGTAAGACTAAAGGGAAGACAGCTAGTCATCACTGCTAACTCTTGGACTACTCTTTTACCAACTAATAGTGGGACTGGCTGTCACATTATAATGCCCCCATGGCTGAAAGGGTGAGCAAGTTTAGTGTGATGGGGATTTGAACCCACAATCCTTGGATAAGGAGTCAAGAATCTTAACCACCTGGAAATGCCAGGCCAAGTTGTTTTGATCCAGTAAATAAATTCAGGGGGATAGAACTTTAATATTTAGAAAAAAAAAAGTGAAATAACACCCACAGCTAATAATAGGCATTGAATTATGTGTTATAAAAGATTAATGGAAATAAGAATATACAAACTATCATTTAATCATATTTAATGTAAAAAAATCTTAAGTTCTACAAACGTTCTGAAAAGTTGCAGTTATACCCAACTGATGTCATTGCTAATAATCTACACTACAATGTAAATAGGATTTAGTACTCATTCTGAGCATATTTTACAAAATTGTACAACTTTGAGGTACACAAACAAAATAATATTCAATATTATAAATGATATTAGCATATAAAACAACTGTAAAACTGAAATTTTGCTATTTTAGTTTGATTGTCTGGCAGTGCCTATTGTTTATTATTGAGCTTAGTTTGATGGTTTAGCAGTTTTTACTGTTTATTATTGAGATTACTTTGATTTATTAGCAATACTTACTCTTTTTTGGTACTGAGTTTACTTTGACTGTTTAGCAGTACTTACTGTTTAGTGTTTAATGTATTTTGATATCTTAGCAGTACTTACTGTTCTGTACTGGGAAAGAGACATCATGTTTCATTTCTTGACGATGAGAGCAATAAAACGTTTTATGAGCAAGAAGCGTCTTTTCGCTGCTAAATGTTATTCCACACGGATCACAACGATAACCACCTAATAGTAAAGATAGGTTTACAAAATACATTTTCAGTCATGTCGGAGTAGAACTTTACTTCTCATACAAAATAAACTCATTTATAACATTTTCTACCAGTTGTTTTAAGGTCTCAGCAGTTGAAGTTAGGTATGTACAAGTATGCAGAGCTTTGGCTTTTTTCCACGTAAACTATTCAAATAATGTTCAGAGATAATAAGTAACTAAGTGAAAATCCATGATAATGTAAAGTACAAAAGTATTAATTATTGTTTTAAATAAAACTACTTAAACAGAGTTATCTTAACTGAGAGGCAAAGCAGTCATTTCCTTAATGTATGGAAAAAACAAGAACAGTAGTAGTAGTAGCAATAGGAAAATATAAGAAATAGAGTTTAAGTAAAGTGAAAAAGAAAGCAAGTAATATGTAGACAAACCGTAAGGGAGATAATAGAAATAAAGAACTTAACAGAAACAAACTGATGAAAGAAAAATAACAGTTGCTGTACAGTGCCAAACATGTCACAGAACAAGCTAAATTCAAGAATATTACCTCTTTCCCTTACTTTGAGATACTTTACCTCCTTTCCTTACTGTGAGTTACTTTACCTCCTTCCCTTACTGTGAGATACTTTACCTCCTTCCCTTACTGTCAGATACTTTACCTCCTTTCCCATACTGTCAGATACTTTACCTCCTTCCCTTACTGTCAGATACTTTACCTCCTTCCCTTACTGTCAGATACTTTACCTCTTTCCCATACTGTCAGATACTTTACCTCTTTCCCATACTGTCAGATACTTTACCTCCTTTCCCATACTGTGAGATACTTTACCTCCTTCCCTTACTGTGAGATACTTTACCTCCTTCCCTTACTGTCAGATACTTTACCTTCTTCCCTTACTGTCAGATACTTTACCTCTTTCCCATACTGTCAGATTCTTTACCTCTTTCCCATACTGTCAGATACTTTACCTTCTTCCCTTACTGTCAAATACTTTACCTCTTTCCTTTGCTATGAAATTTTTTTACCTCTTTCCTTTACCATGAAATTTTTTACCACTTTCCTTTACCATCAGATCTTTTACCACTTTCCTTTACCACGAGATCTTTTACCACTTTCCTTTACCACGAGATCTTTTACCACTTTCCTTTACCAGGAGATCTTTTACCACTTTCCTTTACCACAAGATCTTTTACCACTTTCCTTTACCATGAGATCTTTTACCACTTTCCTTTAACATGAGATTTTTTACCTTTTTCCTTTTCTAAAAAATGTTTAACTCCATCTTTTAATGTGAGATTTGCATCTTGATTATTTCATGATTAATTACTGTCTACTATATAAAAGGATGTGAATGCAAAGCAGTTCAATAAAGAAAACAGAATTTTCACTTATTTTTTCCTTAGTCTCTAATTACTCTAGTTATTAGTGTTTACTCACAATGGCACACATTGTCTGTCAGGAAATAAGTAGAGGAAACAAAAAGCAGCAACAAAAAAGTGAGAAAAAGAACATAAAGATTTAACAGACACTAAAAACAAGTGTAATATTATTATATAAAAAAGCACAAACTGTGAAAGACGAAAACAAACAAACAAATTCTAATAGTAAGAGACCAGATGGTGCTAGCACCGTTGATTACAAATTATGTATGAGTACTAATAGTATGAGACCAGAGAGTGCTAGCACCGTTGATTACAAATTATGTATGAGTACTAATAGTATGAGACCAGAGAGTGCTAGCACCGTTGATTACAAATTATGTATGAGTACTAATAGTATGAGACCAGAGAGTGCTAGCACTGTTGATTACAAATTATGTATGAGTACTAATAGTATGAGACCAGAGTACTAGCACCGTTGATTACAAATTATGTATGAGTACTAATAGTAAGAGACCAGAGAGTGCTAGCACTGTTTATTACAAATTACGTATGAGTACTAGTAGTATGAGACCAGAGTACTAGCACTGTTGATTACAAATTATGTACGAGTACTAATAGTATGAGACAGAGAGTGCTAGCACTGTTGATTACAAATTATGTATGAGTACTAATAGTAAGAGACCAGAGAGTGCTAGCACTGTTTATTACAAATTATGTACGAGTACTAATAGTAAGAGACCAGAGAGTGCTAGCACTGTTTATTACAAATTACGTATGAGTACTAATAGTATGAGACCAGAGTACTAGCACTGTTGATTACAAATTATTATGAGTACTAATAGTAAGAGACCAGAGTGCTAGCACTGTTGATTACAAATTATGTACGAGTACTAATAGTATGAGACCAGAGAGTGCTAGCACTGTTGATTACAAATTATGTATGAGTACTAATAGTATGAGACCAGAGTGCTAGCACTGTTGATTACAAATTATGTACAAGTACTAATAGTATGAGACAGAGAGTGCTAGCACTGTTGATTACAAATTATGTATGAGTACTAATAGTAAGAGACCAGAGAGTGCTAGCACTGCTGATTACAAATTATGTATGAGTACTAATAGTATGAGACCAGAGAGTGCTAGCACTGTTGATTACAAATTATGTACAAGTAAGACAGTAAAACCCTGATAGTATAAACAAACAATGACAGAAAAAAACATGTTGACAACAATGGCATAAATGACTAGGATCACTGAATCAAAGTCTCAGTAGTTCCTGTAGACCAAAGGATATTAGAGATGATTTGAAATGACTGTTTATATACCAGAAGGTCCACTACAAGTAAAATGTATAAACTTTCCACAGGGCAAAAAATAGAAGATTTGTTGCAACTTATAACCATTATCTTGCCAAAAGAGAAGTAATACAGATACCTTGATTACTTCATCAATTTAAACTATGTACAATGTATTTGTACTTTTGAGAGCTGCTTGCTTCAACACAATTTGTTTAGACTAACCTCCTTGTCTGTTGCTAAGCACAAAGTTACAAAATATCTAATTTATGCTGTACCTACAGCTGTATCTAAAGCATATTTTTAGTGTTATAAGCTATCAGCCTTACCATCAGGCCACTGAGTAATGCCTTGGTTAATAATGATATGTATGACTGCCAAAACAACCAGTGAAAATAACAATCTTTAAGAAACTTGTAAAAATGTATGTTCAGAAAAGGTAGATACCATTAAATCAAAAACACTTTAGGGTATGATGGTGGATGAAACAAAATATGTGACCGAACTGACAAATGAATGTTTGCTGTAAAACTATTATTCATGCTATAAGGTAGCTACCAATTTGACTCCCAGTTTTGATTTCATTCTTTTAAGCCGCATGCTCAATCCTATTTTAGCCAATCCTTTTTTCATGCCTAATATGTTTGTGATTAGATATCATGACTTTTTTGTCAATGCACACCAACAAACCACAACAAGAAAGTTACATTGAAAAGTAGCCAACATTAACTTCAGGATAGCAACCCTGTTATTCATAATAGACCCATAATCTACAGAACCAACAAGATTCTTTAAAGTACCTGGTGGTAGTTTTCCTCACTAAAACAGTTTAAATAACTTCTTTAATAGTAACACCATGGAACTCAGATTAAGACTATTTTGTCATGAGATGCATGCACTTGGTGCAACCATATCATTCATCATTATTTATGCTAGTTGTGCTAATATTAAATGACACTAAACACT
Organism: Tachypleus tridentatus; assembly: GCF_004210375.1. Taxonomy (NCBI): domain Eukaryota; kingdom Metazoa; phylum Arthropoda; class Merostomata; order Xiphosura; family Limulidae; genus Tachypleus; species Tachypleus tridentatus. The sequence goes on from NC_134836.1 coordinate 52,006,871, forward strand.
CTTTAATCAGAAGAATCTCATGTAAGTTAACAAATTTGAATAATGACCTTCCACTTGTATAATAATTTTAAAAACTTAAGCTAGAAACTCCTAACCTAGTTTGCTTGGCCTAACCAATACTTATGCATCTCCACATGGTTTTACCTTATAGTTTTGCTGCTCTAAATCACCTGACCAAATAAAAATAGCTATAAATGGTATATTTTTAATTTTAAGTGAAACTGTAGTAAAAATGTTAGTCTGATGGCTCATTTGATATTTCACATAAGCGTGCACAATGATGTTAGTTAATATTGAATAACTTTGCACATGTGGCTTATACTAAGAGAAAATTTGACAGCTTTATATCTATCAGTGTACCAAATTAAAAATTCCCCAATGTTAAGTGTAATTCCTACTGAATAAAGTTTCTGTATTTACACTGCAAAAAAAAAAGGAGACATTCAACCAAAATTGGAAATTTTAAATTTCAAGCATTTCTTAATGGATTGTCTTATAATTTGGTTTATGAAATAGAAGTCCAGTAAAGCACACCCACTGAAAAGTGTGTGTTAGTTTGGATTACCACAGTCTGAACTACAGTAGGTTGAATATCTCTAAACTATCACAACATCTGGTAATAACACACAGTGTTTCTTTGACTGCATGACACATTATGCGCTGCTGTATCTTGATTACTCAAAAAAATAAAAAGTTAGATAGCACCATATCTTGAAACTTAGCATCAGCAAGATGTTTTACAGAAGTATAACTATTACATAAAGTGCTTTGTTCAGTACTGCCTTTCAACTACAGGGCTATTCAGAGCTTTTATACAAACACAAAAATTTAGTTTCTAGGATGTTTGCTTGTTTAAAGTTGCAGTAAAACAGCATTGAGGAGTGGGAGTGGGGGACGTACAAGAGGGTAATGATCATAGTTCTGGAAAAATAATTAAAAATGAGCTAATAGGGCTGATAGTTGGTACAACAATTTAAAGAATTTTGAGTTTGCCCAAAATACAAACCACTTTTACATTATATTAATTACACTCCAGGTATCAGTAACAAACAACTTATATCAATGATTATTCAGTTCCTTAAATTATATTCTAATTATATTGAATTTAGAATGCATTTTATAAGATTCATATAAACTGACTCTATGGGTATTGAATATATAAAAAACACAACAAAAACATGGTTGCTGAGTTTAGAGTTCTGAAATTAAATTTAAAAATGTTCTTTGTGTTGTATGTTTACTCACTCTCAAGGGCATTGCAGCATTGTGACTCAAACTTGTTCTCTTATATGGATGTATGTGTTGCCTTTTTATTTTTTAGGCTTACATAAAGAATAGATGTTCTGATGAAGTTTGTAACCACAGTAACTGGGAAGCCACTTTCAAATAGACTTTGGGACAAGAAGGTTGTCATGCCAATAATTACCAAGTTACAAAGTAAACAATGCTTTAATAGTTGTAGGAAAAAGATATTACACTAATTGAAACTTGTGGAACAACAACACTGTGTGAAGCTAAACTATCAGAAAAGATCTTAAGATTTAATCAATAAAAAGTACTTTAGTTCCTAATGAAATCAAAATGTTGTCAATAATCACCACTAGGTGTCCAATTTATGCAATGGAGATAATTTATTAAAAGTAAAAATGTTTCTTTCTTCTCAAATGATTTTTTGTGGACTAGTTGAAATTTATAGTTTTCAAACTGTAATATAATTTCTTCTGGAAATGCCAACTACAAGTGCAGAATAAATATTCTAAACTTTAAAAAATATTAAAAACTGACCAGAGATCCATGATAATGCTGTATCATTCAGTTGGTCCTTTTACCATAACAACTAAACATCATTTGCTGAATCACTGAATGTGAAATAGATTGTTTGATATTGGGTTTATTAAAAGCTCAAAGATGGAATTTTAATTAAAGAAAAATACATATTGTTGTACTGTAGAAATATCACATTCATATCATTAAATGTTTATTTTTTTAATTGCAAATTTCAAATTCAAGTAATTTCATCTCTCTTACACATAGTAACTAAAGTACATGATGTACCATGTGAAACTGTACATCTTATTATCATTTACCTAGCCTTTGTATAGAGCAGTGTTTCCCGACTTTTTTTTATACCCCGCACCCCTAAAAAATTTTAACATGTTATCGCACCCCTCACAGTAATTATTTATTTAAGAATAAAGATGAAGGTAGCCAAAACAAGATTTTGGTCTGCACCGGTGACAGTAGAAACGATAGTTTATCGTAACAAGGTAAAAAGCTACGTCTGTAACAAGAAAAATATGAAATAAATATTAAATGTAATTTTTGAATATATACGACAGTACCCTTAATATGAACAAAAAAAAACTGAAATGTTATCTTGCACCCCTGGTTGGGAACCACTGGTATAGAGAAACCCAATAGTAAATTTCACTTCTACCTGCCCACCTCCCAGTGGCAGAACAGTAAATCTAAAGGTTTGTACCACTAAAAATTGATTCTTGATAGTTGTAGTAGGCACAGCACAGGTAGCTTGATATATATGTTGGGCATGACTTCAAACAAATACAATGGTCAACGTTGCTCTTACCTAACGTTCTATAAGTATTTGAGAAAGATAGTGAAATTTCAGCCACAGTTTCACATGAACTTTTCCAGAGAATAAAGCTCAGGATGTTTTAGAAACATTATTTTTAAAATCTCCTTTATACTATAAAAGAAAAAAAATACTATTCTCAATCAATAAATATTACTACCAAAATGGTGTTTATATTTGTGATTTTCTTCCAAACAAACAATCTACAGTGAAAATACAGTTTTCCAGAATAGCTACTATTTAAAATGACTTTAGAATTAGATGACACCCTTGGCCAAATTGTTTACCATTTTAAGAGGCCTCAATCTGGAATGTCTGGAATTTCTTAACACAGCCAATCAACCAAGAGATTACCACAATGTTATATTTGATTAAATTTGAATGAAATAAGCATTTAGTTATATTTGTATATAATTACATATCAGTGGCTCAGTGATAATTCCAAAAATTATAATGCTAAAAACTGGGTCTCGATACCTGTAATGGATAGAGCACAGATAGCCCACTGTATAGCTTCAAATTTATTAATAACCACTAATACACCACATGCACACACTCAGATATGAACACTATTATAATTTATATAAAATTAAATAATGTTTTGATGTCTTATTCATTAGACATAAAACAGGTGGTATTTTACTAATGGCTGAATTCAGACCCTATAGCAAGCTCTCTCTCCTTCCCAGGAAGTTAAACAAAAACTTATTTAAACTCTAACAACTGGATTTGTTTATCACAGACCTACTTATGACTGCAAACTACATAAAGTCAACTTACCTACACAGGGTGCTATGATTAATATAAAACAAAAGATCATTAACTAATGACATAAGGCTAAGAATTAAGTGAGGGTGACATACCATGTTTCTTAACAACATGGACAGATCCTCTACTCATATCTTGATCCTGAGAGGCAACAAGTGGCAAATAAAAAATTTGACCACCTGAAATGTAAGAAAATGAATTAGGTTTTTCTTTTGAAGCAACATTTTATTTACTTAACAATATAAAATGTCTTAGAACTCTAATGGTAGGAAATAAACCTAACTTAAGAAAAGAAACATTTTTTCTCCATATTGCTTATCACTAACAGCCATTTTAGAATAACATAACACCATGGACAGTGCCAAACAGTGTTTAAAAATCTCCTAAAAAAGCCTAAGTATAGCTACCCCTTCTTAACTTGAAGAAAAAGAAAAAAAATTACATGATTAATAGAAGATTGTTGTTAGCTTTATTTTTATATTATTAATAAAACATTATTATTAATTTACATTATTTTTGTATGATTAATATAACATTATTGTCAATTTATTTTATTCTTATAATATTAACAGCACATTGTTGTTAATTTACATTGACTTTCTTTTTTAATATGATTAATAGAACATTGTTATTATTTTACATTAGTTTTTGTATGATTACTAGAACATTGTTATTATTTTACATTATTTTATATGATTAATAGAACATTGTTGTTAATTTACATTATTTTTATATGATTAATAGAACATTGTTATTAATTTACATTAGTTTTATATGATTAATAGAACATTGTTATTAATTTACATTAGTTTTTGTATGATTAATAGAACATTGTTATTAATTTACATTAGTTTTTGTATGATTAATAGAACATTGTTATTAATTTACATTAGTTTTTGTATGATTAATAGAACATTGTTATTAATTTACATTAGTTTTTATATGATTAATAGAACATTGTTATTAATTTACTTCAACTAATGTTACACTTTATCCACATTTTTTTTTTCACACTACAATTTAAAATGTTATAAGGCAACATGTAAAGTATTTAAATCAATTACTTGTTGAAGAGAAAGTCCTTTAAACGGAAGGATTCGTCATTTTTTCTTAGGTGTATCAGATTTTACTAGAAATAACTGGTTAGTTACACATATTGTGCTGTGAAAACGTGTTAGAACAAGAGAATATTTTGTCATTCTTTCCATTTTATGGGACAAATTCTTCCATCCCATTACTGTATGCAAATTACCACATTATAGTAACACTTCACTGATCCCTGTTGACAACTGAATGAGCAAGGTTGAGAGTATGTATTCTTTAGAGTTCCCATATATTAGTATCAAGGGTATGTCATAAATGTTCTCGAATGAACATTCTGATCAAATTTAGGATATAAAGTAACTGTCATGGTACTCCCTACAGTATCTTAACTGTATAGAAAGAAGCTAACATATGGTACCAGTATATACCAGAAAAAAACCAATTTATTAGCACTCCACAAATAAACTTCAATAAAAACAGTGTTTAATAATAATATATATTTATATGAAGCTTTGTTTTCATGTCATAAAAGTTCTATGTGATGCTCACATGACATTTTATCAAATTGCTGCAGACTTGAAACACTGTCAAGTTCACCCTAAGTCGTGGGACCGAGACAGGTGAATTTTAAAATAGGAAAGTAAGATACAGAAAACCTAAACTCAATGTTACTAATGTTAAGCATCTTCGTTCATGCAGCCTTCAGAACAGAAGGAAGACTGACACTGATCTTAAGCATGAAATAAACAACCATGTACTAAATGATAGAAAAGTGTCCATACATACAGTATCAAGAAGACTTAATAATAATGAAATGTTTGGTTGTGTAACAATCATAAAAACAATATTTACTTCAATCTCCAAATATTGTCAAAAGAGTGAAATTTGTTGAAAAGTACAAAAACTGGACTTCTGATTATTGGAGGAGGGTATTATGGATGGATGAGTCCAGGTTTCAAATATTTGATTCAAAGTGTAGATTATACATCTGGCAGAAGAAAAGTGAAAAATGCTTAACTTCAATGCATCGAACCCATTATGAAGCATGGGGAAACAGTGTAATGGTTTGGGGGTGTTTTTCTGCTGAGGTGATTAAAAATATTTGCAAAATAGATGTAATAATTGACCAGCACAAGTACCATCAGATACTGATCTATAACAATCTGCCAAGTGGTTTGTATATTATTTGTAAAGGATTCTATTACCAGAAAGATAACGACCCCAAACACTCATCCAACCTTTCTAGGAATTACTTAGCTAAGAAAGAAGCTGCTGGAGTCACTCAAATGATGCAATGGCCCCAACAGACTACCAGTGTGAACCCAATTGAGCAGATTTGTGATGTGATAGATCAAATACTTGATAAATCAAAAGTTACTTCCAAAGTAACTTTTTGAGAACATGTTAAAGACATTTGGAGTAAAATTCCAAGGAACACTTTAGTTAAATAAGTTTAAACAATGCCTTAAAGATGGTCTCAGTTATTAAAGCAAAAAGGGGACACAGAACACATTAACTGTTTGCTGAACTCAAGCACTTCCACTGAGTTTCTGTTATACTAAACATGAAGATTAATAATATTTATATGTTTCACTTGTGATTTACCTACCAATTTTCTAAAAAGGTAGCCTTAAATTTAATTTTTGACACTGTCCTAGTTTTGTGCACAGTACTGTACAGTTTTGAGGTTATTACAGGAAATAGAAATTTGAGTATTTATCATTATGTAGGATGACAGTTGAGGGTTAAATCCTAAGATAGTTTAACCCATTCAGTTTGTGAACAAACCTAAAGTGAAAACCTATGCAACTGTTTTTTCTTAACATAAAACCAATATATCACATTGTTTATAACTGAGAATTATGTATTTTAATTTATATATTTTAAAGATGGAAATCAAGTTCTTCAAAGGTTAGGTTTTTCAGAAAAGTGTAAAAACATCACATGATAATGCAGTATTGACAACAAACATGTTGTTCCGTTGTCACAAAAATAACCACTTTCACATTTTTGTAAAACATAATCCATAAATTACGTTAGGTTTTTTTTAATATTAAGTTACATCAATGCATTTTGTGCAAAGTGGAAGCAAAAACAATTTCAGTGTGGAAATGTTTCCAGTTTGAGTTGTACGAAATTTATCAGACATACCAGGTGATACAGTAGGCTGTAAAATTGGTAATGGTGATAATAATTCTGGACTTTCTTTACATCCATTCTTTTCCAATGTCGAGTCCAAATTCGGGCTTTCATGAGACGTACTCGCATGGCAGTCTTCGCTATGCACAGAAGTACTTGTGGATGAGTCGCTTGTTGAAAGGGATCGTACCCTGTTCTTAACAGCTACTTTTTTTCTCTTTTCAGAAGACCCTACAGACGTGTCCTTTGTTTTCACGGTAACAGAGTCCTTCTTTTTAACCAGTAAGCGTTTTTTGACACAAGGGTAGCAACCTTTCGGTAAAATTATGTTTTTTTCGGTTAGAATTTCTTCGTCCACTGAACTAGGTTGTGAACTAACCTCGTACCAGGCAATTATTTCTTTGTCTCTACGAGCATCACAGCACACAGTGCACCATACACTGTGACCTATAAAGAGAAAGTATCGAAATAGCATGCTTAAAAGTATAATAATATTAACTACACGCTCTTGCACAATAACACCTTTTGAGTAGTATAACTGAAATACCAAAGTATTGTTACAACGTGTAAAAGAACATTGGGGTTGTAAAATAATTGTTGTATGCTAAGCCTAATTCTAAATTCTCCATAGTTTTCAATTTTCTTGCCTTTTTTTGCGGAACTTCTGGAGGTACAACACGCAAATTATGTGGTCAAAAATTCAAATGACATGCACATTTCGAAGATGGATTAAAGTATGCCAGAAATTATCGATATAACTTTTGAATTCGATGGTGTCAAATTAACGCACAATATATATAGACAAATATAGCATTAAATTGAATGTAAGATTTAGTCGGCAGATAAGAAGTAGGTAATAAAAAAACTTTAATTAATAATACATGTCAACAATAACAGGTTATTTAATTATGTAGTAATTCATGAAAACAGAAAACAGTTCACCCACTGACATCTGTCAGGACTTTCGGAAAGTTAGTCATGCTATTATTGTGAAGTGCATAACAGCCCAGCGACTCAAATAAATGTAGGTGTCCAGCTAAATTAAAAAATAAACGATACAACATCGGGAACAAACAAGATATAATAATCTCTTCACAGAACTCTTCCAGCAAAACGTTCCTAGAATAGAACTAACTTAGCAAAATACAAACTAAATATCGCACACAACTTGAACCTAAAACAAAAATGCACAAGTGTTTCTTCCGTCCTAGAAACCTAGTTACTGTAATGTCAGTTATGTTGGTTTTAATTGTATAATCCATTCCAGAAAGCTATGTTTGCGAGATGTCACTGCTCTTAGTTTATAATGGGTCATACATTCCAAAAGGAACACTAACTGAGCAAAGAGGAAAACAAACACTTATGCGCATTTGCGCATAATACAAATCTACATAACAAACATTTTACAACACAAATAAACTAATGTTGTCTTGTCTCACCACGCGTCATAAAACATAACAAATTATCAACAGTTTCGTATAACCACAAGCAGTAGTAACCAACTTTCGAGTCACTAAGTTGTAAAGAAATACATCTTTGGAAAAATATAACATTGCTGAGATGCTGGTTAATAATAGGTTTCTAAAGTCTAAAAATACATGTTTTATTAATACGTTAAAATGAAAATTATTGAATACATTTGATATAATGAGTGTTATAATTCTTATATAATCTCAAGTTACTATAATTTCTTTGTTCTGCGTAATTAAGCACAAAACTACACGATCTGTACTCTGCTCACCACGGGTATCGAAACCCATTTTCTAGTGGTAATACTTCGCAGACATACCGCTGTACCACTGGGATGCGATTACTTTTATATCTGAACTTGAAACTTAAGACGTAACAAAAGTTAAATGAAGTATATACCGGTAGAGTTGTGACACTTTCCACAGTTCGCATTTTCAACTAACCATACAAAATAGAATATCTGACCATTAATATGTACTCTTTCTAAAAGTTATTTTAAAAGAGAAACTGGCAATGTTGATACCGTGAGAACTCATCTAAATTTCTGAGATTTCAATTATTCATTGATGTTTATGCACCTGTTAACAGTTAAACGATTGTATACCACTCCTTCAAAATTTTCAACTAGTCATCCATGTTTTCACACTTGTTAAAAGAATTCTGAGAATCAAAACAAAACAATGAATTTGTAAACAAAATTTTATGAAATTACACACCAAAACTATTCTAAACTCAAGTAAAAACAAAATATGCTTCTCGCAGATGTATTTAAAATAAAAAACATGTAACATATTTTTATTAGCATACTCTGAGAACTTGTTTCTAAACGTCAATTTGATGGCACATGAAAATCATAATTCAAAAATTTGTGCAGAAAAACAATTTTAAAAAAATTTAACAATATATAAATAAAGAAATTAACATGCATTCATAAGAATCATTCTTAGTAGGCCTTACAACCATACATATAATTTTTTTTCTGTTTTTTTTTATTTATATTAACATGCATTCATAAGAATCATTTATAGTAGGCCTGACATCCATACATATAACTGATTTTTACTGTTTTCTTTTCTTATATTTTTCTTATTATTTATATTTACATGTAACTGACAGACAGACATCTGTTTTCCAATATTATGTTATTATGTGTGTGCTAGTTGATGTGTTGAAAAAATTAAACAAAATTTATATAGTTGTGGTATCCCAAATTTTTGAACTGTAAGTCCTCAAATGTATCACTGACCTATCAGATACTTCCCAAATTATATTTTTGTTAGATAAGATAGCACTAAAGCTAGTGTTATACTTATCTTACAATATAGCATTAAAACTATTTTTTTCAAGCTTAAGATAAAGAGATAGCTTTCAAAAGTAATTTCATTTTTTATACCTACAGCTCCTAACAAATATGAAAACCAAAAACAAAACAAATGTTTAAGAAGCATGAATGATAAAAGTCATTGAATGATAAAAAAAAAGGAAAAAAATTTTCATTCATAAAATGACTTGCTAAAAAATAAACAATTAGAAGCATGAATTTCTTAAATTTAATGACCATATACATTATACGACACTAAAACTGTTTCAGTCCTACCATTTATAGGCATTACATGAGGGACAGTGGTCTTGCAAACAACAGCCATAACAAGCTCATTCAATAATAGAAAATGACAGACAATAATTCCTTCTAAGTCTTGCGGAAGTTTACACGGCCTTTCTTAAAATACATTACATACGGCATTAAAAAAGAATACCATTTACATGAATAACTATAGAAGACATTCTTGAACCATAATCAGAGTAACAAATCTGGACCACTGTTCCTACATCCCAAAGATTAGGAAAGCATAGGTTGCAACTTGTCTCATAATTGGCTGATGGATAGTACAGTTGTGTAAGATAACCATGGCTGATGGATAGTACAGTTGTGTAAGATAACCATTCACCACTGATATTAAAACTGAAATTATTATCTTTAATTTCTTATATTTAGTTTCAGGCTCATTCTGAATTTGGATTTAAAGAGAGCACACACCTTAAAGTTGGGTCAGAGTGGTGCTAGATAGCTAGGCCCTTCTTATGAAGTGATCCATACACATTGTCTCTATTGTATTATAATTTTAAGTTTGCATATTTGGCAGAGGTTGTCTCTCACCATTCCATTCTAACAGCTACAGTTTATCTATTTAGAAAACTGATCTTGCAGTAATTTGGATGAGATGGCCATATACACAGAAAATTTCTTACTTGGATCTTAAAGAAAACAATTTGTTGTTGTTTCCACTTTTAGACTTACTGATGGAGGCAGTTACATTAGTAGCCCTCACTGGTCTACTAAAGAGCTTACAAATAGTGATAATTGGCCTAACAGTCCTCAAAATCCAAACATCACAGTCAGTTTGATGTTTAGTTTGTTTGGATATCTTCAGTTTCTGGCAAACACTTGGGGTCAGAGTAAGACCAGTAATTATCCTAGACATCATAAAGAGTGGTGGTCATCCCAACAGACATTCACAGTTGCTGGCAACCACTTGGAGTCACAATAAGACCAGTATTTATCCTAATTTGTTGCCTACTCTCTCTTTCTCTGTGAAGCAGAAAGCAATGCATTCTACCAGAGGTAATGTTAAGTTACTACCAACCAGTGGCTAAATCATATATTTATGGAGTCTCTACAACAATGTGAGAAAACATCTATCATTCTGAATTGAGTTTCTCTACATTGACTTGAAGTCCTTCATTATACCAAACAAGGTTATGGTTGGATCACAAAAGAGACACACAAGGCAGAAAAGATGAACCATGGAAAACTTGAACTTTATTAGAAGAAATTCTTGTCACAGCACAAAAGTCTTATTACTAGTTCACTTTGTGGTATAGAAAGACGTGTTTGAAATGGCAAATATCACTTCTTCATAAAAGTTCTGATCAGAGTAAATTATGTGCATTTAAATTATAATCATCTTTGAAGTGCTTTTAATGTTGAATAAAATTTATACCTGCTTTTGTATAATCTATAAGTAAATAAAACATTTGAAGCAAGCAAGATCTTGCAGAAAGGTATTGGTCATTTACCTTCAGATGGCTAAATATGATATTCGTCTATTCTACTATCTACACTAATAGTGGTTGCCATCATACAAGTGATACTGTTATAATGCACCATTTTCTGTTCTTTTACATGATGTGCATTACTTTGAAAATTCATTCATTAAAATTATATTATTTATTATTTTTTTCCGCCTATGCACACTTGGGAAATATTCTGTTTGTGACAGATTGTTGTTTCAAATCAAAACAAGACTCCTTTGAGCTGCTTTAATTCCTTCCTTTTAGAAATGATTTATAACAATAAAAGGTTAACTGTAAGTGTTTTGAATTTTTAGGGTGACACTTATTCATACACTAAAAGTGTCTCTGTCAAAACCTATAGTATTATACTATAAAGCTCATACCTTCCACAGAAACTATGACATTAGCTTCTTCTTTGCTTAGTGCTGTTTTTAAGATCTTTATCCACTGTCCACCTTCTCCATTTAGCTGGAGGTAGATTTGTTCTTCACCAGGTGTTTCATCCTGAAAGATGGAGTTAGCTTAAAATCGAGTTCATTACAAAAAAAACAACAACAACAACAAAGAAAACACAGTTTATAGTGTTTTGAAGACTTCTATAATGTCAATGATCCTACTTATCTATGACTTATTCAGTTATACATGTTCTGCAACATTTGACACTTATTCAAAATTAGCAAATTTCCTGGCCCAACATTCAGCACAAACGATGCTTAAAATTGACAATGTCTTATTGTGGAATAATGCAAAAGCTCTAACTGAAAATATATCAATTGTGTTATATTTATAAACTCTGAAAGCTGTTTTTTATTTTAATTTCTCCAGATTTGTACCCTTTCAGTTTTCTTCTACAAAGAAACATGCTGTACTAGTAATCTAAACACAAAATTGTCTCTTAATGCGTTATCATGTAGTTAAACAATAGAAGTGAACGAACCAGCGTTAAAGAAGGCTTAAACAAGCACAATGAGTTCGTAGTTATGAAAGATGCAACGACTATGATAGTCTTAGATAAATTAGAATAATCGTAATAACTGGTAACTTTCTGAAAGGACGTCCCTAATTACTGCCCTCCGCCGGTTTGACGGTTAACTTGAGAGCTTATAATGCTACATTTTGAGGCTTGGTCCTTGCGTGGACACAGTGCAGATATTCCATTGTGCTGCTTTGAATTTAACACTAACAAAAATAAAAAACGGCCAAATTATATTACAGGGCAAGCGAACAAAACTCGTTTCGATGTTTCTAATGAATCACAACTTACCGTCTATGTTATTTAAAGAAAAAAAATTACAAATATTATTAATTTCAAGTTTTACACTTTACGTATTGGTAGCGAGCATACGTATAAAGTTACCTTAATGTATGCAAGTATATCGTGTTTTAATAACAACACTAATGTTTTTGTATTGTTAGAAATGCACAATCCACTTTGAAGTACAAACCTCAGTATAAGATTTCTTGGAAAACGAACTAGACTGCTTAATGACTCTTCCCTTATATGGCCCGAAGGTTGTTCCTTTGACAAGACATTTTTTGGTAAACACAGTCTGGCAAGAAAAATCGCTATCTTCAGTCACTTTGATCGTGAGGGCCTCTGTTGGCAACTGAAGTGATAGAGCGAGTTCTTGTAGATCATCTTCTGCTTTACCTAAATTAATATCTTCAAAAAGTTAATATGTATGCTATCCTAAAATATACGTCCGTGCAACTGTTTTTATATATTTTTACAAATACTTTAACCTTCTGTAACTTTGAAGTATTTTAAACTGTATATTATATATACATAATAAGTCGTGTTCAAATCAGGAATTTAGAATTTCAAGATATCGCTTTCATTGAACTATATAGGAAAATATAAAACTTAGGGTACTCGGATCATCGAGAAAGACCCCTATAATACGTCTTACCTCAGCCATTGCTAGAAAAGTGCGGTGTTTTTGTTATAGATAAGAATCAACGAACACAGTGGTGTAAAACTTCTCTGTGTCCCAGGCAAAAGTGCACAACATAATCAAAAAGGAACTTCGGTTGGAAAAGCGACACAATTCAAGTATACAGACGTTGCATCCGCGACATATTCGTTCAACCGCCATGTATGTGGATCAACTACAGGATGAAACGGGTATTCTAGCTCTTCCACACGGAGACATAACGGTCAAGTCGCGAACGTAGTGCCTGTGAGTTATGCGTGATTGGACTGTCAAAACAGGCAACGAAAAAACCGTTGTCTTCTCGCATGAGATCAACTATGGAAAATATGCACGAAAGGATGGTGTGCGTTGGACATTATAGCCTTATAACGGAACTTCTTTTAACAATAAATACCAGATATATGATGTGATGATTAAGTACTAAAGGACATGATCCTTGATGAGCATAATGAGGCTAAATATTTAAACAATATATTTTCGATCAAGTTTTTGTTATGAATAAGTTATATAGTAAGATAAAGTTTTTACCTTCATTTTAAGAAGCAAAATAATTTACTTTCCAAGAATAATAAAGCTCAACATGGCCAAGTGGTTAGGGCGCTCGACTCGTAATCCGAGGGTCGCGGGTTCAAATCCCCATCACACCAAACATGCTCGCCTTTCAGACGTGGGGCGTTATAATGTGATGATCAATCCCACTATTCGTTGATAGAGTATCCTAAGAACTGGCGATGACTAGCTGCCTTCCTTCCAGTCTTACACTGCTAAATTAGGGACAGCTAGCGTAGATAACCCTTGTATTGCTTTGTTGCTTTGCGCGAAATTCAACAAACAAAAATAAAGAATTAGTATCTAAAATCATTCACATATAGAGCTCTGCTTTACACATTCTTAGCTCTATTCCCTTCCCGATGACAGGGTTGTTGGAGTTCAGATAGGTGGCAGTATATAGCACCTCTTATTGTAGCCTCAGCTCCAAGAAACTCTCCTGCCGTCATTTTCGGTTTGATTACATCACTCATGTGTTTAAACAAAACAAAACTTTCGTTTAGTACCCACCTACACGCAAAACCTCTGGGTAAGTGCACGCTTGAAAAGCATTGTTTTACGTAAAGTGCATGAAGTGTATCTTACTGAAAACAACTTGAAAAGTTCTGAATTTTATGACGCACACTTTTATGTTTCAATGCCCAGCAATAACTAATTTAATTTCAAACTTAAGCTAAGATACTAAATTTAAAAATGCCCACTCTGTGACAGCTTTCCAACGAGCTAAATATAACACGCCATCTATCTATATAAAGAAAACTATTTAACTAGATACCAGTTTTGTTTGTTTCTTATTATACACAAAACTACACAACGAGCTATCTGTGTTATGACTATCACTGGTATAGAAACCCAGTTTTAACCGTTGTAGGCCTTCAGAAATAACGTGAGCCACTAGGGGACAATTAACAATTTATAAACTTCAGGAAATACCAAAAACTCATTCGTAGTATTGAATGAATATCTGCAGAAAAAAAAAAACTTTTTTAAAAAGTCGATAATGCACACTTACATTGATACGCACTTAAAATTTTACGTTTCTACGTAATTTTACGCAATCTACTTTCCTGAAAATTTCTAGAACATCTCACACGGAACATCAGTAGCACGTGATCCATTGGAACTTTACTATCTCAATCAATAAACAAAATATATTTTTTAACATACAAAAAAAGTTATACAGGGTTATCAGCAATTTGATGTAGCACAGGCATGGTACTTAAGTAATCTAACATGTGCTATTAAGCAACCAATCTTGGCAGTAACACTTATGCACAAAACATCTGTGTTTAAGTGGCGCACTTACAATGTCATACAAACATATGCAAAATATTCTTAAAATTATTTGTATATCCCTCGTAACACGATAATAACATACACGTATCAGTGTACATTTACACGTGAGTATTACGTTTCAAGAAATACACAGCAAGATCTGCTCTCTCTCTCTTTCCTTGGCTAGCTTTTTATCATTTTGACTTGCAAACTATTTTAGCACTTCATCGATTCAAGTTCTTATGAAAGAAGGTTCATATTTCATCAAGTTTATCTTCTCGTGCAGCCAAAGGAAAATTTACGTGTGTGGATCCCAAAGGCAACGGTCCGTTTCGCTTATCTTATCAACTTCCCAATCACTCTGCCGCCTTCGTATGGTGCATGACTCCAGCCTTGGTTGCTTGGGTAGATATCCCCTCAGAATCGTGCGTTTATTTCGCGACCTAGATATGATTATTTCACTTACAATCTGAAATCAAGGAGGTTAGGTCGTGTGAAGAACGAAATAAAAATTCGATACCACATCGTTCTTTCGTGTTTGTCTTTCTGAAAAACCACGCATAACGTCGTGTAATATTCAAACGTGTAGACGCATTTGATCTGATACCCAAAAGTCAATCACCACAGTTTAACGATGATATTAGTTCTGTGTATATATTAAATTTATGGTTTCAGAGGACTATTGAAAACCACACAAAAACATTTTACACAAATTTTTCCGTCCAAAGGAAGCCGGAAAGAGCACAGCATAATTCATTATTTTAACACAGCATATATACAAAAGAGGGCCCTGTCATGGCCAGGTGGGTTGAAGCATGCGACTCGTAATCTGAGTGTCGCGGATTTGAATCTCCGTCGCGCCAAACATGCTCGCTCTTTCAGCCGTGGGGAGGTTATAATGTCACGGTCAATCCCACTATTCGTTAGTAAAAGAGTAGCCCAAGAGTTGGCGGTGGGTGATGGTGACTAGCTGCCTTCTCTCTAGTCTTACACTGCTAAATTAGGGACGGCTAGCGCAGATAGCTCTCGTGTAGCTTTGCGCGAAATTCAAAAACAAACAAACAAACAAATATACAAAAGCACGGTAAAAAAGAAATATTTTTCACTCGTATATGACTCAGCTCCAAGCATTCGTAAACACAATAACTCGTTGCTTTTGCTTAAAGTCGTGTAGACAAAGCTTAATATTGTACACGTACGGTGCAACTCGACTATTTAATATCTGCTTTGACTCCTATTAACCAAATGTCGCAGGTTTACTGGCGTTTGGTGTTTGCGAACTGATCTATTTATTATTTTTATTATTTACATGTACTCAGTTTTACTAAAACGATAAACACGTCTCTAAATGCTGCTATTGAAGCGTTAGATTAATTAAACCATATAATTTCGTGTTTGTTTAATTTTAATCTCGAGGACTGTCTGTGTTATCCGTCCCTAATTTGGCAGTAAAAGACCAGAGGGAAGATAGCTGGTTGTCATCCCTCTCCACCGAAAACTCTGGCCACACTCTTTAACCAATGAAAAATGGGATTGACCGTAACATCATAACGTCCCGACGGCTGAAAGTGTGAGCATGCTTGGTGGAATAGGGATTCGAGCCCGCGACCCTTATATTGAGAGTCTAATGCTCTGACCACGTGGTCATGCCGGACCTTAATTTAATGAACAGCATGGCAAATTAAAACGGGAAACAAAATTCCCATGGTAGGAAAAAACCCTGCATCAGAAATAAACATGACAACTATTTCAAACGTATTTCTTTACTACGGAGTTTACGATTTTTTTTTGTCATTTATAGATCGTTCTGAATATACACGTGCAAATTCAAGATACTTAACTAATATGTATTATTATTTATTTTTTTTTGTAGCTAAGCCCAAAGCTACACAATTAACTATCTGTGCTCTGCTCACTATAGGTATCGAAACCCGATTACTAGCACTGTAAGTCCGTAGAAATACCGCTGTGTCACTTGGAAGCATATATTATACTGATATATATTTTGGAGTTTATCGTGTCGGACTGTGAATCTGAGGTTCCGTGGTTCGTGTCCCATCGACGCAAAAATACGATCCAGGGTTTGGAGCCGTCGGTGCATTCTAAGAGTTATGGAATTAAACTAATTATAATTAGAGTGACTGAGTGTGATTGATTTGTCTCATAGTTCGAAATCAGGTAAGGCTTACAAAACAAGGATTAAAACAATGACAAAAAAAAAGGATATTGTTCAAAAGAAGACCGGTCAACATTCTACCAGAAAACAGCAGTATTCTCCCTGTTCTTCCGAGAAGCGGATAGGTAAAAATTGTTTATCAAAACCGAAGTATTTAAAATATGTTTAAAACTTAAATGCTACTTTTTTCAGCTTACCTTTAATTCTAATTAAAACTTAAAGTTTCTTATTTGAACCACCACAAATACTTTTCACTCCGTTCGTGTTAGCCTGCAATCGCATTTACATCTAAACCCTATTTGATAATTTGAAAGAACACATGTAATGTTAAAGCCTACTACAGAAGGAACTAACCCCCAAAGGCATGTTTTATTAAATATTTAATTGCTGCTCCCCACACACGCACACAGTGGTTCAGCGATATGTCTGTAGCCTGACGATGCCAAATATCGAGTTTCTATTACTGTTCTTTGTGCTTAAGAATAACCAATCAACGTGCAAACTTGTTATCTGTCCCAGCATGGCCAGATAGGTTAAGGCATTCGACTCGTAATCTGAGAGTCGTGGGTTCGAATCTCCGTCACACCAAACATGCTCGCCCTTTCAGCCGTAGGGGCGTTATAATGTGACGGTCAATCCCGCTATTAGTTGGTAAAAAAGTAGCTCAAGAGTTGGCGGTGGGTGGTGACGACTAGTTGCCTTCCCTCTAGTCTTATACTGCTAAATTAGGGACGGAGAGTGCAGATAGCCCTTGAGTAACTGTGCGTGAAATAAAAACAACAACAAACAAACATACTTGTTATCTTCTAGTTTATATTTCTAACGTCTATTTATTTACATAAGAACGTTACACGAATGTAAAATTAATACTTCAAGTTTAATTGTATTCTGCCACAGATTTTCCAGATTGGCATCTCCAGAAGCGTTTCCAGTTTCCTGAATAATTTATCTCTCTCGGGCACAGGAAAACACAAATCAATTTTGAAAAACTGCCTAAGCAAGCTTATCTAAATAAGATCGTATTAAACAGTAGAATGAGCAATAAACTAACCTTGTTTATGTAATTATGATAAGTAAAGACTGTGGGAAATCTTGGGAGAAAAGTCGGTGCAGTTTAATTGATTTTAAAAATCAGTAAAAATTAATTAATTAAGTATATACAGTTCAGTTGATGTTATACCGTCAGCTCGGCCTAGGCCTAACCATTTTGCTATACCCTTCAATACAAAAACAACGATAACTGTGATAGTACCAAACGTACATATTGTATACATTATTGTAATTGGTACTTTACTGAAAATACTTCCTTTAAAAACAAATATGTAAAAATTGACCGTTTGATTTAAGAACAACACCGAATATAAAAGATAATACCCAATTCGATAGGAATATTAAAACAATACAGAGGGCCAGTGTTCACTGTTAATAAATTCAATGCCTTTTGTATATTTCAATCTGTTTTTCAACTTAATTTTATCTTTCATCTGCCAGTAAATAAGCGAAGAAAGCACTTGACAGCCTGAGATAGTGAAAACTATTCTTCTATTCTAAACGTCTAGAGATAAGAGACAACTGTAATGAACACAGCTTGTGTCACGTTCCTTATCGTTTGATGCCTACTTTCAAGCACTGTTGATGAAAGCCATGGGTCTGTTTATAGAAGAAGACGAAGAAAAATTTGGAGGCAATAGTATAGTTCCAACTTAAAATATTGAAGAGGACACTGAACGCCAAGTTTAGTACTCACATCATATCAAATCATGGTGATGCAAGCTCTGTACTGTTTTTATTTCTGTAGAGTCAACAAAGAAACTATACCATTCAGGCGGAAAGTTTGCTTAAGTATTTGTGATAAGTAAACTTGAGTATTGAGAAGAGATTAAATATTAGATTACATACCTGTAGTATCGAAGCTCGGTGTATCGCTAAAATGTACTTTTTTTTATTATCTGGGGGACTGAAGAAAAGCAATCTTTCTTAGATGTGATCTTCAAATTAAATGTGGTCCTTTAACATCTTTACTCCATGTTTTGTCACGCGCAAGGTTCTGTACTTCAAGAAAGACAGGTATGGCTTTGTATGTATATATACATATATAAATAGGTAAGAATATGAAACTTACGTTCACTTTGTCTCGCACAAGAGTCTGTACTTCAAGAAATGTGCCCCGGCATGGCCAGGTTGGTTAAGGCGTTCGATTCATAATCCGAGGGTCGAGGGTTCGAATTCCTGTCGCACCAAACATGCTCGCCCTTTCAGCCGAGGGGACCTTATAATGTAATGGTCAATCTCACTCTTCGTTGGTAAAAGAGCAGCCCAAGAGTTGGCGGTGGGTGGTGATGACTAGCTGCCTTCCCTCTAGTCTTACACTGCTAAATTAGGGACGGCTAGCGCAGATAGCCATCGAGGAGCTTTGCGCGAAATTCAAAACAAACAATAATTTTTAAGGCAGTAACCCTTTTCAATTTATTTTATCATTCATTCCCTTTTTTTTTAATTTATTACGTTAAATTACTTGGATTGAAGTGTTCATGATTCGTAAGAAAAGTATAATACCATAATTTATTATTTCAACTTTCACACACACACATATATATAATTATTGAAATAATGCTATTAAGATACTCACTACATAAAATTATTCTGTCATTATGCATGGAAATCCTTACCTTGTCTTTCTCCGCCTTGAAAATATATTCCCACTGTTGTAGGATTCGCGTATCACCCAGGATATGGAACATGATGAATCATTGCATGTTCGTTTTTGTTTCATGCCCTAGTATTAGCTAGGTCAGTATGTTCAATTAACTAAATTAATTTCTGGTTTAATAGTTATTTCTAATCTGTATAGATAGCTTGCTATGACCAAAACCTAATTTTTGATTTAATTTTTTTGTCTAATTTATGTAGATAGCTTATTATGATAAAAACCTAATGATACATCCTTCTGTTTTCTATATTTCAACTTAACAACTGCCTAATTGTGCTCCACTCCTAAAATAGTTGGGATTTTTTAGTTGGTGCCTAGTGGCGATAAAATAACCTTGTCAAGATAAAGTATAAATCCATACAAAAGTTGGTTTGTAATTTGTTGTTTCTGTTTAAACTCATAAATATGTGTTACTTTATAACACGATTAAAGAAAGTAGCACATCTTGGATAATTATATATTTCTCAGCTGATGAAAGTAAAATAAAACGATACAGAAATAAATATATATATATTTTTTTCTAAATAAAAAGCAAAACTCTAAAACGACCAATAATTTACCACTCATCAAGGTATTGTTGAGAATACAACTATTTATTAACATTACAATCAAACATGTGTGTTGTTAAGCGTAAAGCAACACAATGAGCTCTGTTTGCAATGTCCACCATGATTATTAAAATCCTTCACCGAATGTGCTAATTTCTTTGAGTTAAGGGGGGGGGAGCATTATAATTGGAAATACATCTTCTTAATTATGTCATAAGGTAAAGTTTTACTCCATTTCGTTGTTTATTTTAAACACATTTATTTGCTATATAAACAAATAAAGATATCAAAGAAAGTTGTTTAGAAGACAATAAAGTAATTAAACTATTTTCAGTTGTCACTGTATGATATTAATTAACATTCATAGGAAAATTAGTAACAATAAGATTTAATATTTGTGTAAATAAAATAATATATTAACATAATGTAAGTCTTGAAATACAAAATCAGATAAAAAACCTGCCATTCGTGCTAAGACTTTGCTTGTGTGTAACCTGTGGCCTATAAGTCATTACCAATTTATATGAAATTCATATTCTGGAAGGTAAAGGAAAAAAGACACACTATTAAGTAAACCAGTAACAGTTGTAATGGCATTCAGGATATAGAAAAAAAAACTTGAAAATATCAGGCCTCACACACACCCGAAGTATAATGACAGACTTTTAATGCAAAGATACACAATGGACTTTCTCCGCTGCAGAATCGAACCCTGAATGTTAGCGTCATAAGTATGGAAATTTATCACTGATCCATTGAGAGACTTCTTATAAGACAGCTGAGATTCTTTACGTGGGTGATGTAGTTTAAAGGCATTTACTTAGGTTGTAAAAGCAACAATTCTATGCATTTTCCAATTTTGAATAGAGTAATACTCTGAATTTGAAATACCTATACAGAATCGTCTCGTCTCAGTTGAATCTGTGTATCAAATTCACTTACTTCAATTGAAGCTGTGTGTCAAACTCAATCATTTCAGTTGAATCTGTGTCAAACTCACTTATTTCAATTGAATCTATGTGTCAAATTAACTAGTTTCAATTGAGTCTGTGTGTCAAATACATTCATTTCAACTGAATTCGTGTGTCAAACTCACATTTTCGTAAAACTAGTTTAAATTTCTGCTTTAACTGAAGAGATCTTGAAAACGATCATTATGAAAATAAGTTAAAATACACTACAGTAAATACAAAACAATGTTATTGCAAAAGTGTGATCAAATTATAAGTGTTATAACACTTGTTATTATACACTCTTCCCATTCTTAAAAATATCTGCAAGGTATACCTACAAGGGAATGTTTAAAAAATGCAATCGGTCTAAAA
The DNA here is from genome assembly GCF_004210375.1 of Tachypleus tridentatus. Lineage (NCBI taxonomy): Eukaryota > Metazoa > Arthropoda > Merostomata > Xiphosura > Limulidae > Tachypleus > Tachypleus tridentatus. Next base: position 52,028,477 of record NC_134836.1, read on the forward strand.
CTAATATCTCACGACAAGTGTAAGTAATTGTGGTCATGCTTTGCCAGCTTGTAAAAAGCATTCATACCGTATCAATGTTATTCGAAAACGTAAATGAATTAGCAATATTCATTAACAGTCTGGGCCCGGCATGGCCAGGTGGATAAGGCACTCGACTCGTAATCTGAGGGTCACGGGTTTGAATCCGCGTCACACCAAACATGCTCGCCCTCTGAGCCGTGGGGGCGTTATAATGTGACGGTCAATTCTACTATTTGTTGGAAAAAGAGTAGCCCAAGAGTTGGTGATTGATGGTGATTGCCTTCCCTCTAGTCTTACACTGATAAATTAAGGACGCCTAGTGCAGATAGCCCTAGAGTAACTTCGCGTGAAATTCAAAACAAACCAAATAAACTGAAATTCATCATGCATTTCTATTTACAGTCAAGTTCCCCGCTGGTACAGCGGTGAATGTATGGATTTACAACGCTATAATTAGAAGTTCGATTCCCCTCGGAGGACTCGGCAGATAGCTTGATGTGGATCTGCTATATGAAAACACAAACACACATTCCTAGTCAAAACAACCGTAAATTTTAAAACCAATGAATTAAAGTGGTTGAAATTAACATTCGCATGCAGAGTTCATTTAAGTTTTAAATATTCTGAAATTGAAATATTTTATTACACGTTTAAGATAATATTTTACCATCGCATTCGAGGCGCTCTTACAAAACATTCGGTCCACTGGTGAATAAGGGGCAAGTTTACGTAATTAAACAGAGATAAAATCAGGGGTTCATTCCCCAGTGGTGAATACAGCAGATAACCTTATATGGCTTTGTGGGGAAAAAAAGGGACATATAAAAAAAACCAAATTATCTATGAATTGTTTCTTTGAAAGGATTTTTACAATCGCAAAGAAAAAACTCTTCCATAGACCAAATTATCATTTCGTTTAGTTTAATGAATATTTTGTATTATTATATTTATTAACAAAAACACAAACAAACTGAGGAAAAGGGATAAACATTAATGTAAAATGAATATACATCCTCATCTGTGAAATCTACGTCTTTTAGTGTCAATCAACATGTTTTGGTTTTTCTCTTACGTCTTACATCTGGAGCATCTGGTTTTAATCATGTTCCACCTTTCCTCACACCTTCTCCGCATTTCCCTGATGTTTCGATGAAACCTTAGCATAAATTTCATGTTGAAAACAATCCATTTCTATTAACATCATATGAGACTGGCCCGGCATGGCCGGGTGGGTTAAGGCGTTAGATTCGTAATCTGAGGGTCGCGGGTTCGAATCGCGGTCGCACTAAACATGCTCGCCCTTTCAGCCGTGGGAGCGTTATAATGTGAGGTCAATCCCACTATTCGTTGGTAAAAGAGTAGCCCAAGAGTTGGCTGTGGGCGGTGATGACTAGCTGCCTTCCGTCTAGACTTACACTGCTAAATTAGGGACGTCTAGCGCAGATAGCCCTCGTGTAGGTTTGCGCGAAATTCAAAAACAAACAAGCAGATGAAACTGTATGAAGAGAGTCTGATGGACTAGGTACAAGTACATCAGGTCCATGAGTAACAGATCTTATAGGCGATTGAAGGTTCGGATAAGAAACTTTCTTTTTTTATCGAGTGTTGTTGCCTTTCACGTTACATGAACAAAAAAGCAGTCATCTCCATGGTTTCTAGGCTCACTCCAGACCATTAGCATTCCAAAAGGCAAATATATATATATTTGTTTTACCTTTATACATTTTCTCAACTCTTCGACACAAACGGTGTAAACTTTGTGTGTATTCCATGATTTGTCTTGGACTCCAAGTTCTCTTCCAATATACGCGTAATATGCTTTTTTTGACGAGTTTTTTAATGTTTTGTTTTTATTTATTTAGAACAAATTGACCACAAATATAATGTTTTGGTTACTTACATAACCTCTTGTTGCCAGAGCAAACAAATAAATAATATTGAAAAAAAAACAAATAATGTCAAAGTGTACGCACAAACTCTTTGAAAAAATGACGCGTCATGTTGCAAGTTAACTGTTTATACACTAGCGGTGTAGTTCGCATGGGTTCTAGAACGATCGGTGGCCCCGCCATGGCCAGGTGGTTGTGGCGCTCGACTCGTAATCTAAGCGTCGCGGGTTCGAATCCACATCACACTAAACATGCTCGCCTTTTGAGCCGTGGAGGCGTTTTAATGTTACCATCAAAGCCACTATTCGCTGGTAAAAGAGTAGCCCAAGATATGGCGGTGAGTAGTGATGGCTAGTCTCACACTGCTAAATTAGGGATAGCTAGCGCAGATATTCCTCGTGTATTTTTGCGCGAAAGTAAAAAAAAACAACAACAACAAAAAGAACGATTGATAATACTGTCACGTCGCGACTGGTCAATAGAAATCTACAAGCAGTGGTTATCAATATTTTAAGCACAACAAAATGTGACACCGAGGTCAATGAAAGTGATTCGCTTACGTAAAAGTATATTTGATGTTTTGTGAAAAATCTGAACACGATGGAGAAAAATGGATATCATTTTCGGATTCAGCGTACCGGATTTACCGTAAGTAGAACATGTGAAAATGTCTAGGCTATAAAAATCATCGTAGGTCTGTGTTATTCTATTCGTGAGAAAGTCTAGCCTTTACTAACGTTACTGTGAACTGATCGAACGAAAATGTTTAAAACCCTAAGGGCATTTTCGTTTTTGTAAAACAAATTAATGGGTATAATTTTTCATACAAAAGACATTACTATCGATACCGTTTTCTGATAACGTTTAGAGAAGACGTAAATCACAGGATATAAATATAATTAATATATAAAAAATTAAAATGATAAACACAAATGCTGAATAAACTAAAATAATGAACCTATGTAACTATCTACGTAAGTAGACATAACGAATTCAAGAGAGTTGAGCCAACAATGGCTAACAATTTACTGCTGTACTTGCCTCTAGAAACGCACCGTAAAAATAAACAACTGAAATTTGTAATGATAATGTCACTTTGATTTACACGTTAAAGAAACTGTTTTAACTGTACATAAATCTCTACAAAAACACTAAAGTTGGTTCATAAAAAAATAAAAATATTCAGTAAACCGCATTGAAAACGTTCAATTTATTTAAATTATCCAATACAGATTATGTTCGTCTGACGATTTTACGTTCAGAGCATCACCACTGTCAACATAATAACCAAATAGTTGTTTAGTCAAGTGACAAAAAACAAATATGTGCTCTAATTAGATGATTTATATTTATGGCTTTTTTTTTCGGTTTATTATTTAATAGTTATGTGACTATATAACCCCTCTTTCGTGAATTTTGTTTTCTTAATTTGAGGTATATTTTTTAAGGTTATTTCTTGCGCATTTTATATAAATTGAGTAAAAACTACATGCATCGGGTGGCCCTCTAGTGATTAGTAAAGTGATGAACGCTCATTTTACTAATACGAAAATACTGATTACCGTGTTTTTTTAGACTATGACTCCGAAGATTCATGGTTCACAGCTCAATGCTCTGGGGCATTAGGTGAAATATACGAGTTTCTTTCAAATCTCACAATTTATTCAGACAAGAGAAGGACAGAAGTAGGTGGTGGTATGTTGACTGGCTGCCTTTCCTTTAGTCTACCAATTCACTGATATGGGCGGCTATACAATTTTGCGCGAAGAAATCAGACAAAAACATCTGAAGAACAGAATTTTAAACATTTGAATAATATCGTTTATCTTGGTTTGCTTCTTCCCAAAACGATAGTGTATTAATAATTGCAGCCTCTAAAAAACCAAGGTGAAGTTTCTCTTCGAAATGTTAGAGAAAACACATATTCAAGTTACATTTGGTTCGGTTTGTTATGAATTTCACAAAGTTACTCGAGGGCTATCTGAGCTAGGCGTCCCTTAATTTAGCAGTGTAAGACTAGAGAGATGGCAGCTAGTCATCACCACCCACCGCCAACTCTTGGGAGAGAGTGTGTGTGTGTTTTCTTATAGCAAAGCCACAGCGAGCTATCTGCTAAGCCCACCGAGGGGAATTGAACCCCTGATATTAGCGTTGTAAATCAGTAGACTTACCGCTGTACCAGCGGAGGCCCAATTCTTGGAATACTCTTTTACCAACGAAGAGTGGGGATTGATCGTAACATTATAACGCCCCCACGGCTGAGAGAGCGAGCATGTAAGGTGTGACGGAGATTCGAACCCGCGACCCTACGATTACGAGGTCGAGTGCCTTAACCACCTAGCTATACCGGGTCCTCAAGTTATATAAGTATATGTCAAAATGTAATCTAGTTACTTCATTCTGATTTCTGTAGTTTATAGTTTTATGAAAATTTAGCGATGAAATTGAACAGTTTTTCCCCAACTACAAATAGGTTTGTTTTTAGATAGAAAATTGTAATTCCACATAAACATTTTGTATGTTTACGTAAAAGGCATTGTTCGAATTATATATATATAGTAAAACCTGTCTAATGCGGAATCGTACGGGACCAAGTAAAATTTCAGGCTTAAACAGGTTTCCCGGCTTAAACATAGTAAACATGCATTTCTTTAAATATATATAATTTTCTAGCAGAACGTTTTACTTGCTTGATTCAAGGGAAGTAGGACGTTTATGAATAAAATTATTAGACTGTTTACATTACCCTCCGCTAGTACAGCGGTATGTCTCCGGATTTACAACGCTACAATCAGCGGTTCGATTCCCCTCGATGGGCTGAGCAGATAGCTCGATGTGGATTTGCTATAAGAAAACACACGCTGTTTATGCTATATTTATCAGAATAAAAAAACAGATATTCAAAATATACATGAGTACACAAAGTCTTACTCAAATTTATTTGAAGAAAGTGTCCAGTTTCAACTGTTTTTTTTAATGGGCTTTCTCATGCGGTCAATAGAGAACGCTAATTCTACGGCCTTTTCATGAAGTCCATTTTCCCTCTTCATTTTTGCATACAATTTTATAGCGTTAGTATAACTTAAAACTTGCGATCAAGTCGGAATTTCTATTTCCTCGCTATCTTTTCCATTTTGTTCATCTTTTGAATCTCTCACACTGCTACCGTCTTAAGATTCCATTATAGATTTCAAATCAATTTTATCAGTTTCTGTTAAAACATTCTTGTCAACGTTCACAAAACTTTCCGCGTTCACAGAATCATCTGCATCAATCTTCTCAATCAGAGTTTGGATTTCACTAGAACCATCATAACAAACAACTTCTCCACAATCTCCGCCATTATCAAGAATAAATTCACAGTTTTGAAAGCACTTTATTACGCATTCATCTTTACTTATTCGATTGAATGACTTAAAAATGCAATTGCATCTAACACATCAATTTTCATGGTCATTTCAGATGCTCTCTTACAGACGTCCATGTTTGCAATAACATGCTGAAGCATCAATTTTCTGTATTTCAATTTTATACACTGTATAATTCCTGATGACGAGATACCTACTTGAAATAAAAATGTATCCATCTCAGTACGGCTGGTGTGGGTGTTAACATTTTTATTGATAAGAAGAGAACAATGTTTCGACATAAAGATAGACTTATTTTTGTACTCTTGAATTTTAACATGGAAAAAAATTCCAAATTGAACATACTCTGGACAACAGCAATAGAAGTAATTCCAGATAATCGTACTCTCCAGCTAACTTTAAATAAACAATTGAAAAAAACAAACAGCATAAACATAAATCCTGTTATTGCCAAATTAAAGATAGGTTTAAATACTTAAATTTAAAACGGGATGAATGGGTTAAAATGGGAAAGAGGACAACCAAAAGACAGAACTGTTTTTAGTTACGCATAAAGCTACACGAGGACTCTCTGCACTAGTCGTCCTCACTAGTACAGTGTAAGACTAGAGGGAAAGCAGCTAGTCATCACCACCCACTGCCAACTCTTGGGCTACACTTTTACCAACGAATAATGGGATTGACTGTCACATTATAACGCCCCCACGGTTGAAGAGGTGAATATGTTTGGTAGGATGGGGATTCGAACCCGCGACCCTCAGATTATGAGTCAAGAGCCTTAACCACCTGGCCATGCCGGGCCCTCTCAGTTCAGTAAAAGCTGTAATGCGTGAGTTTACAGAAAGTTGACAGATTTTTTTTTTGAAAACTATAAACATCAAATGATATCAGGCTCTTCGTGAATGACAAAAACTGAAATATGTATTTATAAATCATCGGTTGGTTACACAGACGAAAGTAAAAAATGTAGATGTCAGTAAAATAGAAATGTTTCCGAAACCTTAAAGGAACCCACAAAAAAAATGAAACCAAAAAAAACAAAAAACGTTTCAAACATGTATGGTCAATAACAGATATCTGAACCAGTAATGAGAGAGTTCAAAACCACTTCTGTATTAGCAGATGTCAACAACACAGTAACATAATGAATGGTTAACGTGTCAGCACCTGTATATACACACAACGGTAGCACAATTTATATAATTAAAGTGAACTTACGTGAGGTTTCTAACAGACACTAATGAATACAGATGAACTAAATGTTACAGTTAACGAACGTTTATTATTTATATATGATATGATAACTAGGCTGCATAATGCTCTGACAAGAGAAGACATATCAATACTGTTATTATTTGTATCCAGTAGGATTTCAGCAAAAACATTTAATAAATATCCATATAATATTTCTTGCCAATGTATTTTTTATATATATTTCGTCCAACCAAAGACGCAACTGATTAGAATTTAATAACAGCTTTAAAGAAAAGAGCTGAGATTTCGTTTACTCTGAGGTAAAGTACTATTGATGTATTAAGTTTCAAAATCTATCTTATATCCAGCTTAACGTTTTGTGTTCTAACATTCTGATCTGAAAAAAAAATGATTTGTGTTGAAAGTCATTACCTTTTTCGAACTTTAAGTCATTGCTTCTCGTCTTGGCGACTAGTGATAATCTTCAGGTAATTAGCCTTATAACCAGAAAATACGTTACAACACTTCATTTAACAAAGAACTTCGTCTCATAGCTTTTCCTTGTTACAAAACAAGATTTGGAATTAACCTTAGAGTAACCGTTTCAAGCCAAAACAAATAAGACGTTCGGTGATTTAGTCATGTTTTCTGAATTTAATTTGTATACATTTTTCAATCTAAAGAAATTGATTGAATGAATCTAACTATTTCTGGTAAAAATAGAGGTTAATGCATGGAGATAAACCGATTTAATACTGAAGAAATATGAACATCAAACATCTCCCTGAAAGTCAAGAAGTTAAACATTTAGATTCCAATGGCAGGATTTGATCCAACAAATCAAGGTCTTCTGATTCATTCTTTAGACTCTCTTACAGCTTTATAGTAACGTTATTGTAATCGTCACTTGAAAAAAATCTGGTAGCTAAGTAAGAATTTTAATCATATATTCTTCTACAGTTCATATTATAAAATAACTTTAAATGTAATGTCTACACAGATACAAAATCAAAGTACCGTCTTCTCCTGTATCATCTTTGATGGCCGTGCAGAGATGACAGAAAGGAATCGAGACAAAGCAGCTGTTGTAACTTTGTCGTTATGAGGTGTTTTTAAAGAGATCTGATACAAAGAAATTAGCCTCACTGACGTACGTAACACGTTCACAAAGCTTCTGATTACATTAGAATTTTCCTTCTATGTTACACACTAACGATAAATTTACACCCTTACTTAATAGAGCTGTGATGTCATAAAGCACTTAAAACGTAACAGGAAAGGCATTTAGAAAAGACCACTTCCTGCTACAGACGAGAACAGGGTTTATTATTACGAGATCACGTGACCGATTCTGCTACCAATAGAATTCCCAGAATTACGCAAACGATACACACAAGAAGGTGGCATGAACGTATAATTAATCATATAAGAATAATGAATATCATGAGCTTATAGCCATAAATACGTGAATTCAAATAAATAATGATGTTTTAAACATTTATATATAAGGAACACGTATTTTGATAACTCAACATATTTCAAATGTGAACAATTATTTTACCACTATGGGTACCTATTATTTAGCCACAATAGGAAATAAGACGTAAATGCGTTACAACGTTATACCTTCATAAATCTGTAACTGTATGCTGGTTTTGTTTTTCACACATGACATATACAAATGCTTGCTCTATATTAGTGCAAGCGCACAGTACAGAGTTCATTGCTAGCCTACGGTGGGTTATAAACCGAATTACTCGCACGTGCATGACACAACATAAATACAGCTCGTCACGCGTACGTTGCAAGAAATAACGAAACCCAGACAATTTGAAAACAATGTACATTTTATAAAACAATAACAATGCAGGTTTATCTGATGAATGACGCTAATGACATATCGGTCTTATATTCTTTTTTTTTTACGCATGTAGCTTCGGTCAGTAAGAACAATAGGGTATTTGAGTTGATTAATATAATCAATTAATGTGTTTAAAAATCAATATGAATACGTACGTGTATATGATTTTTCCTCAAAAATTAATAGTATACGCAAGTTTTTCCTGTTCTGTATTCCTACATGAACAAACAAAGAAACTGTCTCCTGATGGAACAACGTTACGTTCACGGTCATAAAACGCCGAAATCCGGGGCTCGATTACCCGCGATAGAAACAGGTTATAGCCCATTGTGGCTTTGCTCTGAAACAAACAATTCTGAAAGAAATGCGTCTCTGTGTGTTTGTTTTTTGTGCTTTAATTTGAACAGTTATCAATCGTAAAGTTACTTGCTTAACTCATTCAGTTACAACTTATTTGTTTCATAAACTTATAGTGGTACTTAACTGCTCTCCATACGATCTTTGTGTTTGTGTTTTCTTATAGCAAAGCCACCTCGGGTTCTCTGCTGATCCCACCGAGGGGAATCGACCCCCTGATTTTAGTGTTGTAAACCCGTAGACTTACCGCTGTACTAGCGGGGGGCGTCATATGATCTTTACCTGTCCATCTTTGAATATTTAAATAAGTAGAAATGTACCTGCCTATTTGTGACATGCCCGAATTTATGTGGCCATAAACTATATAATAGTTATCCATGTACTAGGTTAATTTCCATATTTTTTTATAACTGTTTCTGTCTCTCCTATGACTTGCCACATTAAGCTTCCTTTTCATAATCGGAGGCGGGGCTCGAAGATAGAGACTGTGATAGTCACATCCGCGTGTATCAACCAACATACGTGCTGCCTTCGTGATCAGACTGGGCATATCGCTAACTGATAGCATATCTTGATCTTGATGGCGCCTACAGCGGCTAGAGAGATGTCCACGGCAGATAAGACTGCAAACAGACACGGCGAGCGTTCGATGGTTATCTCTTCCATTTCGTTTAGTTTATATCAATGGTTTTAACTCGTTATATCAAGCCATACAGGGACAGTCTCTTTAAAAATTCTAATTAAAACGACATTATAAAAGAAAAAGCGGCCACATCGTTATTTGAGATAACAAGTTTCCTTAAGCGACAGACAGACTTACAGACTCTTATTTCTACTTGGTCATTACTCCTGGAGCTTTTATAAATCTATGTAAACGAAATTGGACTTCTGAGATATGTGACACGATAAATGTGTAGACACGCATACCTCACGTTATTATAATTTCTGTACGGCTGAGCTCAGATAACTCTTAACTTTTGTAAGCGACGTTAGGGCGTGATGTATTAAACTGTCGCCATTAGAATTTAATAAATATTTTTACTTAAATTTTTCTACATCAGATTTCTGAACATTTTTCTGATAAGCAAGCCTCCTGTAAAATCTTCCACGAAGATCTCTCTTCCAAATTTGTTTTAAAAACAAAATTAGGTAAAGTCCAAGCAAATCTAGGAAAACTAAAACCAAAACTTTAGAATCCTTTGATATAAACTCTAGCAAACAAAACGTACCTTTGAAGAGAAATAAGCAAAAAAAATGAAATGTCCACAGTTATAAAAGAAAGTATCTTTAAATGTTCCAAAAGGTATAGAAATAAATATCAAATCAAATATCTTTCATTCTACATCGTGTTTCCATTCCTGGTGTGGTTATTTCAATAAGGTAGAAATGTTCTCAACGCTGCTTCATATAAACAAATATTAGAAATAAAAAATGTCTATGAACATTTGAGAGAGAGAAAACACAATTACTTTTTTTTTAAAGGTGTTTTTCAAACCTTATATCATTATAGCTTCATGACACCATAATTAAAGAAAACCTCGCCGACTATTTTTAAGGTTCTGGTGCGATAACTTCAAAGATCGATAAATAAACGCACTTGTTCATAACGCTCTAATACACAGATAGATTGTATCGATTGTATCATGCACAGTTTTCTGTGATCTGCGTAAACATACACGTAAAACTAAAGCGTATAAATACGCTGTCCCCATCCAGAAAACACAACAAAATAGGATGGATAGCAAACGCAATTTGATGCGTAAGAGAAGACGAACATGAAAAAAAAAAAAAAATCTGTTATGTTCCAAAATTAACTTGAGAGGAAATAACTAAATATAAGATTGAAATGTTCAATGGAAACTCGTGAATATGTTACAACTTTTATATATTGATTTACCCAGCACGTCAAGAGTGATCAAAATAAAGATTTATTTTCACATATTCTTAGCTGATTTATTAATATCTCCATATAACAATAATATTAAATAACTAATCCAACCTTTGTGCGTTCATATATTATTATTTTTTACATTAATAATTATTGAATAAAAATTCAAGTTATGGTTACTACGAGATACTGGAAACGCTACGTTAAGCCTACATTACGGTGAGGGTTTGTTCACACGTGATTTCTTGCTTTTCGGTTACGTCTAGGAATTCACATTATAATAGATCAATGTGGGCTTCCTGAACGTCTCACGCGTGCGTAGTTCGAATTTGCTTTCAAACAGCTGATATTTGCTGTGATTTTTTTTTCTTTTGTCGTAGCACACGAAATTGTACAGTAACGAATGTTACTCTGACATATGCCCATTGGGAACTATGTAGCGTACATTGGTGTAGTGAAAGTATATTTATGACTGTAATGTAACGAGATATTTAGGCATTTAAACGTCGACACATTCATGTTATAGACAGAGTACAATCATGCTGTATGTGAGTACGATCACACTGTATGCATATGTAACAACAACTTATATATAATGCTGCAACGCTTATACATAATAATGAATGAGTATGTAACAAGCGTACTCGTCTTTCTAGGTGTATATATTCGCATGCGTACTCACATTTAATTACATGTGCATTTTAACTGGTATGAGTATTTTGCCCTAATGTCTTTAAATTTATGTTAAAGTATCCGTTATTCATAGTACCAGTGGTGGATATAATTCCACGTTTCTGACTAGCAAAACACTTGACCTTAACGTTACAAAACACCATTAAAAACGAGTACATTGCCAGCCAGTTACGAGTTTAAAATCTCCTAAATTTTTGCAATGCATACTTACGCTTTATCGGTTTCGGGTGTAACTGTTTGCGACGAGACATGAGTAAAGTAAGCGGCCAATCCCACGAGGATGTTGTTTGTCATGTGAAACCTGGAAAATAGGGTTGCGGAGTTGATATTGTTGGATATTTTTCCGCAGGATTTGCCTAATCCTAATTCCAGGGGAATCGTGACACCGTGTTGTAATCGGTTACCAACCTCCTTTGCTGACAAACATAAGGTTTGCGTCGATCCGGTAACCGCGATCTAGCCTGTTGCGCAGTAATATCGTGCGCACGTGTCGCAGCCTCGCTTTGAACGAGTGTTATGACGATTTGGTTGGAGCACCGAATAAAAACGAAACAAAAATAAAATCAACAGTTTTATTTTTTTAAATAAGCACTTATAAAGAATATTTTGCATTTTGTGTTTTTTTTCTTGTTTTACATTAAATTAATGTACAGATTCTATTAATGTTCCAAGGTGATGGAGCTGATAACGTTTGATAGCTGTAAAGAACAATAACAGATAAAAAAAATAAAGAAGTGAAAATATTTAACACCCGACATGTTTGTTTGTTTTTGAATTTCGCGCAACGCTACACGAAGGCTATCTGTGCTAGCCGTCCCTAATTTAGTAGGATAAGACTAGAAGGAAGGCAGTTATTCATCACCACCCATCTCCAACTCTTGGGCTACTCTTTTACCAACGAATAGTGGGATTGACCGCATATTATAACGCCCCCACGGCTGAAAGGGCGAGCATGTTTGATGCGACAGGTATTCGAACCCGCGACCCTCAGATTACGAGTCGAACGTTTTAACACGCTTGGCCATGCCGGGCCCACCCAACATGCAAGACACGACAATTTCAGACACTTGCTTTTATCTGCGACAAAAGGCAGATATATAAATATGTGTAAGATAAGTGAAAGTTTAGTGTTATTCATCGTACTGCAAAGAAAATTAGAGAACCAGCAAATAAAGAGAAACATTAAGTAAATTACATCTACTTTTATATCCAAACGATGTCCTAACGTTGTTTTAAAATGAGCTTAACAAGTGCTTTTGACGTGGACGTATTTTGTGGACCGTATTTTGTGGACTACTTCTGTTATGATTAAGTGTTGAGACAATCTTTTGGGTTTTATTTCACTATGAATTGCTGGCTGTCTTGTAAATGCTGAATAAATCAAATATCACTTACTCCAGCTAAACTAAATATTTTGACACTTGAAGACTGTTGGTTTTTAAAATAACAGTTCAGAGTATGTGTGTGTGTTTTTCTTATAGCAAAGTCACATCGGGTTATCTGTTGAGCCCACCGAGTGGAATCGAACCCCTGATTTTAGCGTTGTAAATCCGTTGACATACCGCTGTACTGGCGGCGGGCGAGTTTAAAGTAATGTATAAAAAATAAATTATTTTTTTTTACAAATTTATCTCTGCAAAATTAGTGAAGGCCAAGCTAGAACACTTGACAGCTTTAGAGTTCTACTTGTTAGATAGCTAGGACGTGTTGTAGATCCTTAAGAGTTTTTACCTATTAGATGGCTAGGACGTGTTGTAGATCCCTAATAGTTTTACCTGTTAGATGGTCAGGACGTGTTGTTGAACCTTTAGAGTTCTATTTGTTGGATGGAATGGGGTATTGTAGATCCCTAACAGTTCTACCTGTTAGATGGCTAGGCCGTGTTGTAGATCCTTTAGAGTTCTACCTGTTGGATGGCAGGGGGTATCGTAGATCCCTAACAGTAACACCTGTTAGATGGCTAGGACGTGATGTAGATCCCTAACAGTTTTACCTGTTAGATGGCTAGGACGTGTTGTAGATCCCTAACAGTTCTACCCGTCAGATGGTCAGGACGTGTTGTTGATTATAAAGGTCCGATTCAGTCATATTGATTTTTACCTTGGTTTAATTTTGAGAATAGAAACTCGTGGCTTTGCTGTAACTTCAGCATAAAGAGGATGGTCTGTTTCGTTTACTATCGTTTGAAGAGCGGAAGCTGTCAACAACGACACTTATGTCTTTAGTCTAGTTGCTGCTGAAAATAGAAATAGTAGAGAAAGAGTTTTTAGTTAAGATAGAACACTTAACTACAATGGTAATTCCTACCAAACCTGCAGAAAGATGAAATAAGCGTTATAGTTATAGTCGCTATTGTACAGAGATAGTAGTGTTTAAACAAACCCTGGTCGAGCTTCTAAAGTAATCCGTGGACGGATCATGACTTTATACTTGCAAATAGCCTTTCATATTACTCCATGTAAAACTCGCAGGTTATAACGTGGAACTCGTGAAACAATACAAAACAGATCATCATGAAGTCTTGTCCTAGAATTAGCTACATAGACCAACATGAAGTGTGGTCCCACAAAGGACTACATAGACCAAAATGAAGCCTTGTCCTCTAAATGGCTACATAAACCAACATCATGTTTGGTTCCACAAAGGACTACATAGACCAACATCACGTCTGGTTCCACAAAGGACTACATAGATCAGCATCACGTTTGGTCCCAAAAAGGACTATATAGACCAACATGAAGCCTTGTCTTTCACAGAGCTTTAGAGGCCAATATGAAGACTGGTCAACATAAAGCTACATTAAGGCAGAAACACAATAATGTTCACCTGTAACTACACGGTTTCAAAATACAATAGGCAATTAGTATGCTGGATCAAAGTCAGTAGAATGGTTTCAAGAACAATGAATTGGAAGACATTGGTTCAACAGCAGGGAGGATAACAGCATTCAGATAGCTTTGGTGCAGCAGTAAATTTTCAGTAGATCAAGGAGTAGTTAACTGTCAATAACTCATTTGAGTCAGAGAATTTGCATAGATTGTATTGTAATTTAGTATGATTGTCACCATTGCTTTAAGAAGTTTCTTTTCAACTGTAGATACATGACTCATTTCGTTTGGCTAACTAATTTGTCTTTATTTCTCTTAGTTAATTTTGTATATTTATAGATGCAGTACATAGACTTTAAAAAGCTATATTAAGTCAATTGTTTTAGTAAAGTAAGGTTAAAGTTCAAAATTGCTACGCTTAAATAAAGTGATGTTAACATAAATAATAGTGTTAATCTTGTAATTTAATTTAGGAATATAAAATGTATATGTTAATGCACAAATTACATAAGTTAAGATATTTTATTTCCATTTGGTTTGCAGCTAAAGTAACTGTGCTTCGATGTAACTGTTTACAGATAGGATGAAAATAGTTATTTATATGCTGTAAATATGGATAAAATTTCCCTTTAAAAAGATTACACTATTATTTTTATATGTATAAAGGTTTGAAGTATTCATTTCTATCACATATATCATTGGTTAAAAGAAGGAAGAGATTTTCTTTTGATTTTTTTAGATGTATCGCATTTAAATATATTGTTATTGAGATGTTGGAAACTAAGATATTCTACTGATAGCTTTTCAAGGACAGATTAAAACCTATTATGTTTATTTTTTCCTGAAATCTGATTGAATTGTAGAATTTTTTCACTTCCTAGCTTAAAGTGTATAAATTTTAAAACACCGAGAGCTACTTACATTTTGTATGGAAAAAGGATGCTCTAATTTCCATGTTGCTCTTGAGAATATTATCTTATTCACTCATTATGCTTAGCGAGATTGTCTGACTCTATAATTTTCATTTTATCAAGTCTTCGAAACAACAACAAAAAATAGAGAAGACAATCTTAGGACAAACTTTTCATTGGTTCTTCACTGTAGGTGGATATTAACTTCCAAAACCAAGTTACGACCAAAATTAATAAAAGCAATTTCAACCATACAGGTGGAACATAATTACACTTATTACAACTTTTTTTTTGGTCAATTTTCTCGTGACAACGGGCTTTAATTTTGAAGTTCTAAGAGTTGGGGTTTATTGGAACTAGAAAAAGATAAAATACCAGGCTCAATGAAAGCGGATCTTTCGATAGATGGCTCTCTTTTCTCGTTACAGTTTTCATCTTGTAATAAGGAAAGTTTGCAGTGATTGATGGTGTCAACAGACCAGAGTTGATCTAGGTTTAACTTTGTTTTGTGAAATAGTTTCTTCTCTGCTTTAAGACCGCAACAACCTTTCATGTTCTGTTACATACTGGGAGCTTGGATTGTTTTGGTTTGTTTTCAATTTCTCGCAAAGCTACACGAGAGCTATTATCTGAGCTAGCTAACCCTAATTTAGCAGTGTAAAACTAAAGGGAAGCAGCTATTCATCATCACCCATAGCCAACTCTTGGGCTACTCTTTTACTAACGAGTAGTGGGATTGACCGTCATATTATAACGCCCCCACGGCTGAAAGGGCGAGCATGTTTGGTGCGATTGGGATTCGAACCCGCGATCCTCGGATTATGAGTCGAGTGCCTTAACCACTTGATCATCACAGGCCGGAAAGTTTGTAGGCTTTAAAATTTTTGAATAAAATGTTTTGTCTGTGACATTTACAGCACAAATTATAAACAAAATTCTCTGTTTGTAGGATTTTAATTTTCTTTGGTAATTTAATCACAATATAGTAATCCACACGACAATAATTGTTTTCTGAGAATCATGCGTTACTTAAAAGATTACTTAAAAATCTGCTATAATGTTATTAATTCCATCAGAAAATAAAACAAAAAACCTTTTGTCACGGTGATATGTCTGCAGACCTACAACGCTAGAAACCGTGGTGGGCAGAGCACAGACAGTCCATTGTGTTGTTTTGTGCTTAATTACAAACAACCAACCAAAGCATAAGCTAATAAAAACAAAGAAAAATGCATTTTTCTTATTTTTTCAGCCCATATTTCATCAGTTGTTTTATAGCTTGACCAGTGTAAATAAATGTAAAAAGATAATTTATTTTGTTAAAAATTACAATTTTCAACTATTTTTAGAAAAACTGAATTTAGTTAGTAACAAATTTTTGTGGTATAATTACTTCACTATAATTATTATTATTTTACTAATTTAGCTATAGATAACACAACTGGAAAGGTATGCTTTGATTAAGGTTAATTACGACAGTTGTTTTTTAGCAGTAAGATAGAATGTAAATTATACTTTACAAAGATTTTTGCTTTTATTATATTTCACTGCATGAGTAAGAGCAAAAATTAAGGACGTATTTCATGTGAAAGATTATGACGTCATAGTTCACGCTCAATTTGTTTGTTTTTGAATTTTGCACAAAGCTACTCGAGGGCTATCTGTGCTAGCCGTCCCTAATTTAGCAGTGTAAGACTAGAAGAAAGGCATCTAGTCATCACCACCCACCGTCAACTCTTGGGCTACTCTTTTACCAACGAATAATGGAATTGACCGTCACATTTTAACGCCCCCACGGCTGAAAGGGCGAGCATGTGTGGCGCGACGGTGATTCAAACCCGCGACCCTCAGATTACGAGTCACACGCCTTAACACGCTTGGCCATGCCAGGCCGGTTCACGTTCAGAGAATATGTCTATCGTATAATTTCTTGAGCCAAAGTTAAATTATAGAAATAATATAAAATGTTAATTGAAATAAAATAACATTTTTTGGTAATACTTGCAAGTTCTCGACTTACCTAAGGACAGTTTTTCTTCAAATTCAGTGTTCAAATCTGAATTCATTTCATGCCTACACCCAGACGTAGTTTTTGCGACGAGCTTCTGTTAGAAGTACAGTCTTATCTAAATGATTTGACGAGAGCCAGCCACTTTTTCATAGCCTTTGTCTAAATGGATATTTATTTCTACTAATCATTAGCAGAATCGTATGTCAGACCAAAGACGTTAAACTATCAACGTAGCTCAGTGCATTAACCGCAGCAGTGATAAGTTTTCCGTATCAATTTCTTAGTCGTCACACGTACAACCTGACCGTCGATAAGAACGTTTAGAATTGAAAGGTGGCAGATATGTAAGAGTGAAAAGCAATTAAAACGTAATATCATAACGACGTTTGTGTAAGGAAAAAATATATAAAAGATCCTTGTTCTGTCCCAACGTATTACCCACGAGCTCTTAGTACAGTCTTAGAAGTCTTGAGTTAGTTGTTTACAAGCTGTAAAACAATGACATATGTTACAAAAGTAAAAAAGATTTATTTGGTTAACAAAGTACTTGTCTTTAGACATTTTCTTTAACTTATCACGTATTTCAAAGACAATCGAACACCTTGTTGAATGTTCCTCAGGTGGAGGGGAGGCAACGGTAAGTTTAAGGACTTAGAATGCTAGAACCCGAGGCTTGATGTGGTGAACACCGCATATAATTCAACACGATTTTACTCACAAAAACAAACAAGACACTTTACTAAAGCACTAGCATTAGGAATAAAGGCACTTTTGCTTGTATTTTGAATTTCGCAGAAAGCTACACGAGTGTTATCTACGGTTGTCGTCACTAATTTAGCAGTGAAAGACGAGACGAAAGGCAGCTATTCATCACCACCCACCGCCAACTCTTGGGATACTCTTTTACCAAAGAATAATGACGTTGGTTGTTAAATTTTTACTCCCCCAACACTGACAGGGTGACTCGTTATCTAAGGGTCGCGGATTCGAATCCCTGTCACACCAAACAATCTCGCCCTTTCAGCCGTGTGGGCGTTATAATGTGACGGTCAATCTCACTATTCGTTGGTAAAAGAGTAGCCGAAGAGTTGGAGATGGGTGGTGATGAATAACAGCTTTCCTTCTAGTCTTACCCTACTAAATTATGGACGGCTAGCAAAGATAGTCCCCGTGTAGCTTTGCGCGAAATTCAAAACAAACAATATTCAATGAACAAACAAAGTCCACTTGAGCCCCACGAGTTGCGTGTTTGTTCCTACTCGAAAACAAAGATACGTAAATTATAATTTCATTAATAAATTTTTAGCATCACAAGCCTCCGGACTTACATTTGAGCCACATTAGCAAATAGAACACAGTACCTGTTGTTTTTTTATTTCATTATTCTACAAAGTGATCATAAACATAAACATATAATTTTCACATAAAACCTTATTCTCTGTACTCATTGTAAGGTTTCTTGAAAACGTTAATGTCCATAGTGGGTAGAGCTTCCCATACTGTTTAATGTATAGAAGGGAGGTGAACCTGCTTGGTAGTACCTCATTTATCCGGTAATCTCTTTAGACTCACGAATGTTTAACTTTAGAATAGATAGACTAAACTTGTAGAAATTTTAACTAGGGAGTGATTCACACGTGTAAAAAAACAAACAAAAAACAGTAATGGTTTTCCCTCGTTTGAATTACAGCTGGTTTAAAATCCAGTATAGTTTCTCGGGTATTGATTTTTATCATGAGAACCAGTGTTGTTATAACATTACAACAGACTCACAATCATTTGGCATAAAACCGTTTATACAAATCTAACCGAAACGCTGCTGTGAATGAAAGTAACAAATTTCATTCTCTGACACTGCAACGTTTGTGAACGTTTTAACGCTACCACGTGTGTGAATGCTTTAGAACAAATATATCTTCAAAATTATCAATGGAGTTTTATTGAAAGTCGCTATCTCGCGAGCATAATTACATGTTTCAGGATTTTAGTGTACTATTCCCACGACTTTCCTGGCTTTTCCATGTTCGCTGGAAAGGTCTCTGACCTTAACGCAAACCCTTTAAAGCCACGGAATCTGAAAATGTGCCTATGTTCAAGTAGTTTATGATGAATAAGTTACGTTCATCTGAAAGAACATAAAATAACGCTATTTTTATGTATTTGTGCCTCTTGAATGCAGAGAACAAGTCGTGATAATTCTGGAAGCTCAAACAGACAGGACTGCTGGTGCCCGGGTTCGATGATATACAGTTGAAACCTCTTGTATTTAGAACTCTTTAACTCTCAGAATTTTAATTTGATTTATTTTTTAGATATAATACAGATGTACGTTTATGTTATCACAAGGAAGGCACTATATGCACGCTTGGTAATAGGTAACGCTATTAATCATTATAAATTAGAGCAAACAAATAGATGTATTAAGATGTTTCATGGCCGTCCTGTTATTGATAGCTGTTAATGGTAAATATTTTTATCAATGTACGCCAAGTGATAGCAGTAACGACAGCCACCTGTTGAGCAGTAAGATCTGTTTGTTAATGGTAGCAGAGAGTATGTGTGTGTTTTCTTATAGCAAAGCCACATCGGGCTATCTGCTGAGCCCACCGAGGGGAATCGAACCCCTGATTTTAGCGTTGTAAATCACTAGACTTACCGCTGTACTAGTGTGTGTGTGGGGATAATTGTTAAAGAATCTTACAAAGGTTGGATGTCAGAAAAGTTCTGATAATACGGCAAAGCAATTGTGAGAGATTCTGGATTTATTTTGTGTGATTTAACCATTTTCTATCTAGTAGGTCTCTAAGGTTTTACAGAGATTTACTTTCTGTTTAAGCACTAAAATGTGCGTGAGGAAAACGAAAAAATATTTCTGTATGAGAAGTTATATACCAAAAAAATCTCTCGTTCCCTTAATAGATTCCCTTACAGTTTTGTGAATCTAAAATCCGTGGTTCGAATCTCTGTAGTTGAAAATGCTCCAATATTCCATTGTGTAGCTTTGTATTTTATCTTGAGAGACATTACACATAGCGCATAACTCGACCAATTTTATCACCTTATGACAAATCTTGTCGCTCGTTCTGTCCACTGTTGTTGCTGTAGCAATAGATACTTGGCTCGTGCGGACAAAGGGTACTTGTCAGTGCTCTTAGTAGCTACTAGCGACTAATGTTTGCAGGATTGAACAGTTTGTTATAATTGTGAAAAATACCAAAAATATCACATAATATTGACAGTGTTAATAAATACTTTTGATTCTGATGTATTTTGTATAAATTTACATCAGTTTGTTATTGAATTATTACTTTATTTAATGTTTGTCTGAATTTTCTAAACTGACTGTTTATTTTTACTTGTCTTATTGTTATGCTTAAACACATTGAAATGAAATATTTCTAATTTAATTTGATCTACCAAACTACTTATGAATATTATTACTAGGAAATTAGATACAGGAAAGTGCAGATATCTTGTTAAACTGCTACTTTTTGTAACACATGTTCAAGTTAGGGTTTCCAAAGCCTAAACATTCAACAGTTGACTGGAAGAAATGCAATCAGTCAACAGCACCTGTTGCTTATGCAACTAATCCTAACCAAACAGCAGGATTGATTATCACTTTTATTACGCACCCGCAACTGGAAATATACATCACTTCAGAACTCTCAGGACTCGAACCTAGAATTTTTAATATTTAGCCAAGCATGCTATCCACTATGTGATGTCAGTTGGAATCTTTGCGTAGAAATTATTACTTACGCTTATGAGAAAATTACGGCCTATTATTTCTCCCTCGTTGTTTATCACGTAGACGGTATAACTACCTATGTAAAGATGGATCGGATTGTTTATCGAAATGATATTTTAAATATTTCTTCAACAGGTCATCACAATCTACAATAATACACGTTGTTTCCTTTTATAACCATATCTATTTAACGACTAAGTCATAAATTTTGGGCATGTATTTAAATATCATAGTAAAAACTCTCAGTTTCTTTTGTTGTTTCGTCTGCTTCTGGTTAGGTGGTTAAGGCATGCGACTCGTAATCTGAGGGTCGCGGGTTCGAATCCCCTTCACACCAAACATACTTGCCCTTTCAGCCGTGGGGGAGTTATAACGTTATGGTCAATCCAACTATACGTTGGTAAAAGAGTAGTCCAAGAGTTGGCGGTGGATGATGAAGGCTAGCTGCCTTCCCTCTAGTCTTACACTCCTAAATTAGAAACGACTAGTGCAGATAGCCCTCGTGTAGCTTTGCGCGAAATTCAAAACAAGGCCTTCTTGTTTATTACGTTATAACTCGAAAACCAAAACAATGCTGTTAACCAATTTCGCTGAGGTGACGTAGTATTCGCTTTTATAAATATTACTAACTAGTAGTAATGTAAAAAATGTCATAATATTTGCGTAAACAATGCTATTATTGACCCTTGAAATTAGATTTCTTATAGATATTTAGTGTTCCTTTAGAAAGCTTAACCACAGAGTTTGTTTGTTTAGAATTAAGCACAAAGCTACACAATGGGCTATTTGTGCTCTACCCACCATGGGTGTCGAAACCCTGTTCTTAGGGATGTGAGCCCGCAGACATACCGCTGTGTCACTTGGAGGCTAACCACAGATTAAAACAAAAATTACAAGCCAGTAATAAATAAACAATAAATATTACAGTTGTAACCATAGTGTATTAGAACGTGGGTTATATATATAAACTTCTTACGTCTATTAAAACACCGCATTAAAACAAACAAGGAAAGACAATTTTGTCAATAAAGGAAGTACACGCATGGATAAATAATATCAACCCTTCAAAAACAGTGCAAACAAGATAGTTGGTGTGGCCTTTGCATCATCTTTACATCATAACACAGACAAGAATTAACATGTAATTAATTTCAGTTGAGTTTAATTTATCTTGATTTTGTCTCTTAACATTCTGGTACACTGTGTGACTGTGCTATCATACTGGAATGATGCAAATGCCATCTCTACTAATTTGTTTGCACTGCTTTTGAAGGGATGACATTCCTACATATACATCCTTTTTGGAAAAGGTTTTCTTTACGTGTAACTATGTCTCCAAAGTTACCTGCTTCTCACGGTAGATGGCGACCCGGAGGAAGAGTCTTGTCAAGTAAAATAATTAACTGATTTTAGAATTAAATAAATTTATTATCTCTTATCACTTTTAAGTAACAGAGCTCACTAACTGGCATTCTTTTTCTTGCAGGGAAGAAAGATAGCTCGTGATATGTCCCGGCGAGAAGCATTCAAAAAAAAAAGAATGCAACATACATCCTTACGACACATGTACTGGTTGCACTATACTTTATATCGATGTCACTATTTTGTTGTTTAGTCTTACAGTAAGCTTACCCTAAGTATTTCCAAATAATAATTACACTTTAAGTATAACTTCGATTAATTATCGCCGTATTAGGTTAATAGCATCATGCTTCTTCAGATGTAAAGATAAAATTAATACGCTTAAAAATTCAAAATTTGACAGTTATAACTGAAGAAACCGAATGACGCATGTTATGTGTATACACGTTACATTGCACTGTCTCGTGGCTTTGAACCTGCGGTCAGTTGGTTCTCACATCCGAAACGAGCTCATTTGAAGACGTTATCATCGATATAGCTGGACTGATGATCGGCGGAAGAATAGAGCTGGAAACTACAGCAGATCTGAGAATGAGAGGTCAGATATCTGATAGTATCAATTGTATTTGCCACCTACATACGATCACAGAGTGAGAAAAGTCTTAGCACTGTATATGGCTACAAAGTGCATTGCCTCTCATTTGGTCGTAATAATAGAAAGTCGTGCGCATAAGAAAAAAACGTAAACTAAGGTGCCTGTTACCCTTCAGTAGTGGATGATATTACCTATGGAAATATATTAGTGGTCGTGGCGTTTCTCATCCGATAATATGAACAAAATCCATACAGCTTATTTTGGCAGAAAGGATAGTACTTCAAATAGCAGTTTAGAACGTAAAGAAATTAACGTTTTTATTATATTTAAATCGACAAAATGTTAGTAAACATTTTAAGCTTTTTTTCGTAATTCCTTTTCAGTGGTTTGTGAATTGCTTGGGTTTTAATTTTCACACATATGGAATCTATACGATGGTTTTTGAAGTATTCGGGTTTTAAACTTATACACATGTGAAACGACTTGTTTGAAAATTTGTTTTTCATGTAAATCCCCGTCGCACCAAACATGCTCGCCCTTTCAGCCCTGGGAGCGTTATAATGTGACGGTCAATCTCACTATTCGTTGGTAAAAGAGTAGCCCAAGAGTTGGCGGTGGGTGGTGATGACTAGTTGCTTTCCCTCTAGTATTACACTGCTAATTTAGGGGTTGCTAGCGCAGATAGTCCTCGTGTAGCTTTGCGCAAAATTCAAAACAAACAATCCAAGTAAATCGAGTACTAGTGTTACGCGTTGCTTAAGAATTGTGCTTTATCTATTACACAATACACGTAACACTTATTGTGCTTTATTTATTGAAAATAGTATCACGTAATAGTTATTGTCCTTTATTTATTAATGTGTCATTGCATAACATTTTAACAACTA
Source organism: Tachypleus tridentatus (assembly GCF_004210375.1). Lineage (NCBI taxonomy): Eukaryota > Metazoa > Arthropoda > Merostomata > Xiphosura > Limulidae > Tachypleus > Tachypleus tridentatus. The sequence continues at coordinate 52,052,093 of NC_134836.1, forward strand.
GTATTGTATGACATTTTATCACGCTTTATTTATTAAAAGTGGTATCATATAACATTTATTCTTTTAGGGTTCTTCGCAGAGAAAAAGAACAACATAGGTCAGGAATGTTTCAGTAGAACCAGATCAGCATGTTATACTTAATACATTATTACAGTAGAACCAGATCGGCATGTTATATTTAATACATTATTACACTAGAACCAGACCGGCATGTTATATTTAATACATTATTACAGTAGAACCAGATCGGCATGTTATATTTAATACATTATTACACTAGAACCAGATCAGCATGTTATATTTAATACATTATTACGGTTTGTCAAGTCTGATGTGTATAACATCCCACAACGAGTCGTTCATATCTTGGATGTCGGCACTAGTATTTAGACAACAAATCACTAAAGAAGCGTTAGTGTCTGGATGAAAGATCCCTAGTGACACAATAGTATGTCTGCGGAATCAAAACGCTGAAAACCGGGTATTGATACTCGTGGTGGGTAGAGCACAGAGAGCTCATTGTGCAGCTAGGTGCTTAACAACGAACAAACAAAACTGGTTGAAAGTTCTATGTGATCTTTTCTTTTTTCTAATGTAAATGACCTAAAAGTAACTCAGTCTTGTTTTCTAATCTAGCCGGTATTATTATCTGTAATTCTATTTGCAAAATTTCCATAGTGAGTATAGTCACCAATACCGTATTGTTATTTTTTTTCATTGTTCCATCGAATAGTCAATATGCACTTATACTCTCCTACAACCAGATGGCTGGTGATAAGACATCGCAGAAATTGCAAAATAGAGATAAGACTCTTATCTCTGCATGCAGCTTTCCAGTTTTCCAAACAGGCGTTTCCAACAAACTGATAAGTAAGTTGTGGGCTTGATAACGACGCCAGTAGTGCCGTGAGTGTGCTTTTAGATCCCATGTTTAAATATAACCAGTTACAACTGGCTTGTAAATCCACAAATAATCACAATATACATGAGATACATTCGGCGGTAGAATAAATCTACTTTGGTGGAAAGTGTTCATAATCTCAAATTTTGACTAATCTAATTCTGAGAAACATGTTTGTGGTGTACCTGTATAGCAGTTACGAATACACCACTGAATCAACTTTCAAACTACAATATAATAAAAAGATCAAACAACACACCCATTAATCAACTCTCATACTAAAATATAATAGGTAGCGAGAACAAACAATACACCACTTAATAACTCTCGTACTAAAATATAATAAGCAGTCAGATCAAACAATACACCGCTTAATCAACTCTCAGACTAAAATATAATAGGTAGCGAGAACAAACAATACACCGCTTAATCAACTCTCAGGCTAAAATATAATAAGCAGTCAGATCAAACAATACACCGCTTAATCAACTCTCAGACTAAAATATAATAGGTAGCGAGAACAAAAAATACACCGCTTAATCAACTCTCAGGCTAAAATATAATAAGCAGTCAGATCAAACAATACACCGCTTAATCAACTCTCAGACTAAAATATAATAGGTAGCGAGAACAAACAATACACCGCTTAATCAACTCTCAGGCTAAAATATAATAAGCAGTCAGATCAAACAATACACCGCTTAATCAACTCTCAGACTAAAATATAATAGGTAGCGAGAACAAACAATACACCACTTAATAACTCTCGTACTAAAATATAATAAGCAGTCAGATCAAACAATACACCGCTCAATCAACTCTCAGGCTAACATATAATAAACAATGAGATCAAACAATACACCGCTTAATCAGCTCTCAGACTAAGATATAATAAACAATAAGATCAAACAATACACAGCTTAATCAGCTCTCAGACTAAGATATAATAAACAATGAGAGCAAACAATACACAGCTTAAACAGCTCTCAGACTAAGATATAATAAACAATGAGATCAAACAATACACAGCTTAAACAGCTCTCAGACTAAGATATAATAAACAATGAGATCAAACAATACACCGCTTAATCAGCTCTCAGACTAACATATAATAAACAATTTGATCAAATAATACACCACTTAATCAGCTCTCAGATTAAGATATGATAGGCAGCCAGATCAAACAATAGACCACTTAATCAACTTTCAGACTAAAATATAATAGACATCCAAGTCAAACAATATACCACTTAACCAGTTCTGAGACTAAGATATAATAATTGTCAGCCACATAAAACAATACACCACTTAATAAACTCTCAGACAAAGATATAACAGGCATCCAGATCAAACAATACATAGCTTAACCAGCTCTCATAATAAGGTATAATAGATAGTCAGGTTAAACATTAACACTTGATGAAAGCGGAAGAAATATTTTCATCACTGATCTTTTTACTTGATATGATTTTTATCAGCTAAACAATGATGGATACAGCTCCAGCTAAACAATGGTGGATACAGCTCCAGCTAAACAATGATGGATACAGCTTCAGCTAAACAATGATGGATACAGCTCCAGCTAAACAATGATGGATACAGCTCCAGCTAAACAATGATGGATACAGCTCCTCCTTTCATCAAAACTCCAATAAAAGGTTCCTGTTTCTTACTTACAAGTCTTACACAGTATATAATAAATCTGGAAGATAATACATTTTTTCTAAAGTTTGTACTGACCATGACATCATCATTAATTAATATTACGTTTTGATCAGTTTATCGAGAAACGTTAAGGTAACTAATAGTGTTCGCCGCCATATTACAATGTAATCGAATATGATTGTTCGTTTTGTTGATATTAATTATCTATTTTATTTGTACTGACGTGGATTCTACACGAAATCTTAATTATAGGAAGTGCAAAGAAATACATTTGGATTATCATCATTTTGGTCATTGCTAACCAGCTCAAGTATGTAATTGAAGAAAATGACCCTCGTAAAGTAGTAGACAAGTCACTGAGGTCATCGAAATAATACTGTGTTGCCAGTAGTAAATCCAAAAGAATTGTATAGTGTATCTTTAAACATGTTGATAACAAGGAAGGAAAGGTATTTATTGTCTCGGCTCGGCATGGCGAGATGGGTTAAGGCGTTCGACTCGTAATATGAGGGTCGCAGGTTCGAATCCCCGTTACGCTAAATATGCTCGCCCTATCAACTGTTGGGGGCGTTATAATTTGACGGTCAACCCCACTATTATTTGGTAAAAGAGATAGTCCAAGAGTTGGTGGTAGGTGGTGATGAATAGCTTCCTTTCCTATAATCTTACCCTGCTAAATTAGGGGCGGGTAGCCCTCGTGTAGCTTTGCGCGAAAAAAAAAAAAAAAATTCCCTGCACAAATGACTAACTAGGCCTCGTTTGGTTTCCACATCTAAGAAAGGGTGATGAATTAATGGAAAGGGTTCAAAGGAAGGTTTTAATAGGTTGGTTCTGGGATGGAAAGGTTAGCTTAGAGGGATAGGCTAAAATCTTTCAAAAAACAAAAGATTAATGAGAGAATCTCTTTTACGTTTACAAGGTGACTGAGGGAAGAGGTAAATAGAACAAAGGTGTCTAATTTTTTTATTGCTGTATTCTGAAGATAATTAGGCGGGGATATACACATTGCGATTATGAACTTATAGGGTAAATCTCCAGTTACGATTATTTTATTTTCATAACAAGTTGTCACCGACAATAATCGTGGACAGAACTTTACAGCAGCTTAAGAGGGAAATGGATAATTTGATAAAAGTAAAAGGTGGGCTTAAATGTTCACGTTTCGCAACAGTGCAGCCGAATGATACAGAGATGTGAACAAATATTTGTACTTCGTTCATAATCGAAAACCATACACGACCGAAGCAAAACTGTATGAATGGATCTGGTGGAAACCATTAGCCGCTGTGTGCTAAATTTAGGGTTAATTTATGCACTTTTAGAAAGCAATTGTAAGTAAACGTGCTATAATTATTTAACACGTTGCATCGTTCCTTAATATGTATTTAGATAAAATTAGATTAATTGTAACAGATGAAAGAAATTTAAAACTAGAAAAGGACTAACGTAGCGCTATCTATCGTACATATGCTGAGTGTAAAACTAATTTAAGGTTTACGGAAGTTTAATAAAGAAACATCAAAATTTATAATTAATTTGAGGTCGAACTAAAGCACACTGTTAAATTAAACCAGACTTTAAAACACTGGTATTAATTTGTTTAAAAGCCGTACATTGACCTAAGACCTAATATTTTAAATAACAGATACTTTCGCTGGGCACAACTGGATTTTAACAAAAGCATTTATCAGGGTTTATATAATATGTAATGTTTTAATTTTTATCTAAAATATTTTATCACGTTTCGTTCTACACTACTTATCAAAACTTACTCGAGTTTGCTGATCTATTTCCGGTTATAAACATGAGTTTCTTATCAATGTGTTTATTGTTAGTTTGAAGTAAGTTTGTTTAAAACATCGAATAAGTTCAGGTTTAAAGAATTAAATATGCAATTTGCAATCATTTAATCATTAGAAACAGTGTGTATCACGTAAATTACGTGTACATATGAAATATTTTATGGTTAAATTTAGTGTTTTATATTTTAAACTATAAAATCAAGACGAAAAACCCAGCACCAAAGAAAATTCTTTAAAATTAGGCACACGTGTTAAATAAAGTGTAAATCCACGTTTAATGTACGATAGAAGTGTTATGTGGAAATATATACGTAAAATCTCCATTTACAAACAACTGACCATGTATTGTACATAGGGTGTTTCCCATAACGTTATAAGATATGAATGTTTGTTACCGGGCCCGGCATGGCCAAGCGTTTTTGGGCGTGCGACTCGTAATCTGAGGGTCGCAGCTTCGCATCCCCGTCGCGCCAAACATGCTCGCCCTTTCAGCCGTGGGGGCGTTATAATGTTAGGGTCAATCTTACTATTCGTTGGTAAAAGAGTAGCCCAGGAGTTGGCGGTGGGTGATGATGACTAGCTGCCTTCCCTCTTGTCATACACTGCTAAATTAGGAACGGCTAGCACAAATAGCCCTCGAGTAGCTTTGTGCGAAATTTAAAAACAATACAACAACAAATAATATTATCTTGTACAAGGTTTCATAGAAACAAAAAAACAATTACAATGCAAATAAAAAAGTACAGCCCTCTCGTAATTATTGATATCATACAGTGAAATTACTGCTTAAACGGAACAGATCACGTTCACAAAATACCATTAAAACTTTAAAATGTCACAATCTGAGTGCATGTAACGAAACTCTGTCTTTCAACCATCTCGGTTTAGTCTTTCCTGATATCCTTCGTTTCGCTATCAAGTTTCATTGTTAAACCTTGTTTCAACAAATTAACAGAAAACCTTCTACAGTTTTTCAAAGCAAATCGAAAGCCCTCAGGTTTACACGTTCCTATTATTTCATCCTCAACACATTTTCAAACCTATACTCGGTTGATCTCTAGGTTTAATTATAACATTTGTGTATTAATTGTCACGGACATACAGAACAACTGGATGTTCTACAATAGCGGTATTTATACGAGGTGTTCACACATTTGCTCGTCACGCAACTAATAGAACATCATCCATTAAATATTATAATTTTGTTTGTGAAAATGGAGTGTTTCATGTCATTTTCTCAAATACGTCCATATGGAAAGCATAAAAAAGGACTTATTGGTCCATTTAGTCCAGCCAATCCACTGTACTTATTCATTCCGTTGATCAAGCGGTAAGAGTGCAAGCTTATTAAGACGCTAAAAAATCGAGTTTCGATACCCTTTGTTCAGCTTCGTGTTTAAGAACCACTTTATTCAAAATTGATCAAGTTTTCTCTTATGCTCCCTTACATTCGACATGACCAGGTGGGTACGTGCTCGATTCGTATTTTGAGGATCGCTGGTTCGAATCCCCATCACGCTAAAAATGTTTGATCTTTAAGTCGTGGGGCCGTTACAACGTTACGGTCAATCCCACTATTCGTGGGTCAAAGAGTATACCAAGAGGTGGGTGGTAATGACTAGCTGCCTTTCATTTAGTCTTACTCTTCTAAATTAGGGACGGCTAGTGCAAATAGCCCCCGTGCAGCTTTGCGAAAAATTAAAAAAATCAAAACAAATGAAGTTCCCTCAAATTACTGCTTCCAACATATCTGGAGGTAGTCCATTCAAAAGGCCAACCATCTTATCAGTAAAATGTGCGTAATACATTTTTCAATTAATATTTTGGGGTGAAACATTGTCTAGTTTATATCAGGTTTGATAGAAATTTATTTACTTTTCAGACAAGGACTACAGTTATTAACAAACTACAGAACTGATTTAAAGTTCAGCTTATAAAAGAACCGGTTTGAACTTGAGATCTATAGTAAATAACAAATAAACTTCTTTCGTTGTGCTAAAACTCACTTTTATATAATACAAGTCACTAATATGCGCGCCCCCCAGTGGCATAGCTGTATGTCTGCAAACTTGCACCGCTAAAAACCGAGCTTCGATACCCGTAGTAGGCAGAGCACGGATAACCTATCGTGTAGCTTTGTGCTTAAATGTTAAATAAAAATAACATTTCGCTTTATTTCAAGACTTTAAAATTAATAATTAAATCCATTGTATTAAATAAAAATTAAAAGCGCTATTCACTGAATGGTTGGTGTACTTAATAGTGTACTATACAAATTTTGGTGTATGTTTTGTTTGTTTGATACTAAGTACAGTGCGATGCAGTTGGCTACCTGTGTTGTGCTCATGACAGCTACTGAAATTCGATTTCTAAGCATTATAGCCTGAGCCATTGTGTTTTAAAATGTTGAAATAATATGGTGCCTTGAAACCTAAAGTTATTTTATATTTATTGGCTTAGTAAAGAATATGTTTAATAAAGGTCGAGCGTGGCCTAGAGCTTTACTATAGGGCTGTGGGTGCATTATAAGGGTAATGGGTAAATCCCATTCTTCGGTGAGAAAATGGTATTCCAAAAGATGGCGGTGTGTGTATTTGACTAGTCGATCGGTACAATATTAATCCTAGCACAGATAACCCTGTTATGTTATGTATAACAAACAATAGTGTTGCACAGGTGGTTAATATTTCATTATTATTGAGAAATTATCTGAAACGTTGCTTATTGGTTACGCTTATAAATATATTAGAGAATTACCTCAATGTTTTCTTCAGGGTTAAGAAAATATTTTGCGGGTTCGAATCATATCACCGAATATTCTCATATTTTTAACTGTGTGGACGATATACTGCTCAGGTCAATCCTACTATTCGTAGGTAAAGAGCAACTTGAGATGAAGCGGCGGGTGATGGATACGAGCTGCCTTCCCTTTAGTTTGTAACTTCTCAGTTAGGCATATCTGTCGAAGATAGCCTTCGCTTAGCTTTTCACGAAATTCTGGTGCCATAAATATCAGACAAACAAAGATTTATTAGTTATCTGCAGCCTAATTTTCAAAATGGCGTCACTATAACCTATGTTAAGCTAGGTATCGTGATATTTGCTAACAAATTGTTGATTGATCGATATAAATTAATATCAATAAATATAGTTTATTTTCAATAAATAATAAACTCCTTTACTTGTATACATTATTTGGATATTATTAATTTAATATTCAATTAATAAAGATACCACGGAGAATATTTTCCCTTCGTTTAACACACTTGCTTTATCTCACTAAGTTTACCTGATGTCTTGTTTGTTTGTTTGGAATTTCGCGCAAAGCTACTCGAGGGCTATCTGCGCTAGTCGTCCCTAATTTAGCAGTGAAAGACTAAAGAGAAAGCAGCTAGTCATCATCACCCACCGCCAACTCTTGGGCTACTCTTTTACCAACGAATAGTTGGATTGACAGTCACATTATAACGCCCCTCCCTCGGCTAGGAGGGCGAGCATATTTGGTGAGACTGGGATTCAAGCTCGCGACCATAGGATTACGAGTCGAACGCCTTAAGATGTCTTGTCACAAAAGAACACTTCTGTAGCTTTCATACAGACATAATTTAACGTTAAATTAATATGTAAAAAAAAAACTATAAAATAATTTCCCAGGTCTGTGATTTTTTTCCTAACTCTTTTAAACTTCCTACGGTTCTTTTTTTATCCTTATGGAACACATGGCAGTTTCTTTCCCATGAAGCCATAAATTATTGATAACGTCTCTTCGTATGCTCTACCTTGACATGAATAAATTATAATGTGCTCTATCTAGTCCTATCTAAACGTTGTCTATTGCTATTTTCAAAGCTGTAATTCATTAGTAATTATTCAGACCAAAAGAACGAAACAGTTTAATTACAAATCTACTAATGAAGAAAGAAAACAAAGAGAAATGAGACATGGCTAATTACATTCTTTAAGATTCATAGTTTCTAAGCGGATATAAACCTTTACTTTCGGGATGATAAAAGTTATCAAATAAACCAATAAATAGATTGTTTTTATAATACTTTCTTTGCAATTGAGCAGAAAAAAAATCTTTGAACTTTTTTTCATTTTTCTTTTCAAATTACACTAGAGGAATATCGTAGAATAACATAACATCAATTGTAAAATATTTTGGTGTTGAACTCTTTTGAAATACAGCTTGGAATTAATATTATCATTGAAATTTTGATATTTAATATGGCGGCGCGCACTCGAAACCTGTGGTACAGTTAAGTTAATGCTCAACAAATTGCCAAACAATATTTTTTAGAGAGTAAAAATGCACTTTCGTCTTCCTAGAAATTCACATACGGAGTACATCATTGTTGTCCAAAATCAAACCAAATATTGTACATATTATAAAGAGGTGATGGGATATATTTGCTAATAAAAAGCTATGTTACTGGTTCATTTGTAGGTATGGTGAGTGAGGGAAAGTAAATGAAATTATTTGTATCACATATACCTAGACAGGGCATGGTCTCATTATTTCCCTGCAGTAGTGTGGATCTGAGGGTTCATGGTTTGTATCCTGTTACCACAGAAATTATTATACCCCACACACTTTGGCGCCATGAGTACATTATGAAAGCTCAGTAATTGATGGGCAACTAGTTTCCTTCCCTCTAGTTTATAAGGTAGAGATTAGGAACAGCTACTAGCCTTTGTTTGTGATTTGTTAAAATGACCAAAACATGCACACAGTCATGAGCAGTGATATGGTTACTCTACATTCAAGAACAGGTACATATACCAATAGAAAACTCTACTAGCAATCTCAATAATGTCATTATAACAATTCCAGTGATATGCTGGTTAGTGCGCTGATATGTTCGTTGGTCCACATAGTCAAAGTGGTAGAACAAAGTTTAAGTGGTATTGTGTAGTGACTGGAAATCTATTAGTATTAAAACAAAATAAAATACCACATAGATTTCGTCGATGTTCTAGAAACGTAACCATTGCTTCAACATAGAGAAAGTTGAGTAACAGACCATTGAGTTTCTTATTTTGACTTCAAGTGCGTAAACACTGCAACATGTTGTGATACATTCATATTTACTTGTGTATATGAACGTTTGTACATTTTAGACATATTCAACATCCTAGGCCTCATGTCTGCTGATTAACAAGTTGAGTTTGTTAACACGATCTGGCCTAAGATTACTTTATGTACTCAGAAAAGACTAAAAATTACCAATTGCCTGTTAAGGGAAAGCTACACAGAGAACTATTTGTGGTCGAATCACCACATCTATCGAAACCCAATTTTTAGTTACGTAAGTCTGCAGGCTTACAGCTGAGGGCTGGAACACACATTCAGCGTAACACCATTGTATTTTGTAATTTGCCTTCTGTATTTAAGCAGCTGATAAAGCTTACACTAATGCATGTGGATTATTTAGGAGCTGACACATTAATGTTTGGCCAGTTCGACCAATAAGGGTAGCTCTTAATCTCAAGCTGCAAAATGTATGTTAACGTTTATATAGATATATTTTCTCAGAAACGTATTTGGAACCTAAAGCTGCAAATCTTTGCATAAACAAGAAACACTTGTTGTACTGTGAACACCCTTTGGAAAATTTATCTGAGTGGAAGATATTTAAAAAATTTGTTCCAACCAATGCAACAAGATTCAATAACTTTGTCACCATTGTTAACTTACCAGAAACCACAATGTAAGTGTATCCTGGATATAGTTGACAGTCATAGTGTCGTGGCTTATGAACTTCACAGAAGCAGAACAGAAGATTGCAGGTGATATATCAAAGCTGTAGGTGATAGTAAAGGACAAAGGTTAAATTTACCCCAATGACAAAGCAACCATTATTTATGGTGGAAAACAGAGCATATAAATAGCTATCACAGTTGAGAGGTAGCTAATTTTAGGATATGTTGTTTAAGAACATTGGACAAGTTAATTGCTCCGAGTAAAAAAAAGTTGCAATGCATATAGTGCAAGGAATATAGAAAATAGTGCTGTATTGCAGCTATGGTCTATGGACGTATGTCATATACTTGGGTTTATCTTCTCGTCCTAAGGACTCATAGAGCTGTTAAGTAATGGTGCCAGTGTTGTCTTACGATTCAAATGAGAATTTGTGACATAAGATGGTTGATTATTCTCTTCAACAACATGATTAATATGTATATATCAGAAGAGGAAACTTAGAAACTGATACATTATACACAGTGCGCAATATTTAATATTACCTCCTTTTGCTTGTTATAAGTGATGTATCTGCTAACATGTTGAACTTTTGTGGAATAATAAATATATTTTACATAACAGAATTATTCCTTTAATTATTTAAAAAAAAAATGGTATGTGTTTGTCATTATTAATTATTTCACTGGATTGACTAAAGCACATTGGATTACTGACTCTTCACCTTAATTTGTGGATGAGAAATTTGCTGTCGACCAATCGCTTCCCAAGATTCTTAATTTGTGGCTGAGAAATTTGCTATCGATCAATCGCTTCCCAAGATTCTTAATTTGTGGCTGAGAAATTTGCTGTCGACCAATCGTTCCCAAGATTCTTAATTTGTGGCTGAGACTTGCTGCTACCTGCTTGTACTGTAACCTATTGAAACGTTTATGAACTAAGATGTAGCAGTTACCGAATGTTTGGTACGATTTTTCATGATGTTCATGAATTACTTCGCAGCAATAAACCAGACATCATACGCACAGCAAAATTTTCAAAGATATAGAGCTATGAACGTACGGCTTAGTTAAGTTGTTCTGTACAAGGATATAGTAGCTTCTATCAAACATTGAAGTCAATCATATCTTGTTCTTTGACAGGTTAATCAGTCAAGTTTTGAGGTTCAGCAACCATTTAAAAATGATAGACTGAAGTTCTATGTTTATAATCAAACCCTGTGATATAAATGCTTTAGCTATTGATGAGATATAAGAATCCAATAACCTCATCTTATATCATATAAAAGATGCTAAAGCCAATACTTACCTGACTATTGGTTAAATCAGGCGAGGAAGAATCAATAACTAAGAAGCCAGACTATATGGATGACTTAACCTATGGGATGACTTAACCTCTGACATTCAACATTAAAAGTGAAAATTAAAAAAATAAAAGGAAACCGAATTATGATACTCTAAGACATTGTAATCTAAGACGACACGGATATCTTAAGGCCTTGCACTTTTTTCTCTTTTAGAGTGTTAAGCCGACATATATGTGTTATAAGTTGGTATAAAACTACTCGAGGCCTATTTACGACATACACCCTTAACTTAAAAGTCATAGGCTAGACGGAAGGCAGCTAGTCAACCCTATTTGCCGCCAACTCTTGAGCTACTCTAATCCAGTAATGGGATAAATCATTAGATTAAAACTTTCCCATGGCTGAAAGGGAAAGCATGTTCAGTGATGGGATTTGAACCCAAGACCCGCATATTACGAGTCGAACGCTGGGAACACCTGGGTGTGCTTAGCCATTTGTTAGAGAGTTATATAAGATTCATCCTCGTAGAAAGGACTCAAGTAGTTATTTAATTACACAATCGGTAACTGAATAAATGAAGACTTCTTTAATTTTTGGGGTATTACACAGAAAAAGGTGAAGTTACTCGGCTAAGACTTTAGTTGAAATTCATAGCATAATTTAAAATATTAAATAGACAATAGACTGCCCTTTCATTTTAAATGAAAAAAAGAGTTAGGTGGTGTGATAGCAAGCCATCAATCATGTTCCCTAAATATGTTGTTGTATTTTTTAGTTTTGAAGTGATTAAGGGTTTGTTTTGTTTGTTTTTGAATTCCGCACAAAGCTACTCGAGGGCTATCTGTGCTAGCCGTCCCTACTTTATCAGCGTAAGACTAGAGGGAAGGCAGCTAGTCATCACCACACACCTCCAATTCTTGTGCTACTCTTTTACCAACGATTAGTGGGATTGACCACCACATTATAACGCTCTACGGTTGAAAGGGCGAGCATGTTTGGTGCAACGGAGATTCGAACCCGCGACCCTCAGATTACGAGTCGAACGCCTTAACATGCTTGACCATGCCGGGCCAACGTTCCTGTGTAAACGCACGATAAACGCTAAGTGTAATCAGTAACACGTCGATGAAAGTTTAAAACAGTAGCAGATCACCAAAAATGTTTTTCTGCTTCATACCAATTTTAACCATCAGTTTAATATTTAACTTTACTTTCAATGAAAATTCGAATTGGATAACAAATTATAAGATCAACCCTAGCCTATCAAGCTATAGCTCAGCATTAAATCTGAGGACTTATAATGCTAAAAATCATGTTCTGATACTCACAGTGGGCACAGCACATACAGCCTCTTTTGAGCTTTGTGATAATTGAAAAACACAACAATAATGCATAACTACCCAAATAAGCTATAGGACATCTATTGTCATAGACTTTAACTTTCATGAGCAACTTAAGATAACAGTTCATGATATGCAAATTTTCAAAAGAAAAATGAACTTATGCTATAATATTACATGGGACATGCTGATTCATTACTTTAGTGTAATATCTTATCAATATATAAGAAGACTATGATATAACATGTCAACCATGATATATTCACCATATATGGTGTTGACGACGAATTTTGTCCAATAGCAAGGCTCATCAGGACAGATATAAATCTGTTTGTGTGACGAAGAAAATTTTTATAAGTTATATATATATATAAAATATTAATACCGAATAGTTAAATAAAACCAAATCAAAAGGAAGGACTGCGTTAAGAACACGAAATCCAAACCTCTGACTAATGTTAGTTTGTTATAAACAAAAACAATCTGGAAAAAAAAAATGCTGCATCAATTAAAAAGTACCCCAGGTATAGCTACAATGTGAGATAAAGAATGTGCCATAAGTTGGTTCAACGTTTTTTATTTTCTCTCGGGCTGGTTTTTATTTATAACTATATACACATATAAGATAAACTATAAAAGGTATAAGCACTCAACCCTTATTTGATTTCAAACGACTGCAAACTAGTTTTTCTTTATGGTTTGAATTTTCTCCGACAGATGGGGTATTCCCTCATCTTTTTGCTACTATTACCACAGACAATTTCTGTTATTACTATAAGGTTACGATTGAAAAATAGCAATGGGAGTTTGAAGTAAAAATAATTTTGAGCCTTAATTTATAATAAATTCATTATTGTTTGATAGCGCTAATTTTAACTCATATTTACAGCCAGTATAGTTAACATAATAATTGCTTAATGCTATTTTATTTACTGTACATGTTTGGTAGTAATATACCTGTAATTGCCTTACTTGATTCAGGCGCAAACACCAAAGTCCATTCGGTTCAGCAGGTTTGCTAATAAATTCATTAAAAATTGTTCATGAACAGTTTATAGATCTAAAGGCTCAGGATGGCTTAACAGTATTTTTCAAGGCTTTTATTGTTAAAATTCCTGCTCGATATCAATGTAGAATAGTCCTTTCTGTCAGTTTGCTCTAAAAAAAAATCGGTCTTGAAAAGAATCCTTGAGGTAACTGCTACCACCTATAGTTAAAATTAGTTACTACTTCTAAGGCTCTCGCACACAATGTTCAGTAATGTGTATTTTTGATTCCACTAACCATGCAAGCTTGCATTAGCCAAGCCTTTTCCATTGATTAACAGGCAGCGAGAAAGTAGCGATAAAACTCTAAAATATACTCTGCCCTTGATTGTTTTAAGACACTATCCATGTGAAAATCGGATTATTACTTTCTCTTTTACCTCAAAGTTATACAATGAACTATGTATGTTCTTTCTACCGTAGGATATGATCAAAACTCGGATATTAGTATTTTAAAACTTTAAACTATTTTTATATAGGAACAGCAGCTAAGAGACTTGCTTCTGAAATTTTAATCATTCGATGAATTATGTCAACATACTTTTGATTTAGCAAGAAATCATAACAATAGTACTGTTCCGTTTATTTCAAAATTGCAAATATTCAACCTGTACCAAACTTTACGTGAAGCATCTATTAAACAGCCAGATCAGAAACATTTACAATTGAGGTTTAGTTGTTCTGAACAATTTGGAGCTCATTTCCAGAGGGATGGCAGACAGTCAGTAGCACTCACAGCTACAAATTCTTTGTCTGATCTTTTCAGCCGAAAAACGAGATTGACTGTCACTTTTATAACGCTTCCACAGCTGAAAGTGAGGAGCATGTTTTGAATTCTGCAGTTCAAATTTCGACCGTCAGATCAGAAGCTTGGAAATATAAATCTGGGAACAAACATTTTGTCCGGTCAGAAGAAGTCTGTAAAATTCTTACTGATATTATAAAGCAATGTCCAGGTGGGTTAAGGCGTTCTACTCTTAATCTGAGTGTCATGGGTTCGAATCCCCGTCCCACCAAACATGCTTGCTCTTTTCACCCGTGGGGGCGTTATAATGTGACGGCTAATTCCACTATTCGTTGGTAAAAGTGTAGCCCAAGAGTTGGCGGTGGGTTGTGATGACTAGCTGCCTTCCCTCTAGTATACACTACTAAATTAGGGACAGCTAGCGCAGATAGCCTTCGTGTAGCTTTGCCCGAAATTCAAAACAAACCAAATCTAAGCATGATATGTAGTAATAGAAATATATATTTAATATTCAGAGTATAAGTTGTTTCCAATACATCTTTCCCTGCTGTTCCAGTATTTCCAGAAAGATTATCTTGTACACAGTGAAGTTATTTGGTAGGAGATAGAGGGCGCTCAGCCACGGGACCCATGGTCTTAATTAGGACTCATTGATGATTTCATTCTAAGTAAAATTACATTGGATATAGGGCCCACAAAACTTATTAGCCCATGAGTCCATACAACCTTGAATTCGCCATTGCTTGTTTGATGTATACCGATATCGATTTTAAGCCTTTGGCTTAACGCCAAAACCAATCAGGTCTCGTTAGTGACGTCATACATTACATAAGATATAGTTGAAATATCCATTACTCACACGGCTGCAGTAACCAGATCTGAAAACACAAATCGTACTTTGTTCCTTGATGACTAACTGCCTTCCCTATAGTATCACACTGCTAAATTAGGGACGGTTAGCGCAGATAGCCTCGTGTAGTTCTGCATGGAACATTCAGACCGATTTCGTTACTTCTGTGAGGATAGGTGCTGTATGATCAGGTGGAAGAGGTGTCTCCTTGAAAGCCATTTCAAATCAGCCCTTGTCTTGTAAAAAATGAAGTAAGTATTGTCCAAACTATATTACATCCTAGTACTTGCGTCTTTAGAAGAGTTTTCTTTACTCGCATTCAAAGGTCCAAACTTTCTCTTCACGTAGTGCTCGGACAATATGTATTGACACTGTCAGCCGATGTGTCTCGTGATGATAGATGTTCACAAATCCTCTAATTCATATTATAAGACATAGAAGGCTTAAGTTTTTGTGGCATTAATATCACTGTATTTTAATATATTAGGTTGGATTCTGCTGCACAACCTAATTCTATCAAATTTTCAACAGACTAACGTTCTGAGAATGTTGAATGTTTCTTCTTCTCAATTGCGTTTATTTACCAATAAAAATAATGAGTCTCAGCAGTGGGGTCATTTATTAGTAGGCCCTCTTTCGTTGGCAAATTCCGAAAAAAAATAAATGTTTTAAAATAATTCTATGTTACTATTACTTCTTAGTTGGAGTTTAATTCTCGTGTCATTTAAGGCCTACTTTTATTTATGTAATTATTGTAAACAGTCTCTTTTTTTCTTTTCTTTTTTTCGAAGTAGACTTATCAAGACAATTAACAGAAACAAAGGTAGAAATTGCTGCCATCTAGTGAATATATTCTTTTCTTATTATCCATTAAGTGTTTGGTTCATCAACACATAATCCAAGTTTAGGATTCGGTTATGTGAAGTGATGTGTATTACTTCTGTCGACGACTTTATAGGCAGCACAAATATATTATTTTCTCTGATCTACAGGCAGTATAAATAAAATTATACACAGCCTGTAGGGCGACTCCAGTTTTGGAGGAAAGTTGATTTGACCACATTTCTATTATTTTGGTGTTTTTATACTCGAAGCTAAACAATTGGCTGTGCACGACCCCTGATTTTTAATATCATAACCCTCAAGCTCACCACTGAGCAACTGGATATAACGTGCATATAACGAATCAGTTGTTTTCTAAATGATATTTAAAGGGAGTATTATTTTCATTTGTTTAAGACTAATTTTATATTTTAAAAAAAATTGTCTGAGTGTGAACTTTAAAAATAAAGATTAGGACAATTTGTTTAATTTATACAGTAAATCTTTTATTCATAATAAATAAATAACAAAACCGTCAAACATATTCCAGAGACCAAGTCTCTTGACAAAGTTTGCCTTGATACTGATTGAATTAACGAAGCTGATTTGACGTGTCACGTTGTCATCAGTATCTCGAAATACAAACTATCCAAAATTTTCACCTACGTATACTTGTATTAAAACTGTAAGAAATGTTATGTCCTATAAAAAGTTCAATACCACACCTAGAAAACCTGTAAGTATATACGAATCATTTGTTTTTAAGAGCTTCGAGACTTATCTGTAGATTTTATATGTTATTATGGCTAAAACTTTACAAATAAAGTAAATGATTTTGCAAAATAAAACGAATCGCGTGTTTGAACATCGCATGGCACTATGTGTCAGATCTGTACATTTAAACACACACACAGAGAATAAATAAAACTTTAAAGATTTGACACTGATACACAAAAAAATCAATAACTTCAAATAAAAAAACAAATAAATTTTCCGATATTCAACAAATGATTGCTCACATAACAAATGCTTGGAACTTTATACAGAGTTAACAGAAATATGAAAAATACAAAATGTAAGAAACATGTTATTCCTTGATTATGTTTTACGCAAAAAAAAAAAAAAAATCCTATGAAATTGCAACAGCGTGAAATATGTCATAAATTCTAATATAATATATGAGGTAATACAGGGCAAGAAACTCAAACTGTTTGTTGTTCGATCCATGAAGTTCTATTTCCTCGCTACTATATATATATATTAGTAGCAAAATCTAAGTTTTATATACTGCACATGATTTCCTTCAACTAATAACTTTCTCCAACATCCGTTTATCTTTGTTCTTCAAATTAGTTAACAATCCCTTTAAACATGAAGTATTTTTGTTCTAAATAGAGATATAAATACCTTATTATAGGGTCAAAGATGTGTTAATTAGTGACTTCAAATAAAATGAGATTGTCGTCCTTTTGAGTTCAACAGTAAGTATGTAGGATACATCTGATTTCCTTATATTCTATTTATATGTAGGATAATCTAATTTCCTTATATTCTATTTATATGTAGGATACATCTAATTTCCTTACATTCTATTCATATGTATGATACATCTAATTTCCTTATATTCTATTCATATGTAGGATACATCTAATTTCCTTACATTCTATTCATATGTAGGATACATCTAATTTCCTTACATTCTATTCATATGTAGGATACATCTAATTTCCTTATATTCTTTTCATATGTGGGCTGAATCTAATTCAACGTAAAACATAATAAATTCAGGTAGAATTGTCAGATACAAATTAAATGGAACATGAGATTGGACAACTCCAATGCATGTTTAATATTCGAAATTATTTGCATGTTTTGATTTTCGTCAAAGACTGACTAGGATGATTCCTCAAAGAGGATATTTTCAGACTAATGACTAGGGACAATGTTCTTTACTCATGATATACTAGGACATCCACAAATAAACATAAATATGAGCATATAACTGGTTTTGTCAACTTATAAAAGTAATGGCATCAACTCTGGCACAGAACCTTTGAGATGTATGTAACTCGTCTAGGGACTGTAGCCCCATCACGAGCACTTTTAATCTAGGCTTACTGTGTTGATGACGTATTCATCGACTAGCCTTAATTGTGGTTAACGTCAGTAAGTATTACTGGAACTGGTTCATTAAAAACTTATCCATGCTGCATGTCTAATACAAATTTTTAATGTTACCAGTAACATAAAAATATGCATAATATTAGTCGAAATGATTGAAATTCAAGTGTTATTCTTAACTGTGTCCAGCTTTACAAGTAGAGAAGAAAACGAAACTGTGCAACAAACCATCACTGTGCTTGCTTAAAAAATCGTTGACAAGTTTGTTTTTGTTCATTTTTTGTCTTTGCAGTTTGTGTTAATCTCCTGTCTTTATCTTATCGCTCGCAAATATCTGCGCAAATAATATGTCTTGGACTAATATGAACTATTTGTACGCGTTAATTCATTATAATTTAATTAAAAAAAAACAATTAAGTTGACTCTGTCTGAATAACAGTCTCTTGTTCATTGGTTTTTCATTTCACTCACAACTGTGGGACTTCGACATCTCTTTCCTAATGGTGTTGGTGTTGTCGAAGAAATTGTGGTTATACTGGTAGTGGCTTGTGTAACATGAGCTATTTCGGAAGCGACTGTTGCCAGACTCGAACCTTGACCACACATTCTATGATGATTTTCCCAGTCCTTGTGTTGGCAAAATGATCCACAATACCTTGCAACATTACATCCACTGCAGGTTTCGTTGGCTTTTCTTCCACAGTTCCAGCAGTTCTAAAAATCAACATTAATAATGAACGGTTACACAATGCCGAACAATATGTGTTTTTTTCAAATTAAGAACTAAATACAAATACGATTGAGAAACATCAAAACACTTAATATCAGATTTCTAACGACGTTTCGTCCTTCAAATTCAACACATCTCTTTATTTTGTTTCTAGCCTGGCATGGCCAGGTGGTTAAGGCACTCGACTCGTAATCCGAGGGGTGCGGGTTCGAATCCCCATCACACCAAACATGCTGGCCCTTTCAGCCTTGGGAGCGTTATAATGAGACGGTCAATC
Organism: Tachypleus tridentatus; assembly: GCF_004210375.1. NCBI lineage: Eukaryota > Metazoa > Arthropoda > Merostomata > Xiphosura > Limulidae > Tachypleus > Tachypleus tridentatus. Next base: position 52,071,399 of record NC_134836.1, read on the forward strand.
CTACTATTCTTGGGTAAAAGAGTCGCCCAAGAGTTGGCATGGCTAGCACAGATAGCCCTCGTGTAGCTTTGCATGAAATTCAAAAACAAACAATTACACTTACAAGAAGAATGTTCTGGGCTATTTTTTGTTAATTTTGGAACTACATTCTCCATCATCTATCTTGCATAGTCTATATGATTTTCTATTATTTTCCAAAGCTGTAATTCTACTGAAGCAAGGTTCTACAGAGAACAAAAAAAAAACAGTCTTAGACCATTCATAATGACAAACTTTCCACAGATATTCTAATGTGCATGAATATCAGCTTTTGATATATACATGTGGCCAACTGGATTGCCATGATTCGGTTTTATTCATCCATTCATCTCATAACAGACATTGCTTTCAATGTGTACCTGAAAACTTAGCATTTAGTTAATAAGTATTCTTCTTTATTCACTGTGTTAGAAAAACGTGTAGCTTCAAAAAGTCTTGATAGAAATGAAATAAAAACCGTATAAATAACTTGAGCGATTTTAAAATGTGAATCTTTCTTCATTGCCCTTGAAGAAGAAAGGGCCATATTTCAAAAGCACTCAGGTTACAGAGTTCTCATTTTATAACTTTTTTTTATTATTTTGTTAACAATACCAGAGGAAATATAAGTAATTCACCATAACTGATTTTAGGAGTGGGATAATTTTCTTTTGTAACCATAAAAGATGATGATGTTGCTTCATCTGGATTGGAATTTGGGATTATAGTTCAATGCTATTCCCAGCAGTTTATTATAGTAGATTTTCTGTTTCCATGAAGAATACTGAATGCTCTCTATTTTGAAATGATATAAATTGATTCTATATGCTTTAAGAATTCTATTGTCTTGCATGTTCGGCTCAACTTTACCATCCTGTAAATTAGAAATGTGCAGAAGCAATCAAGTGAACAGAAGCTCATTGACAAAAAAAAAAAATGTCTTATGGTAAACTTCTATTACTTGTTGCTTTGATTTTCTCTAAATTTTATTACAGGTAACTAGAATACCATGGATTATAAAGTTACAACAGGATGAAGATATCCATGCAGTGAGAAGATACATCATGTGAGATACTTTAACCTAGAATCTGGAGGTAATATTAAACATTTCATCAAGAAATGCTATTGATATTGATAACCCATGACTAGGATCATGTGGAGTTATTGACTATGTCAGGAAACAAGCAGAGCAAGACAACTCATTGATATTACCAAATCAACTACTATGATGATCAACTATCAGCAGTAGTCTACTCCATGCTTGGTAAAAATATGCAGAGTTGCTAATTACCATGAACATATATAAGAGCTAGAAAAATCAGATGTACTTCAGTTGAGAGGTTAGGTAAAAACACTGAAAAAGTAAAAGCTGAGCCATAGAAACATGAGTATGGTACATAATAGCAATGCTTCAAGACCTCAGATTCAGAGGAAGTATAATGTTTCATTGGCCAAAACTTCAGTGTACCTCAATATTCACAGAATTTACTGTTGAACATATTCATAAGTTAAAACTGTATGCTATTGATAAGACTCCAGATAGAACTGGTTGACTCAAGATGTAGAGGGACCTGGAACTGAAGAATCGTTTATAAGAATAAAGTTCCTAGCAACCTTGGTCCAGTCGATCGTGACGAGGACAAAGTCAGAAGTTCCTCCGTGGCTATTGATGAAGAGTCAGAAGAATAATAATCCACAGATAACCAACAGCTAGACTGTTCAGGAAGAAGAAACATGATCGTACCATCAGCTTCTAGAATATTTTAGCTAGAAATAAATAAAATATACCAGAAAATAGTCCAATCTTGGTGACAGTGTTACCAGACTTGATGACCCTTACTTCGCAAGGTACCTTATGAAGCATTGTAATATTTCTCTGATACAGACCACATAAGTAGCATTAGGCTTAAAAAGAAAAAAAAAAATAATGTAAGGACTTGAAACATCCAAAAGGTTACAATATTTTATTTTTGAGGTAGTGAGTAATATTAAATTGTAAAGGTTTTCTAGCTTGAATGTTTATATAATTACTGTTGTATCAAGTATTTTATATAGATGTGAAAGGAATTTCCACTAGAGAGAGAAAAAAAATAGTTTTTACTAATTCAGTGACATAGAAGTTTTACTGTTTCCGTTAGTAGATAGTCAAAATTGCATATCCAAAGTGATCACAGCAATAAGACTGATATAGCAGTATGCTTACTTAGAGTATGATGAACCTACTTATATTTCATTCATTTTAAGTGCATTGGTATTTTTGGTATGTGTTGCTAAAGTATGCAATAATATATATATTCAAATGTTAAAAATACAATGGCACACATCACACAGCATGTTTTGGAACTGTATGGCTCACAGTCTGTGTGCAAAATAAAACAAGCAAGAACATACACATGATTTACATCTACTTAGGGTGATTAGGTATAATTTTCAACTGGCAGGATCAAGGGAAAAATACTGGAATGAGATGTAATAAACTTGTTAAGCTTGGCCTCATTAATAGGTGGTGTTTGTGTTCCACTTCATTCAATAATTGTTTATGCATGAGACTGAAAATGTGTAAGTACAAATAGTGTTTCAACTTTAATTCATGTTAATTTTCAATGTGACAGCTTAATTCGTATTTGGTGGCCTGGCATGGCCAAGCGTGTTAAGGCGTGCGACTCGTAATCTAAGGGTCGCGGGTTCGCATCCCTGTAACGCCAAACATGCTCACCCTTTCAGCCGTGGGGGCGTTATAATGTTACAATCAATCCCACTATTCGTTGGTAAAAGAGTAGCCTAAGAATTAGCAGTGGGTGGTGATGACTAGCTGCCTTCCCTCTAGTCTTACACTTCTACATTAGGGACGGCTAGCGCAGATAGCCCTCGTGTAGCTTTGCACGAAATTCAAAAACAAATAAACAGACAAATCGTATTTGGTTGGTTCATATCGAGTTGGAGATGGTTAAGTTCCAAGGAGTCACGGGATAGTGAATAACAATGTCTGATGTCACTAACCAGCCACTGTTTAACACACAAGCTTTTGTTTGCTATTACATTACCTGCATATTTACAAAGGTAAACAGAAAACATGTATCCCTATGCATGGTTTCCCACCAAGCTAGACGTGAATTGTCACCCACAACCCTGGCCAGGCGAGGGTAATGAATTAAATGTTTTTTATTTGATATATTATGAGGAATGCTCCAGAACATGGCTTTGAGATTTTGTTGTATTGAATATAATACTAGTTTGAAATTGTATGCTATAATGTACAACGTTTATCGTATTGAAAATCAAACTGATGTTCTGACTAGCCATTATCACAAACAACCACAACTAGAAGTTTGATCTGTAGAAAAATATCAGGTTTTGTTAATTCTTAAATAATTTATTATATTAATATCGTATTACTGTTTTGTATCAATTTGTACATAATATTTCTCCTTTTTTAAATGTCAAAATAATAATAATTTGTTTTTTTCACTTGTACCGTTATTATTGAATACTTATCTCTTGGTCTGTTTCGTATTTTGTACAAAGCTACACTAGGGTTATCTATGCTAACCATCCCTAAGTTAGCAGTGTAAAACTACAGGGAAGATAACTAGTTAACATTATCGACTATCATCTCTCGGGCTATTCTTTTACAAACAAATAGTGGGATTAATTGTACATTATAACGTCCTCACGTCTGAAAGGGCGAGCATATTTGATGTGACGGGAATTCGAACCCACAACCCTCAGATTACGAGTCGAGTGCCCTAATCACCTGGCCTTGCTGGGTCTGTAATGTATTGTAATGATGAAAATTTCAGGTTCAAGCTCTAGCCCATATGCCTTTTTGAGAAATCTCAATCGTGGATGAAACATCGTCTCAGAGAGTTAATTAATTCATTGGATTCATTATTCTTTAAGGAAGAAGAACTATCTGAAATGGCTAATGTTCTCTCAAGTGGAACATGAATTTTGGAAGCATCAAATAGCAAATGCTACCTCCTTAAAGCAATTACTATCATTTCTGTAAGATAAAGAAATGGAACAGATATTATATTAGCATCAAACAAGTACTGGACCATCCTTGGGGTCGACCAGGGACACAAGAAGAACCAGAATGTTTCTCCACCATCATCAAACAGAAGGATGGAAAAGAAACTTCTTCTGTTTTTTAAATAGGACAAAAAGAAATAACATAATTAAAATTGTGAATTCAAGACACAGAAGAAACTAAACACTTGACAAGTTATTGTAATTTCAATATGAATTAATTATATAATGTTAAACATGTCACCATAATTCATATATCTTTGGAGGCGTGCCTCAACATTATCTATTCCAGATTGTTCTTTGTGTAGCCAAAACTAAATTAAAAATAACGTGGCTATTACATCTATATATACTAATTTGAATATTCAAAAGACCAGATGAACAAATGAATTTAGCAACATACTTCATTGGTGGTTTTATATATTTTACCAATGAACGTAATTGTTTCAATAATTTTTATCTTGTTTAAAATTCAACTTGTGTTTCAGTTAAAACTTAAGTTTATTTAAAAATACATACATAAATTATTTGGCAATAAGTGTGCATTGAATAAACTGATTAGTCAAAAAATATAATAATAGAGATTAAGCAAAAGTTGTCAGAAAAACAACAGATTTTTCAAATCACATCATAAGAATATGTACAAGTATAACCTTTACAAAGTGAAAATCAGTTCATGGGTCAATAGTGAGTCCCAGGAGTTATCTGCACCTTAGACTCAGAGTTGTATGTGTATTTGCTGCTTTATAAATAATTATTTGATATCTATCTCTAAGTCTAGATTATTATTCAACACACTTCATACTTATCTCTAGGCCTAGATTATTAACCTCACTTCAATACTTCATATCTATCTCTAGGTCTAGGTCAATGATGGCGAACGTATGGCACGCGTGTCCAACGCAGTGCCGCTTTTTGGTTCTTTGAAACCTAACACGAACCCATAAAAAAATATATATATATATATATATATTATGGGTTAACGTTAGGTTTTATATACTGGATATATACATTATATATACATAAATATTGTGAAATTAAATAATTACATCCAAATGAAGCCAAATAAGTAAACAAGCAAAATCATGAGATAGGACTGCCTTGAAAACAGCAAATCCTAACCTCTAATTATATTATAGCCATAAACAAAACACATCAAAATTAAGCAAAATACACTGCATTCTAAAGTACGAGTTACAACGTGGGATTATAAATGTATCCTAGGTTTTGGAGGTGACTGAAGAAGTAGGACCCACTTTGTGGTGGGGATGCACCATCTATCAGTCTTAACCTCCAATTCGCTAGTTTCACATAAGATTAGAAATTAGAAGAACAAGATGTGGGTGCTTGAGCCCACAATGTCCCACATGTATATCACCCTTCACTGCCAGGTAGACAGTTGTGGGAAGAAGACTGTTCTCCCAAGTTAAAATAAGAGTAAGAAAAAGATAAAATAAAAGGATGAAAAATAAATAACTAAGAAAAATAAGGTACTATCATTTGGGGGTAAGTAAGACAAAACTTATCTCTTGAAATTAGTATTCCTAGCCCCAATATGGTAGGGTCACTAATTAACACGACATCAGTAAAGTGATAGTTTACTCTGACTGTCGTGCTTTTATATGTGGCTCAAGGTGTACAGCTGCATAAAGTAGTGCCAAGTTCTTAAATGATCTTATTTTTAACTAAACACCTCGAAAATCTAGTATACAGTTTATAATCCCACATTGTAACTTGTTCCATAGGATCTTTTTTAAAATCTGCAGCGTATTTTGCGTAATTTTAATGTGTTTTGTTTATGGCTTAAAAAATTAGGTTATATACATATATGTAAGGACTATCATAATTGCCAAATGAAGCAGCATATGATTTTTTTCCAACCCGGGAGCAGTGAGAAATATTCACATTAGACGTGCCATGCCCTCTTGGCTCCAGCTTTGCGGTTTCAGTTTTGAATTCCTCGCAGACCCAGTATATACATCAGTATTTGAGTAAAAATAAAAGTAAACTATTGATATTGGCTTCGTTCTGCTTATATTTTTCTTCTGTTGTTTGTGAGTGAATACTGGATAGTTAGTGATAATAATGGTAAATATGCATTTATTTTTTCGCAGTAAATATATGTATTATATTGTTAAAATTATGTTATTTGTTGTGGGATATGTATATTTTATCCATTAGTTAATTATAGATTTATTTTTACGTGAATGACATAAATGTTCACCTGCTGTTATGTTACGTTAAGTCAAATTACTGTATTTACGTTAATTGGTGAGATATTTTAAAATCTTTTTTATCCTTTTCAGCTTGTCAGAATGTCAGCTCAACCAGCGAAAAAACAAAACGTTCAAATGGAAGGAACAGCAGCAGAGATTTTTTGTGAATCGTGGACTGAAAGATTTATCATGATTAAAAAGGGTGATAAAGCATTATACATGTTATGTTCTGTAACAGTAGTGTGCAGGACTTCCTCTGTAAAGCAGCATTATTAAACTGTTAATAAGTAGTTTTCTCATAAGAGTGAGAAAGAACAAAAATAACACATTTCTTGAAAAGACACAAACAACATAAAGTAAAATGTTTTGATGAAATTTGTTTCAGGTAGTTCCAACTTAGTTGCTTCTAGTTTTGAGATTTCAAAGATTACTGCTCAACATGAAAAACCACTCAGTGATAGGGAATATATTAAAGAATCATGGCCAAAATGTGCTCATTTCTTTTCTGACGTTTTTTCAGAAAAAGAAAAAAAAAAATCAGCGCATTAAGGAATTGCCAGTGAGTAGAAACACAGTAAAAGATATAATATTAAAGATGGAAACAAACAGCAGAACAACTAACAAAATATATTGGTTCATGTAAACTCCTTTTCATTTGTCTTGATGAAAGCAATGGTGTTACATCATCAGCTAGATTTAGCCATTATTGCTCGATTTTGTAGGGGTGATGAAATATGCGAAGAACTGATTAACTTGGTAACATTATCTGAACATACCACAGGGGCTGAAACATGTAAGGCAGTAGTAAATGAATTATCAAATCGACAGGTTGACACTTTAAAAACAGTTTCCGTGACAACTGATAGTGCAACCAGCATGATTGGTGAAGAAGCAGGTTTTGTAAATCTGTTTGTAAAATGTTGGACATCCATTGGTAGGTTTTCATTGTATTACACACGAGGAGGCTTTTGTGTGCAAAACCTGGCCTAAAGTAGCTTGAAAAAAGTGATGAAAATTGTAACCAAGGTAATTAATTTTATTTCTGCACATGATTTGAAAAAAAGACAATTTCAGAATTTACTGAGAGGTGAATTCGATGTACACAGAATTACTTATGTACGACAATGTTCGTTAACTAAGTAGAGGTTCTGTACTTAAACGATTTGTTGAGTGTTTAGATGAAATCCATCTGTTTTTGAAAATTGAAAAATTTTCTTGTCAAGAGTTATGTAATGTTGCCTGGAGTTGTAGATTGATGTTTTTTACTGATTTCTCCTCACATTCAAAGGACTTGAACACCAAATTGCAGGGATCTGGCAAAACACTTCATGTTATGTTTGATAACGTAAAGACTTTTGAAATCAAACTGGAATTTTTGAACATGATGTTTACAATGGCACTTTTAAATATTTCCCAGACTTAAACAAAACACGTAACAGATCTTGAAATTCATAAGTAAATATACATTCGGAGTTTACAAATGCAGTTTTCGAGCATCATTAATTCAACTTTTGAACATTTTTTTTAGGTTTAATTAGTTCAGGTTGTAGGAAGAATCTGCAAAATTGATAAAGTATGCACACAGTGTAACGTTAGACAAACTGAATTTGGAAATGTTGCAGTAAACTGACTTGGATAATTTGGAAATGCAACTGATTGATTTACAAAGCAGTTTAATTTGGAGGCAAAAAGTTGTCGACTTAAGCGCTGAAATAAAAGATATTGAAAGAGATCGCTTAGTGACTGGAATAACACAGAAAATGAGGTTCTGGTGTGGTTTGTTTCGAATTTCGAGCAAAGCTACATGATGACTATCTGCCCTAGCCGTTCCTAATTTAGCAGTGTGAGACTAGAGGGAAGGCAGCTACTCATTACCACCCACCGCCAACTCTTGGATTACTCTTTTATCAACGAATAGTGGGATTGACCGTACCATTATAACACCCCCACGGCTTAAAGGACGAATATGTTTGGTGTGACAGGGATTCCAAACCGGACCCTCGGATTACGAATCGAATGCCTTAACCACTAGGTCATATGAAGTTCTGAAACTCTAGAATTCTATTCATCAAACTTTTGACTGTCTGAGAAATGTTGCAACGACAGTATTTACAGTATTTTCATCAACATGCTATGCGAGCCATTATTTTCAGTGATAAACTTTGTAAAGGAATAGACTCGCTGATGAAACTAGTGTGACATGTATAGCTTTCAAAACAACCAATTACAAGCCTGATATAAAATATCTGTCATCGTTGGTGTAGCAGCAAAAGTTTCATTAAGAGTAAAATATGCTTATTTTCCTTTCCTTGTTTTTTGATTTTGTTTTGTGTTGCATAATATGAACCATGGCTTATCATTTCACAAAATGATTTCTGTTAATAGTAAAACAATGAATAAACATAAATAAGCAAGACTACTCCTTCTTTTTCCTTAAAAAAGTCCATTGTTATTGTTAATAATTAATTAATGTTATTTCTTGTGAATTACTATAGTTATTAATAACATATAACTCTTAAGGGTGTTTCATGTAAAATAATTCATAATAATAATAAATGATAATCTGCTTCTACAAATTACCATGGGCACATGAGATAATTTTTAGAAGATTATCCCCAGTTTGAGCACAGACTTTCAAAAAGGTTCGCCATCGCTATACTAAATCATTATTCAACTTTCTTCAATATTTCATACTTATCTCTAGTCCTAGATTACTATTCAACTTACTTTAATACTTCATACCTATCTCTAGTCCTAGATTACTATTCAACTTACCTCAATACTTCATACCTACCTCTAGGCCTAGATTATTATTCAACTAACTTCAATACTTCATACTTATCTCTAGGCCTATATTATTATTCAACTCACTTCAATACTTCATATTTATCTCTAGGCCTAGATTATTATTCAACTCACTTTAGTACTTCATACTTATCTCTAGGCCTAGATTATTATTATTCAACTCACTTTATTACTTCATACTTATCTGTAGGCCTAGATTATTATTATTCAACTCACTTTATTACTTCATACTTATCTCTAGGCCTAGATTATTATTATTCAACTCACTTTATTACTTCATACTTATCTCTAGGCCTAGATTATTATTCAACTCACTTCAGTGCAATCTTCTTGTTTATTGACTTTGGACAGAGCTTCTTCTCTTGCTTGACGTTTCGCTTCTTCAATCAACTTCTCCATTTTGGCTCTTTCTGTAGCTACGAGTTCACTAGCCTTGGTTTCCGCTGCTGAAACAGCCTTCTGTAACTCAGCAACAGCTTGCCGCTTCACTTCATTGACAGCTTCTTCTAGAGTCAAAAGAATGGAGTTATTTTGGTCATTCACAGCTGTCCAGCGGTAATTTAATTATTATTTACTAATCTACGATAAATACCGATGATAAGCTGGTTTGAGCTTTTCAGTAATGATTTTCATGCATTTCAAAAGGTACAATTGAAGCAGCATATTTTTATTTATTTTAATGCAGCTCAGACTAGAATTTTCAAATGATACAAACAATCTTTAAACCTTACTAGACCCCTATTATCATATAAATACAGGTACACCACCGATTTTCTAGCAAATAATGGTCTGGCACCTTCTTTAATCCGGACAAGATTACGAGATAGCCCTTGAAATTCCTTGAGCCGCCAGACTAGTTCACTGGGCAGCCACAAGTGGCACTGCATCTGACACGCGATCTTCCGGGACGGGATACTTATTGACTTAATTTAATGTATCAAAGGCGAAAGAAGTTGTTCATGAATTTCTCAACTATGCAAAACGTTTTATGGAACCTGTTGCTAAGGGTATAGCAAGTAGGCTTAAGGAAGAAGGCCTAGCCGAGTGGATGGCCGTCGACAAAGAAACACCTGTTGTTCATCACTGTGCGGACAGTAATGAAGATAAAACAGATGTAACTGAAAAACTTACTATGGACAAGTTAACTGAGTTGACGGATTTGGCTAGAACAACGTCCCTTCGTGACAGAACAAAAGCTAATGACTCTTCATTTGCTGTATTGAAAAATTACACAGGGAAAGATCAACGTACATAAAACAACTTGTCTTGGATGAAACGTTCAAAACACAACTAAGGAGGAAGTGTGTCAGAGCATTAGACCTGCATCTGATAATTCTGTAGTTTCAACTTCAAGCACAAATCCATGACGAAACAGTCAACTATGAAACAGACAGTAATCCTAACAGCCCTCAACTTTCAGACCTTTGTGATTAGTTCTACAATTCCAGTAAAATTCTAAAATTTGCCAGTTTGAAAGCAGTACTACTGCAACATTCTTTGTAAGTACAGTAATTAATAAACATTTTTAATTTAAACTGTACTAATAAACCTATATGATTTATAACTGTAGTAATGTATTTCGTTAATTATTAAATTCATATTTAATATTTGTTTTATTCAAGTTCCCGGCAGTTCAGGGGGCGCTATAATTAGTGAGTCAAAAGTGTATTGTTCAATTATTGTCACGTGGCCTCTCCTGGTCCGGCAAAACGTATAATCCGGCAGGGATCTAGAATCAAGGGTGCCTGAAAATCCGTAGTGTACCTGTACCTAAAACATAAAGACAATAATTAATAAATCTACAAGTGCCAACGTGTAAACATAAAATATACATGCATATAATTTTAACATTTATGACACGTTATTTTGGTTTCGTTTGTTTTGTTTTTTGAATTTCGCGCAAAGCTACACGAGGGCTAGCCGTCCCTAATTTAGCAGTGTAAACCTAAAGGGAAAGCAGCTAGTCATCACCATCCACCGCCAACTCTTGGGCTGCTCTTTCACCAAAGAATAGTGGGACTGACTGTAACATTATAACGCTCCCACGGCTGAAAGGGCAAGCATGTTTGAAGGACAGGAATCTGAACCCGTGACTCTCAGATTACGAGTCGAGTGCCTCAACTACTTGGCAGACATGTTCGTTCAATTTTTTATAGCTATGGCCAACAGTAGAGATTCGTTTCCCAGCACTTCAAATTGACGTTTCCATGTTACAGAGGTAGTTTATGATTTCTTATTAATAGTTTATTATTTATTTCTCTTGCGTAACTAGAACTTATTCGAATTAATCACGAATGATATATTTCAAATAATGTTTGTGTCTGACATAAAACATAATTGCAAATATTTACATTTTATCACTAATCGACTGAAATAAAAGTCGCCTAGTTTTAAAACATGTTCAATCTACATAGATGGTAAGCCAATATCTAAATGTTTGTGTAAACGTGCATAACAAACCTCGTGGATGTGTATATTGTCACGACCATTATCATATCACTCACTTCATTTCTGATATATATGAATGTAGTTGTATGTAAAATATTAACGAGTTATATACCTGCTCGTCTTCTGACCTCTGATACCCTTTCCTCAGCAGATTTATAATGAACCATAATGTCACTGGTCTGTTTCTTCAATTCAAAATCGGAGCTATCCAGATGTCGTCGTCCCCACAGACTATAGTCGCTTCTGTCAGTTTGACTCCGTTGGTGCAGGATAGCCAAAGCACTTTTGGTTTTTTCAACCATCCCCATAATACAGTTCAGCATCTGAAGCGATAACATTTTAATCCGTTATCCTTGAAGCTCTTATATTTTATGATTTGTCATGGAGAAAAGTTTCAAGGTGAATTAGACCAACTGTATCGTAACATCTATCCTTCCACTAACTGATAATTACAATTTATCAAAGCATCTAAAAAAATTAATGTTTCATTATTGAGTTCTATACGCTTATATATATATAATTAGTTAAATCCTGTCCAACAACAACGTGTTGAGTGATATATTTGGAATCATACAAGATGTTCCCAAATCAGATTTTCTTTCACAGTTTGATACTGAAGTTAACATTTGTCCATTGCATTAAAGGCAACAGGTTAGACTTAGACACGTGGTTATTTATCTGCCTATCTATTCCTACAGTGTTTAATTTTTCTTATTATTTTAAGTATGGAAATGTACATTACTGAATAATGATTAAATTAAACATTCTGGTTTAACTTTATTGATGTCACATCTGGTGAAGAATAGTCTTAATGAACTTTACAAGTGACAGTTTAGGTTACAGATGAAAAAACGGATGGAAACAACTTGAAGTCTCCAGATAACAAAACATCTGATTCGTAATGGCAGAATTAGATTTATCATCTGACTAACAAACAACAATACGTCAAATGTGTTGTTACATGCATTGCTAAACAAGTTCCTGTGTTGTTACATGCATTGCTAATCAAGTTCCTGTGTTGTTACATGCGTTGCTAAACAAGTTCCAACAGGTTAAGATTTTATTATTTACACAAATCCCAAAGAAATGCAACAAACGTACTGTATGTATGTTTTTCCATTCTTCATCCATCTCTCTATCTTCCGTAAAATCCCTCGGCAATGTTCCTGTACAAAAAAATACAGATGCAGTTATTAAGATATACATATGTTAATCACATAGTTATAAACTATAGACGCTTTTATTACTAAATTTATGCTCCAAGCAAAAGGTTTTGTTGGTTGATTTATTAGCGTTTTTTGGCACAAAGCAACTAGGCCACCTTCGCTAAACAAGCGGTAAAAAGTCGAGAGAAAAGTGAATAGGAAAAAATAGCTCAAAAGCAATAAACTATCGACTAGATGTATAAAAATACGTAAAGAACTAATATTGAAGAGAAACAGGTTATGATATGAGAGCATAAATCCTCTCCAGAATGACCTTTCCAATCAATATCAGCATCACCCAAGAAGCGATTGTGTCCGTTAAAGTCTCCCAAGATGAAGACGGCAACTGATTTAAGAAGGCACAAAAACTGACTTATCAAAAGCCCTCCCCCCCCAGAACACGAGTAAAAACAACAAACATTGATGGTACCATCCAAGGAAACACAGATAGCTGCAATCTCTGAGGATGTTAGTTGTTTGGCGGTTTTTTATTTTGATGTAAAGCAAGTGTGTGTGTGTTTTCTTACAGCAAAGCCACATCGGACTGTCTGCTGAGTCCACCGAGGGGAATCTAACCCCTCATTTTAGCGTTGTAAATCCGTGGACTTACCAATGCACTAGTGGGGGACTCGTATAGCGCAACTAGACTATCTGCACCAGATATCCAGTAAAAATGTAAAAATAAATTAAGTTAAAAACTAAATGTCCAAAACTCAGATAAAAAATAAAGAGAATTATAAAGGCCAATGACTTTTAAAATGTTAAAAATAGAATTAAGTTGAACAATGTCACCATGGCCTATGACACTGTCCAAAATCAGGGATAAACTCGTAGAAATAACATTGCTAAAACGGTGCTGTCGCTTATGGTCGAAACGATAGTGAAACGTGGGCCATTAGGACTTGAGTGTCTCAAAGCCACATGTTGGTGGAACCGTACCAGGTTAAAGAAAACGGCGAAGTGAAAACTGTGACAAATGCGTAGCCTCGCTGGGAAAACTTCCTCCTTCCGATCCTTATGGAAACAAAATCGCCAAAGAGTAACAGAAAGTTTGATCTGGAAAAGCTTTTTAGAACGTTTCTCACGCCAAGCCAATTGCTAACTACCGCGAATGCATGCGTTGAATATAGGACCACCATCCATAAATGGGACAGACGCAGCTGTGACAACACCAGAGCAGACGGACTTAGCTGTGGTGTCATGTCAGTAAGCACATTTCCAACATGACTAGTTATCCAGAAGAGATGGGTGATGAATATAAATGAACCAGTCATTGTTGAATACTGACGAGAACAAGGAGAGAACTAATGATTCCAGTGCCAGTAGAGAGCTATAAGAATCAGTGTATTACACTGCTGACCCAGAACAAGAGAAATGGTATACAACCAGGCAGTGAACACAGAAACTGTAGAAGGGGTACTGTGAGCAACCACTAAACCACAACAAATCATGACGGAGCCCACAGAGTCACCATATTTCTAATCATCTGTATAAACAGGAATAGAAGGATAGTTCGAAAGATTTTCAGCAAAGAGAAGACGGCACTTGCAATCTCAGAAACAAGAAAGGTCACAGGTTGTGATGGTAATAAGCCATAGTGGAATGGGTTGATAACTCGGGACAGCATCATCATCTGTATAATAGCATCTATTATGATAAAGTATAGCCTACTGAGGAAGAAAGTTTGACTCCAATGTCATAAACGCAATAGTAAATTTCTGCACTTATAATAATTATATATTTTCTCAATAATCAGGCTTTTAAACAAGTAATAGGAGTTGCAGTGGGAGTTAATTATTCTACTTGTGTTGCAAATTTATATCATTATTTTTATGAGAATAGGTTTATTGAAAATTACATAAACCTAGATATTTATGCTTTAAGTTACAGATATATAGATTTTTTTAATTAGTATAAATAACCCTGAAATATACAATGTTATTAACGCTATTTATCCGGTAGAATTGGAAACTGAAAATATTTCAGTATCTAATGTAGAGGCATATTATTTAGATTTAGAAATTAAAATACTAGATTGTCCAGAAATAAATGCCGGAATTCTCACAATGACATTTAGAAGCTGAATATTGAGTAACTTATCGTTGGTTGGTTGGTTTAATCCAACGTTTGTCGCTTACAAGATGTCTTAATTGTCTGCCGTTTCAACTGTACTAAGAGTAAGTTTCACAATCTCCAAGGCCGTATTCTGTTTGATTTTCGTTTACGATATCAAACTTGGACGAAAAGCTACCTAAAGTACACGGATCATCAACCACACATTCGACCATGGATCTATTACTGAATGTACAGTTCATTGTTGGTTCTAAAGGTTTCGACATAAAGACGAAAGTCTTGAAGACCACAAAGGTCGTGGAAGGAACCCATCTCTAGATAAAAACACATCAAGAGAAGCAGTGCAGACGGACCCTTACACAACAGTACGTGAGCTAAACACAAGCAAGTCAAGCATTGTCAACCACCTAAGTGTGATTGGAAAGACGAAAAAGTTGGATAAGTGAGTTCCACATGAGCTGACTGAAGATCAACAAAATCGGCATTATGAGACCTGTCAAGGATGACGCTCCAAAAAATGAACGAATTGGGAATCGAGGTTCTGCCTCATCCACCTTATTCCCTAGACCAATCCCCTACATATTTTCATTTTATCAAGCACTTTGACAACATTTTGAAGAAAAAACGCTTTCAAAACCAGGCAGCTGCAAAAGAAGCTTTCAGGTAGTTCGTTGACCACAGAAACTCTGATTTCTACAGCAGGGGCACAAACAGCATTGTTACACGTTGGCAAAAGTGTGTTGAAGTAAATGATGCTTACTTTTATTAAAGCATGGTTTACAACACTGGTTTATACTTTTACAAACTTCGCAGTTCAAAAACGATATTTATTTCTGGACAACCTAATAACTGATAGAGATATCAACATAAATATTTTGATAATACAAAATATTTTGTTTTTCCAATATATGATTTACCCTCTTTTAATAGTAATATACCATGCTCTCCCGATATAAGCATAACTTTATTATTATCTAGATTTTGTAAAATGTGTAATAAATTAGAATATTTTATTATTATTTGTTTTTTATTTTTGTTTTTTTTTTAATTTCGCACAAAGCTACTCGAGAGCTATCTGTGCTAGCCGTCCCTAATTTAGCAGTGTAAGACTAGAGGGAAGGCAGCTAGTCATCACCACCCACCGCCAACTCTTGGGCTACTTTTTACCAACGAATAGTGTGATTGCTTGTGACATTATAATGCCCCCACGGCTGAAAGGGCGAGCATGTTTGGCGCGATGGGGATGCAAACCCGCGACCCTCAGATTACGAGTCGCATGCCTTAACACGCTTGGCCATGCCGGGCCATTTTATTATTAATGTTGAAATATTAGACAAAAATGAATATTCAATGAATTTAATAAAGAAACTAAATAGAATTATTAAAATATTTTGTGATGAATATAAGAATGCATTAAATAAGTATAAAGAAGTAAAAATTAAAGACATTTTACTTAAAGGATTTTGATTTCTATTTTTAGTTGTTAATAAGGTTATTTAAACAACTTGGCACTACTTTATGCGGATGAACACCTTATCGTACATAAAGGCTTGTTTTTTATGTCTGATAATTGGTGGTTTCAGTTTTTGTTTATTACAAATTACCATTAGTCAAAGGTTTGGGTTTTGTTTTATTTTACTTAACTCTTCAGTATTCATATTCTCTATATATACTACAGTATCAAACTAACCATTATACGGTCTATGGAATTCCCTCTCATATCTTTCATAACGGTCCCTTTCTCTTGTTCTGTACACGTTTCCTGGCTCATCGAACCGGAAGTTCATGTTCGGATGAATGTTATTTTTAGTTACACCGGGGCTTACTCTCGAGCCCATAGTAGGACTAGGTGAAGGTTGATGTCGTTTCGCT
This sequence comes from Tachypleus tridentatus, assembly GCF_004210375.1. Classification (NCBI taxonomy): domain Eukaryota; kingdom Metazoa; phylum Arthropoda; class Merostomata; order Xiphosura; family Limulidae; genus Tachypleus; species Tachypleus tridentatus. The sequence goes on from NC_134836.1 coordinate 52,088,065, forward strand.
GGGGGTGGACTTTCTGACGTGCTGTCGCTGTAGCCATTTTCACCGGATCTCCTGTGAAATACATTGAACATGAGATTATCTGATGCGTGTGTTACTAAACTGCTCATATAACTTTAATTCTACTTAACAAAATTATTCTTTTTTCGCACGATTGCGTCGCAAAAGTAACAAATGATTTAATAATTTGTTTTTGGTTTTGAATTTCGCGCAAAGCTACTCGAGGGCTATCTGCGCTCGCCGTCCCTAATTTAGCAGTGTAAGATTAGAGGGAAGGCAGCTAGTCATTACCACCCACCACCAACTCTTGGGCTACTCTTTTACCAACGAATTGTGGGATTGACCGTCACATTATATCGCCCCCACGGCTGAAAAGACGAGCATGTTTGGTGCGACCGGGATTCGAACCCGCAACCCTCGAAGATTTAATAAAACAATGTGTTTGTGTTTTCTTATAGCAAAGCCACATTTGGCTTTATGCTATGTCCTCCGAGGGGAATTGATCCTCTGATTTTAGATAACATTTATAGTAATGTGAATGAAAAATTTACTATCAAGATAAAGTTCTAGGCAGTTAAAGTCTGTTTTAATTTTAGTTTAATACAAAATATATATTAACATATTGCAACTAAGTTATGAAATGTACGCTTTGAAATTAAAAATTAAGATATATTTTCTGTTGTGCGTTTAACACTTTTCCACTACAAGTTAAAATCACTTGAATATTACATCAAACACTTTGTAGATATGTCAACAAAATATATCAGAATTATTCGTGTTAAAACATTTTAGTAAAGAGAGCGAAAATTATTGATGTTTTCGTAACGTATTTTTTATTTAGTCTTACACGTCTGAAGGACTGCGTCTCTTTCCCATTTCTTTTGTTTCGGTTTGAAATATTTCCAAGTGTTCACCATTAGACGAAACTGAAGATTCCAGCAGGCTCTTTTCGTGCTGTCGAAGATACTGTTGAGGTGATTGTTGAGCGTGTCTAGCAAACTGTGCGAGTTCTGTCTGAAGCAATGGTAAGTGAAACTGAAACCAAAACCAAACTCTTTTAGAAAAAGACTCTATAAAAGTGATAATTTTAAGACTGATTAGGTTATTTTTCATACATATAGTAATAAATTCATAAGTAAAAGGAATTTAAAACTATTACAAATATTAATAGCGAATGGTAGCTGACTCATAATACGTAAAAACGAAATGAATAAAACAAAACAGTTCGTTTATTATTACCACCACCACCCCAAAAAAGATATTTGACATTTTGGATAACGTTTACAGTAATATGAAAGAAAATTACAACTCCATATAAAGTGGAGAAAGTCCTAAACAGTTTAGCCTGTTTTATTTCAAAGAATATTACTTGTTGTTTAATTATTTTTATCATAATTAGTAAATAACTATTGACAGTAGAAAGTAAATCGAAATTTAAATTCGCTCTAATTAACATATAAATTAAGAAATTAATAAAGTGTAAGAAATAAAATATAAAAATATAATCATATTTAAATAAACATATCCATGTTTTACTTTTCATATTCTATTTTAAATTCAGTTTTAGCACATTTAGGTTAAAAAGGGAACAAAAATAAATTCTAACAAAAATAGATGTTTATCGTTTAAAGTATAATTATTCAGACAATTACTTGAACAATATTCATGTACGTCATTTGATTAGCATCGTTACAGGTCTTATCTTATCTAACACAATTCAAATCAAATTACACAATATAGCTGTGTAAGACACTTACTTTAAGAAATGGGATAACAAACGAACGAAGGGGATAATTTGTCACGTCTTGTATCTTTCGGTGAAATTCATCAATTGTAATAGAAGAATTCTGCAGAATCAGAGAAGACAAATGGGAAAAAGAAATAACATTTTACCATATTTATAAAGTATTCTGTTTGAATACTTCCATTATTTAACTGCTAACTAGTCTCATGATTGACAGTTGAGATTCGTGTTCTTTACAATAAGAGAATATTTGGATTAATTTATATAAACTTGATTATTCAAGATGGACCATTAACTGCTGCTAAGTTTTCAAATAGTTATATTAGTTATATTTTAACTGGTTAAAAACGTACTGCACAGTCTAAATGATTAAAAGCTATGATTAGTTTTAGTAACGTACTGCTCTGTGAAGTTTTCTAGGTATAAGAGCTTCAGAAGTTTTTTTTTAATGGACAAATGTAATTAGGTTTTTGCTGAACTTTGTCATTCTAATCACGTTTTTCGGTTCTTTAAAATAGCAACATTTATGCCTTAATAGAAAATGTTGGAGTACCAACGTTTCCACATGACTGAACGGTTAGCTCGTAGGCGTGTGTGTGTGTGCGTTTTCTTATAGCAAAGCCACATCGGGCTACCTGCTGAGTCCACCGAGGGGAATCGAACCCCAGCTCAAAGGCTTCTAACAATAAATCCAGGTTTAATTTTTACAGTAAATACAGCACAGACAGCTAGCTCATTGTATAAATTTGTGCTGAACAACAAACAGACAACGAGGTATTACCAAAAAATCGTTATGCACTTTGAAATTACTTTTGTAACATGTTATACGTTGTTGACACAACCACTTAGGAAACCTAATAACTCGCAGAATTGTTTATGTTTAAAACTCAGCCCATACGGACGCTGTGTTTTAAAATAAACTGTCTTATCCTGACGAGTGACCAGAAACTTTCTATTAAAACTAATGATGTGTGTAGCATGGCAACGATTTCTTTCTTCACAGATTGAAGTTTATGATAGAATAATAAAGTAGTTTCGGCAACTTCCTCAACGCTTAAAAAATATTATTTGAATAACGTCACACTTAGAAAAAAGTTTTGCGAATTTTACATGAAAATACGCATTACGTATAAGTAGCATCTGACTGTAGAGTATGTTAAAGTACGTCATTAAAACTTACACTCTTAAGTAAAATATCTTGCAGTTATCATAAGAGTATCGTGAAATATTAAACAGTTAACAGAACGGAAAGTACATTTTATTACATGATCATAGAACGGTAAGACTTAGGACAAACTTGTTCTTAGAATATCTATACAGGTATCGTCAACTATATCCAAAACGTAATACAATCAAGACTTAAAACATTTTAGGCTGTTTACCACAAGTCCAAGAATTAAACTGTGTACTCTTTCCCCTACATCAGGAGATATATCACTACCAAACTGTTGGAGAGTGGTCAAGAACCGCTTTAGTTTACTGAGCTGACGGATTCCAGAAGATACCGTATCTCCTTGACTGACCACAGGAGCAGTCGTAGGTGTTGGCAAGTTTGAAGGAGGAGTTAAATTACGGGGAGAGGACGTTCCTCCTCCGGAGGACGTATGAGGAGATAAATTCCCGTTCATGCCTGAAAAAAACAACAACAAAACAAGTTGTGAAAGTCAAACACGTTATATGATTCTTCCACTGGGGGTAGATAAAAAAAAAAAAGTAAAAGGTTGTCACTTTCTTACACTATGCTTCTCTCCCAACACCTTCAGAGGGACGGGCAGTCAGCTGAGTACCAGCTTTAAGACATCTTTGTGAGAAAAACGTATTAGAGCATGCTGAACTGTGATCCTAGAGAACAATCAGTTTCTGAGTAAATAGATTTATTCATAATGGTAAGAACTTTACGTGTAATATTTGGAACAAATAAGACGGCCCGGCATGGCCAAGCGTGTTAAGGCGTGCGACTCGTAATCTGAGGGTCGCGAGTTCGCATCCCCATCACGCCAAACATGCTCGCCCTTTCAGCCGTGGGGGTGTTATAATGTGATGGTCAATCCCACAATACATAATTGAACTCATTGCTTTTTAACCTTCGGCCCCTGTAAAATAGACAGAAAAGTACAAATCTTATATCAGTCTACTTCCGTCTGTGGGAGTGATCATGAAATATATTTACGTATATCAGTCTACTTCCGTCTGTGGGAGTGATCATGAAATATATTTACGTAAATCAGTCTACTTCCGTCTGTGGGAGTGATCATGAAGTATATTTACGTATATCAGTCTACTTCCGTCTGTGGGAGTGATCATGAAGTATATTTACGTATATCAGTCTACTTCCGTCTGTGGGAGTGATCATGAAATATATTTACGTATATCAGTCTACTTCAGTTTGTGGGAGTGATCGTGAAATATATATATGTAAAGCTTCATCTGGAATGGCCAAAATATAAAAACGGAGGATCAAAATTACAATTTTTGGCGAGGTCTTTCTGTAAAATTGAAAGAAAAAAATTAGTATTTTGAAAACCGGTGTCATGTCTGTGTTTGTGTGCAGAGGGATGTTGCAAGCTATCGTAATATTTGAACTTTCACTTCACAACATCAGAATTTTATCATAAATAAATAAAAAAGTGTATGACTTATTGAATTAAGGAATATCTTTTTGAAAATTTAATAATAGGCCCAGAAATGAAGAAATAATGTATAACTTTAACTGTTTGAGGAAAGAAAAATAAATAAACACCGAATGCTATGTTTCCCTTTGTATTAACGAAACGTGCAAATTCATTTGATAAAAAACAAACAGACGTAACTGCTTCTGTGTTTAGAGACGGATGATGACATCAACTGATGAGGCAGAGAAACATGGCGGCTGAGGAATTTCTGGAAGTCACGTTTTACAGAAATAACTTATCAAGAATGTTGGAAAAGTTATTCTTACCAAGATTCCCCCACTGGAACAACGGCAAATCTATAAATTTACAACGCTAAAATCAGGAATTCGATTCCCCTTAGTAGACACAGCAGATAGCCCAATGTAGTTTTGCTCTACAAAAACAAACCCACACAACCAAGATAATTCCAGTGCGAAATATTATTACTACAAATTATTGAAGCGTTCCTAGAATATTCTTCAAGCAGTTAGAAATAGATAATGTTCAGCCACGTAATTATTTACAGTAATAATTATGAAGTACCCCCAAATAAGAGATATCCATGTAAAGGTTTGCAAGTATTTATTTTGTAACTATATTTCCTTTTAGAACGCCTTACCCTTATTATTCACCGTTACCCTACATGTAAACGAATGTGTATGAGTAATGAAAAGGCTAATACACTGAAGGATGACGAATGATGATTTTGCTTCATCAGTATTGGAAGAGATAGGGTCGGAGTTTACTAGCTGTTAAATGTATTTTTCTGTTTTCCTGCCCTAATAATTTTCCACTGCAATATTAAATGTGTAAGAGTATAAAGCTGACACAAAAACGTGAACATTTCTCGCTAATTTCTTTTAATATTCACACAGATGCTAAGGCCTCTCTTCCCTCTTCTGATAAGCTGCCAGTACCAAAATTACTGAAAGTATAAACACTTGATCTTCATGTACCTATATAGGCTCTGCAGTCATATGTGTACCTGTATAATTCTCTGACACGTGTGTTCATTTCCCTACTGCAATTATGGTGGAGAAATTTTGGTTTGTTTTGAACTTCACGCAAAGCTACACTAGGGCTATCTGCGCTAGTCGTCCCTAATTTAGCAGGGTGAGACAAGAGGGAAGGCAGTTAGTCATGACCACCCACCGCCAACTCCTGGGCTATTCTTTTACCAACGAATAGTGGGATTGACCGTCACATTATTATGTCCCCACGGCTGAAAGGACAAACATGTTTTGTGTGACTGGGATTCGAACCTGCAACCCTCGGATTACGAGTCGAACGTCTTAACATACCTGGCCATGCCGTGCCACACGATTATAAATCACTAACATTTCAACAGAAAAGTAGAATTTTGCAAGATTTAGTATTACATTAGAACTTTTGTATTACAGAAAAAACAAAAGAACAAAAATGAGAGTCATTATTAACTAACAAGATTGCAAAACATTATTGAAATCACTAAAAGAGTAAGTTTTGTTTTAAAGGACTAAAACTGTTAAAGATTTAAAGAGAACTGAATTTTATCGTTCCAAACCAGGAAATAAAATATGTCAAGAAATTACATGATGTTATTCAGTTTCAGAGTACTATAATTTGTACTTCGTATTGTATTGAATGTGGGTGCGTTGTGGTTCAAAAATAAAATGTTTAACATTTTCCCAACCAATACTTACTGTTCGTAGGTGTAATTTTGTGATTTACAATTGTTCCCCTTAAGTTCTTGCTAGAGACCGCCACTTTTGTGTTTTATTCTCTGGCCAATCAGGCATTCTCTTAGAACCTAACGGATCTTTAATAAAACTAGTAGTGTTCGATCAGTATAGGAACAGTCATTTACAGGCTCCGATTTTAAGGGGTCAAAGGTCAAACATTCCAAAAGCACACATATTGGCCTGTACTCCTATCATATTTTCCTTTAGTCAAATGAGTCTTGGCACGAAGATTAGCTGGATGTGTATGTCCATTAATAATAATAATAACAACAAACAAAAGAGGTCGTTTTAAACGTTCGTATTTTTTTCATTATAAATTGTTAAAAAAAAAACGAATAATATTTTCACCTTATAGGGCAGCCATTCGACATCTGATAAGAACATCAGACACGAAAATACGTTGTTTAAACTTTGAAATGAGCTGCATCAATGTTTACTGACGCCTTCATTAATTGGTGTCTATTTTAGGCCCTGTCTTGTCAATTGCGTATTACAGGTGACTATTATTAGTAACCGTGCTAAAACGTTCTTCCAACATAGTTCCTATTCATAGTACATAAGCAGACCTATTTTCTTTTTGTTTTCTAACGTGGAGAGAAACAAGAGAAAGAATACTTTAAGCATGCACTGTAACTCTATAAAATAAGACACTGAAATGGTTTTCTTTTTTTATTAACATTTTAGAAAAACTGTGAAATACAATATATAAAACTCTAGTTTTCTTTTCAAAAAAAGTCTCCGGTGAAGTCAGCAATCAATTAATCAATTTCCAACCCTAAAATCCAGAGTTCGATTCTCCTTGACGTACGGAATTCACATAACTTATTATGTAGCTTTAACCTAAAAAAATAAATCAGTAGGTCACTGTAGCGTTCTCTTCTTTAGCACTTTAAGTTTAATATCACCATCGCTGTTTCAAACCTATATCAACCGGCTGGATAGGGCACTCGACTCGTAATCTGAAGGTCGTGAGTTCGAGTCTCCGTCACACCAAAATGCTCTCCCTATCAGCCGTGGTGGGCGTTATAATGTGACGGTCAATCACACTATTCGTTGGTAAAAGAGTAGCCCAAGAGTTGGCGATGGGTGGTGATGACTAGCTGCCTTCCCTCTGGTCTCACGCTGCTAAATTAGGGACGGCTAGCGCAGGTAGCCCTCGTGTAGCTTTGCGCGAAATTCAAAACAAACCAAACATATGATGCGTAGAAAGCTCGAAAAACACGTTTATCGATTTTGGTTATTAATTAAGATATATTAAGGGCTGTAAAGTACGGCATACAAGAACCCGTATTAAGTAATTAATTTTATTTTGTGCATGCTTGAAACAAAAACAAAACAAAAGAAAAACTATCATTAACAAGGAAAAGTGTCTTTGAATAAATTATAATACCACGTTACAAACATGTCCTCGCTAAGTATTTCTCTTCGCTTAATAAGGCTAATTAAACTGGGCTAACTCATAATTAAAATACCAATGAAATTACTTCCCACTCTTTACGTTATTCAACGTAGTGGAATTTTAAGAAAGCAACCGTTTTATGTGATTAATGTCGCAAACAAATTTCGCTGCTTTGACATCTATGTTAAATTAAACGATGGAAAATTAGAATTCTGTTTTAGAATTTTCCTACAAATATTTTCAATGTTTTCGTTAATTCAGTTTTGCCTTTCAAAATAAACAACGTTAGTTGCTCAAACAGAAACAAAAGTGAAAGCTAAAACACCGACTAGGCTAAAACACTGACTAGGTTTTTCATTCTATTTCTGACTAATAAACTTCGTTACTTTTCACTGACTAATCAGATTTTTCAATCACTCTGCTTGGCTCATACATATATGAAATTATATATATATACATTTAAGTAAACACAATATTGACGAAATCTGAAATATATTTAATGTTTTATACACAGGTTGTTAGGTTTGTGTAACCTCAGCTTATAATAACTGTGTCTGTGAGAGCTATCAGAAATGTTCAGAGCATGATTAGTATTGGCACCTGAGGGTTTACTTGAAATACTTTTCACTTGTTTCCAGTGTTTCTCACCAGCTGCCATTTTTAAAACATTTTCTTAAAATTTCCGTCATACGCTGTGAGTTATTAAACACAAATAGCAAAAACACTTGACTAAACTTTTCCTATCGAATGTCTTTAATGTCATTAAAGTTTGTTTGTTTGTTTTTGAATTTCGCGCAAAGCTACTCGAGGGCTATCTGCGCTAGCCGTCCCTAATTTAGCATTGCAAGACTATAGGGAAGGCAGTTAGTCATCACCACCCACCGCCAACTCTTGGGCTACTCTTTTACCAATAATAGTGGGATTGACCGTCACATTATAACGCCCCCACGGCTGGCAGAGCTAACATGTTTGGTGTAACGGAGATTCGAACCCGCGACCCTCGGATTACGAGTCGAACGCCTTAACACGCTTGGTGTTATTAAGGTATTTACTTTTGTATTCATTCAGGAATGACATCAGATGTACTCATTAATTTCATTTCGACAATGCCCCCTAGTAACTGAGCAGTATGTCTGCGGACTTACAACGCTAAAATCCGGGTTTCGATACCTGTGGTGAGCAGAGCACAGATAGCCTATTGTATAGCTTTGTGCTTAATTCAAAAACAATAACAACATTTTGAGAAAAAAAAAGAAAATAAATTGGCAAGAACATTGATTGCGATTTCACGTAGTTCACAGCAACTGATTTCACTTGTAATTGAAATATCATCGGCTTTTCTGTGTATAACTGGAAAGATAAAACCAAGCTGAACGTATGTGTATATATATATATATATATATATATTAAACATGTTCATAAATTAATGTGTATATACACTGAGATACACTCGACGACTAGACATATATAGTTTTTGTATCAGCGGAAACGAATGCATATATGCGTCTTCTATATTTTCCAAACACATGCTTTTATTCCCATAATGTAGACTCCAAAACATGCTGGTGGTTCTAGTGCCAAGTTTCATTTAGAGTTTGTTTATATATTTTTTTCAACGTTTCCTGCTACCTACAGTGCGTCTAAGTGTCCACAGTATTGGGAATGTTTGGGCCAACGCTTTGAACAGTTCATGGGATGGTAGAGTTTCACAGTTTTCTTGTTACGTTTTTCGATGTTATTTATAAAATACGACACCCATTCTAGCATTTTGATATCCTATTTACTGTGATCATTAAATATTTTATTAACCACAAATAAAGATACCAGCTGGGAGAAAGAATTCACTCTCATAATTAGTGTCTAATAATCTGATATTGATTGCATCTGGAAATGTTCCCATCACCTAAAGGTATCATCTTGTCACCAATAATTTTCCAAATTTTAGTTTCTTTAAATAAATGTGTACAGTTATACGAAAACCACACTCATTAGTGAATAAAAAAGAAACTAATTAACCAAAGATATTTAAAGTTTTCTAACAAATTAGTGAACTCAAGTATAATCAACTCATAAAAAGTCATCCAAGTTACACGTAACATGCTATATCGAACAGTGAATGTTAATGTGAAAAGATACAAGTGCGCAAATGTGATACAACGTATTGGACAAAGGAACAAAACATGGCGAAAACAAGAGCGCAAAAGCTGTAAAATATCTATGTCATTCAGTGGATAATTTCTAATTGACTATGACTCGTAATTTGAGGGTCGCGGGTTCGCATCCCCGTCGCACCAAACATGCTCGCCTTTTCAGTCGTGGGGGTGTTATAATGGTACGGTCAATCCCACTATTTGTTGGTAAAAGAGTAGCCCAAGAGTTGGCGATGGGTGGTGATGACTAGCTGCCTTAGCTCTAGTCTTACACTGCTAAATTAGGAACGGCTAGCGCAGATAGCCCTCGTGTAGCTTTGCGCGAAATTCAAAAACAAACAAACAAACTTTTTTAGAATATTGATACATGCCCAAACTCTTGCAAACGTAATTAATCAGCAATGTTATGGTTTATTTCTCGAGAAAAAACAAAGGTTTTTTAAAACAAAACTATTTTCATATATGTAAAAATGGCTGGTATGGGTTAATAAAATTCTATGTAGAGAAGCGAACAACGTTTCGACCTCTTTGGGTCATCGTCAGGTTCACAAAGAAAGAAAGAGGTAACTGACAGATTGGGGGTTGTGTAATTGAGCGTAGGAATGTAGAGGGCGTACTTAAAGGTTTGATTATATTATATTATTAATATAGGTATAAAGGTGTTCCTTTGTATTGGTTTATTTTGGGCTTGAGTTGTTGTATAAGTAAGGCTTCTTTAATTTTGCGTTTGTTTATGTTTGTTTCTTTTTTAATATTTGGGTGTTTTTTATGGTTATGTTGTGTTTATTTGATTTGCAGTGTTCGAAGACATGTGAGAATTTACCACGATGAAGACAAACTTCATGTTCAACAGCCACAACTATATACAAACAAATGGCCTAAGGATGGGCAACCCAGTATCACGAGTTCAAGCCAACATTTTTATGACACAAGTTAAAACACAAGCAATTAACACAGCATTACATCTACCACTATACTGGTTCAAATATGTAGATGACACAGTTGCGGGATTCAAATCTACAAAACACATATTTAATTTTTTCAATCACATTAACTCTATACATCTCAACATTAACTTCACATGTGAACAAGAAGAAAGCAATCAAGTATCATTTCTTGTAACAATCTTACAAAAAGAGACATTAATTCCAGTAAAAACCTAAAACAAGACAAAAACATAAAAATTCTTAAAGCAGATAAAGGTAACACTGTAGTCATAATGAACACGAATGAATACATCCAAAAAATGTAGAACATCCTATCAAACACTAACAAATTTAAACCAATACACACAAATCCAACAAAGACACACGAGACGCAACTTAACAAATTACTACTAAAAACGAAAAAAAATGCCAACACAATTTCACAAACACTTTATTCCTACCTACGTAAAACCGACTCACGCACACCACAATATACAGCATCCCCAAACCTAATGGGGATAAACCAGATTGTCCATTACGACCAATGATGTCCACATATGAATCGTTTAATTACAGTCTTGGTAAATACATAGCATGGGCATTCTCTAAATATGTAACATCAGCCAGCTCATTCATCAAAGACTCTTTTAATTTCAAGTCTAATCTAAATCAATTTAATCATAAAGCCTTAATGGCCAGTTTTGATGTTATATCCCTCTTTACAGAAGTTCCAACCACTGAAGCCTGCAAGATAGCCTTAGAACTCTGTATCCGAGACCCTAACCCAACTATAGACATTCCCAGCAATCAATTAGCAACCCTCATAAAATTCACCACGAAAAAGACAAACTTCATGTTCAACAACCACAAATATATACAAACAAATGGCCTAAGCATGGGCAACCCAGTATCACCAGTTCTAGCCAATATTTTTATGACACAAGTTGAAACACAAGCAATTAACACAGCATTACATCCACCACTATACTGGTACAGATATGTAGATGACACGGTTGCGGGATTCAAATCTACAGAACACATACTTAATTTTTTCAATCACATTAACTCTATACATCCCAACATTAACTTCACATGTGAACAGGAAGAAAACAATCAAATATCATTTCTTAATCTCAAAATTACAAGAACCGACACACAATTCAAAACAGAAATCCACCGAAAAATCACCCATAATGGACTATACATTCCTTGGGACTCAGCACATGAAACAAAACAAAAACTCAACATACTAAGAAACCAAATAAACACAGCCATAAAACTATGCTCACCAGATAAAATTAACGATGAATTAGACAAAATAAAACAATACTTCATCAACATCAATAAGTTTCCTCCACAAACCGTAGAAAACATTATACACGCACACCCAGAGAGAAAGCAAAATCGACCAACAAAAGTAAATATATCTCACGAATCAAAAAATCACGAAACCATATACTGCTGCATACCATATATTCCTGATATCAGCAGACAAATAACCAACATTTGGCAAAAACTAGTAACAAAATATGACATTCCAGTTAATACCAAATTTATTCAAAAACCAGGCACAAAACTGAGGTCTATACTATGTAAAAACTACACTGACAAACACCACACCAACATTATTTTTAAAATACAATGTGATAATTGCCACGACTTCTATATTGGAGAAACAAGTAGAAAAATGGAAACCAGATTCAAAGAACACAAAAAGTTACCTTCACACGCTTTCGAACACTGTAAGTCAAATAAACACAACATAACCATAGAAAACACTCAAATACTAAATAAAGAAACAAACATAAACAAACACAAAATTAAAGAAGCCTTACTTATACAACAACTTAAACCCTAAATAAACCAATATAAAGGAACGCCTTTATACCTATATTAATATAATAAAATAAATAAAATTATATATTCAATCATCTAACACCGCCCTCTACATTCCGACACTCAGTTACACAACCCCTTACAAACATGTGGTCAGCTTCCAGTCAGTTACCTCTTTCTTTGTGAACCTGACGATGACCGAAGAAGGTCGAAACGTTGTTCGCTCTTCTATGTAAAACATTTTCTCAACCCAAACGAGCCGTTTTTGCATATATAATTTTATGTATCACAATTTCTACATTTACACGTTTGCAAAACGTAACTGAAAAGGTCTTTATATGAGTTACGACTCTGAATACATGCACGTGCAACTATATTCTCTTTTACATAAATACACCTGCGAATAATTAATAAGATAACTTTACATAAAGTACATCAATCTTTCTGTGTCATTTACGTAATTTTAGTCTTAAGAAATGATGCAATGTCGAAGTGTAATTATATTGTAATGTTTTAAAAGCCAATTTTTATATTAAAAGATGCATCAATCTTTCTTCAAATGAAAATGTTATTTTATCTTCTGTTGTATATTTTACAAGAAATGCACAGGAAAAATACTGAGATATTATCTTTATAACTTCAAGCAACAAGATGAAAGTAAAAACCTATAAGTTTCATATTTAAACAATAGTATTTTTTGTTTCGTTTTCACAATATATCTTTTCCCACATTCACAATACCTGTCACTCGATTTTTACATTTATTCATTTATCAACACAAAACGTTGAGCTCTGTTGTTTTTATTTCTGTTTATCGTTGTTGGGTTTGTTGTAAATAAAATTGTTTTATAGTATATCTGTTAATGTTTGCCGTTATGAATAATGCATACAGCTGCCTGTCTATCTATATATTTATTATTATATCTCCTGCCTCTCTGGTGGTATGTGTTATATGTATTTGGTGTATTGACTATGAATATATTACAAAACAGTGATTCACAAGCTAGGATACTAGGTGTCTCTTTGTCGCAACGCCTTGGCAACAACGGTCAGAATTAGTGGTAATAAAGAAAACCTTTCACAGCTGCCAGTATTCTGTGGAACAGTACCAGCTGTTTTAGGATGAACTATACATATTGAAATATTTCTACTATAGAATATAGCAAGTAAGGTTTCCCTTAAAACAAGACTTTATTTGTATGTTTTGTATAGGTTTTTCACGCCGTCTCGTGTGTCGTCTTGTTTCATTGCAGTAATATACATTATTAAATTTAAAACATTTCAGTTATCTTCGAGAAAACAAAAAAAAACTCAGTAAACAATTAGAAGAATCAAAAATAATGATGCAGAAAAAATATATCTTATTTTGTCCACGTTTCCTCATTATATATAATTCTTAAACCTACTTGTAATTTTGGTTCTTTTTATATCATCAGGTAACAAACTTTTACTAACGGAGATGACTAAACTGTCAGTCCCCCACTTGTAGAGTGGTAACTCTACGGATTTACGAGGCTAAAATTGGGGGTTCGATTCCCTTCGGTGGACGCAGCAGTTAGTTCCATGAGGCTTTGTATAGGAAAAACATACATTAAACTCTCAATATGAAAACATAAGTAAATAATGAGATAGATACATAGATACAAAGGTCGTCAACATTTGTGATGATTGACTTTTTTCTTACGTCATTTGCTAAAATTAGCTTTGAGATGTTCAGTATGGCCGGGTGTTTCAGGCACTCAACTCGTAATCTAAGGGTCAAGGATCCGAATCTCCGTCACACCAAACATGCTCACCCTTCAGCCGTGGGGACGTTATAATGTTTCAGTCAATCCCACTATTCGTTAGTAAAAGAGTTGCCCAAGAGTTGGCGGTGAGTGGTGATGACTAGCTGCCTTCCCTCTAGTCTTACACTGATAAATTAGGCCTCGCAGATAGCCCTCGTGTAGCTTTGCGCGAAATTCAAAACAAAACAAACTTTGGATCTTTTATGTAATGAAGAAGATTAATTTTACTATTTCGCAAAGTATTTATCTATTTTATCGTTTCTTAGTCCCCTAGTGGCAGAATGATACTCATGGTGAAAAGAGCACGGATAATCCATCTGTAACTTTCTGCTTAATGAAAAACAAACCAAAACAAAGAGTCCTTTTATAGAACATATAGTTTATTTCTGTTTGCTTATAGTGGTCAGTACGAAGTAATATTTTTTATTGAAACAGGTCAAATGCCACAAATCTGGACATCAGTGGACTATAATGGCACAAGTTCAAGATGGATATCTGTCTGACCATTCTCATCACTAACAGTTATTCAGTTTATGTCCATTAGACACAGTACATGTCAAACGAGATTTACCTCCTTTTAAGATGGGACCCATTTCTCTATAGTTAAAGAATGAGCTTTAATTGGCACAGCGAAGTTCACGAAGAGAGCATCAAACTATGTTTCCTGTCGACTTCGCTGGACTGGTGCGAGATTATCAAAATTAATATACTTAAAGATCAATATTACTTTATTTCACTCATTTCTAGATTAAAAAATAGGGTCTGGCGAGTTTGAATCTTGTCGCTCCAATATGCTCCTCTTTTCAGGCGTGAGGTTTTGTAATGTGGAATACTATTCCATTTTGTGTTGGCAAAGTATAGTCCAAGAGTTGGTGGATGGATGGTGTATCCTAGCGGTCTTTCGTCTAGTTTACCTCTTCATAATTAGGAGCAATTAGTACAAATTATGCTTGAGTATCTTTGAAAAACGAAAAAAAAAACAACAACACGTATACAATTAAAGTCTGGGTACTCCAGTAGTTTCAGTTCAAATAAACTAAGGAACTGGAGACTATTCTTGTTTCAGTTCTATTGTACCAATATTCTGAAAGTCCAACCAGGTTTCATAATACATAGGCTACACATTTATTAGTTTATACTTCAAGTAATAGCAAAATATTTGTTAAACGCCCTGCTACGAGGTAGTAATTGGAAGTACATTTTTTGTTTAGTTAGAATAAAAATCGCTTTCTGATAAAGTTATATTTAATAGCGAGTAAAACTAATCATTGATAAAAAATAAACATTTGAATTCCCGCGAGGTATTTTTGTAATTCATTCCCATTTGATTTGTATTTCTGTTTTCCCGATCTTTATAAAACTCCTGTATAAGGATTTAATGTTATTATTTAAAAAAGGTAAACATATTAATTCCCTCCAAATCATTTCGTTAGAAATATTTGCTTTCTCTTTATGAAAAGTGAATGTTCTACCATACAAAAGATAAACGAAAAACATCATGCAAAACTGAATAAAACCGTATCATTTAAATATTTTCAATTTATAACATCATAAAACCTGATGAATAATGCTACATTTTAGTGCCTAACACGTAGCAGTTGTAACATAGTACGAAGACTGGCCGTTTTCAATACATAAATATATTTATACAAAACACCAGGCGCTTCTGAAAAGAACCGAAAGTGGGCTTCATAAATTCATAGCCGTTCTGTATGTACATTGTTTGTTCAACCTTGTAGAGATGTTCACTCAGGTGTTTCAACAAGGTAGTTGCACTTCGAGAAAAAATTGTAGACGTATTGTGTAGGAGCATCTGTGAGAAGGAAACAGAAAATACGAATACGTAACAGGTGGTTTAAAATGCTTACTCTATACTCACTTCACTGTAGCTCATTATTTGTAGTAAAAGCTGTTCAGCTGTTGACTTCAGGCTTATGAATGTTTTATTTTCCTCCATCTACACAGAGTACTGACTTGAACAGTCCGGAACATAATAATTTCAAATTGATAATTATTAATGACATCTCTGCACAAGTTATCATCAATGGCAGAGAAAATTCAGGCCTAGTTTTGTCATATGAAAAATAACATTACTGCCGGTGACTTGAAAATGAATTCGCTTGTTTGGAGCAAAGTCACATTGGGCTGGGACCTGATCCCAGATTTTACAGTTATTAAACTTTCCGCTTGTAGTTTTAAATAAAATTTGGGTTTAGACACCCGCGGTGGACAGAGCACAGGTAGTCAAGGTGAAGCTTTGTGCTTCATAAAGGCTAAAACAAACTATAAGAAAAAATTCCTAATTAATTAAACTAATGTCCTTTTTTTAATATGAAATTCGTTTTGAACAAAATGTAAACACTTTGTGAAGGATTTACTATCATACATTTTTTTTAATGTTGATGTTTATTTAAATGTTTGTTTAAGTTAAATTTACACCGCTGTATCGTGAAATTTCTGATTATTCACTAAAATTGTAAGAGATTCTGGAGTGTGCGTTTTTTATATTAAAACCACATCGGACTATCTCCTCTGTCTACCGAGGGGAATCAAACCCTAATGTTTGCATTGTAAATCCGATGATTTACCGCTGTCCCATCGGTAATCAACAATATTCGTCTGTACGTAATATAAGTATTTCATCTGTATCGTTGTGCAGGATGAAATACCTAGAAACTCGCCTCTCTTCTATAGATGCAACCAACGCGACGCGTCAGGAAACAGTATATTCTATTGGTTTGCTATAGTACATAAACTTATTAATTAATCGCGAACTTCTGATATTTGACCTGGAATGTTTATAGATTTTGAACATTACAAACCATATAACTTCAGTAGATTTACTTAGGGCATTAGTATTTTTACGAACAAATTTTATGCCTTCAGCGGTAAAAAACTCGACGCAGAGCCAGCTATCTCCACGATAAGTGAATTGTACTAATACCAACTCAAAATTGTTTCCCTCATCGTGAACCGTCCAATTCCACACCAGATAGAAGACTCAATATTATTTGTAAGTTTGTAAAAGTTTCGTATATAAATTATTATTTGTAAGAATTATTATCATAACTTGTATTGTTGTTTGTATATTTTTGTCAAGAAAGAAAACTGTACATCAGTCGTGTTTGCAAATACTACAAATGTGATACGTATCGGCATTTAATTAACTTCTAAAAGTAAATTATAATTTAATTCAGTTTCAGGCTATTTCAAATTATAATACGTAACAATTTTTTTTTTTTTTTGAATTTCGAGCAAAGCTACACCAGGGCTATCTGCGCAATACGTAACAAACTTAAAGAGATAAATGTTAAAATATCCATAACGTGTTTATAAACAGATGTTTACTCAAAATATTTCAACAAATAATTATGTTTTAAAACAGTTAATATAACATTATTTTTCTAGTGTGTTGTTTACATGTGTTGTAAGCATGAGATAGAAATCCACTATAATGTTTTTTTTTAATAAACGTCCATAGGATTTTTAGAATTTATACTTAATTATGATGTCAGATCTTCTTAATAAAGTAGATATGTTTCATTTCATAAACCTTGTTTTGTCCTGTACCTTTTCCGAGCAGAATAGTTTGTTATTTTTGTAACAGCCAAAGTTTTAAAGCACTAGGGAAAAAAAAAACACACTAACGTTTCTAACATTTAGTTTAGAATCAGCTATTTGACGCAAAAGTGAATGGAACACAAACAGTTTGTTTATTTATTGTTAAGCATAAAGCTATAAAAATGATATCTTCCCACCATGGGTATCAAATACGATTTTGGCGCTTTAATACGCAAACAGAATACAAGACCACAGTTGCGCTAAAGCCTATATGAATACGTTATTCATATCAAACTCTAAATGTTAAGATTTGTGGTGTTTTATTAATGTTCAAAGTTTCTACCACCTATTAACAGGAGGATTGGATGCAGCAATTAATCACAGTTCCCTAGACTACACCAAGAGTGCAATGTACTTATTGAAAAGGCCCGGCATGGCCAGGTGGTTAGGGCACTCGACTAGTAATCTGAGGGGTCGCGGGTTCGAATCCCTATCACATCAAACATGCTAGTCCTTTCAGCCGTAGGAGCGTCATAATGTTACTGTCAATCCTACTATTCGTTAATGAAAGAGTAGCCCAAGATTTGGCAGTGGGTGGTGATGACTAGCTGCTTTCCCTCTAGTCTTACACTGCTGAATTAGTGGCGGCTAGCGCAGATAGCCCTTTGCACGAAATTCCAAAAACTGCACTAACAAACAACAACCTATTCGAAACCTGCAACTACCTGTAGTGTATTCTACTTGCAAGATATAATCACAGATAATGGAGGAACGGGACACTTCTCTCTGTTCTCATATGACCATAATACTTGCTGTTATTGTGTAAAGTATTCACTCATCTGTGTTCGAATCGATGCTGAGTGCAATTTATCCAAACAATCAAATAATCTTCTTTAGATGTTTCCCAAGATTCTTAAAAGGGTAAGATTAGAATTCCATTAGACCATTCCAAGATGTGAACGAATCTTCTATCTAAATGGCACGATATGAGCACAAGGACATAACATTCAGGTATAGCTATCCCTAATTTTGAATAGCTAAGAAACCAGCGAGATGGCAGTACCTGTTATTTCAAGGTTTATGTCCCGTTCTGTGAACCTATAACTTTTTCAGAGCTAGAATGTATAGTGTATTCAGTAACATCACATAGTAACTAATATCATATACATGTTTGGCCAGCTTCTTTTCACAAGAAAAAAACGCAGATTCACATTCGGTAAGAAAATAAAAACCAATACAACTCTATATATCGTTTTTCTCTTCCACGGAACGAACTCGAGTGTTTTCTCAGTTAAACGTTCTATTGATTCTACAAAAGCACCCGCATTTTCCCTTTAAAATGCGAGCGCTATTATTTTAAAATTTGAAAACTTCATTTTGGAATTACTAAAGGAGCACGTGTTAACTTTTTATTCTCACTTTTATGATTAGTTATACACCAAATTAGTTGGGGTCCATGACACTGTTGGTTACAGAGTTCCTAACTTAAACAAATATACAATTAATACCAGGCGTCATTAGGCTAGCTAGATTATGAAAGATGTCAGTTGTCTAAGCGCTATTTACATCATCAATTTTCGTGAACAATTCGTGGTTTGTTTCGAATTTCGCGCAAAGCTACACGAGGGCTATCTGCTCTAGCCGCCCTAAATTTTGCAGTGTAAGACAAGAGGGAAGGCAGCTAGTCATCACCATCCACCGCCAACTCTTGGGCTACTCTTTTATTAACGAATAGTGGGATTGACCGTCACATTATAACGCCCCTACACGGCTGAAAAGGCGAGCATGTTTGGTGTGACGTGAACAAGAACTATCATGGTGTGAACTAGATTAATTAAGGGAATTGTAATTATTACAAATTATATTTATGTCATTTCAGAAATCAGATTTTAAGACAGGGTTTAATAATACAATATCATTTGTTTACTTTATTTCTAACACCGATTATTTATGTGATTGTTCATTTATTTTAATTAATTAACCTCAATATTATTCAGAAGATTGTTTTTTTTTGTTTTTAATTTCGCGCAAAGCTACTCGAGGGCTATCTACGCTTATTCAGAAAAACTGGTGAACTAGCAAATTTGTCTTCTAAATTAAGTTAAGACACACACACACACATATGTATACTTAAAACTAGGATATGTCGTTATAAATACTTTCAATTATTCACCAACAGAGATCACTGATCGGTTTCCGTGTAGCCTACTTTTTAATTACTATGCAATATAAGCAGCAGGGGATGGAGGCCAATTAGACCACAGTGAACAAGTACCTGTGTATCAGTAAAGTTACAGCAACTAATATTGATTCTACTGCACAGGACGTGTCACTTGCACCTGTGACACACATCGTCTCAACGGATTTCTTTATCTTGCTCGCAGTAAGTTTGAGATGCTTTTTATTATTGTTTTACTCTTACATTACAGTGTACAACAGCTGTCAAAAACCGTCATTTCTTTAATTTGACCATTCGGAGAAATCCATTTATCAGGAAATAAAGCGCTCGTAGTGTTAACACTAACGCCGACATTCATTACATCAAAAGATTTAAACTTTACAAACTATCCTAAGTTTTAAGATTTGGTGTTAGTTCTACTTGACTGTTTTATATATTTATGTAGATCATAAAAAAAACACTCTTTAACGGAATAAACGCTTCATTTCTTAATATTACTATTTATTTCAACTCTGAAAAAAATACATCATTTGGTAATTTATTCAAAACACAAGGCCTAACTCTAATGTTTTAATAATAATTAAATTAATGTCTTTGGGCGTCAACTGTGAGGCGGAAATGTTGCTATGCAGAATCATCATCATCTTATGCCACTTGATTCCTTAACACTCCTACGAAAAGACGTTTCTAGTCCTGATTTCTCCAAGCCCGTTCCCTGGCTGTGGTTTCTGTAGATGGTAGATAGGGACAGTGGGAATCTCGTTGATGGATTTAAATGGCAATTTCATTTAAATCTACCTAATATTAATAACCTTTCAACTCTGGAGGACAATTTCTCAGTTAAGAAACGAGGGCCACAAACACTGCGAACCCCTGATTTTAGCGTCGTAAATCCGGAGACATACCGCTGTAATAGCGGGGGGTATGCAGAATACTATACCAAAATATTAGATAAATTGAATAAGAATGCGCATTGTTAAGTTGCAGACTTCCAGTTAGATTGTTGTAAAAATGGAAATGTATTCAAAATTGAAAATTAAGAGCTCTATATATGGTATGTATGTATGTTATTCAAATTTAGTAACTCTGTTTCATGTTCCACACGTTAGCAGAACCAGCTTATCTAAAACTAACATGTGTTGAATAAGTAACGTAATAGGCGAAATTTTATTTCTTACCAACCTGCTTGCTGTGCACTTCCCACAAGTGATATTTTGTTAATCGAGGTTATATTAATACTTGAATTACCCTCAGATCTTTAAGGTTCTCTTGGTCCAGCATGGCCAAGCGCGTTAAGGTGTGCGACTCGTAATCCGAGGGTCGCGGGTTTGCATCCCCATCGCGCCAAACATGCTCGCCCTTTCAGCCGTGTGGCGTTATAATGTTACGGTCAATCTCACTATTCATTGGTAAAAGAGTAGCCCAAGAGTTGGCGGTGGATGGTAAAGACTATCTGCCTTCCCTCTAGTCTTACACTACTAAATTAGGGACAGCTAGTGCAGATTGTCCTTGAGAAGCTTTGAGCGAAATTGAAAACAAATAAAACGAAAATCTTCCTGTATTACTTCGAAGAACTTTGAAGAAGGAAAAATACATAACGAGTATGTACAACATTAACAAGCACTATTTCGAAGTAAAGACACTTTACACTTCTGTAAAAATAACGGTTTGAATGTTTTTACAGAAAAAAGGGGGATATTGTTAGTTCATATTGTTCCATGAAAATGTAAATTTGCTTTAAGTTTTATATAGAAGTTTAATATATACGAATATAGTTATTCGTGTACTATACATATATGGTTTCCCAAAACTTTTAGACCTTAAAGTACATAACTCTATGTTCAAATCGTTGTTCATTCGCCTAAAGATCAACACAGATATAAATTTGTTTGTGGTTGAGCACAGAGCTAGCGTTCTGCACACCACGGGTATCGAAACACGGTTTCTAATGATATAAGTCTACAGGCTTATCGGGATCTACTGGAAGGAGGGTGGAATACAGAGAATAGACTTGATTGAACACAAAGCTTCTTTCAATCAAGTGCCCATACTAATATTTTTGTACAGTAGCAGTAAGTGAATATTTGTGAAATAATGAATAATTACAGTTAACAGAGAGACAAAACTAGTAACTGTTGTTAACTTGTTGCTCACACTGCCCTTGGAAATTGTACTACTACCGAACAAGGTTAGTTTGGCAATTTGGGGTTTTCTGGGGCAAAAAAACTAGGCTGTCTGTTCAAAAAATCTGGTAAAAACCGTAAAACTAAAATCTATAAAATATAAAAATAAATCGAGTGAAACGTGAACAATGTTTAAATTAAAATAAAAAAACTCATATACTGTTAAAAAGCTAAACACCTTCCAACATTCTTCATTGATGAAAGAAGTAAAATGACTTATAAATAAATATATGGTAATCCACATGGGAAAATACAAATTCAAAACTGTGTGTAGATGAGAGTTGCAAAATAAATATACGGTAATCCATACGGAAAAATAGAAATTCAAAACTATTCGTAGATGAGTTTTTTTGTTTATTTAACAATCAAGTTCAAAGTTATGAATTTCAGTTTCAGGACTTGTATACTGCTGTGTGAGAAAACTAAATATACGAATACTCGATCTCGTAGCTTTTCCACAAGCGTAACATGTGTTGTTTATTTTGTGAATGAGTTTGTTTGTTTGTATTGAATTTCGCGTAAAGCTACACGACTACGCTAGCCGTACCTAATTTTGCAGTGTAAGAGAAGAGGGAAGGCAGATATTCATCACCATCTACTGCCGACTCTCAGCCGTGGGGGCGTTATAATGTGACGGTCAATCCAACTATTCGTTGGTAAAAGAGTAGCCCAAGAGTTGGCAGTGGGTGGTGATGACTAGCTGCCTTCCGTCTAGTCTTACACTGCAAAATTAGGCACGGCTGGCGCAGATAGCCCTCGTGTAGCTTTGCTCGAAATTCAAAAGAAACAAGCAAACTGATTCACAAAATAAACAACACATGTTACGCTTGTGGAAAAGCTACTAGATCCAGTATTCGTATATTTAGTTTTCTCACACAGCAGTATACAAGTCCTGAAACTGAAATTCATAGCTTTGAACTAGATTGTTAAATAAACAACGAAACACATCTATGAATAGTTTTGAATTCCTTGTTTTTTCCATATGGGCTACCATATATTTATTTTGCAACTCTCATAACGCCCTCCACGCCTGAAAAGGAATGCACGTTTGTCGCGACGGGGATGCGAACCTTCGACTCTCAGATCAGGAGTCGCACGCCTTAACACGCTTGGCCATGCCGGGCCTAAGTGCTTATTGTTTCATGAATTTATCAAATTAATATATTCACTATTATCAGACTTTACGTTTCAGACAATAACAAAATTTCAAACCTTACACTTACGCCAAAGTAAATCATCAACACTGTATATTTGTGGTAATTTTAAAACGTTTTAAGGCATAAAAATATTTTGTAATACGGTGGTTTCGAAAAAAAAAATTAGGTTACTGACCTAGAAGTGTTTGTTTAGTTTTATTCTTAAGCCGTGTATATCATTACCGAATTTCTCTGGAATATATGTGTTCAAATAGAAATTATTGAAAATAATGGAAATCGTTACTTTCTTGAACACAAGCTTTTTTTTTGTCAGTCTAATAATTACAACCACATAACTCGTACGCAGCTTGAAGTACTCAACTGAAATTCCATCTGCCAATGGCCATAACATCTGCAGTACGGTTAGCCTTGTAACATGGGGAAATGTATTTCTATTCATATTTCCAGTGTCGATACTTGTTGGAATGCTTGAGTGAATTTGAAATTTCCACCATCTGCAACCAAGATACCAACGACCAATCACGAGCGAAGTTTAGCGTTTTGCCCACCTATCAAAGCATCTGTAAAACAGCTGTCTACAGTCGGTCGTTTGACGACCAAGTGATTATTGTTGAGTAGGAAGAAGGAGATCAAATGAAAATTGAAAATTCCAGTTTTGAATGACGTTAAAAGTTACACACACTCTCTTGTAATCAATTATACTTTTCAAAGGCAGGGCTATTTACTTCGGAACCCTTTGTGACACATATTCTGAATTTTTTAAGACTGAAATCCCTCCTCTACTCTAGACACTACGGCAGCGGCGCTCTTTCGGAGGAAAGAAAGATTAATACCCCTGGGGAGGGGCAGACAGTGTGCTTTATTATAGATAGACAAATAAATTTAAACTTAACGACCCCTACAGGGAGAAATTAACAATGAGTAATCGTTTCTTCATATAAAGATGCTTTACACCTAACGATACATCTATCGGCTTACATGGCGCAAACCGGGTCTTAATATCAGTGGTGGGCTCAACAGAGATAGCCCATTTTGTGGTTTTGGGTTTAACTGTAAGAGAAAGAAATCGAATACAAATATGAATTGAGTACTCAAGGATGGTTATTTTCGATATAATACGTTGTGACTTCAGCAAAAGTACCTGATACACAATATCATGTGATTATTGTATTAGGATATTCTGTATGTTATTATTGTTTCTTATGGTAAGGGAAAAAGTGCGAGTTAACTTCATTTATCCTTTTAGACATATCCGACTTAAGTAATATTGTCTTAATTTCAAATCGTCGTTGGAATTTTCTTTACCTAAAGTTCTTCACTGAAACAACAGTGTGTTTGTGTGGTTTTTTATAGCAAAGCCACATCTGGCTATCTGCTGAGCCCACCGAGGGGAATCGAACCCCTGATTTTGCGTTGTAAATCCAAAGACATACCGCTGTACTAGCGGGGGGGCTGAAACAACACATGTAAATTAATCTGACGTAGCAGGAACTGTGTTTGAAAGTTTCGAGGAATATAAGAATGATCAAAATATTGGAGCCAAGAAATAACTGTTCCTTAAATATATTCTTAACAAGCACAGTAATGGTATTTTATTACTTTTATTCAAACATAAGAGTCATAAACATAACGTCAAAAATAACTTGTGAACATTAAGTTTAATATCATATAGTAACCTGTTACGTTGTGTTAGAAATTACAGCCATCAACGTAGGACTAGAAATTATGAGATGACCCGTTTCGCGCGCATGACAACTAATACAGACATCCGCGTGTGTGCGTTATCTTATAGCACAGCCATACCGTCTGATAAGGGAAATGTAATCCCTGATTTTTTGCCTCGTGAATCCAAAGACTTACCCCTGTTCCACCCAGAGACCAGTCCTTCTACATTGTGAAAGGAATAGAACAGCATTTCAATCTTAAAAATGAATAAGAATCCAAAGAATGTTATATTCCACGTGGAATCGTGGGGTATTAAAAGTTAATATAACTGGTATGGATAACACTGCAATATAGCGATTGTAAATAATTAACTACTTTATTCTAAAACTAGACAAGGATAACAACCAGATACAGAGAGTGTGTAAAACTTCTTTAGGCCAGAATACAGAATTAACCAGTTTATTTTGAAACTAGACCAGGATAACACCCAGATACAGAGAGTGTATGAAACTTCTTTGTGCCAGAATAAAGAATTAACTAATGTATTCTAAAACTAGACCAGGATAACACCCAGATACAGAGAATGTTTGAAACTTTTTTAGGCCAGAATAAAGAATTAACTAATTTATTTTAAAACTAGACCAAGATAACACACAGATAAAGAAAGTCTTTGAAACTTCTTTAGGCCAGAATAAAGAATAAACTAATTTATTCTAAAACTAAACCAAGATAACACCCAGATAAAGAGAGTGTTTGAAACTTCTTTAGGCCAGAATAAAGAATTAACAAATTTATTTTAAAACTAGACCAGGATAACACACAAATAAAGAAAGTGTGTGAAACTTCTTTTGGCCAGAATTTGTGTGAAATAAGAACCGAAAGACTTGGTTTTGTTCATAACACCAGAGTTCATTAGATCCAGAGTCAGACAGGTTATTATCATAAAGATATACATAATGATAGCTGAAGTCATTACTATAAACATGCACGTATTAGTAACAGGAGTCATTGTCATAAGCATATAAAAAATGATAACAGAAGTCATAACAATAAACATGCACATGATGATAACAAGTTTTCATTAACCACTAAGGTGTAATAAATACCAAATAATTATCTGTTTATCTACAAGGTAGTAATAAAAAATAAAATACACATGGCGTCGAAATACGAGCTCTTTAAAATGTGTTTATTTTTAACCGACAGTTAATTCAAATACTTATTATCTGCTTTCTACATATTACTCAGAAAAGTATGTTTACATCAGTGGACCTATGAAGTCATCAAACAACGTCGTAGTTCAAGATGAATTTGCGAAATCGAGCAGAAAAGGCGTAACCATGACCATGTATTTCAACCATAATTTACGGTCTAGTTACAGGTGTATTCTCTTTGAGAAGATTCAAGTTCTTTCTCAAAATTTATAAAGAATGTTACAACTGCTCTAGCTACGTCAACGCACATTTCGACTGTACATGATCTATTACTATTCTAAGGACCTATATACGATATTTTTGTTTTACGTAGAAAATAAAAGTCCCAAGTTTTGGCTGATTAAACATCTAAGCAAACACAGATTCTGAGATATATACGCACGCATAGCAATCGTAATAGAAATATAGGATATCCAGTGTTAATAAACACCGAATATAATTTTTTGTCTTTAAAACATAACCAAACATATAATGATGATATTTAATACTCATACTGATACTACATAAAAATATTTATAGAACTTATCAGCATTTTGGAATGGAAAAGTAGCTGGTCATCATTGTACTGGATTTTGTATTAGTTTGAGTGAACTGGAGAAAAAAAAGAAAAAAAACACTGAACGGCGTAACGAAAACAACAAAAAACAAAAACAACACCTTCCAAAAACTGTAATAACAAAATAAATACTTCCTGTCTCACTGATATACTGATAAAAAAAAATTAAGTAATTTGTTCATAAAGTTGGAGTGACGCTTCTGTTTCTTTCTTAAATGGATAGGAACTGTGGTTAAACGTAAAAGATATCACATTTTACACGTCTTGGATTTATTAACAATGGCTCTTTACGGGCACTGTGTCTGACAGCCGCAACTAATTCATTTAACCTTGAAAGCCGACTTTTCTCCGCCCACAGACCCCAAAGAGTCACATGACAACAAATTACACTTTCTGCGAAATGCAACTTGTTTACTTTTATTTTGTTTTATCTAATCAATAACTTGACGCTTATAAATATGTTATTAATAATTTATTTGTTCAAAAGTTTTATTCACTTAATTATATCATATTCAACATCTCATCTTCTCAACAGGTTGCCGATTCTAGTATATTAATAACAGCTTGTTTGTTATCGAATTTCGCGCAAAGCTACACGAGGGCTATCTACGCTAGCTGTCCCTAATTTAGCAGTGTAAGACTAGAGGGAAGACAGATAGTCGTCAACGCCCACTACCAACTCTTGGGCTACTCTTTTACCAACGAATAGTGGGATTGACCGTCATATTATAACGCCCCCACGGCTAGAATGGCGAGCATGTTTCGCTGACGGGGATTCGAACCCGCGGCATTCCGATTAGAGTCGCGTGCCTTAACCACATGGCTCTGTTTGGCAATAAATATAACATTTAGAACTCCTGAACAGCTCATTAGTTGTTTCTGTTGCATAAATATATATATACATACACATACATACTTATTGTAAATATATTTCCTCCGTATAATCCTATTTCTAGGCCCGGCATGGCCAGGTGGTTAAGAAATTCGACTCGTAATCTGAGGGTCGCGGATTTGAATCTCTGTCGTATCACACGTGTTTGCCCTTTCAGCCATCGGGGCGTTATAATGTCACGATCAATCCCACTATTCGTTAGTATAAGAATAGCCCAAGAGTTGGCGGCGGGTCGTAATGACTAACCGTCTTTTCTTTAGTCTTACAGTGCTAATTAGGGACAGCTAGCGTAGATAGCCATCGTGTAGATTTGCGCGAAATAAACAAACAAACAAAAAAAAAAACAAACAAACAATAATCCAATTTCAAATGAAC
Organism: Tachypleus tridentatus; assembly: GCF_004210375.1. NCBI lineage: Eukaryota > Metazoa > Arthropoda > Merostomata > Xiphosura > Limulidae > Tachypleus > Tachypleus tridentatus. Next base: position 52,116,057 of record NC_134836.1, read on the forward strand.
AGTTTCTTGAATGATTAGTGCTAAACACTTTTTACTTTATTCGTGAGACACATAAAATGAAAGTTCAAACGTTTTAATTCCACATTTTCTCACCAGTTTTGATGCTCTTGCGGTGAACAGAGCACAGGTAACTCAGTATGTAACTTTAGGCTTAACAGGAATAGAAGCAGACGATTCCCAGTTAAAGAACTTTTTTTTTTTTTTGGTAAATGCTCGCGTTCTTTATGTGGCGATAAAAAGAGTGACTATCGTGTTAGTGCATTGAAATAACCATTCTCAGAATATATTGGCGAAAGCCAACACCAAAGTGTATCTCAAGACGGCTTTTATTAAAATAAAGTAGAGAACAACGTTTCGACCTTATTTTAGTAAAAGTTTTAACACCCGTACCAGTCGTATTGAGATACATTTTGACTTCAAGTGGGTTTCTCGTCATCACCAAAACTAAAGTGAAGTGCGGTGTACAGAAAACGTGTAATCGTAGGCGATTACTGATAAGAATCAAAATACATAGCACCTACCCAGGTTTTCCACCTCTCCCTGTTTATGAATAAACTGTGAATTTGTCCCAGCTAAGCAATGGGTCACTGGCGTCTAATATTCACTTCCCTTATAAATCAGGTGTTCAGGTGAAGTACTTGTTCGTACGATCTCACCGTGCTATAATAACACTCACATCGCAACAAGCACTGTACATTTATTCCGACAAATCCTCGTGCTGCTTGATATGTAGCGGAGCTCGCCCACTCACTAGAAAGGCTTCTCGTGCTGTGCGCGTGCCTGTAGGAAGCCTCTCGCCAATCAAAATTCTTGTAATACGTTCAATGTTTCGTTTTAACCTTACGTAAATTTTGGTTATCAAGAGAAACTTAATTTGTCTTATTTATGTTGAAAGTTACTTGTGAAAACCAGAAAAATAACGAAAGAAAATACATGGTAAAGTAGACTGAAATATTTTTATAATTCTTGATGAAGAGAAACCCACTTGAAATAAGAATGTATCTCAGAACGGCTGGCACGGGTATTAACACATTCAAACTCCCTCTTTGTTAACCTGAAGATGACCTAGGAAGGTCGAAACGTTGTTATCTCCTTATCAATAAAAGTTTCAATACCCATACTAGTCGTTCTGAGATACATAAATATTATTATAGTTCTCTCTCTCTTTGTAAATGTATAAAAATCTTTTAGTCGATTTTAAATCTCATTCTTGCTGTATTTACTTATTCACAAGGAAAATATCTTGTCTTATCACGTTTAATTTGTATTTTTGTGTTATTTCTATGGTTAAGTCTTAATTTCACGTTGATTATTCGCCAACACAATTTTAATGAGTTCATAACAACCCTTTTTAAACAAACCTACATTAAAATATGTTTAGAGGTGTTGTAAAATTTACTGGTTGGTTTCGCTTAGTTGTTGTTAAGTGCAAAAACTACACAGTCAGCTAGCTATCTGTGCTGTTCCAACACGGATGTTGTAACTCGACATTTAGCGTCGTACGTCTGAGGTCAATTGCTGTTAGAACTGTTTATTATATCAAAAACTTTGCTTTTTGAATCTCGCATGCAGCTGCACGAGGGTTATCTGCGCTAGCCGTCCTTTATTTAGCTGTGTAAGCTTAGAGGGAGGGCAGCTAGTCATCACCACCCATCGCCAACTCTTAGGCTACTCTTTTACCAACGAATAGTAAGATTGACCGCCACATTATAACCACCTCACAGCTGAAAAGGCGAGCAGTATTGTTGTGACAGGATTTGAACCAGCTACCTTTAGATTTGGATTCGAGCGCCCTAACTACCAAGCCATGTCAAAAAATATATTACATCTCGCATATACACACGATTTCCTAACTTTGTACAAAATTAGGGGAAGCGTCAGGAACAGAGAGACAAGAAAAATTTTCGATATTAGCCTATATCTAGATGCAACATGAGGCTAAGGTTACAAATAAAAACTGCAGGCTGCGCTCTTTAATCCATCAGTTATTTTAATGTAAACGTTACAGTTATGTAAATCACTTATCTACGAATTTAGGTTGGTACGCTTGTAGTTCCAGAACATTTCCTGATACGAATAATGCAAGTTGTGTAAACTGGTGAAAGTTTTTATTTTTAATATCGAGAAAATATCATTTTAAAATTGTAAAATAAGTATTAACGAGACTCTTTAGAAAACAAAATCTTTTTTGTTGATGAATTACACTATATAATATAACATTGTCATGCAAACATTATCTAAACCATTATTTGATAGAAGTTTATGTGCACCTGCGAACCGCTGAACCGATTGTCGTCGAATCTTGCTCGTATCATTAAGACTAATCTTGGGTGTTACAAGGAGGGGAACTATGTTTAAATTTGCACCCTATGATACCCCTGAGGTTACTTTTCATTCTCTATACACTGCTTATAACTGGCGAAATACTGGACCGATTGTCACTTAATCTGGAACTTATCTTTAGGGTTGTTATGTCCACACTGTGTGTTGAATCCGCTTATAACTGGAGAACCGCTGGACCATTAGCAAATAACCTCCAGTGAGTAAGATAGAGAACAGTGTTCTCGCTTGAATCAATATCACTCCTCGGGTTACTCTGTATATCTCTTTCGTGTTTAATGGATATTTCAACTACTATAAGATATAACACTAGCTATAGTACAGATATGTTCTGTTATGCAAGTAATAATTTGGTTAATGAATATGAATAACTAAATTAATGCGTTTACACCATGTGGCATTCATGTGAACCTTTACTTGGTTTTGCATTTAAAACAATGTCCTCCTTGAGTAACTTACAATGTTAAAATCCGTGGTTTGTTTCCTCATTATATGGAGATTGCTGACAGCTAGCTCATTGTGTTTGTTTGTTTTTGAATTTCGCGCAAACCTACTCGAGTGCTATCTGCGTTAGCTCATTGTGCAACTTTACGCAAAAAGATAACACCATGAAACATCAGTGAACTTTTAATTGTATAACACAACACCTTATCTGGGCATCAATCTACTAATTATAAAGTTAAGCCACAGCAATGAAAACAAAAGATATTTAAATCACTCTAAAACCAAAGTTGTTCAATAAATGCGATAGCCACGAGAAAACTACATCGAATAAGTTGTAACACACTGAACTTTGACCTAGTATTTCATCGTTCTTATAATTCTGGTTTGTTACATACGGTTAAATAAATGTTCTTGAACGTAAAAAAAAAAAAAAAAGTAAAATAACTGGCAAAATTTCCCCACTACAAGATAAACGTAACATTTTAAACTGTTTTTGTTCGGAGAGTGAACCACTAAACAAACCTGACGTTAAAACGAAAAAAGTAAGTCCTAACTACAGTTTCACGTGAGTGAGATAAATCTGATTTGTTATTTATTGGTATGCTTAGATAACGATTATATCTGAACTGAAACTTAGTCAATACACACTGTAAACATTGATGAGGTGTGTCAACAATTCTATATCATGTACTACCAGACTGTTGAAGACGCCATTATAGGACTAACACGCACACTTTCGAACAAGGCTTAGCTTGTGGCTTTTACCTCAAGCTATGCTTCAAAGTGACAGCTCTTTTTACCCTAGCGGATTCCATTCGAAACACGTTGGTCGTTGTTCCTTATACACGTATAAGATATGCATTCTAATAGTACTATTTAATCGAAGATAATTGTTCAGAACCAGGAACCTTTGGGATTTCTGTGAACCCGAGATTTATCAAAAAATATGATGTGATGCATTTTTAATTTATAACATTAACCTTCATCATGAAATATCCGGTAACGTTAATGAAATGTTTGTTTGAATCTCGCGCAAAGCTACACGAGGACTATCTGCGCTAGCCGTCCGTGATTTAGCAGTGTAAGACTAGAGAGAAGGCAGAGAGTCATCACCACCCACCATCAACTCTCAGGCTACTCTTAGTGGGATTCATCGTAACGTTATAACGCTCCCAAAGCTGAAAGGGCGAGCATGATTGGTGCGACGAGAACTCGAATCTGTGATACTTGGGTTACGAGGCGAGCGCCCGAATCACGTGGCCACGTTGGGTCCCTAAAGAACTATGTTCAGTTGCACTATAATCACATAACAAACACTTCTGTAGTTGAATAATACTGATAAAAATCAGGGAAGTGTAAAAGCAGAAACCATTATTTATTGTGTGTTGTAACAAGGCTGGTTTTAATTAATTTCCAGTGAATGGGTTGTCTAGATTCATTTTAGATGGAATGTACTGGAGTTGGAAAGATGAGATGATAAAAATTATGGGAATAATAACATCAAAAATAACACAACAAAATTTCTGCCGAACACAATAAACATCTGTTTGAACATTGTACTCGTCGTATGAACAACTACATCCCCCACAGATCATTTAAAAGACATGAATATTTATTAATTACACCAGGAAACTTGTGTGATTATTTAACCACACCAAGGAACTTTTATGATTGTAAAAAAATGTCAAGGGACTTATAGATCTTAGAACGTATAACTTACAGTATTTTGATCCTGTATATATTTTATTTGGCTTTATATTTTAAAGTTTTTTTAATATTTGAGATTCAATAAATCAAGTATAAAAATCAGGAAATATAAAATGTGATATTACATAAACAATTTACTTCTGTAAATCAAATATAATCACGTAAGAGTTGTATCTGCTATCAAAAATATGTTTGCCCATAGATGTTTCTGTTACTTGTAAAAGCACAAACATAATAATGGTACCAATAATATTCTGTCTGTTCATTTAACTGATTAGAATGGCACTTAGTAGAGCGCATACCACAGCCACGTCATATTCTGCTTTCGAAAAATATGAAAATGTGTCCATATGTCCGTTGTTACCAACGGACACAGTCTATATTGGGCAGGACAATGAGGAATAATATGTTACATAGGTCCACTACGCTTCGTGAAAATCCCATCAATTTTAACTGAGTTGCAAAGCAAAAAGAGTGTGAAAAATCGGTTTCTATGTTAACAAGTAGGAATCTTTTGATGTTCGTAATCTTGCTGTGAATTTGGCTTTTGACCTTGACGCTCCAAAACTGACCACTTTTAAGTTGGATCATAGTCTAATTGTATACCACAGTTCGTCTAAATCCATTCAGCTGTTTTTGAGAAATCCTCTTGAAAAATGCATATACAACAACTGCCATATCCGGTGCCGACAAGACTTTTTGCTACTACGACAACTTAACCGACCAGCTGGAATATGACAGACACAAAAGTGGTCTACATGTCACACTTGGTAACATGTTATGGTGTAAATTAGGTCAATTGTTTAATTCGTAATTAATTAAATGTAATTAAAAATAATTATTTAAGTCATACACAAGTCAGGCGCTTACAATAGCAATTACCAACTCAATATTATTTGTACAATTTTTAACACCGGTTATTCGTTTATTTATTGTTATTCATTTGAATTAACTCTAAGTTTTTAAAATATATCTCATCGAAGTATAGTATGCGATACCTGAATTTCAATTTGGTTCACTTAAATTATCAATATTAAACGTTATCCAAACTACACGATAGTGTGTCTCTTTAGATTTGGAAGTTATAATTACCAACTATAGTATTGTTTGTTTGTTTGTTTTGAAATTTCGCACAAAGCTACTCAAGGGCTATCTGTGCTAGCCGTTCCTAATTTAGCAGTGTAAGACTAGAGGGAAGGAAGCTAGTCATCACCACCCACCGTCAACTCTTGGGCTACTCTTTTACCAACGAATAGTAGGATTGACAGTCACATTATAACGCCACCACGGCTGAAAGGGCGAGCATGTTTGGCGCGACCGGGATGCAAACCCGCGACCCTCAGATTACGAGTCGCATGCCTTAACCAACTATAGTAACGTGATTTAGACGTTTCTCGTAAAGCGTCACTAAAACTATCTTCTATTACTAATTTTAACGTGAGCGATCAGAGGGGAAGGCGGCTGTAGTCAGTATTACCAACCGCAAATACTTGAACTATTTTTGTCTAACCGAATAAAGGGACCTTACAGGGGCGACACGCAAATCTTAAACAGTCATATTTATTGGCTGTCCGGAAGCGACAGCCACGAGATCGTGCCGACTTAATTACAGACAAAGTAGATCCTACCAACGTAATAATATTTGTTTAATTAACTTCGTGTACTAGTTACGTGTTTACAAATTGGCTGTCACCTAGGTTCTCGTTAACGTTTTTTTTCTCTGACTCTTCGCAAACTACGGGTTCGAATCCCGTTATCGAACATGTTTGTTCTTTTAACCACGGGATTGATATATTGTGACGGTCAATCCCACTTTTTGTTAACAAAAGAATAGCCTGGGTAGTGTTGACCAGCTGCCTTTCCCTCTAATGACTAAATTAGGGACAGATATCCCTCAGAAAATCCGTGGAATTAAATTTCATAAGTGGTTGATGTAACACGAAAAGGCCTGGCATGGCCAAGCGTGTTAAGGCGTGCGACTCGTAATCTGAGGGTCGCAGGTTCGCATCCCCGTCGCGCCAAACATGCTCGCCCTTTCAGCCGTGGGGACGTTATAATGTGATGGTCAATCCCACTATTCGTTGGTAAAAGAGTAGCCCAAGAGTTGGCGGTGGGTGGTGATGACTACCTGCCTTCCCTCACATTTACACCTACATAACGTGTATTAACACGTTACGGCTAGCACAGATAGCCCTCGAGTAGCTTTGTGCGAAATTCAAAAACAAATAAACAGACAGTAACACAAAAAATCTAGTTGTATGCTAAATGTCTTAGTTTAAGCATTTTGTAGCAAAAATGTTATAATGGTCACCCTTGCTAAATTGCGTGAAAACTGAAATAATTTCTTACCATTGTCCCGTTGGCTGACACGAGGAAAAGCCTTACTGTAGAGATAGTATGGCTGTACTTGGTCCTGAACTACTATGGAGTTCATGAGAAAGGTTCGACACTGTTTTTAAAGTTGTTCACAAGATAAAAATGTCAACTTCTACAGGCAAATGTGTAACTCCAATAAACAAAACACTCGTCTCTCATACAGGACCCAAGTGCCTCTGGTCCAACTCACTCACCGTAGCTTCGACACACAGCGCCGTCACATTCAACCAAGAAGCTCACGAAGTCCGACCGGCTGCCTTCGAGATACCAGATGCTTCCCAGACGTCACACGAGCGCACCACACACACACGATGGGCCACGCCGCGGATCGATTACGTCACCTCGTCGAACTCGATGCTGATGTCATTGACCAACCTTAACGGCTATGTCGGATGAAAGGAACAACCGACAGTACACCGGGCCTCGAAAGCAACGCACACCTGCCCCATACCACAACAGAAACAGCTGCACGACACAGGGGGTAGCAATATATAACAAAAGTGCTAGGACACACGTGCCACGTGCTACGAGTGAAGATCTGTTTCAAATGTTGGCCATCTGGCCTAGACAAATAAAACGTTCACATAGGATGTTATATAATAGGAATCAGTCCTATATCATACCACTTACTTTGGTAACAAATACTCGGAATTTTAATAAAAATAGAGAAAATTAACTCAAAGACAGAATCGCGAAATCTTTATGAAATTAATACCTAAAAGAAAATAATGCATAACTTTACGTGGTTTAACAAGTTTTCACGTATCAAAAATAAATATGTTAAAAAACTAAAAATGTTATTTAAACAATAGATATTTCAAAACTACGTTGCCTATAATTGTACTGACAGTGACTGAACATTGAATTAGAATATACCTAGAGATAAAAATTAATTTAGTGTCGTTTGAGAGAAGTTATATTTGTATATATATTGTCAAGCACAAAACTTCACAATGGGCTGTATGTGCTGTACTTACCACGAGTATTATAAGCTTTTAATTTATCACTGAATCAGTGGAAGGGGTCTTAGAGAGAGGTTCACTTGAAAGTATATTAAAAAGAGGCAGAGGTGATGTATATAAATATACAGCAGGCATAGACTTAGCAAGCAGTCTATAGCTACGGGGCTTTAGTCTCCAACAAACAGACTTGATACAATATTCATTGTATTAACACTAAAATGGTTGGAATGGTTTGCTTGAAAGGTGTGTCAGTATTCAAGTCTAAGTAGTGAATACTAGTGTTTCTCTCACTACCGAATTATTGCGAAACACCTTTAAAAAGAAGCACCTTTAAAGATATTTAATGAACAGCCCTCAACATCTCTGAAAATATTTTTGTCTCCAGTAATGAGAGAAGTTTTACTGTTTGTTTGTTTGTTTTGAAATTTCGCACAAAGCTACTCGAGGGCTATCTGTGCTAGCCGTCCCTACTTTAGTAGTGTAAGACTAGAGGGAAGGCAGGTAGTCATCGCCACCCACCGCCAACTCTTGTGCTACTCTTTTACCAACGAATAGTGGGATTGACCGTCACATTATTACGCCCCCACGGCTGAAAGGACGAGCATGTTTGGCGCGATCGGGATGCGAACCCGCGACCCTCAGATAACGAGTCGTACGCCTTAACACGCTTGGCCATGCCGGGCCTTCTGAACTCTGTGAGATAGATATTGTAACAAAAAATAACACATTAATCTTTAATATAACCAATTATTTTACAAGATAATCATTGCACAGTGCAAGTCTTGGCTTATCCATTGTTATCATTTCTGAAAATTTCAAGACCAGTCATGAATTTTGTTCAACAAAAAAGAAAAGAATGAGCAAAAATAAAACACGTTATATAGAAAAGAAATGATTAATTATGTTTTTTTAATTAAGGCAGAAAATGCATGAACAGAAAAAGTGGAATAAAATATTTTTGAAGAACATGATAGAACGGTATCATGTACAACATTAGCTTTACTATAAAAATGACTTGTTCTATTTAGATATCAGTAAACTAAATAACAACTACTTAATTGAGATAGTTTGTTATATTAAGTGGAAATACTTTTTTGTTTTAGATAATTTTGATCTATGAACTTTTGAAAATGATACAGTTGAAGGGTTCTTTTAAAGGTACGAATACCTCTTTGTTACTTTTTGTCTAAGTCCATATTAATGTAACCTGTGCGATATACTGTGCTGACAAATTTCATTTTTCTTAACTAAAGACTGTGATTTTTTGTTATACAAGAATGAAACTAATTTTCTTTCGAAATGTTCTTTTATTTATTTAAGATAGACATCTTGGGAATAAAAATTATAATAATTTCTCATAATAAACGCTTGTAAATTTATGCAGTTTATAAGAGCTAGAAATACAAGCATTGTTCTGTTTTGTTACAAAATTCAATATAATGTACTCAGGTAAGAAACAAATACGCAGCACTTCTAGTTGAATATTGAGTATTTGTATTCCTTTCTACATTCTAAATTCATTTAAAAGTAGCATTTATTTATTTAGGAGAAAAGTGGAAACACACAGAAAATATTGTACAATAAACATATATATATTTTATCCTACTACGAAGAATGGTGTAAAAGCATGCATTTCTTTTGTTTTTTAATATAAATTTTTGCTTATATAATATCGTAGGCTGCTTTTTATTTTTATGTTAAGGATCTATCAACATTTATAAATAATTTCTCAACTAACGGAAAAATTAATGTGAGTTTAAAAGAGAAAATAAAAGACAAGTGAAACATCCCAGAGATTGTATACTGTATCAGCAATCTCTATTTTTTAAATATTCCATAACATCTAAGGGCGGTTGATTTATTTCTTTTTAAATTTCGCGCAAAGCTACTCGAGGGCTATCTGTGCTAGCTGTCCCTAATTTAGCAGTGTAAGACTAGAGGAAAGGCAGCTAGTCATCACCACCCACCGCCAACTCTTGGGCTACTCTTTCACCAATGAATAGTGGGATTGACCGTAACATTATAACGCCCCCACGGCTGTGAGGGCCAGCATGTTTGGTGCGACCGGGATTCGAACCCGCGACCCTCGGATTAACAGTCGAACGCCTTATCACGCTTGGCCATGCCGGGCGGGGCGGTTGACACACGCGCTAGTATAATAGAAACACACAATAACAATTTTAAATCTTACTAAAAACACAACAAATTGTTTGTTTGTTACTTTTAGCAAAGCAGGTTTGGGCTATTTGTTGTCCCCACCGCGCGGAATCCAACTGCAGATTCTAGTACATATTTCAACGAAACCTTTGAAATTTTAAGATTATTCAAGATTTTGTGAAAGTGAATCAATAGCCTCGTTAGCAGAGGCACACAACAAAAACAAAAGTAGTTGATTAGCAGATGAGCCAACCATCCCAATTGAAACAACCTTAAAGCCACTCAATGGCCACTTGGAGACAAATTGCATAAGTGGTCATCTTTCGGAATAAAGTTTTAAAAAATGGATGAAAACCACAATTAGAAACTCAGCTGGTTCATATAATTGCTATATATACATTATTTAAAATCTCTCTCTTTTTTTTTCTACTATAAGAAAACTTGTGTTTCCTTTTTTCTTTGTTTTGTTGAATTTTGCACAAAGCTACTCGATTTGAAGGAAGGCGGTTAGCCAGCATAACATGCTGCTAACAAAGGGAAAGCACCCAGCTAGTCAACATAACATGCTGCTAACAAAGAGAAGGCAGCTGGCTAGTCAATATAACATGCTGCTAACAAGGGGAAGGCACCTAGCTAGCCAACATATCATGCTGCTAACAAAGGGAAGGCAGCTAGCTTGTCAACATAACATGCTGCTTACAAATGGAAGGCAGCCATCTAGTCAACATAACATGCTGCTAACAAAGGGAAGACACCTAGCTAGTGAACATAACATGCTGCTAACAAAGGAAGGCACCTGGCTAGTGAACATAACATGCTGCTAACAAAGGGAAGGCACCTGGCTAGCCAGCATAACATGCTGCTAACAGAGGGAAGACAGCTAGCTAGCCAGCATAACATGCTGCTAACAGAGGAAGACAGCCAGCTAGTCAACATAACATGCTGCTAACAAAGGGAAGGCAGCCAACTAGTCAGCATAACATGCTGCTAACAAAGGGAAGGCACCTAACTATCCAGCATAACATGCTGCTAACAAAGGGAAAGCACCGATCTATCCAGCATAACATGCTGCTAACAAAGGGAAGCAGCAGCTAGTCAACATAACATGCTGCTAACAAGAGAAGGCAGCTGGCATCTAGTCAACATAACATGCTGCTAACAAAGGGAGACACCTAGCTAGTCAACATAACATGCTGCTACAAGGGAAGGCACCTAGCTAGTCAACATAACATGCTGCTAACAAAGGGAAGGCACCTGGCTAGTCAACATAACATACTGCTAACAAAAAGAAGGCACCTAGCTAGCCAGCATAACATGCTGCTAACAGAGGGAAGACAGCTAGCTAGTCAACATAACATGCTGCTAACAAATGGAAGGAAGCCAGCTAGTCAACATAACATGCTGCTAACAAAGGGAAGGCACCTAACTAGCCACCATAACATGCTGCTAACAAAGGGAAGGCACCGATCTATCCAGCATAACATGCTGCTAACAAAGGGAAAGCACCCAGCTAGTCAACATAACATGTTGCTAACAAATGGAAGGTACCTAGCTAGTCAACATAACATGCTGCTAACAAAGGGAAGGCACCTGGCTAGTCAACGTAACATGCTGCTAACAAAGGGAAGGCACCTAGCTAGCCAGCCTAACATGCTGCTAACAGAGGGAAGACAGCTAGCTAGTCAACATAACATGCTGCTAACAAATGGAAGGAAGCCAGCTAGTCAACATAACATGCTGCTAACAAAGGGTAGGCACCTAACTAGCCACCATAACATGCTGCTAACAAAGGGAAGGCACCGATCTATCTAACATAACATGCTGCTAACAAAGGGAAAGCACCCAGCTAGTCAACATAACATGTTGCTAACAAAGAGAAGGCAGCTGGCTAGTCAAAATAACATGCTGCTAACAAAGAGAACACACCTAGCTAGTCAACATAACATGCTGCTAGCAAAGGGAAGACAGCTAGCTAGTCAACATAACATGCTGCTAACAAAGGGAAGGCACCTAGCTAGTCAACATAACATGCTGCTAACAAAGGGAAGGCACCTAGCTAGCCAGCATAACATGCTGCTAACAAAGGGAAGGCACCCAGCTAGTGAACATAACATGCTGCTAACAAAGGGAAGGCACCTAGCTAGTCAACATAACATGCTGCTAACAAAGGGCAGACACCTAGCTAGTGAGCATAACATGCTGCTAACAAAGGGAAGGAACATAGCTAGTCAACATAACATGCTGCTAACAAATGGAAGGCACCCAGTTAACCAACATAACATGCTGCTAACAAAGAGAATGCAGCTGGCTAGTCAATATAACATGCTGCTAACAAAGGGAAGGCACCTAGCTAGTCAACATAACATGCTGCTAACAAAGGGAAGGCACCTAGCTAGTCAACATAACATGCTGCTAACAAATGGAAGGAAGCCAGCTAGTCAACATAACATGCTGCTAACAAAGGGAAGGCACCTAACTAGCCAGCATAACATGCTGCTAACAAAGGGAAGGCACCTAGCTAGTCAACATAACATGCTGCTAACAAAGAGAAGGCACCTAGCTAGTCAACATAACATGCTGCTAACAAAGGGAAGGCACCTAGCTAGTCAACATAACATGCTGCTAACAAAGGGAAGGCACATAGCTAGTCAACATAACATGCTGCTAACAAAGGGAAGGCACCTTGCTAGCCAGGATAATATGCTGCTAATAAAGGGAAGGCACCTAGCTAGTCAACATAACATGCTGCTAACAAAGAGAAGGCATCTAGTTAGTCAACATAACATGCTGCTAACAAAGGGAAGACTGCTAGCTAGCCAGTGTAACATGCTGCTAACAAAGGGAAAGCACCTAGCTAGCCAGCATAACATGCTGCTAACAAAGGGAAAGTACCTAGCTAGCCAGCATAACATGCTGCTAACGTTTTCAATAATTTTTTTCTTACAGAAAATGGGATTGACCATAACATCATAATGCTTCCGATTACTGGGTTGGTTTATTTTGAATTTCACGTAAAGCTACACCAGGGTTATCTGCATTAGTCATCCCTAATTTTGCAATGTAAGACTAGAGGGAAGGCAGCTAGTCATCACCATCCACTGCCAACTGTTGGGCTACTCTTTTGCCAACGAATAGTGGGATTGACCGTCACATTATAACCCATCCACGGCTGAAAAGGCAAGCACGCATGGTATGATGGGGAATCGAACCCTCGATTTCGGATTACGAGTCGAGTGCCTTAACCACCTGACCATGCCGGGTATCTCCATGACTAAAATGACGAGTGTGTAAAGTCATGGGATTCGAACCTATGAACCGTAAATTGTGAGTATTGTGACCTTAACTTCACGTTGTTTGTACCTAGATATTTAGTTAATCGTTGAATGAATGTTATTATAGCTTCTTCTTAGCCTTGTATATGATCTACTAAAATATAAGCAGTAAATAATTTTTATAGTGTTCTCATATGTTTAATAATTCTTTCTAGCTTAAAGTCACCCAGGTTTTACCAGAATTGGTTTTATGTACAGCACTGTATACAAGTGTCAAGACAAAGTCAAAAATTAGATTTCAAGCTAATTTGAAAGAACAACAACGGAAAGTAAATTATAGGTGAACCATCAAACACAAATTTCATCAATTTTCATATTTAGTACAACAGAAACTCAGCAGAAGTGCTTGAGTTTAGCAAACAGTTAATATTTTTTGTCACACTTTTGCTTTAACAGCTGCAGACAGTCTTATAAACATTGTTGAAACATGTTTATTGAAAGTGTCCTATGGAATGTTAGTCCAAATATCTCTAATACACTTCCATAAAGCTTCTTTGAAAGTAACTTTTGATTTTTCAAGCTTTTGATCTATCAAATCACAGATCTGCTCAATTCGGTAGAGATCTGGGCTCCGTGGAAGTCATTGCATTATTTGAATAACTCCAGCTGCTTCTTCTTTACGTAAGTAGTTTCTGTGTAGGTTGGATGAGTGTCTGAGGTCATTATATTCTTGGCACCAGAATACTTTATCAATAATACCACTGGGTAGACCGTAGCAGATCACTATTTAGTTGTAGTTGCACTGGTCTATTATTCCATTTATCTTGCAAGATCTCCTATTGCCTCAGTAGAAGAAAACGCCCCCAAACTGTCACACCACCTCCCTCATACTGTAGGCTAAGTGATATTTATTAGTGTAAATATATTTCACCTTTCTTCCGACGGATGTACAATCTGCACTTTAAACCAATTATTTCACACTTGGATTCATCCGTCCATAACACACACACTCTTGACAATATTTGAAGATCGAAGAAAAGGTTTTGTGTTGTTTTCTTGTAAACTGCTACACACCCACAAACTCCATCCTCATTGAGTCTTCCTGATACTGTATGTATGGACACATTTCTATCATTTTGTGCATGGTTGTTTATCTCATGCTTAAGATCAGTGTCAGTCTTCCTTCTGTCCTGAAGGATGCATAAATGAAGATACTTAACATTAGTAACATTGGGTTTAAGTGTTCTGTCTCTTACTTTCCTATTTTCAAATTTACTTGTCTAGGTCTCATGACCTAGAGTGAACATGAAAGTGTTTAGGGTGGACTTTAAGTCTGCAGAAATTTGTTGGAGTTGACCTGGCATCACGTAAAGCTTTTAAGTGAACTCTCTGCTCTATTGACAATTTTATGCGCTTTTTGAGCTGTAACACGATAGTAAAACACTGTTTTTATCAAAGTTTATTTGTGGAGCGCAATTACATTAATTTTTTCTACCATGCACCACTACCACATGGTACCATATTTTTTACTACCATACACTACTACCATATGGTAGCTTCTTTTTATTTTCTCGTAAGTTTGGTCAGTATGTCCATTCAAGAACGTGTTAAGGCGTTCGACTCGTAATCCGAGGGTCGCGGGTTCGAATCCCGGTCGCACCAAACATGCCCGCCCTTTCAGCCGTGGGGACGTTATAATTTGACGGTCAAACCCACTATTCGTTGGTAAAAGAGTAGCCCAAGAGTTGGCGGTGGGTGGTGATGACTAGCTGCCTACCTTCTAGTCTTACACTGATAAATTGGGGACGGTTAGCGCAAATAGCCCTCGAGTAGCTTTGCGCGAAATTCAAAACAAAACAAAACAAAAAAACATTCAAGAAGAACGTTTAAGAGTTGGCCTTGGTACAAATGTATGTGAATTCTAAATAATGAAAGTGTTCTCACCGTGGCTCCTTCGGTTGTTAGCAGGGATCACTGATGTATTACCATAGTGTTGAAATTTACGTACAGTGATGGCATGGAAGAATTAGCCAAATATAATGACAAAATATTTTCTTGTCCTAGGACTTTTGTACAGTAATGTATGTTAAAAATAGACTAATTATCTTCAGATTATCATTATCAAAATAAAGAGTTTTATCTTCTTCAAAAATAAAACATCGTGCGCATGAGGGAGGTCACTTGGAAAATCAAACTATGGTTATTTAAATTTGTTTTGAATTAATGTGAAAACAAATTATTAGTACGTAATTAAAATTGCTAGAAAGACTTTGTGAAATGGCTTTGTAAAGGATAAAAATAACGAATGCAATTAAAGTTGGTATAGGAAATCGATTTCATTGATTTCTTTCACGCGCTAGGGGAGTTTTGTATCGGCCGAAACACGGTTTTTTTTCTCTCCATTTATGGAGACTGGGTTTTGATACGTGATGAGAACATCACAGATAGTCCATTATGTAATTTTGTGCTTTTAACAAACAAATGGGTTTTGATACCCGTGATGAGAATATCACAGATAGTTCGTTATGTAATTTTGTGCTTTATAACAAACAAATGGGTTTTGATACCCGTGATGAGAACATCACAGAGAGTTCATTATGTAATTTTGTGCTTTTAACAAACAAATGGGTTTTGATACCCGTTATGAGAAAATCACAGATAGTCCATTATGTAATTTTGTGCTTTATAACAAACAAATGGGTTTGGGTACCCGTGATGAGAACATCACAGATAGTCCATTATGTAATTTTGTGCTTTATAACAAACAAATGGGTTTGGGTACCCGTGATGAGAACATCACAGATAGTCCATTATGTAATTTTTTGCTTTATAACAAACATTGTTTGTTTGTTTTGAATTTCGCGCAAAGCTACTCGAGGGCTATCTGCGCTATCCGTCCCTACTTTAGTAGTGCAAGACTAGAAGGTAGGCAGCTAGTCATCACCACCCACCGCCAACTCTTGGGCTACTCTTTTACCAACGAATAGTGGGTTTGACCGTCAAATTATAACGCCCACACGGCTGAAAGAGCGAGCATGTTTGGTGCAACGGGGATGCGAATCCGCGACCCTCAGATTACGAGTCGCTCGCCTTAACACGCTTGGCCATGCTGGGCCTTTATAACAAACAAACACATCTATGATTATTACACTCTTAAGGAGTTTCGAAACCTTAAAGCCCCAAATACGAAATATTATCGGTAACACTATTGTGACCTATCTGTTTCCGTTTTTCGTGTAATTTAATTCTAGCCAGAAGGTTGACTGACCACCAGACGGCTATCCGCCTCTCTTCAGCTATCATTGTTTAAATATAAACGTAGTACCTGATTGTAGATGAAGTATTGAATATGAAACTTGATATGTCATAAGCAAATGAGATGAAAGAGTGTTAAACCAACAGTAAAAGTAATCAAAAGACACATAACCCTCACGATAGATATGATTTGGAAGGTTATGTAAAGATCTTTATCACCCGGAGACAAGGATGTGACACAACTGGTTAACAAGTGTTCCAATCCAAGTTAAATAGTAAATAAATAAACAAACACGTTGTTTACTTGTATAGAGTTTCGAGTTGTCTTTTGCTCACGATAGTGAACCAATATTTTTATTTCATTTATGGAATGTGTAATACTGATACTACTAAATAATTATTCAGTTCACAAACTGTTTAGAATATTACAAATATATATCACGTCCAATCCATCATTCCACTTACCATTGTCCAATTTTGAGGAATTTCAATCCTCGTCGGCAACTCTGAACAAAGGCAAATCGAAATAAATCTTATATCCCTCTTTAAATGTACTTACATTTAACTACTGGGTTAATTACTGTAATGATGGTAACTACTGGGTTAACTACTGTAATGATGGTAACTACTGAGTTAACTACTGTAATGATGGTAACTACTGAGTTAACTACTGTAATGATAGTAAATACTGAGTTAAATACTGTAATGATGGTAAATACTGAGTTAAATACTGTAATGATGGTAAATACTGAGTCTATTATTAGTATAACGTAACTTCTGTTTACTGAAAACAATCCGAAATTAATGGCTATATCTGTAAAATCTTCATAAGAATAAATTATTAACTAATGCAACCAGTTCCAAGGGCTGAGCTTTCTCACGCGCTTTCAAGCCCCTAATGACCACTCAGTGTGCCTAAAAAACATCAAGGAACTCAAGTTTGACAACAAGTTAAAAACTGATTTTTAAAATCAAATTTAACTTTGGTTCGGAAATAACACTCAAATCGCAGTTTTACTATTACTACTGAAATAAAATTACAGTTATGGAATGTTTGATAAATGCATTTTCGCTTTTCCTTATGCATACTACTATGTGTGTGCTAAACTATATTTTAAAGTGTTTAGTGTTTGCGTTTTTTGAATTTTGCACAAAGCTACTCGAGGGCTATCTTCGCTAGCCGTCCATAATTTAGCAGTGTAGGACTAGAGGGAAGGCAGCTAGTCATCACCACCCACCGCCAACTCTTGGGCTACTCTTTTTTACCAACGAATAGTGGAATTGCCTGTCACATTATAACGCCCCCACGGCTGAAAGAGCGAGTATATTTGGTGCGAACGGGATTCGAACCCGCGGATTACGAGTCGAACGCCTTAACACACTTGGCCATGACGGGACATATATTTAATAAGAAAAGAAAAGACATCTGGACAACTGAGTCATATCTAAGTATGGTTGACATCTACTTGATCGTATTTTCTGTGACAATATTGCGCAATGCGCACAAATAATCTAAGCATTCTAGAAGAGGCTTTTTACTTATTGGTATATCTATTTCTTGAAAAGATTTTGTTTTATGCACAGTAGGTTTATGCAAGAAGCTAATCACCAACAAACGTATTAAATATATCACGAATCTAGAATTCCTCATTTGTTTTCGATTGTGAACTTGAGAGCTTGTACACCTGTTACATCACTACCTACTTGCGCATCGATAAACAATTAGTCGCGAAGCCTACTGTTTCTTGGCCTTACGTTGCGCATTCGTTATTAAGTGGCGTTCTGCTTTGGTTTGTTTAAGTAATAAGTTATATTTGAGCCATTTACAAACTGAAAATAGAACTCATTCTGCAAATGGCGTCCTGGGGAATTAAACCATGAATTAATTTCAAGTTTAAACGTTAGGGCTGGAGACGAAAAAAGTTCCTTACATCGTGGTTAATTTAAAAGCACCTAAGAATTAGTAAACACATAAACTGAGGTGTAAAACTTGATTTTAGGGTAAACGTACTTTCATGTTTGCTATTCCATTGTTTGAAACAGAATTGTAAAACATTTTCATGTCTATGTGTGTATGTAATTTAGCATAAAGCGTCAGTGAATGACGGTGCCAAGTTTCATTCACCTTACTGTTCTCGGTTATTCACCTGAAGTGTCATATACTCCTTCTCATGGGGATGATTTCTGAAAGGTTGTGATAGTAGACAGCGATTTTTTTTTTTTTACTGGCTTGTCAAGTAATATTTCGAAGATATAATCTCTCAGTTGGAATGACCGACAGCCACATGTATAGCATACGCATCATGAAACGAATACCATTTTTGTTTGGTGTTTATAATGCAATGTTGTCTCAGTCTAGAACAGACTCTTAAAACACTATAAGGAGACAGAGATTCTTCACAACTTATTTACTTATACAGATAATAAACTTACTCCAATACAGGTCTTACCTTTGGTGATTACACTCTTTTAATGTAATAGAACTGAGATGTACGTTGACAAATACCTTCTGAATATGAACGACTTGTATTCACATGGTGTGAGATTGCTGGTCAATTTTAACTAATGAAATAACAGGGAATTTATTAACCTTTAAAGAGGCAATTCTTTGGAAAACAAAGTGAACATGGTGTATATTTGAAACACACCGCTTGTGATTTGTTTTGGTAAGAATACGTTTGTTGGAAATACACAGGAATGTGTTGTTAAAAAACCAAAACAAACTGCTCAACACCATTAATAGATGGTGACCTTTTGTTGTATGGATACAGCATTATAATTCTTTGAAGTTCACCCAGGGGATCTAAATGTTGTGTTGAATAAAGGACGATTTTTTGTTTTACAATGAAATACTTAGACTTAAATATAACATGTTCATCACAATGAAATACTAGCTACTTAGACTCAAATATAACATGTTCATCACATTGAAATACTAGCTACTTAGACTTAAAAATAACATGTTCATCACAATGAAATACTAGCTACTTAGACTTAAAAATAACATGTTCATCACAATGAAATACTAGCTACTTAGACTCAAATATAACAAGCTCATCACAATGAAATACTAGCTACTTAGACTCAAATATAACAAGCTCATCACAATGAAATACTAGCTACTTGGACTCAAATATAACAAGCTCATCACAATGAAATACTAGCTACTTAGACTCAAATATAACAAGCTCATCACAATGAAATACTAGCTACTTAGACTTAAATATAACAAGTTCATCACAATGAAATACTAGCTACTTAGACTCAAATATAACAAGTTCATCACAATGAAATACTAGCTACTTAGACTCAAATATAACAAGCTCATCACAATGAAATACTAGCTACTTAGACTCAAATATAACAAGCTCATCACAATGAAATACTAGCTACTTAGACTTAAAAATAACATGTTCATCACAATGAAATACTAGCTACTTAGACTTAAAAATAACATGTTCATCACAATGAAATACTAGCTACTTAGACTCAAATATAACAAGCTCATCACATTGAAATACTAGCTACTTAGACTCAAATATAACAAGCTCATCACAATGAAATACTAGCTACTTAGACTTAAAAATAACATGTTCATCACAATGAAATACTAGCTACTTAGACTCAAATATAACAAGCTCATCACATTGAAATACTAGCTACTTAGACTCAAATATAACAAGCTCATCACAATGAAATACTAGCTACTTAGACTCAAATATAACAAGTTCATCACAATGAAATACTAGCTACTTAGACTCAAATATAACAAGCTCATCACAATGAAATACTAGCTACTTAGACTCAAATATAACAAGTTCATCACAATGAAATACTAGCTACTTAGACTCAAATATAACAAGTTCATCACAATGAAATACTAGCTACTTATACTCAAATATAACAAGCTCATCACAATGAAATACTAGCTACTTAGACTCAAATATAACAAGCTCATCACATTGAAATACTAGCTACTTAGACTCAAATATAACAAGCTCATCACAATGAAATACTAGCTACTTAGACTCAAATATAACATGTTCATCACATTGAAATACTAGCTACTTAGACTCAAATATAACAAGCTCATCACAATGAAATACTAGCTACTTAGACTCAAATATAACAAGCTCATCACAATGAAATACTAGCTACTTAGACTCAAATATAACAAGCTCATCACAATGAAATACTAGCTACTTAGACTCAAATATAACATGTTCATCACAATGAATTACTAACTACTTAGACTCAAATATAACAAGCTCATCACATTGAAATACTAGCTACTTAGACTCAAATATAACAAGTTCATCACAATGAAATACTAGCTACTTAGACTCAAATATAACATGTTCATCACAATGAAATACTAGCTACTTAGACTCAAATATAACAAGTTCATCACAATGAAATACTAGCTACTTAGACTCAAATATAACAAGTTCATCACAATGAAATACTAGCTACTTAGACTCAAATATAACATGTTCATCACAATGAATTACTAACTACTTAGACTCAAATATAACAAGCTCATCACAATGAAATACTAGCTACTTAGACTCAAATATAACAAGTTCATCACTCCTCTTAAAGTCGTAACTTTTCAATTAATTCACTGTAACTTTATAAACACAGAGTGAGTAAACGTTTCTCAAATGTTTAACGTATTCTTTGCTTGTTTGTTGAATTTCACACAAAGCTATTCGAGAGTTATCTACACTAGCTGTCCGTGATTTAGAAGTGAAAAACCAGAGAGAAGACAGGTAACTAACGCCACCCACACCAGTTCTTAGGCTTATCTTTACGACAGGAAAGGTGCGTTGATTGTCACGATATAACGCTCCCAGGGAAGAAAGAGTGAACAAATGCGTTGAAGGGATTCAAGCCCAAGACCCACAGGTTGCGAATCAAGCGCCCTAACCATGAGCCATGTCATGCCCTTATGTCATAAGATTATCGTGTGTTTCTCATACTACACGAACCGCCTAAGTCTCAAAGTAATTACTCTTGCAAGTTTTTCGTTTGTGTTGGACGTTCCAGAAGTTTCGATGTAAATTACGTTCATAACACCAATACAATACTTTCGTTTTAGAATCGTACACAAACACTGATCCAGAAAGTGTGTCATTTCAAAGTATTTTGATAATAGTGGAAGTAAAATTTCAACCATCATGCCCGAAATTGGCAACACCGATTCCAAGAAAGAAGCACGTGTTGATTTTTTTTTTTAAAAGCATTTCCAACTACAGCAAAGTAGTTTATTTAAATAGGAAGATTTTTTGTGTAATTAATTTTCCATCTACACTATGCAACAAGTAATTGGATTTTTCAACTATCACTTACCACTTTTTTTTAAAGACGCTGTTAAATAAATAACGAATGTATTTCTTGTATATCTAATATAATTAACAGCATGTTACGCTTTAGAAGCTAGAAGTGTACAGTTTAGAGAGAAGGGGGCATTGTAACCAAACAAAAAAAAAAAAGATCAAAATGTGATATTGGACAGAAAAAGGGCAGATGATGCAAACCGCTGAGTGTGTTCCTTTCTCTCTGTCTCGCTTGTATGTACTAATGAGTTTAGTGTATATGTGTGTTACACATGTTTTGAGCTCCTCGTAACAGATGAACACCATATGACGGGCGTCACGAAACGTGTGCGTATTGAAATAGAACTGTGTTCTACCAACCTCAGTAATATGGAAAAGATCTGTACTTTAGATCTTCTGGGAATTCAAATACGTTACAACCACTGTGTATGAGAATCGAGATACTAGTGTTTCTTTATTTTATCTTTTAATTTACTAAACGCTTTAACAAATGAGAAAACCAAGAAGCTCAACCAGTGTGAAAGAGACGTCACGCGTTAGATAAAGAGCTAATCAAATAAATAAAAATAGAATGTTCTAGTTTATTGAAAAGAAAATGATACAAATGTCATGAAAGGTCATAAAAAGGCGGGAAATGAAAAGCTGGTAGTTAAATTTTTGCAGTAATTAAATATCTACTTGTTTATGTTACAGCCAAAAACTGTTTTACTCTCCACCGTTATCCAGTTTCATTGGTGATAAAACATTTTTTTGGTATTGTCTTCAGACTGACTGTCCATCTGGCTTTTTTTTTTTTCCACAGTTTTAGCTGCAGAAACTTAATGTGAATGTTTCTTCCTTTGAAAATTCTGTTTTTAAATAAAATTACCAACGTTTTTGTAAGTCTCACCCTGGTGGGACACTGGTAAGTCTACCGATTTACAACTCTAAAGTCAGGAGTTCGATTTCCCTCGGTGGACACAGCAGATAGCCCAAAGTGGCTTTGCTATAAGAAAACACACACAACATTTTTGTATATGATTTTCAGAGATTAAATGTTTGTAAGTGTTAACAATATGGAGTTAGTCTCGGACTGCATAATTCTGCTTCTACAGAGAGACAAACTGTTTTTCTGTTGTTTTTTCTCTTTCAAACATTTTTCAGTCGATACCCATTCTTTTATTTCTAGGCTGGTTGATTTTGAACTCGGTAGGTTTATATCTTCATCCAATATGATTAAAAATATTTTTCTTTTTTTATCATTTAGGCTATTTAAAATATTTTATGGGGTCAAAGGTTAAAGGGCCTTAAATGTATATTTTGGGCTTTTGTGCGGTCGTATTTTTAATATAAATTTTTAGTGAAGTAAAGAACAATTGGTTTGACCATTTTGAGTCTTTTTAGGAGGTCGAGGGTTACAAAAAGCATAAATTTATGGTTTGTGATCAATTACTTGGCTACATCTTGGCTAGTTTACATGGAATTTGTTACAGAAACATTTTTATACAGGTTATACATATTGAGAAACAAAAATAGTGTACTTGGTCCATTTTTAGCGATTATAGAGGGTAAATATACCACAAAAAATTTTTTTTTTTTTTAATATTCCACCGTATTTTAACCAATTTACATGCGATTTGGTACAAAGATAATTAATACAGGTCTCATATATATACGTGTGAAAAGAACGACCTATAAACTTCAGAGTTTATAAGTCTGTTTTTTTCTCTCTCTAATTTAACCGAATATCATGATTTATTATTTAGTTAGTAGTGTGTACAGTCAGTAAATTAAATATTTTGTGAATACTGTACATGTATTTCGACAAAAATATAGAATTGTTTTCTTCTTCTTTTGTTTTTAATTTCGCGCAAAGCTACTCAAGGACTATCTGCGCTAGCCGTCCCTAATTTAGCAGTGTAAGACTAGAGGGAAGGAAGCTAGTCATCACCACAAACCCGCCAACTCTTGGGCTACTTTTATACTAACGAATAGTGGGATTCATCGTAAAATTATAACGCCCCCACTACTAAAAGGGACAAGTATGGTTGGTGGGAGATGGATTCGAACCTGCGACCCTCAGATTAGGAGTCGAGTGCCTTATCCACCTGGTCATGCCGGGCCCAGACTGTTAATGAATATTGCTAATTAATTTACGTTTTCGAATAACACTGATACGGTGTGAATGCTACCGAGCCAGCTTATGTGTTATCGTCTACAGTGAATTTAGGCGTTCCAGTAGCGTTTGAAACGTGAAGGAATAAGATAGTCTGTTAACAGCAAATAGATTGGACTTTGTATTCTTTTTACCGAATAAGGCAAGATCACCTGCCCAACAATATTACAACAGTGTTTTATAGCATAATGTTACGTGTAGGATTTTCTCTAACAATATTTGTTTATTAAATCATTTGTACACATGAATGAATATTATTTTAAGATATTCGAATTGTATTCCATCGAGCAGTTCTATTAATACCAATGCGCCTTTATTTTCCATTAAAGTAGACACACAATTTTATGAACAAATCATATTATTTTCAAGTATTATACATGCAGTTCAAAGACTGACAGAGGACAAAAAAGTTGAGACTTGTTCTCTTAGGCTAAGTCGATCTTGTATTTGTTTTGTTTTTCGTTTTAGACATGTATGTAAGTTACTCTCCATTTAGCATAAAGATATCTTGATGAGTTTAGATGGATGTTATTACGACGATTTTAGTTTTCTATGCTATTGTACACTACCAATCGAGATGGGTAAAAAGATATTTTCAACTTTGTTTTGTAATGTAGGCACAAATAAATTAAAGAAAAATATATATATATATATATTAAAATTTCATCTAAAGCTGCAAAATTCAGTAAAATGAGTGCTCTATCTCTGCCTAGTGCTTGTACGTCACAAACAAAGTGTTTTACAATAGAATTAATGTAATTCAGATAATTTAAATGCAACAGTAGAATTAATGTAATACAGATAATTTAAATACAAGAGTAGAATTAATGTAATACAGATAATGTAAATACAACAATAGAATTAATGTAATACAGACAACTTAAATACAACAGTAGAATTAAGGTAATATAAATAATGTAAATACAGCAATAGAATTAATGTAATACAGACAATTTAAATACAACAGTAGAATTAATGTAATACAGATAATGTAAATACAATAATAGAATTAATGTAATACAGACAACTTAAATACAACAGTAGAATTAATGTAATACAGACAATGTATATACGATAGTAGAATTAATGTAACAACAGTAGAATTAATGTAATACAGACAATGCAAATACAACAATAGAATTAATGTATTACAAATAGTATAAATACGATAACATAATTAATGTAACATAAACAATGCAAATACAACAATAGAATTAATGTATTACAAACAGTGTAAATACGATAACAGAATTAATGTGACATACACAATATAAATACAACAATAGAATACAGATAATGTAAATACGACAATAAAATTAATGTAATACAATGTAAATACGATAATAGAATTAATGTAATGCAGACAATGTAAATACGACAATAGAATTAATGTAATACAGATATTGTAAATACAATAATAGAATTAAATTAATATAAACAATGTATATACGATAGTAGAATTAATGTAACACAGACAATTTGAATAGAAGAATAAAATTAATGTAATACAGCTAATGTAAGTACAAGTGCAACAGTAGAATTAATGAAATACAGACAATACAAATACAACAACAGAATTAATGTATTACAAACAGTGTAAATATGATAACAGAATTAATGTAACATAGGCAATGTAAATACGAAAATAGAATTAATGTATTACAAACAATGTAAATACAACAATAGAATTAATGTAATACAGGCATTGTAAATACAACAATAGAATTAATGTATTACAAACATTGTAAATACAACAATAGAACTAATGTATTACAGACAATCTAAATATTGGGTTGAGGAATAATTCGTGAGCGTTTTTTCAAGTTAAAAAATATATTCATAAATGAAAAGCTTTCGCAAAATATTTCATGTCATTTGGTAGATAATTTTTTGCTCTAATAGATGGTGTGTTTGATTTTCATATGTCTTTAATTTTTGCTTTCATTTTCAGCTCATTAAATGGAATGTCAAGTGGACAAAATCGAGCATTTTCGACACCATCTGCTTTTCGCATTTAATTTCTTGCAATTTCGTTTAAAACAATGCATACTGTATACCTAGGTATTACATGAAATAAAGTATCATAATAAATGTTTTGGGTGTAATGTGTTCATGCATTGAAGTATTGTATAGTCTTGCATGTAATGCTTGAATGAAATTATTTAAAAACGCTCAAGAATTATTCCTCAACCTAATACAACAGTGTTTCTCGAGTTCGGCTTCAGTACTAAGCTCATTGAAACAATACTCTATCAGGTAAAATAAAAATTACTGAGAATACATCAGAAGTGTGGGTTGTTGACGTACCGATCAAAGTTCTCTTACAAATACTCTGATTCGAAACCCACAGAAGTCCTTTTGAGGATTATTTTCAATATATTTAAATGAATTTCTCCATAAATTGTTATTTCAGCTCACAGCTCAGTTATAGCTTGGTATAAAACGTGTATAACTGCTGAAGAGTATAAAGACATATATAACAAGAGTTATTTCTTGGGCATCCAGTGTTAGTGTTACCAAAGTTTATCTAATCACAAACAAAACTGTCATAAAAACCTTTAAACAATAACAAATAGAAAATATATACAGGGTGTTCGGAAAGTCACGTATACATTTATTAACATACAAAACTGCACAGTGACTTTCCGAACACCCTGTATAACCAGACCTTGAAACTTTCCTCATTTATTTCTGTTTAACCACATTAGTATTCAACTGTCAACAAGCTATCATACTGTTAAATAAAGCTTTCATGGAAACCTCTGAGCAAAGACCGCAAAATTCAATAATAAAACACGTCCAAGCTTATCTGAATTCAGAGGCACCGTTAAAGTTATTTTTTCAGAGTGCATATATACATATATATTTTATTACTATGAACACGTGAACTTTCCACTGTTGAAGCAAAACTCAGCTGGATATTTCCTTCAAATTTAGTCAGAAGAATATTAAAGCCCATGCCGAAACTTGGTACAGTTCGATTTCTATCTTGCTTATCTGGAAGTTTCTTTGTATTGGCATTATCAGCACGCGCTACGCGTCTGGACAGAAACGTGAGCTTAATTAAGTAATTCGTTTATTATGTTGCCGTTATTTCGAAGCAAATTTATGTGGCATGTGTCACAAAGACAACATGTGACCTTGAATCACAAACGTTTTGAACAGTTTGAATTGCTTCTTCTTACACCATCGGACGAAAAAAGTAAGTTAAAAGGACAAACATGTTACGTACTATAATTACTCTTCTTCATTTGTATAGGGTTAGTTTTCATCCGTAAGTTAAAACTGAGGTGAAGAAGTCAGAAATATTGTAATTTAATTTTTTTACCTTAAATTAGTAATAGTAAGTACAATACAGGTGGCGTTTTGAACTAGTTAAATGCTCAACTTCTTTCTAGTGTAGTCCCCGCTGGGACAGCTGTAAGTCTACGGATTTCCAACGCTAAAGTCAAGGGTTCGATTACCTTCGGTGGATTCTGCATATAGCCCCAGCTGGGTCTGGTGTAAGACAAACATTTTACACTCTTTCTAGTGTAACGGATTTGCTGTTATGTATTTGTTTTACTACTTACGTTTGTTTTAGTTTAATATGTATTTAGAAATTTATGTAACTTATATTGCTAAATGTATATTGCCAAGTTTCGTCTGTTATTTAAATTTGTAGAAGATTCTCGTGAGTAAGAATCAACAATGTACTATGTATGTAAAATACTAGTGATTGCCGGCATTGTTGCCAATTTAACTTTGTGTAACCTCGCCTAATAGTTTATAAATCGATGTACCAAGAGAAAATAATATTGTTGGATCGTTACAGTCAGTATACTATAAGGCTCGGAAGCTACGATTGTGATAATCGCTTATTAATCGAAAAACTATAGAAGTTGACCAAGAAGATATATAAATTTCGAACATTATAAGCTTCAGTAAATTAAATTCAGACGTTAGTATTTTTATGAGGACATTAGATGTTGTCGTCGGTGAAAAATTTCCGTTTGCTTCGAGCTAGTTAGCCATCAATTGAATTGTACCTGTATATCGACATAAAATTAATTCACTTTCTGTGAACCGTCGATAAATAATAACATAATTCAGTTCCAGACCAGATAGAAAACTCAGTATTGTTTGTAAGTTTGGACAACTCTTGTATATAAATCAATATTTGTAATAATTGTTATTATAAATTGTATTGTTGTTTGTATATTAAAATATATTTGTATTAAGAAAGAAAATTGTGTGTAACAATATTGTTGGAAAATATTATACATGTGACGTTCAATTGACTTCTAAATTCAAATTCAAACTTCCAGCTATTGGAAATTTTCATATGTAATATGCATAACATAATAAATCGGAGACTCGTCTGAGGTAAATTATAATACGTGGCATTAGATAATTCTGTAACTACAAAATGTCTGTAGCTAATCAAATTTAAAAATTCGTTGGATTCGTTACAGCGACCCCAAGAGGAAAACTTATTTTTAAAAAATTACTTTTATTTATGCTCAATAAAATTTTTATCACCGTTGTTTATTTTATTCATTATCAGAATAGTTTTTTTTATTACATGCATAAGACAGCATTGAGAAACTTATACGATAAATGATCTACTTTATTACACTCATTGGGAGAGGTCTGAATCTCAGACTACAGCTTACTTGCTGGTCTAAAATGTACACACCAGCTGGGACAGCAGTGAGTCTATAAATTTGCAATGCTAAAATCAAGGGTTCGATTCTTCTCGGTAGACACAGCAGATAGCCTGATGTGGCTTTGCTATAAGGAAGCACACACTGGTTTATAATTTTCAATAACACTGTACGCAAATGTTCTATGCCTGGTTTACTGAAGAATTTATTTTTATTCTGTGTTTTCTTATAGCAAAGCCACATCGAGCTACCTGCCGAGTCCACCGAAGGGAATCGAACCCATAATTTAGTGTTGTAATTATGTAGACTTACCGCTGTACCGGCGGGGGATATTGTTACACTATAGAATGGAACAGACAAACTGTTTTGTAAACATCATCTCTGAGGTAGAAAATGGATTCCATTGTTGCACATGTAGCCTTTGTGGTCGTTAAGATCTTACTTTCAAACTCCGTTTAGTGTGGATAACGTATATCTTATTACACTCGTAGCTAATTTTATATAAAATAATTATTCAAAAAAATCTACTTTGCCTTTTGTATAAAGAAAAATATTTTCATATTTAATTGTTGGATTGAAATTAATGAAGAAATGCTCTTTATTTTTTAAAGAAAAATCACATATTTTGTTCTATTTGATTTTTAAGAGCTCAAACACTACAACTAAATCATTTCAAACGTACACACTCTTAAACCGTTTCACCTTTCTTCGATAACTGTTTTTGAAGCGATAGAGAACAGGCGATAGGTGGATTTTGCTAAAAGGAACGTAGTTAATGTGTTATAGCAATAACTGTTTTTGATACTGAGCAGCATCTGAGTTGAGATTAATAACACACGGTTTATTCTTTCGTTTTTTGCTCTAAGCAACTATATGTAAATTGTATGAAATTGTAAAATTCCTCACTAGTGAATTAGCAGACATCTATCATTACAGTGATACATTGACTCAATTATTTACTGAAATAAACAATATGGATGCTAGAATACTTAAAACATAATAAGTGAACTTTTTCATGTACTACATGTTAATTACGTCACAGTTTGTTTTTTTTTATAAATAAGGTTTTATGTTTTTGTTTTTTTATCGTTAGGCTGCACAATAGGCTGTCCGTGTTCCTCCCATAAAGAGTGTCGAAACCAAATATTTAACGTCGTAAGCGTGATTATTTGGAACGTTTGGTTTTCGTTTGAGTTACTGGTATCGTGAAAATGTTTTACGACATTGGAATTTGGTATTTCAGTATGTCTTGAAGACTAAGACACTAAGATAATAAATACTACACTAGATATTTTATTTTTCATATAAAGTAAAAATATACAAACTTAAATAATACAGTAAATGTGAACATAAGTCTAGTCATTAATTTATTGTTGATAATTGCCCTTTGTTTTTAATAATTAACGGGTTCTTCTCGAGTGATTAAACTAAGATTAAGCTGAATATCCTATATCAATATCAGGCTTTTTTCACACCTTACCGACCAGGAAAATAACAAACACGGAGAAAATAAACAATAGTTAATAAACTGAACAATGAATTCTTACCTGTGAATAAGGACAGAATGCTTGAATTTTAATTAAAATAATGAATTGTTTTTGTGAATAAGGACGTAATGCTTAGATTTTAATTAAAATAATGAATTGTTACCTGTAAATAAGAACATATTGCTCTATTTAATTAAAATAATGAATTGTTTCTTGTGAATAAGGACATAATGCTCGGATTTTAATTAAAATAATGAATTATTATCTGTAAATAAGGACATAATGCACGGATTTTAATTAAAATAATGAATTGTTACCTGTGAATAAAGACATAATGTTTGGATCTTAATTTTGTATTTCGTTCTGCTAATCAAGTGTTTTTATTTTGCGTTACTCATGTACAAAGTAATGATTTTTCAACATGTGAGTTAATTATACTTTTTTGTCCAGTAAAAGTCTTAACACGTACAGTATAAATAAGGAAATGACAAGTTTAGGTACCTCTTGTTTTCAGTAAAACAATATCTTTACTGTTGTGCGAACGAAAAATTGTATTTTTCAACTAACCCAGGCAACATACAATCCGGTTCTTATACGATCTGTTGGTTGTTTCGAATTTTTCTTTTAGAGCAAGGCAACATGGCTGTATGCCCCAAACAACCATGAAAATCTTATAAAGTAAAATTGAATGAAACTTAAAAAAGAATCGTGTTAAAACTAAACAATGTAAAAATAATCTGATAAAAAACTCATATAGAATTGAAAAGGCCAATGATTTGTAAAAAAAATTAAAAATACAATCGGGTTGGACAGTGGCACCATCTCCAAAGACACTGTCCAATGTTAGAACTCACTCTCCCTTGTTCTTTGGGTATGTATGTGTGTATACCCAGGAGGGTCAGGTACACTTGACCTCTTCTTCCTTCGTGTTCCTTGTTAGTGTGAACTGCTTAGTGTGTTAATAATTATTACATTCGGGCCAGAGTAATTTACATTTACTGGGGCCCCTATCAGGGCAATGTCCATGTATATTGCACCATCAGTTCCTTCACTGATGTCTAGCTCATAGGTGGCTTGTTTTGTTATAGCACTAAATTATTATTATATATGTATATTTTTAAATAATTTTATCTTAACAATCTAATATATAAATTAATCGGGAAGAGGTGTTTAGGACTATCTTCATCAGAAATGCAGTACATGTCGAGTTCGATTAATAATTCATTTCTTCTCCAGTTTTTATCAAAATATTTTATTGTACTATGTAGAATTCTATGTGCTATTGTTTGTGTGTCGTAAGTAGTGTATTTTGTTATGACTGTAGTTTGGTTTTCAGTTATTCTTTACATGCTCACCCTATCCATCAGCCGTAGGGGCGTTATAAAGCGATGGTCAATCCCAGTATTCGTTGGTAAAGGAGTAGCTCAATAGTTGGCGGTGAGTGATAACTAGCTGCCTTCCCTCGAGTAATTTACTGCTAAATTAAAGAAGGCTATTTAGATAGCCCTCGTCTAGCTTTGTGCAAATCCATAAACAAACAAATCAGTTACCTTCAGTTTCTTTTAATAAAATAATTTTTAACTGTCATGGTTTAGAAACCGGATGGTAATCAAAGAGTCAAACACAGCAAAGAATCATGTTTCAAATAAACTTTAGAATAACACATTGTTGGTAATAACACAAAAAATGTAATTTAATTGTGGTATTCACAATAAAGTTACCTGCTATATAAAAAATATCACAGGTTCCTAAGGAAATGCAATAAATAGAATTGAGAATCGACAACTCAGTATAGACTCGAACACGAGAGTGTAAGCAAAAATAAAACGTATACTATATATATATGAAAATTGTATTATTTTACTAATTTATGTGATTGGTTTCAGTTGCATTATGACACCTGAATTCTCGGGGAAATGAGTATTTGCTCTGTTGTTTTCTTTCTTTTTATTAAAGGTTTTCTGCACAATGTTACGCAATGAATTAGATGCATATAATTTTGAGCTTACATTCCAACGTAATGGTAGTCAGCGACAAACAATTTTTGAGCTACTCTTAGCTGATCAAATAGTAGGATTTTACTAAATACAGGATACATTTTTTACAGAAAGTGAAAGTGAACCCTGAATCCTGGGATTCATTGTTTGGGTACGCTAATCACTAAGCCATGCCCAAGCTGGCAAATGAGACAAACACAGTAGGTTAGGACTAAACCCTTAGAAAACACATATTTAAAATGGTGTCGTCGCTCAGAGTCGTTTATACAATTGGTGAATTTCTATTTACCCATCAGTTACAACAGGAAATCCACTCGCCACAGAAATAGACAGCATTTATTCTTTTAATATTAAAAGTTTCTAAGAATATTATCACAAATCTTTACACGTTTCCGGTATTTTGACCACCACAACTTTTCGACTTACTCCACAAAATAAGGATATAATATACCACATTTACCTTAATTTACTGTAGTAATAAGGATATAATATACCACATTTACTGTAGTAAAATTAAATAAAATTGGTGAGATATAAAGAAAAATATTGTCTTTATTTTCCCTCAGAAGAATAATAAGATTCATGTAACTCACTATTTGTTCAATTTATTTTTATCTTCCCTGCATATTTCTATATAAACATTCTCAGCACTAAATGAGTTTTTGGCAACTGAGGTGTGCTAAATTAATTAATTCATCTCGTGTGTGGATGAGATTTCAAAGCACGTTTCTCTGACACGTGCCATTCCTAATTCGTTAACCATAGAAGTGAGGACATTTTAAATGCTAAACGTATGTCTTTATTAACTGTCAGCAGAAATTGGGAGTTTGTTAAGGAGGGAGCAAAAAACAAAACAGTGTTGGAAGAGATCAAACATATGCTTTCAGAGGTCATATAAATTAATTAGTGAACTTTAATTTTAAGAAAAACGTTTTACAGTAGTAATTCATTTGTTTCAATCAAGCATGTTGTTAAAGGATTGTTAAGCATAACAAGAAGGAAAAGATACAGACGAAGGGTAATGTGAATGGTGTTGATTTTCTTATGTCTTGAAACAGACAGCGTTGATGTAATAAAGCAGTTGTAGTATCTGGGATGAAATTGTTAGTGTCCGTTCATTGATCAAGCAAAAATTTCTTTTTTCTGTTATCAAATTAGAATCTATCAGTTGCATCTAAATAACAAAAATAATAATAATATCCTATCTTGTAGACTTAGCAGGTAGTTATGTGGCTGTTGGAAACTGCCAGTTTCTACCTTCTTAATGACGAGATCGGAATGTTGTTCTCTGCTTATGAATAAAAGTGTTAATACTCATATAATAAAAGTGTTAATAATTATACCAGTAGTTTTGAGATACAGCTTCCACCTTCTTATAACTTACCTGTGTATTCAGAAATTTATACAAAATATTTTCTTAATCCTTTCAGTTAGTTAACATATTGTTAACAGAGCATGGGTATAGGGGAAGTAGCTGTAATAATTTGTAAAGTTAAGTACCACAATAATATTTCCTATTCACTAAGGTTAAAAACCAGAATATTATTTCCTCAGAGTTTGCACTTACTTGGTTGTTCCAAAGTGAAGGGGTTTGTGCATGAATTTATTGTGGATTTTGATGTACCTTAAATGTAATCAGAACAAATACAGCTAATTTTTAGAAGGTCGTACTAAGGCTTAATCGATTCAACATTGTGTTTGTCCCATTTGCCAGCTTGAGCATGGCTTAGTCATTTGCGTACCCAAACAATGAATCCCAGGATTCAGGGTTCACTTTCATTTTCTGTAAAAAATGTATCCTGTATTTAGTAAAATTCTACTATTTGATCAGCTAAGAGTAGCTCAAAAATTGTTTGTCGCTGACTACCATTACGTTGGAATGTAAGCTCAAAATTATGTGCATCTAGTTCATTGCGTAACATTGTGCAGAAAACCTTTAATAAAAAGAAAGAAAACAACAGAGCAAATACTCATTTTCCCGAGAATTCAGGTGTCATAATGCAACTGAAACCAACCACATACATTAGTAAAATAATACAATTTTCATATATATAGTAAACGTTTTATTTTTGCTAACACTCTCGTGTTCGAGTCCATTTTGAGCTGTCGATTCTCAATTCTATTTATTGCATTTCCTTAGGAACCTGTGATCTTTTTAATATAAAGTTATCTGCTATATAAAGTTTTACCCGTGAATACCACAATTAAATTACATTTTTGTGTTATTACCAACAATGTGTTATTGTAAAATTTATTTGAAACACGATTCTTTGCTGTGTCTGACTCTCTGATTCCGATTCAGTTTCTAAACCATGACAATTAAAATTATTTTATTAGAAGAAACTGAAGTTAACTGATTTGTTTGTTTATGGATTTGCACAAAACTACACGAGGGCTATCTAGACTAGCCTTCTTTAATTTAGCAGTAAATTACTCGAGGGAAGGCAGCTAGTTATCACTCACCGCCAACTATTGGGCTACTCCTTTACCGACGAATACTGGGATTGACCATCGATTTATAACTCCCCTACGGCTGATGGGTAGGGTGAGCATGCTTGGTGTGACGGGAATTCGACTCTGCGGGTCCCAGATTACGAGTTTAGCATGATAACCACCTGCCCATGCCGAGCCCTAAGCGATTTTACGACTCATGGTAAGAAGATCTGTGTATGTCATCCGTGGTAAGATCTGTGTATGAAACCTTGATTTACCTTCGAAACTAAAAGATTGAGAAATGGCTAGGGATGAATTTGACTGTTTACTCCCATAGAACAAAATACGATAGATTTTACTAAGAATCCTACATGTATTTGAAGTTCTTGAAGATTTTACTTGGTGTAAATAAAGGAAAATACGAGAAGGGAAATTACAGCTGTTAATATTTGAATAATACAGAAAAACAGGCCTTCATTTCATCTTTATTGTATGTGTTCAAAGTGATTTAATTTTTCATTCTACAAGTATACACCGTATTTATATTTGCAAAAGCTCGAATTATACAGGGTGTTCGGAAAGTCACTGTGCACTTATATATTTATTAACAGACATGTTTCAATATAGAATACAGGAGGTAAATATGAATGACAATTATAAACAATGTTGAAAGTGACCCCCGTTGGCATCAATACAGGCTTGGATCCTTCTTATTTTGTTTCGAAACACCGTTATCACTTGATGGTTTGAAATAGACTGAATAGACATATGATTACAAAACTGCACAGTGACTTTCCGAACACCCTGTACTTTGAATTTGTCAAGCGCTTTGAGAGATATACTAAAATAAATTGTTTATGTATTTGGATACTTTCATAATTCTTTTTCGTCTAGTGAAACATGTTAGTTATAGCCACGAACATTAAGAGTGGTTTTACTTGGAGTGAGTTGAATACCATAACATGTTCTTGTATACTACTACAATATGTTATTGTATAATAGCATAAAATGTTCTTTTGTATAATCTTAAAACATGTTCCTGTATAATACTGTGATATGTTTTTATATAATAGCATAAAATGTTATTTTTTTAATACCATGACATGTTCTTGTATAATACCATATGTTCTTCTATAGTACCATAATATGTTCGTATATAATAATATAATATGTTCGTATATATTAATATAATATGTTATTGTATAATAGCATGTGATGTTCTTCTATAATGTCATGTCATGTTCTGGTATAATACTATAAAATGTTCTTCTATAATGTCATGTCATGTTCTGGTATAATACTATAAAATGTTCTGTATAATACCTTAATATGTTCTGTATAATACCATAACATGTTCTGTATAATACCATAAAATGTTCTGTATAATACCATAACATGTTCTGGTATAATACTATAAAATGTTCTGTATAATACTATAAAATGTTCTGTATAATACCATAAAATGTTCTGTATAATACAATAACATGATCTTGTACAATACTATAAAATGTTCTGTATAATACAATAACATGATCTTGTATAATACTATAACATGTTCTCATGTAATCGTTCACACAATTTTTGATTGGATTTAGAGACTGAACTTTCTGCTTCTAAAAACTGGGTCTCGATACTTGTGATGGACACAACAGAGAAATCCCATGAGTAGCTTTGCACTTAAGAACAAACAAACAAAACATTATGTTAAAACATTTAATAAGAACGTCCTACGTCTTGAACTTTCAACACTATAAACTAGTTTATACACACGAATGAAATAACTGACGTTTGGGTTCTGCGAACATCAATAGGCATTTATTTTAACAGTTGCAGCTCTTACAGTTTATTGTTTTTTATCACGTCTGGAAAGTCCAATAAAATGTTTTAACTTTATAATGTAAGAAAAAAAAAGAACAGTTTTAAAAGCAGAACATAAACTATTGCTGTGTGTTTATGATCGTATATTACGCTACATGATTAAGAAATGCCCGTATGTGATACTTGAAACCTTCAGTACTCTGTGATTCGTTTGGTTTATTTGGAATTAAGTAGAAGGTTATACAATAGGCTATTTGTGTTCTGCCCACCACGAGTATCGAAACCTAGTTTGTAGCTGAGTGAGTCCGCAGGCATACCGCTGAGCCACTAGGGGGCAGTACTGAGGGAAACTCTATTCATTAACGAACACCTCTCTGTCTCTCTCTTTTTTTTTCTAAACTCTGTAAGAATAGAATTTTTGTGAAAGCCACAAATGTTTGTTTGGGCCCTTAATTTTACCCTTATGGAATATTTAGTAAAATATAATATCGAACTATTCTGTAAGTCTGGAATATTAAGTAAGTTTGGTTTGAATTTCGCACAAAGCTACATGAGGGCTATCTGCGCTAGCCGTCCCTAATTTAGAAGTGTAAGATTAGAGGGAAAGCAGCTAGTCATCATCACCCACCGTCAACTCTTGGGCTACTCTTTTACCAACGAACAGTGGGATTGACTGTAACATTATAATGCCCCCACGGCTGAAAGGGTGAGCATATTTGGTGTGACGGGAATTCGAACCGACGAATTACGAGTCGATTGCCTTAACCACCTGGTCATGCCATGCCTGTTAAGTAAGTCGATAAATTAATGGATAACTTCTCATTGACCATTAGTGATTACAAAAATAGAAAGTAATAGAAGATAAATATTTAATTTTCACATAAGTAATTTAAAATAAACTAACCAAATGCTGCTCCGGCCATATTAAGCAAGTAAATTGAAGATATGTAAATAACTTATTAATTTTCTAAATACATTAATTAAGTAATACCGTGCATAATAATAATATTATTATTAGAAAATAATGTAGTTTTCTGTAGGATTACTTTAACTTGATCAAAGTTTACTTTGTTTTAAACCTCTAATAACCTTAGTGGACTTTACATGCTAACGGTATAATGCTGTTACTCGGAAAAGTTTTTTTTTATTCTTTCTTTGCTGTTAATAAAAATGTACTTTAACAAAAAATAAGAATTTTTGGCACACGAAAAAATTTATTTTGAAATATGTTTCCTAAAATGTGGCAAATAAATCGACATTCAATAACACCAGCTTTCTGACCGCCACAGACCAGTAAAATTTATTGCTTATGTAATTCATTATCAGCTGACAAATGAAGAAGTTACTTAATCTGTTTGTTTTTGAATTTCATGCAAAGCTACTCAAGGGCTATCTGCGCTAGCCGTCCCCAATTTACCAGTGTAAGACTAGAGGGAAGGCAGCTAGTTATCACCACCCACCGCCAACTCTTGGGTTACTCTTTTACCAACAAATAGTGAGATTGACCGTCACATTATAACACACCCAAGGCTGAAAGAGCGAGAATGTTTGGTGCGATCGGGATTCGAACCCGCGACCATCGGATTACGAGTCGAAGACCCTTAACACGCTTGGCCATGCCAGGCCCGTTACGTAAGTAATCTACAGAGATAGAAAATATTGTGATCATTAAACGACGTACTGCGGTCTTCCGCATTCATACTTCAGAAAATTAAAATTTAAGTTACTAGTTTTACGTAAGAGTAGAAATACTTTTATGAAATTAATCCTATGAAAATATAAAACATATTTCTCATAAAACAGACCGAAATAAGTTATTCGTACTCACACAGGCTATAACAAAATTAGAATTTTTGTTTTATAAAAAGCTATCTAAGGGCCAAGTGTTTATTTGTTGTTTTTTTTAATTTTGCGCAAAGCTACACGAGAGCTATCTGCGCTAGGCGTCCCTAATTTAGCAGAGTAAGACTGGAGGGAAGGCAGCTAGTTATCACCACACACCGCCAACTCTTGGGCTACTCTTTTACCAACGAATAATGGGATTGAGCGTAACATTGTAACGCCCCACGGCTGAAAGGGCGATAATGTTTGGTGTAACGGGGTTTCGAACCGAGGTGGAGCTAAGTAAAGTAACCACCCTGTTTCTACTCAACACAACCCACCATTAACTGCTGATCTACTCTTTACGGTCACTGATTGACGGTCACATAATAACAATCCACGGCCGAAAGGACAACCATGACGAGACTAGAACACGTCACCCTCAGATTTTAAGACGAGTATCTTAAGTAGAAAAAAAAAGTAGAACTGGCTGTGGCTACTGTGTATTTTATTAATTTTCACACAACTTAAAATGGTTAAACAAATTAAAATAAAATATATTCTTATATCGGAACAAAACTTCTAAGTTTGATTAAAATATGTATGTAAGCATCTGCAGTCAAAATATAATTTGGAACATAAATTATAAACATGATTTCAAATGCCTTTAAAGTGTGTGAGTCGTCATAAAACTTATGATATATCCTCTTTCTGTTTGATTTTTTTTTTACAGTTGATTATGTCTTTGTTTATTATGGTTTGTTTAATGGTAGTGTTCCAGTTTGTGAACTCCCAATTAACAAGGAAAATAGTGAACTTTTGAAATCCGAAATAGCGTCACTACAAACGTCTTCCATGTCCTCGACTAGCTCACGTAAGAACTGTCACGTGTGGGTGACACAGATGCTTAGAGCGCCCAACATGTTTAGTTCCAGTGCTATAGACCGACAAAATAACGCGCGTAACAGCTGGTGGAGCTTACTCGCTCTTCTAGTTGACTTATTAGAACCAGCTGGGCCACATGGGTTTTGGCCGTGTTTCAAATTTCGCTAACCACCTAAATGCTGCGTTGCTATTGGTGTAATGCTTTACACATCTGTGCCGTTAGAACCTTTCGCTAACCACTCTTACAACCATAAGACAGACAGCCTTTGGGAAATAGAACTAAAAACTATAAAAACAGAAATTATTGAAAGAACGTATTATAATACTCTGAGATTTTTAACGAATTCTACAGCTTTATGTTCCTAATTCATTTTTATTTTTATTCCAGTCAGTAACTGTCAATTTTCACACCCTGGATCTCCAGGGTGTACTTCAAATCTAAACAACCACTGATGTTATTAGTTCAAGTATTTTAAGCGTGAAAGTTCGCCAAACTTTTAACATTACTTGTGGGGAAAAAATCCATTTTATCTTATTGTTAGCTTTTTTTCGAAACATTTATTGAGTTGTAAACTTAAACAATTAAATATTTTATCGTCTTAACACACCGTACGTGCAACGACGTTTTTTTCAATCTATAAAACTTATTAAAGAGAGAAAAAAATATTATCTGGCGTTCATGCATACGTGTGTGCACGTGAGTGGAATATCCTTTTCATGTTTTGGAGCCCACCCTTAAATGACATACCAGTATGTCTATGGACTCACACCTTTAGAAACCGAGTTTCGATACCCGTGGTGGGCAGAGCACAGATAGCCCATTGTGTAGCTTTGTGCTTAAATCTAAAGAGACAAATAATGTTTAGGAAATATAATTGGACTTTATTAGTTTTTATTTCTTCTCTTTATTCTAACGAGTTTGTTCTTATACAGTTTTAAAAATATAATAAATGACAAACTAGCGATATCGTAAGTGATCAAATTTTGTTAAACCATAAAAACATGAAACTAAAATGTTAGTTTCATGCTTTTACTTATAAGTAACAAAACAACTGGAATACTCGACGTAACTTAGTATAATATATATAAGATTGAATATAATTACGAATAGAGTTGTCTCATTTCTTCGGGAAGTATGTTAATAGTATGTTAACATAGTATGTTATGTTAACATACTAGTCTATTTTTGTATTTTATAATAGGAAAATATATGCACCTTATTTTTATAAACAATTATTAATAATTATAAAGTCATTAAACAAATGGAAAAAGATGTAAAACATGAATATATCTTAAGATACACGTTTCTGATAAGCCACTTAGAATGGGATAATTTTAAGAAAGACTTGTGTTAACAATAAGACCACCTTCACCAATAAATAAATACATCCAAGTGAGATAATTACAGTTGTCTGTCTAAGCCTTGATGACGTTCTTTTAATAATTAACTAACTACTTACACATTTATTAGCATACTCACGTATTGTGTTAATTACTCCATATCACTCCCTGGAAAGTTTTGATATTTTCTTACGCCATTTTCTTCTCAAGCAATTGTGGATTTTTAAGTTATACATTATTAATTAGCTTATGTGTGACGTATTATCTGTAACGATTCGTACTGGTCCTCAATTCTGAAGTATTGTCTGTAACGATTCGTACTGGTCCTCAATTTTGAAGTATTATCTGTAACGATTCGTACTGGTCCTCAATTCTGAAGTATTATTTGAAACGATTCGTACTGGTC
Source organism: Tachypleus tridentatus (assembly GCF_004210375.1). NCBI lineage: Eukaryota > Metazoa > Arthropoda > Merostomata > Xiphosura > Limulidae > Tachypleus > Tachypleus tridentatus. Next base: position 52,156,898 of record NC_134836.1, read on the forward strand.
CTTAATTCTGAAGTATTATTTGTAACGATTCGTACTGGTCCTCAATTCTGAAGTATTATTTGTAACGATTCGTACTGGTCCTCAATTCTGAAGTATTATTTGTAACGATTCGTACTGGTCCTCAATTCTGAAGTATTATCTGTAACGATTCGTACTGGTCCTCAATTCTGAAGTATTATTTGTAACGATTCGTACTGGTCCTCAATTCTGAAGTATTATCTGTAACGATTCGTACTGGTCCTCAATTTTGAAGTATTATCTGTAACGATTCGTACTGGTCCTCAATTTTGAAGTATTATCTGTAACGATTCGTACTGGTCCTCAATTCTGAAGTATTATCTGTAACGATTCGTACTGGTCCTCAATTCTGAAGTATTATCTGTAACGATTCGTACTGGTCCTCAATTTACATTTGAAGAAGGCTTCAAGAGCGCTGGGATTTCTTGTTGAGTATGTTGTTTGCAATAGAACTGGTAGTCGACATGTATAAATATTGAGAAACGTTAAACCTGAGAAAGGACTTAATTATTATCGGTAATGTTACGTTAAAGTTCATCACTGACTTACCCAGGTTATTTGTTGTGGACTCAACAGTTATTAGTATTACTGTAATCTGAGGTTTCTTAGAATATATTCGTAGACTGTTTTAGGTACAATGTAATTTTTATTATCTTCATTTTTGAGGCATTTAAAGGTTCTTCTAACTTACAAGGTTCTTGTAATTCTGTAAATGGTTATTACGATATATTTTTTCTATTATTAAATGTTGAAGAATGTGTTCGTTTTTTAGCGCATATTCTATAGAAATTTCCATTATTACCTCATATTCATATTCACTTGAACTGACTTTTTAATGTCGTTAAACCACCCCCACAAAACGAAAGTTTGAATATTTGGTTGTATGTGTGTGTTTTTGTTTTAGCAAAGTCACATCGAGCTATCTACTAAGTTCACCGAGGGAAATTAGAGTTGTAAATTCTTAGACTTACCGCTGTACTAGCGGGGGACTATTTGGTTGTATAACATGTTAGTTAGTCCGAGGACACGAACAGAAAAAAAGAAACACAACTAATAAGGACACTCAGGAAAGGACCTACACATAAACACAGCTAAGTCTCCCAGCTTGCAACTGCACAAGTAAAATGCTTTTAAAGTTTCCTTTAAAAATATAAAGTAAATTAGGATTTCACATCAGGATAGCAATAAATTTGCATTTTCCTTGAAGAAAACCATTACTTTGTGATCATCGAGAAGATTCTGATGTATATGTTTCAGTAACGTTCATAATAAGGAACTCCACACTTCAAAAATACTCCTGACTAACTTATGTTTTCACAGATATAAACACAGGTTTACCTTGGAACTTAAATGTTTGTTTTGTAGTTGGGGGTGGGGTGGGTGTGGGGGGTAGAAGCTTTTTAAAGCAAAGATAAGGAAAATGATGGATGAGAACAAAAATAAAGATTGCAAAGCCTGACAGCACTTTACAGCTTGTCTTGAAGCTTTCAAATCAAAAGCTAATTTCCTCTTCCTGATAACAAAAATGATCTCACTGGGTGTTTTCATTCTGTAGTTAACCAATGAGAAATTGGATTGCAAAATTGGAAGTATCTTTGCCTTGTCTGACAGGCAAACTTCAAAGATGTTCAGGGACTGGATTGGTTCGCATTTTCTTACATCCTATAAACTGCTGTATGAGTAAGGTGTGTGTTTGTGTGTTTTCTTATAGCAAAGCCATATCGGGCTATCTGCTGAGCCCACCGAGGGGAATCGAACCCCTGATTTTAACTTTGTAACTCCGTAGACGTACCGCTGTACCGGGAGACATGTGAGTAACGAATAAGGGTTTTAAACCACTTGAGAATTAGGAGTAAAATTACCAAGGATCATTTAAGGAGAGAAAAATATCCTAGCGATTGGTGGAGATGTTAAGTACCGTGTCAGAAGGATGCTGCGAACAGAGCCGGGGTCAAGTTAGAGGGGAAAGTGCAAGAGTTAGAGAGGGAAAGACATGTTTGTTTGTTTTTGGTTTTGAAATTCGCACAAAGCTACTCGAGGGCTATCTGTGCTAGCCGTCCCTAATTTATCAGTGTAAGACTAGAGGGAAGGCAGCTTGTCATCACCACCCACCGCCAACTCTTGGGCTACTCTTTTACCAACGAATAGTGGGATTGACCGTCACATTATAACACCCGACGGCTGAAAGGGCGAGCATGTTTGGTGCGACCGGGATTCGAACCCGCGACCCTCAAATTACGAGTCGAATGCCTTAACCACCTGGCCATGTCGGGTCGGGGGAAACATATAGCCGAAGGTTAACTTTAGACGATCATGATAGCAAATATGAGCGTAATATATATGGCATACTACATATTGCAAGTATATTTTTTTATGTAAAAAACGTCCAAGCAGTGGAGCTCTGTCTGTTTTTCAATTTTGTGGAAAAGCTATACAAACATAACCATCTTTAATTTTAAGCTTATAAACAAGACGAATAGTACGTCAGTTAACAACATCCACTGCCTATTTGTGGCTTATTCTTGTAAGAAGACGTGAGCCATGGACCTTCGGAATCACAGTCTACGAATACTAGAACCACTAGGTCACGCCCAATCCAGGAACTACCTAACTTTAACTAAGTTTTCTGTAGATTGCTCACAAAAACAACATAAAAAATCCACTATTAGTCTTTCTTGAATTACTGGAATAGATACAGAAAAGACAAGCTCCCTATCAAAATTTTTAGATGTGAAATGCAGACGTAGATTTGGATAAGTGGAAAACGTCTGTCTCTTAGCAAAAACAACACCAACAAAAGAGTGTTTAGTATTTCAGCTTACTGTGTACAGAATGAAAAAACTGCAAAAAGGGTTAAAAATACAAAGGGTAAAACTGAGGAAATACGTATTAATGGTTTATTATTGTATTAGTTGTTGTCCAATATTTAGGACGGATGGCCTATGGTTGATAGTTGTTCATTTTTATTGTTCGAATTTGTTAATTGTATCTCAAGACGGTTAGTATGGATATTAAAACTTTTATTAAAATAAAGTAGAAAACAAAGAAGGTCAAAACAGACATCTTAAGATACATTTTTACTTCAAGTGGGTTTCTCGTCATCACGAATTTCTCAATTCTTTTATAAAAGCTGACCTACGGCGCAACTCCAATTTTTGCACCACTATATGTTTACGTTTTAAATAATTATAATTCAGCAGAACACAGCACCTGTTTAATATTTGCCTGATTAATGCTTATGGCCAATTTGAACTAATAATGATTTAACAATAAAAAAAACTAATATTCTATCTGAAACAATACAACAATAATATTCTATCTGAAACAATACAACAATAATATTCTATCTGAAACAATACAACAATAATATTCTATCTGAAACAATACAACAATACTATTCTATCTGAAACATTTTCGGTAAATTAGTCTTTAATGAAACGACAATACTTCAAACAAGAAGTATTCCACACAAACTTAAGGTTTTCCTCAGGTAGGTTACTACTGTTGATATCAGTGTCTTCTTGTGATAAATAGATGGCGTCGTTGACAAATTAATTTGTCACATTATCTTCCAAGTAAAAATAACTCACACGAACTTATGGTTAGTAATGACTTTACAAGAACTAGATTATAAATAACTCACTGGAATGCAATTTCTATTCTTTTCTTTAGAGGGTATTATTATATTCTTATTATCCACACAAGCTACCTTACGAGACAGCATTTTTATGCCGTTGCCCTGATTACGTATGATAATAAATAAAACTGGAAAACGTTCATTAATAGGCCTACATGAATGGGGGTGTAACTTAACCCAAATTATTCATTCTGAATGTTAACAAAGGCAATCACTGACAAGTGATAATGAAGATATCATTCTATTTACTTTGTTGGTTAGGCCTACTCATGACAGTATGAGAGCTGAGGGATTTCAATAGCGACATTATATCTGGGTGGTAGCTGTGAGAAGTATAACACCTGGGTCGTATCGCGTGATCTCCCTCTGCAGTTAGAAACACGTCAATACATTAATTAATTTTTTTTATAATTAACTTCAACAAACTACAAGGATAACAATTTTCCGATACGATTAATTTCAATTTTATTATTATTTTTTGAAAATGACAAACTGGGTGCTTGAACGTCCACAGTCTTTAGAAGTAACATTATTTTTACTTTACTTCTTTCGTACAATTTTATAATTATAACGTCATAAGTATGTATGAATTCATGTATCAACTTTCTGGTTCTTATTGGATTCAAAATTATACAATGGGCTATCTCTGCGCTGCCCATTGTGGCTGTCTAAACCTGACATTTTATTTTAACGTTATACACTCTCAGACTTAACTCTGAGACACTCAAGGGCATATGACTTAAGTAATTTTCACATTAATTGTCACATATATATCGATGAAAGAAATAAACATCCTCGTGAGACAGTGGCAACTTTACAAATCTAAAATTCGGGGCTCGGTTCCTCGAGCTGAACACGGTAGATAACTCAATGTGGCTTTGCTATAAAACACAGAACAACAGCAATATCATTTAGTTTTCTTTCTTTACAAGTGAATACGTAATGACTTTAAAACCTAACCATATTAAGGTTTAGAACATCAGTTCAAGAACTGGGTACATAATCACGACGTGTACATTCAACAAAACGATACTGTATACATTCAGGAAGACAATACTGTATACATTCAACAAAACGATATTGTATACATTCAAGAAGACAATACTGTATACATTCAACAAAACGATATTGTATACATTCAAGAAGACAATACTGTATACATTCAACAAAACGATATTGTATACATTCAAGAAGACAATACTGTATACATTCAACAAAACGATACTTTATACATTCAGGAAAACGGTATTGTATATATTTAAGAAGACGATACTGTATACATTCAACAACACGATACAGTATACATTCAACAACACGATACAGTGTACATTCAACAAAACGATACTCTATACATTCAAGAAGACGACACTGTATACATTCAACAAAACGATATTGTATACATTCAAGAAGACGATACTGTAAACATTCAACAAAACGATATTGTATACATTCAAGAAGACGATACTGTATACATTCAACAAAACGATACAGTATACATTCAACAACACGATACAGTGTACATTCAACAAAACGATACTCTATACATTCAAGAAGACGATACTGTATACATTCAACAAAACGATACTGTATACATTCAGGAAAACGGTATTGTATACATTTAAGAAGACGATACTGTATACATTCAACAAACCGATACAGTGTACATTCAACAAAACGATACTGCATACATTCAACAAAACGATATTGTATACATTCAAAAAACGATACTGTATTCATTCATTAAAACGATACTGTATACATTCAACAACACGATACCGTGTACATTGAACAAAACGATACTCTATACATTCAAGAAGACGATACTGTATACATTCAAAAAACGATACTGTATACATTCAACAAAATGATATTGTATTCGTTCAATAAGACGATAATGTATACATTCAAAAAACGATACTGTATTCATTCATTAAAACGATATTGTATAATTCAACAAAACGATATTGTATTCGTTCAATAAGACGATAATGTATACATTCGACAAAACGATACTGTATTCATTCACTAAAACGATAATGTATATATTCAACAAAACGATATTGTATACATTCAACAAAACGGTATTATATACATTCAAAAAGATGATACTGTTTACATTCAAGAAGACGATACTGTTTACATTCAACAAAACGATAAGTATACATGCAACAAAACAACATTAATGTGATTATTTCTGTGCATATTTTGTGACAATGTTTTTCGCACGCTAATATACTGTTACATGTATTTTTATGTAATCCACTTTTTAAGTATACAAACATTGCGTTTCGAATACGGTACTGTACTAAAATGTTAAGACAGCAAAAATTAAATACCAGGCTACTTTCAAAGAATAATATAAAGTAAATCACAGGTGAAACATTACAATTTGATTAATCTTCGTATTTTGTACAACAGAAACTCAGTAGAAGTGCTTGAGTTCAGCAAACAGTTAATATTTTCTGTGTCCCATTTTTGATATAATAATTGCAGAAAGTCTTTCAGACATTGTTGAAACATGTTTAATAAAGTTGTTCTGTAGAATTTCACTCCAAATGTCTAAAACACTACCATAAACTTTCTTTGGAACTTAGGGTTTGATCCTAAATCTGTTCAGTTCGACTGAGGTCGGGATTTTGTGTGGTTCATTGCATCATTTGAATGACTCCAGTACATTCTTTGTTATCTAAGTAATTTACACATAGATTGGATATGTGTTTAGGGTCATTATCTTATTGGTAGTAGAATCCCTTACCAATAATATAGAAACTGCAGGGTATACTATGATGGTTTGTTTGTTTGTTTTGTTTTTGAAATTCGCACAAAGCTACTCGAGGGCTATCTGTGCTAGCCGTCCCTAATTTAGTAGTGTAAGACTAGAGGGAAGACACCTAGTCATCACCACCCACCGCCAACTCTTGGGCTACTCTTTTACCAACGAATAGTGGGATTGACTGTCACATTATAACACCGCCACGGCTGAAAGGGCGAGCATGTTTGGCGCGATGAGGATGCAAACCCGCGACCCTCAGATTACGAGTCGCACGCCTTAACACGCTTGGCCATGCCGGGCCTTACTGTGATGGATCAGTATGTAATAGTACTTGTGCTGGTCCATTATTCCATTTATTGTGCAAATGTCTCCTGTCGTCTCAGCAGGAAAACACCGCCAACTTCACCGTAGGTGCCTTGAACCAAACTTTCGAACTTGGACTCAGCCGTCCATACCACCGATTTCCAATCATCAACACTCGAAATTTGAATTTTTTTTTTAGTAAACTCCAGTCTCTTGATAATATTTGAAGATCGAAATAAAGCTTTTTTTTAACAGCTGAACAACCAAATATTCCACTGTCGTTGTGTTTTCTTGATACTGTAGATCTGGACACTTTTCTGTCATTTGTTTTGGTTTTGAATTTCGCGCAAAGCTACACAAGGGCTATCTGTACTGGCCGTCCCTAATTTAGCAGTGTAAGACTAGAGAGAAGGCAGTTATTCAACACCACCCACCGACAACTCTTGGGTTACTCTTTTACCAACAAATAGTGGGATTGACCGTAACATTATAACGTCCCCACGGCTGAAAGGAAGAGGATGTTTTGTGTGACGGGGATTCGAACCTGCAACCCTCGGATAACGAGCCGAGTGCCTTAACCATCTGGCCATGCCGGGCCCTGTCATTTGGAACATGATCTTATATCTCACGCTTGAGTTTAGTAGCAGTCTTCCTTCTGTCCTGAAGGCTGCATAAACGAACATACTTAACATCAGTATCATGGAGTTTTGGTGTTCTGCCTCATTGACAATGTTTGGGGGAGCATTTCAAGCTTTGGGCCGTGGTATGACAACGAAACTTAATATATATAGTTGCTAAACACTGTTTTTATAAATGTTTACTTGTGGAGTGCTATTAAATTCATCTCTTCTGAAATATATCGGTTTTCAAGAGGGATCATTGAAGCATTACCGTAGTGTTGAAACTTACATACACTTATTTATGGAAGAATTAGCCAAATATAATGATAAATGTTTTCTTGTACTAATAGTACTGTACATATACAGAATATACAGTATCTTGTCTTAACGGTTTCATACAGTACTGTACATATACAGAATATACATTATCTTGTCTTAACGGTTTCATACAGTACTGTGCATAACCAGGATAGACATTCTCTTGTCTTAACTGTTTCATACAGTACTGTACGTGTCCAGGATAGACTTCTATTGTCTTAACGGTTTCATACAATACTATACGTATCTGGAATAAATTTTTACAGACTTGTTTGATTAATTTAAATAGTACAAATACAAAGCTGTATTAGTTTTAGTGTTGGTTTTTTTATAGTGCAATGTGTTACACAGTTTACTGTGACAACCATTAGATGACTCAGAGACAAAATTTTTTATACTTTAAACTAGGCTAAACAAAACATTAAATGGCGAAAAATATATATTACTGAGATCAGTCCTCTATTAACTGCAGTAATACAATATCAGTCTTGGTTTTCGATACCCAAGACGCAACACGACAACTGAATACCAACATTGGAACTAAAAATAGTTTTAAAAAGTATTTTATTAAAAAATAAATTTAGTAAGTTTTCGACGGTGAAAATAGGGTTAAGATTTATATAACATTTTATATATTTCATCAGTTCTCTCAATCACACGAAATTTCAAATAACCACGAAAATTTTCACACGTTCTAAGACAAACTGCAAGACTCGATACATTTATTTTAGTAACCTATTGTTATTTGTTATTTTTTGAAATTCGCGCAAAGCTACTCAAGGCCTATCTACGTTAGCCGTCCCTAATTTAGCAGTGTAAGATTAGAGGGAAAGCAGCTAGTCATTTTCACCCACCGTCAACTCTTGGGCTACTCTTTTACCAAAGAATAGTGGGATTGACCGTCACATTATTACGCCCCCACGGCTGAAAGAGCGAGCATGTTTGGTGCGACCGGGATTCGAACCCGCAACCCTCACATTACGAGTCGAACGTCTTAACCCACCTGGCCATGCCGGGCCTATTTTCGTAACTATTACATCAGTAATTCCAATTACGTACATGTAGTAAAGTTGTATTCAAATGACTTTTCCATTTCAGTGCCCTATGAAAGAAAATACCAGTTTATTTTTCACACTGAATATTACAAAAGTTTTGCTTATCCAGGTATTTCGCTGACAGATAATAGCTTCAGATCGTTTCATTAAAGTATATAACTGAAAGATAGCTCACAATACATATAACTAAGATAAGCTCTTTACATGTATCTTTCTTTACTAACACTACTTTTACGGGCCCGGCATGGCCAAGCGTGTTAAGGCGTGCGACTCGTAATCTGAGGGGTCGCGGGTTTGCATCCCCGTCGCACCAAACATGCTCGCCCTTTCAGCCATGGGGGCGTTATAATGTGACGGTCAATCTCACTATTCATTGGTAAAAGAGTAGCCCAAGAGTTGGTGGTGGGTGGTGATGACTAGCTGCCTTCCCTCTAGTCTTACACTGCTAAATTAGAGACAGCTAGCACAGATAACCCTCGAGTAGCTTTGTGCGAAATTAAAACAAACAAACAAACAAACAACTTTTATGCTGAATTCCAAAGCTAGTTCTAAGTGCTCATAAAGAGGTTTACATTTACAATAAAAATTATGAAAAACAATAGTTACCATAGTTTTAATTTGTTTAGTTTTTGAATATTTGCGCAAATCTACACGAGAGCTATCTGCGCTCGCCGTCCCTAATTTAGCAGTGTAAGATTAGAGGGAAGGCAACTTATCATCACCACTCGCCGCCAACTCTCTGATTACTCTTTTACCAAAGAATAGTGGGATTGATCGTCACAGTATAACTTCTCCATGGCTGAAAGGGCAAAAAATGTTTGATGTGACGGGAATTCGAACCTTTACTCTCAGATTACGAGTCAGTAACAATTCCTGGAAAGGAAGCCAAAATAAATACTGATGTAAGTTGAATAATTTACAATACACCTACTCTTAAACGCTTTATCAAGAAAGTTGGTTTGATTTGTTTTGAATTTCGCGCAAAATTACACGAGGGCTATCTGCGTTAGCCGTCCTTAATTTAACAGTGTAAGACTAGAGAAAAGGCAGCAAGTCATCACCATCCACCGCGAACTCTTAAGCTACTATTTTACCAAAGAATAGCGGGATTCACCGTAACATAATAACGCCTCCACGACTGAAAGGGTGAGCATGTTTGTTGTGACGGGGATTCAAACCCCGCAGCCCTCGGATAATGCGTCGTGTGCCTTAACCACCTGGCCATGCCGCGCTAGCAAGAAGAAACCCTGGTGGATTATACAACAGATCCAATTGTTTAAGCTAATCTTGAGATTCATTAAAAGCTAATTTACAACCATTGTATGACGCTTATGTAAATAAGCGCTAAAAGTCACGTTACAAGCAGCCACCCCAATACATCCCTAAGTAACATTAATTTAATTTGAACTAACATATGGATTGTTTGTATTTACCTTACATATTCTTAAATTATAAACCTTTCTTTTGCTTAGTACCGACGTCCCCCGTTAGTACAGCCGTATGTCTCCGGATTTACAACGCTAAAATCAGGGGTTCGATTCCCCTCGGTGGGCTCAGCAGTTAGCCCGATGTGGCTTTGCTCCAAGAAAACACACACACACACACACACACTTAGTACCGACATCGTAATACAAAATCAATGCTTTAAACAGATTTTTTTTCCACGTTACTTGGATGTCACTTCTTATTTAATTTCTTATAACTACTTAATAGCTCATTTCGAAACATTCACCGTGAGTTTATCTCACAACTGAAATGAACTCTTAACTTTGTCTAGAAGACTTTCTATGACAGTTATCTGAAGTGTTACATCATCACCATCAACTAAAGCCCATTCGCCTTGCATACAACAATCAAAACTTCCTTTAATAACTGCAGGCAGCTTTTATGACCACTTTTGTTATACAAAAAACCAAAACAAACATGTACAAATGTTTATATAGATATTATTAAGTGCGCTAACTTCATTTAAAGTATATATCATGTTGTTTTATGATAACGAATGCTACCAATTACTTCAATAACAAGACAAAATTTAATATCGAGGTGGTTAAGGTAAATGGGGCACAAGTTGAAAGTTCATTTTAATCCAAAGAGGAAAATTGGAAATCGACATCCTGAATTCTAATAGTCAAGTTTAGCAGCACAGTGTTTAGTAGCACAGTGGTGTAATTATATGCATGAAATCTTAATATATTCAGGGGAATACATACCTACTAAGTCGCAACATTGTAGATATTGGTTATAAGTGTAGCCAAGTATTGAATTATTACAACATCCTGCTCCGAACATGTGCGCTCTTCGAATCGGGATGGCATTATACTGTGATGGTCAATCCTGCTATTCGTTGGTAAAATAGTAGCCAAAGAGTTGGCGGTGGATGCTGTATATCGGTTACCTTCCCTCTTGTCGGCATTAGAAAACTGGGGACGGTAACAAATAATCTTAACAGTTTTATCGTGACAAACGCAGTACGTGACATAGAAAGAAATTGCAAAGAATCGGAAAATAATAATTTTGTTCTGTTGCGATTTAGTATCTGTATTAATATGATTTCAAATTCAAAATTCTTAGCTAATAATTTCAATATTTACTGTATAAACATCCAAATTTACGTTTCCTGGAATCAGATATTCAAATGAATGCTCTTTGGTGTTGCTTAACTAAATATCTGCACACATGATCAGTGTTTATGAACGTCTGTGTAAGTAACTGACTTACACATCGATATTCCACTGTATTTCTCATCTTTCTAGGATTCGTTCTTTAATCAGCTTGATGTTGCTTATATAGTAATACATTCGCAATAAAGGACAGAGGTCCAAAGGGTATTATTTTGCAAGCTAAGAGGACAAGAACACGTGTTCTACGTCGATATATTCCCAGGGCACATTCCACGTGTTTTCTCTCCCACCCCACAGATTAAAGAGTTAAGGGTTTAGTGTGCATTTCACGTTGCAGTTTTCTTGCACCGATAGTTTGAGATTCCTCAAACTAGTTTGTATTTTAACAAAAAACTTTAAACCAGAAGCAAACATCTCAAAAGTAAAATAAACACGAGTTTCAATACCACAAATAAACAAATTTTAACTGGTTGCACCCCGACTCCTTTTATATTGCTTATAACAACTGAAGAAACGAATATTGTATCTCGTAGTGTGAGACATTGTTGAACGGCCAGTTTGAATATTATATCTCGAAGTGTGGAACATTGTTACTGGCTAGCTCAAATTTCATTTTCAATTTGTTAATGAATAAAGTTGTATCCATTGAACGGGGGTTTTAAAGTTTTGTGACATCAGGTATCGCTGTCATAACTAGTAATACCTGTACAGAATTAATGTGGAAGTAAGTAGCTTAGGAAATAATATAATTCTAAAATTATCTTCACCTCTGGACCGGCATGTCCAGGTGGTTAAGGCACTCTACTCGTAATCTGAGGGTCACGGGTTCGAATCTCTGTCACACTAAACATGCTCGCCTTTCCAGCCATGGGGGCGTTATAATGTGACGGTCAATCCTACTATCGTTGGTAAAAGAGTAGCCCAAGAGTTGACGGTGGGTGGTGATGATTAGCTGCCTCCCCTCTAGCCTAACACTGCTAAATTAGGGACGGCTAGCGCAGATAGCCCTTGCGTAGCTTAGCGCGAAATTCCAAAACAAACAAACAAAACAAACCATTTCAATATCGAATAAAGCAGAAAAAAAGATGCTCTTTTGTGAGGAATACTTCCCTTTTTGACGTTTCAAATTGAATCAGTAGGTCCATAGTGGTGCACCGTCAATGGAATTTAAATTAAATGGACGAGAGGACGAGGTTTGATTCCAGGAACCAAACAAGACGACTATTGATCACCTTCTTAATATCTTAGAGACAGCTATTCAAAGCAATTGAAAGATAATTAGAAAAAGCAGGACAATAGTTTTTGTGTCAGATCCAGCTTGAAAACAACCAGAAGAACATTGGAAAGAAATATTGCAATCAATTCCAAGTCTGATCACAATCAGCTACAAGAATAGTTGAATGTTCATAAGATCTATTATCCTCATTGATTCCTATGAAAGTGTTGTTTTTTAGGACATCTTTGGCGTATGGAGTCACTGGTCAAGATGCAAGAAATTTCTCGGAAGCACCCCATTGGTGCTCTATAGGACTGCAATCTAATGAGTGTAATCAGTTGTCTCTCTTCTTTGATGGACGTATCAAGAAGATTGGCGAAGTGGTAAAGGGCATTGTCATTCACTTAGTCTGGAATAAGGTTAAATTACATCAATGAAAGGAAGCACAGTATATGACGTATGCTATCCTGATAATATCTGCCATTAAGAATACCGTTTCAGTACGTCCAGTGACGTTTATTTCTCAACATACGTTACACCTCAAGTACAGGAAAATTGGGTTGGATCTAGTTTTATATTTTCTCCAAATTCCGGTTATATAGCTATAGGGTGAAACAAACTCTTAAGTAAAATCATTATGCATCCACATATTATTGGTCAAGTGATCAAGGTCTTGTCATTGTTGTAGATGAAGTGTTTTGTACCATGCTGTGAGCTAAGTATGCGCGAATGGGAGTCTAGCATATAAGACAAATATATAAAATGTGTACACTAACAGGGCACCTTGTTGCGGCTGCGAACGTTGGAGCCAGTGAAAATCGTCCTATAGTTCTTTTTGTCAGTGGTACACCTTTTATGGATGTACAAAACTTTCACATTCATCTGAGAACATTTCAAAACACCTAATACTGAATTGCAACAGCCTGCTGTGATTGAGAGAATTCCATAAATATGATGGAAACCACGTAATTGTATCATCCAAATGTGTTGTTTAAGGTCTATTCATGGTCATTAATTTTTTTATCATTTTAAACTCTGAGACCACTATTGGTAAAAGAGGACTGAATGATCAATCATTTGCATTTCAGGTCAAATGACTGACCACCAGAGATCTAGATTGTGTAACACTGAACTGAAAAGAATGGTAGAAATTATTCTATAAATATTAGTTGTGCATTATCAAAATTCTATTATCTTTAGATGTGAGTTTTGTCTGATGTTTAAACGTTTCTTAATAAACATTATAAAGAAAAATTCGTACATCTATCTTGTTAACAAAAAGTTGAAAGCTCATTTTAGGGACCTTACTACATAACACCAAACAATGTTTATAAAGAGAAATTTTAGAGAAAGTTAGAGTAAAAATAGGTAGAATAAAGATATGGCAATAAAAGGATTATTTGTTTTTCATTAAGAATAATGTTGCACAATGGGCTATCGAAACCTGATATATGCCGTTATAAGGTTTCAGACTTGTTGATTAGCCACTGGCAACTTTTAAGCCTACTGTCATATACGGTTTTGTGGTTTAATTAGGTTCATTTCAGGCATTACTACATTTTAGACTTACGCATGTTTTATTCTTCATTATAGTAAAAACCCTTAACAATTCTATTTAGCTCATGAAAAAAATTTTCAATATTAAAATAGCTTTTTCATAATGAAGATCACAATATCCAGGCTATTGACTGTTGGTTGTTATTTGGACTGACCATGACGAATATCGAAATCAGACTTGGGTTAATTCTTGTTGTTCACAATAGCTTGTTGTTTACAAAAAACAAGAAATCTGTCCCATTTAACCTTGTTGTTTCAGCCACCATGTTATCTGTTTTATTCTGTCCTATCAATCTATTCAGTGAGAGGTCCGGCATGGCCAGATGTTTTGGGCGTTTGACTCGTGATGTGAGGGACGCGGGTTAGAATCCTGTCACACCAAACATGCTCGCCCTATCAACCGTGGGGGCGTTATAATGTGATGGTCAACCACACTATTATTTGGTAAAAGAGATAGTCCAAGAATTGACGGTGGATGGGGATAACTATCTACTTTCCCTCTAGTCTCACACTGCTGAATTAGGGACGGTTATCGCAGATAGCGCTCGTGTAGCTTTGCGCAATATTAAAACACTAGCATAAGAAAATATTCAGTGAATATATGATTGTGTGTATGTCAAATCTTCTAGCCCATAACCTTGGAAACTGTGACGTCTCACACCCACTGTTAACATAATCGCTTTAATATATCATTATTCAATTTCACCTTAATGAGCAGAAGACTGACAATGAAAGTCTTGTACATTTACAATACTGTTTTCTTCATTACCCATTCAAGCCGTCTTAGAACTTTATTATATAATTTCATGTGGATAAATAAGAGAAAAAGAAAATAGATGAAATACAAAGCACATAAAGATTATCTTACAATTAATAAGATATTAAAATATTTTTATTAGAAAACTAGTGCGTATAAAACGCGTACGAATGTCTTAAGGTTTACAATAAATAGGGTAAAGTAGTAAAACGATAACAAATTATTAATGTTGTTTTTCAGCGCCATTTTCTATCCAAATTGATTCGCAGTATCAACGTACGTAAAACCTAAACTAGTAAAACATATTTTATTAGTTGTTAGTAGCTGTAATTACGTCTATGCTTCCAGAAAGAAGGGTTTAAAACTTTCTAAATACAGCATCTGTAATGCATCACTGCTTAAAAAGAGCTTACAAAACTCCCATTAGCTCAAGTAATACAAGTGAACACGTTTTTTAGGGAACATCACCTAACCTTGCTCTTGTCCCTGAGTGACCGCTTACTTAAATGTACTGACAACTTTCTTAAGGAATAGGAGGTTTCAGTTCGTTGGTTTGCAAGCAGTTGGGTGAATTATTTTCTCAACGTAAATTGTTAGTCTATGAATGTGCTAATTGGCATAAAGGAGTGTAGTTCTGTGTATCTTGTCTATTACAGAAAGATCTCTTTGTTTGAAGTTAAATAAAGCTATACAATTGGCTGTCTGTGCTCTGCCTATCACGAGTATCGAAACTTGGTTTTTAGCGCTACAACTCCTCACACATACCGCTGTGTTAGTGAAGGAAGGGCGTTTGAAAAGAAAATTTTTTTCGTAAGATTAGTCCTACATTCAGTCCTTAGAATTCCGCTCAAAACGTCAGCTGTTTAGTAGCTGAAATTTAGGGTTAGTTAATTGGTAATTATTAAATAATAGAAGGATTGTTAATCAATTTCTAACGATTAACTTTGTTCGTTTCTTGTTCATCACAAAGCTATACAGAGCTATCTGTGCCCCCTCAATCACTGGTATCGAAGCTCCATTGTGAGCGTTATAAGCTCCCTAAGCCACCGGAAGCATCATAAATATTAGCCATGGCTATGAATAATGAATAGTTCAACATTGAGTATATGTTTGTAAATGAATATTTTCTTAAGCTGCCAGTAAACCAATCAATCTAAAAAAACCGGTAGGCTAGTCCAAGACAACTGACCTCATCAAAAACTTATACACGAGTTGAAGAAGTCATTTAATTAAATTTGACACCCTTCAGATATCTATAAAGAAAGAAGTTAGATCAGTTACAATTGACCTTCCAGTTGACGGTTCATTGGAATGTCTGACACATGAACCAGGTGATAAATGCCTCTTGCTGAGTATGGATAATCCAAAACTTTATATCATCATCTACTTAACAAAGGCTAGTTACAAAGTCAATGTGTCATTGCCAACAAGACTTTTAAGAAATGATACAAACAGGCAATCATATTTAGTTCTTGGTGGTGCAGAGGGTCTACACTCTACAGCAACCCATGAGAATACCCTTAGCGATAACTCCATTGAGGGTCTTTTGAGTGAACCCGTGAGGCATTTCATAAGTGGCAAAGGTTACTACAACAGCATACGTGCCAAAAGCAAGGAGTTCAAGACAAACACCATAATCAAAGAGATAACATAGAAGACTTGACATAATTGCTATAGTTTTTATTAAATATAACAGGTTGCCAGTGCTACCCACTGCAAGTATCGAAATTCGATTTTTAGCGTTCAAACTTACTACCAATCACCAATCGGCCTATATTTACTTTAAAATAATGAAAAAATGAGCGAGAAGGAAAGATATTTATTATTAATTATATGCCAGTCAATAAGTCCAGCAGGATTCTAAAATAATTTATACAAATATTGGTTCTGAAAGCGTTGCCACCTTAAATAAAGCTTTTACAAAACTTCAAATATTTTGTTTGCTTGTTCGTTTGTAGTTAAGCACAAAGGTACACAATGGTCTATCTGTGAGGGAGTTATAATGTGACGGACAGCATCATAGTTAGTTGGTAAACTAGTAGCATAAAAGCTGGTATCGACTCTCTAATTTAGTCATAACTACAAAGAAAGGGACAGCTAACACAGATAGCTCTCTAGTAGCCTTTCGTAAAATTCATAAAACAAACAACACACCAACAACTTCAAACATCTACACGGTTTTTATTAAAACAATACAAAATCGGTCTACATGTAGATGTCAATATAAAACAGTTAATAATGAATACACTAAACTTTACTTGTCACATACCAACAATTATCGATTACTGGCAGTAAACTGACCAATCAAAGAAAGGCTGTTGTGAATCACTGAAATTTTAAGGTAAACCAGACTTTACAAGTCGAAATTAGCTTTTTCCTCTTATTAACAGACAAATTGATTAACATTCCTAGTTTAACAATCACGTGTCACCTATCATATATACATATTTAACAGTTTGTAGAAAAGGCACATTAAAAATTACCAATATGACTACCATATTTCGAAAAGTTGAGAAGCTCAAACACATCCAACATTTTCCAAAAAAGTATCATGCTATTTTATAAAGCTTGCGAAGTTACAGACATTGATACTGTTATCAGTAGTAGTAGTGTCATTCCTGTCATAGGACCCAGACTCAAATACACTGCAAATATTTTGGCTGAGTAAAAGTATTTCTTGCTAAAATATTGTACCAAGACTCCTGGTTACGTAAAACTCACGCTGTCCATAATAAAACTTGTACAGTTATAACACTGAAACTCTTCAAAAATGGTGTAAATATCTTAGGATATCCTCTGACTACATAACAAAAGTCTGTAAAGACCACGTATTGAAAATGCTGTCAACGCAACTGTGAGTGTTATGAACTGCAGGACACAATAAACACGCTCTCCAGTGGCAAAGCGGCGCGTCTGCGGACTCGCAACGCAGACCACAGATAACCTATTATGTAGCTTTGTGTTTTTAATTTCAAACATGTTAAAAAATGAGGTACAGTTGTACAAAATCCAGTGATGAAATGAGGACAACTAACAAAACTGTAAATGGACGTTGGACCACAAAAAATGGAGTTAAACCAAAGATGGAGACGTGCTATTTAGAAATAAATTTATGTTCCAATTCTTCCGAAACTTGGCAACAATCAACATCAGTTTGTTTGAATGAAGAATGGTTTGTTCCATAGTTAAAACATACAACTTTTACAATGAAGTACACGACGGATCTCTATAAGTTTGAGGCCTAATTTTAGTCAATTGTACAATCGAATTCTGATACGTTATGGTTATGCTCACAATTCGTTGGATGGTGATACATTTTCTAAGACAATGATTCCAAGCAAGCTTAGTGAGACGATATGTTGAATGAAGAAAACAACCTCAACGGCTCACTAATAACAATAGCTTGGTCTCAAAAAGTTCCAGTACGAATGTTCTTGCTGAGGTCAAAAAGGTAACCAAAGAAATTGCGTTCTTCAAAAATTATTTCTGTTACTGTATATCAACATTATTTTAGTAATTTATTCTATTTAAAGTTTTACAATTCTTTTCGGCTCGTAATGCTAAACGATGACTGGAAGTTGGATGATTTACAAAATAAGGATGTTTCTTTAAAAACTATTAATACTTTTTGGTGTTTTGAATAGCATGGCTTTAGTTATATTCAATGATTAATTATCTTAGGATAACTATTTTGAATTTCGAATTCGCTTTACCATTGGAGCATCTCAGACCAGCTATTCTCAGGAGGATTTGCTCGGTGGTATCTATCTTCACCCGAGGTAGCCGTCTCTAATTTAGCAGAGTAAAACTAGAGGGATGGCAGCTAGTCATTACTTCCAACTCTTGGGCTGCTCTTTGCCAACGAATAAAGGGATTGATCGTGGTATTATAATACTCCCATGGCTGAGAGATTGCGCATGTTTTGTGTGATGAGAATTTGAACCCCGACCCGAAAATATCGAGTCCAAATTACCTGGCCATGTAAAACTCCTTAGGATAGCTACTGTAGCTACAACTGCTGTTTATGAGTGGTGGCGTTTGGAACATTGTGGGTTTTATTACCTGGATCGTGGCCGCACCCCTTTGTCTTACCTTGTTTTTCCATTAACGTTTTAGTATACGCTTAGCAGATGCGATATTCGATTATTACAACAAGCATTTTGAATTTCAAATTATACCTTTTATTCCAGCTTGACGAGCAACAGGGATCTGTTTGGGCATTTGTTGGCGAAACATTGTTTTTTCTAATTAAATTTAGCATTTCGTTTTTATTAACTAACACTGAGCAAGACTAATCACAGTTACACGTATTCTGATTATTATTACTCTAACGTATTTCTGATAGCTAAACACATCTCTTCCAAATTTCGGGTTGCAATAGAACATAGTTTAAAACCCGTTTTCATTCACTTTGGCCCGGCATGGCCAAGCGTGTAAAGGCGTTCGACTCGCAATCCGAGGGTCGCGGGCTCGAATCCCAGTCGCGCCAAACATGCTCGCCTTTTCAGCCGTGGGGACGTTATAATGTGACGGTCAATCCCACTATTCGTTGGTAAAAGAGTAGCCCAAGAGTTGGCAGTGGGTGGTGATGACTAGCTGCCTTCCCTCTTGTCTTACACTGATAAATTAGGAACGGCTAGTGCAGAGAGCCCTCGAATAGCTTTGCGCGAAATTCAAACAAAACCAAATCATTCACTTTATAGGGTTTTAAACCTTGACACTCATGAATTTTTGTAGAATCTTTCTACACATAATTAACTGCGATAATTAATACTGTATACATATATTTTTATCCTAAAGTTTTGTATTACAGGAGCTGTAGTCAATTAGTAATGCACTTACCTAAAAAACAAACAAACGTGTATCTCAGAACGGCTGGTACGGATATTAACACTTTTATTAATAAGGAGAGAACAACGTTTCGGCCTTCCTGGGCCATCTTCAGGTTAAAACCCATACCAGCCGTTCTGGGATACATTTTTATTTCAAGATGGTTTATCGTCATCAAGAACTTAAAAAAAATACGTAATTGTGCTACAAGTTGAATCACGGGTGTTAGGCAAACAAATTACGTAACTTCCAACAAGTTAAACCTTAATAGTCAAAGTACTGCGTGCTCTTCTATACCAACAGAAAATTCATATACAGCAAACAATTTACTTTGCCACCTAAGCCATACTCAGATTATATCATTGTTGTAACGCATTTAACACAAGATTATGTTTTATGTTGTATCACACGTAAACATCTTAGAGGTAACCCGCTGCTTGTTGTTCGCTAAACGGTCGAAACAAAAATTGTACGAGACTAATCTCTAATTCTCTATGAGCATCTATAAGTAATTATAAAAACAAAACCATAAAGGGGCGATAACAAACAACGCCACTAGTGATTCATGACTCTGCTACTAGAGTCTCTGTGATGTGATGGAACCTGCTCTAGAAGAACCATGGGAAAAGGAACACCTGAGGCGACAAACGACGAATTCTGATGAACGAGCACATACTCTAACGCTGGTTATGTTTTGTGACATAAAAACTATAAGTAATAGTATGCAAGTTTACGACATTAAGAACTGGGTGTGTATAATTTTCTTTTCTTTATGATATATGTGTTCAATGTCTCATATTGTCAGAAAATCAAATGATAATAATGCAGAACTCAGATTTGGCAACAAAAAATAGTCTTACTCCATTTAGAAACTTCACGGAGGGGCCTAAAGAAATGCATTACAATGATCGGAAATTTCCGAAGTAAAATATCTTTGTTAAACTAAGACAGAACTGTATTAGTGAGTATTAAGATGTCGTGTGACTGGTAGCTTGTTTGTAATATGTAAAAGTAGGGCGCGAAAGACAGACAGCATCCAGAACAACTAGACACAAAGGAAGTACAATGTCTGAAGAAAAAATTACTTGTTTTCATTTTTGTTACATGCTTTAATTTTAGTGTATATAAATTAGCCAGGGAGATCAGAGAGTAAAGTGCGTCTACTCAGCTACATTTAGGGGTTTCTAGCTTATTTTACATTGGCTGGAAAGAAAGATATCTATTTTCATTATTAAACTCTATTCTGAAATTTTTACAACGGTTTTAGAAATAGTTGAAGTAATAATAAGTTGTGTATCATGTGACCGATATTTCATTATCATTATTTAACTGATCAACTTAAGTTGGTCAGGCTTGATATTCCTCCAGAATTATAAAGTTGTCAACTTAATCCTAAAGATAAATAAGATATAAGATGGGTGGTTTGGATTGTGGGTTTACGATATGCAGTTCATTCAGTGGTTACAATAACCTGTAGTAACGATGTTTCATACATCTAAGTTTGGAGTAACTTGCCTTTAGTGCCCGGAATGGCCAGGTGATTAAGATACTCGACTCGTAATCTGAAGGTCGCAGGTTCGAATCCCCGTCACACCAAACATGCACGCCCTTTCAGCCGTGGGGGTGTTATAATGTGACGGTGGGTGGTGATGAATAGCTAGCTGCCTTCCCTCCAGTCTTACACTGCTAAGCTAGGGACAGCTAGCACAGATAGCCCTCGTGTAGCTCTGGGCGAAATTCAAACCAACTTCCGTTTAACGTCAATACATATCAACCAGCACTACTTTGACAATGTTGTTGTCCGCATAGAAACTACCTCAAATAAATAGACTAATATTGATCAATAAGACACACATATCATTTACCGTAATGCAATATATTCAACATGAGGCTCTGGTTATAAACAATCATGCCTGTATCTCAGATATATCTTGAAGGTCGCAGGTTCGAATCCTTTTCACCGATCATGCTTGCTCTTTCAGCCTCGGGAGTGTTAAAAATGAGATCTTGTCTATCACTGTTAAATTAGGAATGGCTAGTGCAGATAGCCCTTCCGTATCTTGGCGCGGAATTTAAAATACACTGACAAACAGAAAAAGTTGCAGATATAATTAAAAACACAATCACAGATTCCATAGCAGAATATTCGAAATCGACACAAACAAAAACTTACATTAAACTCTTAATAAATATAGCAAAAAAAATATCATACCATACATTCCGCAACTAATTAAATCAATTACGGAATATCTCTTGCCATCTTAAATTCACCGTTGTATACATCAACGTCCAAGGTACACTTGCTTCCAAGAAACATGAGATCGAAAACAGGATTTAACAAACTAACCCTGAAATACTTGTAATAAGTGAATCACTACTATATAAACATAATACTTTTAAAATACATGACTTTTCAATTTTCAGAAAAGAAAAGATAGAATTAATAACCTGGATAAAAACAGAGGAATTTTTCTGTTATATAAATCAAGTTTATCAGTAACAGAAATTCAAATGAGTAGTAATAATGAATACTTAATAACCGATTTTATCCTAATTAATCAATCACAGCTGGGATATATTGTTCACCAACTTAACAAATAGACTTGAATTTACTCAAGAACATTTTTCCCACAATCAAAATGCCATCTTAATCGGATATTTGGACAGTAAACATACACATTTTGGATGAAACTCTACAAATGCTAACGGAAGACGGTTATTAACATTTATATACGAAAGCAACTCACCCTTGTTAAACGATGCTACACCGACGCATAGGAAATATGCGTCATATACCTGTGACATATTAGACTTATGCCTAACCTCATACAGCATGAGCCCAAAATTAATAAAACTTAATGTGGGAAAATATGTTGACAGTGATTACCTACCAACGTGGTGTGCCTTCGATCTAACCCCCAATAAAAATATAACCAAAATTTCGATTACAAAAAAACATAAATTGGCACAAATACCAAAAAGTACTAGACTACATATTACCCAACAAAATTATTCAAACAGCCAAAAACAAATCCTAATAGATAAGTACCGTCAAATAATCACGAAGTGCCTTTAAAAAGTGTCCAAACAAACAATACCACCACAATGACACTAAACAATAAACAAAGCTTGGAAACCACTCATCCAACTATTAACATTAATTAAGCAAATAAGGCAAGAAATAAAAGCACAAATAAACACCATAAGAAATGTAATTGACACAGAAGTTAAATTATTAAAACAAGAAAAATGAGACAACTTCTGCTCTCCATTAAATGAAAGAAATGGATCCTAAACAATTCTGGTCACACCCAAAAAGACTCACAAACGGAGATAACGCAACTAGAAGATTTTCAACACTACAACACAACAACTCCATAGCATACATAACTGTAGAAAAAGCAGGGGTCTTCAAACAATATTTACAAAAGAAGTTCAAAACTCATCACGACCCAGACATGAATACATATTTTGATAACAAAGTAAACAACTACGTAATAAACAATATAGAATTATTCAAACCATATTTCCCAGCTAACATAAAGGACAGAAACATCAACACAGTAAAAGACAATACAACTACGAGGTTAATAAAAGAAATAACTGAACGAGAACTCAAATAAAACAAACTCAAACAAAAACCAAAGTTCCGGAAGAAGATGGCATACAAGCCATCCTCATAAAAAAAAAAAAGGCATTTAGAGATTACATGAACACTGAACATCAATTTTCAACTTATTACTATTATTTGGATATGTTCCAGTTTCTTGGAGGCATGCAAACGTATTAATGTTCCATGAAGAAGGAAAGACAACCAATAAAACAAATAGCTTCGGTCCAATAAGCATAACCAGATGCACAGACAAAATCCTGGAACGAATAATCAGCAACAGACTCTCCACTTTTCTGGAGGTAACATCAAAATTTCCTGAATTGCAAAATGGATTCAGAAAATTTAAACAAACAACCGATCACTCAGTCAGACTAACTGAATCAATAGTGAATATCTTTAATAAAATAAAATGCACTATCGCTTTCTTGATATTGAGAAAGCTTTCGACACTATATGGCACAACGGTCTCCGGTTCCGAATGACAGAAATGGGGCCAGCGTGGAATTATTCGGTGGCTCTAAAACTTTCTTGGAAAAAAAAATGCAAAATAAGTGGAGGGAACCTTCTCAGAGTTATTTTCTCCAGAGGCAGGTGTCCCTCAGGAAGAGGTGGTTAACCCTATCCTCTCCATCACGTATGTTAACAATATGCCTCTGAATGAACAAATGATGGATACTCGTCACAGTTCGCTAATGATGTTGCAGTCTGGAAAAGTGCCCCCACACACCAATAGCAGCTACAAACATACAACCACAGCTAAATAGAATAAATGAATACTGTCAAAAATGTAGAATGAAAATAAACATAACAAAAACCCAACTAGTGATTTTCACAAAATTAATAAAATCCAAAAAAAACCAACAACAACAACCTGAGTTATATATGAACGGAACACCCTTTCAGACTGCTACATCCGCCAAATTTCTTGGATTAACATGAATAAACCACTTAAATAATATTAGAACCAAAATATGGTGAATAGCAAACTATGCTAGGAGTATAACTGGTAAAAACAGTGGAGTAACAGTCAACAATATATAAAAATTTACAAAACAGTTTACAAGAGTAACAGACAGATTCATACGTAGTACACTAAGTTATTTCGATAAAAAATTGGAGAAAAATGATTTATTATGCGATCTAGACAAACGCTGTATACATGATTGAGATAGTCCTAAGCATCTTTCCCTAGTGAGTATATATATATATAAATAGGTCACTAAAGGACGGTCAATCCCGCTATTCTTTGATAAAAGAATAGCCCAAGAGTTGGCGGGAGGTGGTGATGACTAGCTGCCCTCCCTCTAGTCTTACGCTGCTAAATTAGGAATGGCTAGCTCAGATAGCCCTCGTGTAGCTTTTCGCGAAATTCTAAACAATCCAAAAGAAACCACTCGGCTTAACGGTACGTTTTCTATTATAGGTCAAGATGAAGTGCTCTAAACACACTAAACCATATGGAAATAAAATTTGATATGCATATTCAATTTGAAAAAAAATACAAATTATTTTCATTTCAATAAATGTTCATCTCTTGAGCTGCCCTGAAAGAGAAGCCAAGAACAGAGCCGGATTAATTTTTCTACGGAATCCTGGGTAGTATTCCTTGACCATCAGCACTGGCCTTCTGTCAAGATGATTTAAAAACTAGACTTGTATATGCATATACGATACAGAGGTTTAGTACGTTATATTAAAATAATTTTAAATATTTATCACGTAATTACAGCCCATATCGCCATGTCCCGTCATACTCTATTTGACAGTTATGCGTCTTATCAATAATCCTGCAGCGTATTTTCAAATTTAAAAGGCTACGTTGTAAGACTGTCACGCCCAAAGAACACTTTCACTCTTTGTAGCTTTTGAAACATATGTAGTGTAATAGGATGATCGTTTATCAGCGTCGACTTCAGCAATCTCATTACAAATAAATCCTCTTTTTTTTACCAGACTTTACCAGTCTGTCTTGGAATGAAATAGAATGAATGCCCGTATGTTTGTTTGTTGTTGTTTTTTTAATTTTGGACAAAGCTACACGAGGACTGTGTGCGCTAGCCGTACCTAATTTAGTAGTGTAAGACTAGAAGGAATGTAGCTAGTCATCACCACCCACCGCCAACTCTTGAGCTACTCTTTTACCAACGAATAGTAGGATTGACCGTCACATAATAACGCCCCCACGAGCCTATTTGGTGCGATGGTTGAACGAGAATGTCATGGACGCAACGTGTGTGCACATGAGTTGTGTTGCTTTCAAAAAAAAAAGACCTTTCTTTATTATGTTCTGTTCTGGCGCCTAAGGTATGACTTGATGTAGGTTCCTTTTTTTATAGTCCTAGTAACCCAATTTCATCCATATTTCTTTGTTTTCCAATGCCAATAACAAAGGATATCTCTGTCTCGCAAAATTAAAAAATATTCAGTCTCATCATATATTTATGATCTGAATGTATATTAATATTTTGCATCGGTAGAGGCTGTAACATTCCTTTCTCAAAAGATATTAATTTTCAGTGGCATCATACTATCGAAGTAATGTCAAACAATATCAAAATGTAGTTGTGGTACATGCTGCTCCAGCAATAATTTTTATTGGCTGTGGCTAGCTCGTGATTGGCATATTAAAAATCGTTTAAATATAACGTTAAAATGATCCTAACTGTTGTATAACCTACCTTTAAATTAATAATCGTAAGACCCATATTTAGCCAGCTTCTCATATTAGCCAACAAACCTGAACATGGAATTCTCTCTTCATTCACCTCAACCTTTAAACTATATCATCAGAATTATTCTTCCCGTTTTTTTAGAAAATTGGCTGGTCTACCTAAATGCATTTGCGTTCGTTATCTTTCACACAGGTAATTTTAATTATTTGTATTAAAAAAGGGCAGTGTAGAAATGTATGCATGTTAAAAGTATTTTGGGTTTGTTTAAAGTACATATAAAACTTAAATACCTAAACCTTTGTTTAACACTATGTGTATTATATGGTTATAAATTTCACTTTTATTATCTCTCTTCTGCTTTGGTTTTGTATTTTTAAATTTCGCACAAAGCTACTCGAGAGCTATCTGTGATAGCCGTCCCTAATTTAGTAGTGTAAGACTAGAGGGAAGGCGGCTAGTCATCACCACCCACCGCCAACTCTTGTGCTACTCTTTTTCCAACGAATAGTAGGATTGGCCGTCACATTATAACACCCCCAGGGCTGAAAGGGCGAGCATGTTTGATGTGACGGGGATTCGAACCCACAACCCTCAGACTACGAGTCAAGTACCTTAACCACTTAGCCACGACGGGCCTTATTATCATGTAGTGACTACGATTTCAATGTGAATATTGTTGTAAAGAACAACAATAATCTTTAAATGTTACAAGTTAGAATAAAATGTCCAACGTCTTCTTGAAGCCTCACAAAAAGTCGTCTTGCTTCGCTTCTCCAATGAAGATGAAAAGTATCGTTTTACGAGGGTTTTAGTAAAAAGGTCGCTTCGTACAACTAGTAATACTTTAAACGTAAGCTGATAAAAAATATTAAACATTATATTTTTCCTCATGACTGAATCTTTATGCAATTAACGATTAGAGCATACGCATGCGATTCAAGTGTTTGTAATACAGTACGCATTAAGTGACGAGAAAACTCAAAAGTTACGTTACGAAGCTGTTCTGTTAGTTTGTATTAAACGTACATAATTAGTTTATGTTATACCTGCTCGTGCTGTTTCTCATGCATAAGAAAGACATTGAGAAGAAAATGGCACACGAGCCCACGTGCTTCTTGTGACCGCATTTATCTTTTATCGTTTCGCCGTATTTTGCTCATACAGTTAATAAAATAATTTCAAATGCCAATACACAAGGTCTTGTTCTTTATAAGTTTTAACCATTTTGTGTCTGTTAATCGTGTTAGAAAGTTACTTATTCTGAGCGCTAGAGATTGAGAATTTTGTTTGTTTGTTTTGGAATTTCGCACAAAGCTACTCGAGGGCTATCTGTGCTAGCCGTCCCTAATTTAGCAGTGTAAGACTAGAGGGAAGGCAGCTAGTCATCACCACCCACCGCCAATACTTGGGCTACTCTTTTACCAACGGATAGTGGGATTGACCGTCACATTATAACGCCCCCACGGGTGAAAGGGCGAGCATGTTTAGCGCGACTCGGGCGCGAACCCGCGACCCTCAGATTACGAAGCGCACGCCTTAACGCGCTAGGCCATGCCAGGCCTAGAGATTGAGAAATTCCATACTTTTGAAAAATTATGAGAAAGAATTATTGCTTCTAATAAGAACTGGAAAAAATTCAGATACAAATCATTACGTAAACGTATTAACAACGTAATGTGTATGGCTACTTATCGTATAATGCAAAACACAAGTGTCGTAGTTCAAATCTTTGCAGAGAATTGAAGTAATGATGTATCGTTCTTAGCTTTTGAACTTTCAGTTGAACTATGAGCAGTTGTATCAAGCGTAAGTTATGTTAAAGTTAAACACAATAGATAATTATGAGAAAATGCAAATGAATCATACTAGTGAGATAGACATGACAATTACAATTGGTACTTGTTTGAACGGCTCGGCATGGCCAGGTGGTTAAGGCACTCGACTCGTAAACTGAGGGTCGAGTGTTCGAATCCCTGTTATACGAAATATGCTCACCCTTTCAGCCGTGAGGACGTTATAGTGTAACAGTCAATCCCAGTATTCGTTAGTTAAAGAATAGTCCAAGAGTTGGCGGTGGGTGTTGATGACTAGCTGCCTTCCCTCTAGTCTTACACTGCAAAATTAGGGACGACTAGCGAAGATAGCCCTCGTGTTGCTTTGTGCAAACTTGTTTGAACTTTACGGAAAGTCCACTTCTCGACGAATAAAATGAATATAAAGTCGATAAATAAGTTCTATATTGTTTTAATGTTTATTAATTAACATACAATTGAAGATGTATTTGGCAATCGATTAAAAACGACGCAAATTGTAGATTACAGTAAAATAACTAAAGCTTTATGATTATTTGGATGTTATTCATGTGCATCGGCTTGGTGAATTCTCATGAAATATGGAGCAAACTGGCTTTGAGAAATTTAAAGTATGAATACTTACTGAGTTGTATAATCCAAAATCCCGGGTTCAATTCCATGCGATTCCATTGAACAATATGCTGTGTCCAATGTGGCTTTTCTCCAAAACAAATAGACAATGGAACGGCGGTATGTCTGCGGACTTACAACTCAAAAAACTGGGTTTCGATACGCGTGGTGAGCACAGCACAGATAGCCCATTGTGTAGCTTTCTGCTTAACTTCAAACAAAACAAAAAGACAATGATAAAATTACAATTTACGCCTTACCAATGGTTTATCCAACAGATCAGAGATAAATATAAAAATACATTTGATTCATAAGGTTAATACAAGCAAATATTATGTCGTGTCTCCCGCTGGTACAGCGTTAAATCTATGAATTTGTAACGTTAAAATCAGAGGCTCGATTCCCCTCGCTGGACTTAACAAATAGCCCAATGTGGCTTTGCTATTAAAAAGCACACACACACACACACTCGCGCGCGCTATGTACAAACAAGACCAGAAAAAAATGAAACGTTTAGCTCAGTTAAAAAAGTGTTTTTTTTTTTAAATAACTGATAGTTTTACTCATTTTTTATTTGTAACTAAGCACATACCAACTACGGGTGTAAATCCTGTTTTGAACGTTTAAAGTCCCCAGACTGTGACACTAGAGCATTTTCTTAAACTTTCCTGGATATTGCTTGAAACCTTTATTCATTCTACCTTGAAATTTAAGCAACTTGTTAGATAAATAAAGCTAGCTGAATTTTTTATTGTTATTAAATATCTAAATAAGACGAATCAAAAATAAAATAAAAAATCAACCTTCAGTCTATCCTGAAAAATAATTAAAATACGGTTCATAAAATTCTGTGTTCATCTCCAACTAAAAATGTTGAGTCGAAACTAGAGCAACAAGGAACGCCTCCTTTTGAATCGTATAAACGGGTATTAGTTTTCTGCCCCCCAGTGGCTCAGCGGTATGTCTGCGGACTTACACGCTAAAATCCGGGTTTCGATACCCGTAGTGGGCAGAGCACAGATAGCCCATTGTGTAGCTTTGTGCTTAATTCAAAACAACAACAATAACATTTCTATTTCTCATTAAAGATGTGTAATTTCGAACGCGTAACACTTTCAGACTGAGATCAATGACTTTTACTTCGTTTTCTAATATGTAAAACGCATTTATAAATCACTCACTGTATTTAACTGTAGGAACTCAAAGGAGAAACCAAAACTTTATTTGTATTAAAAACACTCTATCTTAAGACCACCATTCCTTATTAGCTTTGTCTCAAGCAAGTGCCGGATGTTCGACAAAAACTCCAGAGAGACAAATGTATCTTCTGTCTTCGATCAATTTCCTGACACCTGTGATTTTCCACACTCCTAACCTAACTTGTACAACTTTGAGATTCTTATTATAAAAGTGCATCGACGTGTTGTCGTCATCGTGGATCCAAAAATAAATTATAAATCCATGATTCTGAGAAATGCTAATTCACTGTTTATCACATTACCCATGAAACAGACTCACCATACCTTATACGATCAATATTAATACACTGATAATAGGCAATATTTGTATTGGAAAAACTCCGTTTTGCAAACATCATTTTATCATACAGACAGGGACGAGTGTCTAGACAAAATGACTTGATTATTCCAGTTCCTATATTTGTGATTACAGAAACTAAATAATAAAGAACTAGCATTTCCCACTAATAACAAGTTATGCAGATCGAAATACCACAATTGTATTGAACTCAAACATAATGCGTCTTCAATCTATTTAAAAGTTAATTTTATGGATTTCCATAAATCTTTTCGTTAAACACCTAAGTTTGTCTTTCTCCTTCTTGTTTATAAATATCACAAGCCTTTCATTTGTGTTACACCAAATATCTTGCAGAGTTCTGTTTTTACATGAAATGTGTTACGTAGAAAAATTATTGATTATTCTGCGTGATTACATTCTACAAAACTTATGTAGTAGTTCAAGCAATCTCTAGTGAAAACTTGTAATAATATGTATCTCTATGTTGTGAAATTCGGTGTAAGAATTGGTTGAGCATGAGTGGTCAGAAAGTGCCTAATGGATTATAAGATTGCAACGCTGAATCGTTAGAAAATTAATACAAGGAATGGCCGAATTTCTAAGTCCAGCCGAAATTACGAACTCGGAGAACCCCCGTGATTATGAGACATTGTAATTCAATATAAGGAAAAAGGTGCGTTGAACTTAAAGGTGCGTTGAACTTGTTTTTTTTTTTTTAAGGAAGAAATATAAAAGAAGTTTTTGACAGAAGAAAGGAGAAGACAGGAAGATAGGAGAAAACAAATACACACCAAGAGATGTTTGACAGAAGAAAGGAGAAGACAGGAAGATAAGAGAAAACAAATACACACCAAGAGATGTTTGACAGTAGAAAGGAGAAGACAGGAAGATAAGAGAAAACAAATACACACCAAGAGATGTTTGACAGTAGAATGGAGAAGACAGGAAGATAAGAGAAAACAAATACACACCAAGAGATGTTTGACAGAAGAAAGGAGAAGACAGGAAGATAAGAGAAAACAAATACACACCAAGAGATGTTTGACAGTAGAATGGAGAAGACAGGAAGATAAGAGAAAACAAAATATACACCAAGAGATGTTTGACAGAAGAATGGAGAAGACAGGAAGATAAGAGAAAACAACTACACACCAAGAGATGTTTGACAGAAGAAAGGAGAAGACAGGAAGATAAGAGAAAACAAATACACACCAAGAGATGTTTGACAGAAGAAAGGAGAAGACAGGAAGATAAGAGAAAACAAATACACACCAAGAGATGTTTGACAGAAGAAAGGAGAAGACAGGAAGATAAGAGAAAACAAATACTACCAAGAGATGTTTGACAGTAGAATGGAGAAGACAGGAAGATAAGAGAAAACAAATACACCAAGAGATGTTTGACAGAAGAATGGAGAAGACAGGAAGATAAGAGAAAACAAATACACACCAAGAGATGTTTGACAGAAGAAAGGAGAAGACAGGAAGATAAGAGAAAACAAATCACACACCAAGAGATGTTTGACAGAAGAAAGGAGAAGACAGGAAGATAAAGAAAACAAAACACACCAAGAGATGTTTGACAGAAGAAAGGAGAAGACAGGAAGATAAGAGAAAACAAATACACACCAAGAGATGTTTGACAGTAGAATGGAGAAGACAGGAAGATAAGAGAAAACTCACACACCAAGAGATGTTTGACAGAAGAAAGGAGAAGACAGGAAGATAAGAGAAAACAAAACACACCAAGAGATGTTTGACAGAAGAAAGGAGAAGACAGGAAGATAAGAGAAAACAAATACACACCAAGAGATGTTTGACAGTAGAATGGAGAAGACAGGAAGATAAGAGAAAACAAATACACACCAAGAGATGTTTGACAGTAGAATGGAGAAGACAGGAAGATAAGAGAAAACAAATACACACCAAGAGATGTTTGACAGAAGAATGGAGAAGACAGGAAGATAAGAGAAAACAAATACACACCAAGAGATGTTTGACAGTAGAATGGAGAAGACAGAAAGATAAGAGAAAACAAATACACACCAAGAGATGTTTGACAGTAGAATGGAGAAGACAGGGAGACAAGAGAGAACAAACACACCGAGAAAAGTTTGACAGAAGAATGGAGAAGACAGAGAGATAAGAGAGAGTAAACACACCAAGAGAGGTTTGACAGAAGAATGGAGAAGACATAGAGATAAGAGAGAGACACAAACACACCGAGAAAAGTTAGACAGAAGAATGGGGAGACAGGGAGATAAGAGAGCGTAAACACACCAAGAGAGGTTTGACAGAAGAATGGAGAAGACAGGGAGATAAGAGAGAACAAACACACCAAAAGAGGTTTGACAGAAGAATGGAGAAGACATAGAGATAAGAGAGAACAAACACACCGAGAAAAGTTAGACAGAAGAATGGGAGACAGGGAGATAAGAGAGCGTAAACACACCAAGAGAGGTTTGACAGAAGAATGGAGAAGACAGGAAGATAAGAGAAAACAAATACACACCAAGAGATGTTTGACAGTAAAATGGAGAAGACAGGGAGATAAGAGAGAACAAACACACCGAGAAAGGTTTGACAGAAGAATGGAGAAGACAGAGAGATAAGAGAGAACAAACACACCGAGAAAAGTTAGACAGAAGAATGGGAGACAGGGAGATAAGAGAGCGTAAACACACCAAGAGAGGTTTGACAGAAGAATGGAGAAGACAGGGAGATAAGAGAGAACAAACACACCCAGAGAGGTGAAGTAATATGTTACCAGTAAGAAATAAAACCTAGTTCTAAATCTGCGTGTTGTTGATCATGATAATACTGAAAATTGTTATGACTCAAGTCCTGGTAGAAATGGTCCGACATGACCACGTGGTTAGGGCGCTGCATTCGTAATCTGAGGGTCGCGGGTTTGAATTTCCGTCACACCAAACTTGCTTGTCCTTTAAGCCGTGGGAGCGTTGTAATGTAACAGTCAATCCCACTATTCATTGGTAAAAGAGTAGCCCAAGAGTTGGCGGCGGGTGGTAATGACTTGTCGTGTAGCTTTCCGCGAAATTCAAAAACCTTCCAAACAAATTATCATGCTTATTTACTTATATATTCCTTTTTGTGTGTGATAAGCAATTGTTTACTGTTGATTTAATAAGCCCCCCCCCAGTGGCATAGCGGTATGTCTGTAGACTCATGCTATTATAAACCAAATTTCGTGGGCAGAGGCCAAATAACCCTTTGTGTAGCTTTGTGCTTAACAACAAACAAGAATAGCAATTAGTTAATAAACAACGTCTAAGGTTTAGTCTCACTTGGGTGTACAGGTTTGTTTTTGTTTGCTACTTTTTTACATCAGAAAAACTTGTAACGTGCTACGCTTATAATTCCTAAATTATTCATAAGGATCTCTTACAGACAGCATCAGTTACACATCTAAAAGAGAAGATTTACATTGTAAAGGTATTATGATAATTTGTGTGTTTCAGGATTCGGTTAGACAGTTTAAAATTAATTTAAAGTCTACTTTAATTTCCATATTCAAACGATTTTTTAATCGAACTGCCCAGATGGAGTCAAAGGGGAGTTTACGGACTTACAACGCTAAAATTCGGGGTTCAAGTCCCACGTGGTGAACAGATTGCAGAGAACACATGATATAGTTTTGAAATAAAACAAGAAGAGAATCGCATACTGTAAAAAGAATGTACAGATACAGAAATACTCGAGAAACCTGTTGTTGCTTAGCATTTATTTTAGACCGTTATAATCTGTTCATTTGGCTTAACAAGGTTTGTCGGTTAGAACAGATAAATACTCAGTTTTCAAACTTATATCATTGGTGTGAAAATTGCGTAGAAAGTGTTCTTGATTTTAGCCAAATATATCACTGCTAGTAAGTGTTTGTAACTGATGAATCAATGGATCTATCAAGAACAGGTTTAGCTACGTATGACATTAGATTGTCTGTTGTAGGCACTTAAGTAGACTGATCCTGAGAGAGAGTCCTTTGTCAGAAGTAAGTTTAGCTATGAATGACATTAGTGTCTGTTTTAGGTACTTAAATAGACGGATCCTAAGAGAGAGTCCTTTGTCAGCAGTCGGTTTAGATAAGTATGACATTACATTGTCTGCTTTATACATTTAAATAGACTGATCCTAAGGGAGAGACATTTGTCACTTCTATTCATTTGATTTATAAACATTTAGATGAAATCGAAACATGTATTTTACTCTTGACTTGGAGGCAATCTACATGGTTGATAAGTTGCGCCTCTAAAATTCCCAGTTATATCGGGAATTATATGACAGAAAGTAAACACATTTAAAATGCTCTGACAGGACGACTGTTTATTTAGAACGTTGGTAGTTATGTTCACTTATTTAATTAAAAGCAGTAATATTAAATTCGTAAAGTTTTATAATGATTGCTTATCGTTTAAAAAAGCTGACAAGGGTTAGGTTTTCATCGATGTCTATGGATTTAAAATATGATGTATAAAAATTATGCTGATGAAGTGACGTAAAGTAAAGAAAGAAATGAAGTATTTAATATTGATGACGTCAGATCAAAAAATGTTTACAGGAAGACAGAATCAATTGTAACAAAATATAATAAAATCCTAGGCTAGAAATGGATGGTATGTATATTAAGCTAATATATTTTTATACCTTCCACAAATTAATATATTATTATGTAGAGATTTTATCAATATTTTTTGTACACAGGCTTCCTGTCCTTAACTAGAATTTTCATATAAATACGATGTGCCTCACTACGCCTATTCCTGGTTTTAGGTGATAATACGTAGCGTATATTTAAAATTAATATATTATACCAAATGTAATAAACCACCCCACAGTTCTGTTGATGGTAAGTCAGCTTACAGGGTTTTCTAATTGCTATTGATTTATCCTTGGCTCTCTTATAATGCAGTAGCAGGTTCCCACATACGAGAGTGGCTGTTCCCGAAATTTAATTTGTTTTTTCTACGTGCAGGTGAAATCAAGAGGCTTTCGTTGTTGTAGCTTATATATTGCAGAGATCAAATCGTAGAGAAACAGCTGTTTTCTCTAGCACTTCCAGTTGTCATGACCGGTTAGGAATAAATGTTATAAAACAAGGAACGGATTCCAGAACACGCAAACTTTCGCACTTCCGGTGTTGGAAGAACCAGTGTACCAACCACAGGAGAGTACGTGCTAATACGTGTTTTGATGAGACTTGATTCAACCAATGAGAAATAGAGGGCTGAGCCGTCCGAATAGAAAGCTAGAGCAACCGGCAGATGTTTGAGTATTCCCGGGCACAACGTTTCACCTGTTTAGAGTAATGAGAAAAAGTGTCACTGACAGGCTTTGTACTAAAACTAATGAAGAATGTTTAAACTCGATAGTTTCACATATAGTTTAATTAAAGACTCTAATACTAAGTGTTAGAAATTTTCCTAGTGAAAGTATCTCACGGAAAGATAGATCTGCGGATTTTGTAGAAAAGTAACAAATAAAACCGGTTCCCCACGCTAAATTTTCAACAGAATAGTATAGATTATCGAAAGAATTTCTTTTTCCCATTCACAACTAAAGAATGGGAGAAAACATTGGTACAATAAAATCGAACTATAATCCCTGGATCGAACCGTATCATTAAAATAAAAACAAATCGATTAAGGAGAAATTGAAGATCTGAATTGAAAGATAATTGATTTCAAAATAAGTAAAACGAAATATTATACATTAGGCTTGTTTAATTTAAAGTAGCGAGCTTGAATCTAATTCAGAATTATATAATGGAAAAAAAAAAACTGTCTAAGACTTCGTTACGCCTGAAAAAGGTTTTCATGGATCCATAAATCTAATTTAATTTCCGATTGCACTTGATATCATGAGATTACTCATCGTTATAAACTGAATTATTTGAAACATTGTCTCATTTAATAAGTTTTATAACTGCAGTTTTATATCTATCAATTCTAATGTTTTTATTCAATCGTAGCAAAATTTACTAAATATATATGTTTTTTTTATAAGATTTATTACAGGTTTTAGTAATTAATCATGACGGTTACCCCCATATTGCGTTAAATCTATTTTCGACTGTGTAAAACGATATGTCAAGCAATTCATAGCTTCTCTGTCTTGAACCGTTATATGAAAGGTTTGAGTGGAAAGATGGTTTTGTTCCATATAGTATGAGCTCTTATTTAAGATCTATCAATTACAGAAAGTTCAGTACGCTATATTAAATTGATTTCGAATATGTAAACCAACAAGTAACGTGACAACCACAGCCAGTATAAGAAAGAAACAGTAGAAAGGAATGCATCAAAATGTGAGATACCACGGAGAGTGAGTCAAGTTTTATTAAAGGTATTAACAATTCTTTCGCACATAAAATATTCATACTCGGATCACAAAGACGTTTTCACATTGGATATTTAGATTTTTAAATACGGAACTATCACTTTTACATTTAATTAACAATTCAGGAAATGAGCAAAACCTCTTCCCCCCAATAAGAGAATGAAGATAAAAAGAGAACAGCAGAGTCTTGTTCCAAGTGTATGTTCCAATGTGGTTTGTGTACAACAGCTTTGCTCCAAGTGTCTGTTCCAATGTGGTTTGTGTACAACAGTCTTGCTCCAAGTGTCTGTTCCAATGTGGTTTGTGAACAACAGTCTTGCTCCAAGTGTCTGTTCCAATGTGGTTTGTGTACAACAGAGTCTTGCTTCAAGTGTCTGTTCCAATGTGGTTTGTGAACAACAGAGTCTTGCTCCAAATGTCTGTTCCAGTGTGCTTTGTACAACAGAGTCTTGTTCCAAGTGTCTGTTTCAGTGTGGTTTGTGAACAACAGAGTCTTGTTCCAAGTGTCTGTTCCAATGTGGTTTGTACGACAGAGTCTTCCTCCAAGTGTCTGTTTCAGTGTGGTTTGTGTTATTGATTTCAAACAAAATAAAGCAGTTGATGGTAAAACTCTCCAAAGATGAACGAACAGTTTCATTAAATTTCATAAAGTCACATTTAAAATAACCGATAAAATACTTTAAAATTTTGTCGACGCTACTAATGAACACGAAGTAATTATTTTTATTTTGATTCAAAGCCAATTCCATTAAATTAATTATGTTTTGTTTCTGTAGGTTTTTTTTGTTTATTTTTCGGTGGATCTTTTTACACTGACGTAAAGTTTAAGTTTCTGTTTTTTTGGAATTTTGGGCAAAGCTACTCGAGGGCTATCTGCGCTAGCCGTCCCTAATTTAGCAGTGTAAGACCAGAAGGAAGGCAGCTAGTCATCACCACCCACCGTCAACTCTTGGGCTACTCTTTTACCAACGAATAGTGGGATTGACCGTCACATTATAACGCTCCCACGGCTGAAAGAACGATCATGTTTGGTGTGACGGGGATGTTTGGTGCGACCCTCGGATTGCGAGCCGAGTACCTTAACCACGTGGTCAAGTTTCTGTTTATTTATCTTCTCACCTCAAACATTTCTAAATTTCAAATGAAAACTTGATTGAGCAATATTTTTGACAAAAATACGAACATTCAGCTATTTATCTATAAAAGTTATATTCAGTTAATAATAGGACACTTTTCTGATCTTATATAGACTCCATTTTGTATATCTCAGACTGTGCTAATAAACTTTCCATTTACCTCGAAACAACAAAAAAAGGCCCTATCTCTTGAATTAATAAATGCAATTCATTCCGAGTACTATCTTAGTAGAGAGTGTACTTTTAGAAACCTGTAATTTATATTTAATAAACGGGGTATGGGTTTAGTAGTGAATGTGTCCAAAGGTTTAAAAGAATTACGCATGTTTTTTTTTTTAGTATAGCCCTGAAAAAAACAACATCACGAAATAAAGCTAATGGACAAACAGGAATAACAAAACAAGAACCCTCCCTACTGAAAGTGAGCTGAACCAAAAACGAAATGTCATTGGAAGAAAGAGTTTGTTTTTGAATTTCGAACAAAGCTACACGAGGGCTATCTACGCTAGCCGTCCCTAATTTATTAGTGTAACACTAGAGGGAAGGCAGCTAATCATCACTACCAACTTCCAACTCTTGGGGTATTATTTTATCAAAGAATAGGGGGATTGAGCGTCACATTATAATGCCCTCACCGCTAAAAGGGCGAGCATGTTTGGGGCAACGGGGATTCAAACCCGAGACTCTCAAATTAGGAGTCGCACGCCTTAACCCACCTGCCCATGTCGGGCCAGGGAGAAAGAGGCATGTGGAACGAACAGAATGCATGAATAACATCAGATGGTAAACTCTTGTCCAGTTTTCATTTCACAGTTGAGAAAAATGTGACTGCTTTATGACTTCTTTCTATAACACTTTCTCTCAGTGTCAAAATGTTCGCATGCAAGGGTCAAGCTTTGATGTATAATTGCAAATACTGTTAAGCAGCGAATTTAATTTTTTTTTTTCCAATGTCGCTGCAGAAACAAACAGGTTTGTGGTTCTCACACAGATTAAGCCTAACATTTACCAGTTTGCTAAAATATAAATTAATTCTAGTAGTTTCATGTTTTGTTTTTTAACACAATGTTGGCTTTTAAGTCTAACTACAAGTCTAATATGTTTTCTACAGGCACTGCGTATGGTGACAGTTTGAGGCATTTCTACCTCAACAGCAATAAATGCGTTCATTACTGGACTATAAATTTTAATCACACTTATTCGATTTCACTGTATACCTGAACTAATAAAAAGTAGTTCTCTTTGAAAAGTTGGCATATTCATGCTCATAAATAATAAATAATTCTTGCCATAATTATTGTTATCATTCCTTTTTAACAATTTACAATATAGTGAGGGGTCTTAAATCAATATTAGGCACGTGTGGAATCGTTTAACATAAGTGCTACAGAACTTCGATGTGTTATATGAAATAGTTACTAAAGGCAAAAATGTTCCTTTATACTGCAAACATCATTGAACAATGATAAACAACTTATTGTGTTTTCAAGAAAGCAACAGCAGATAGGGTTAAATATTCTATCACTGTATAAATGCCATCTATTTTTCTACTTTTTCTGAGAAAAGTCTGAGAAAATCATGCTGAACCAACACTTATAATCACGTGGTATACTTGAATGTCATCAATTACTTATTAAGATTGTAAATACTTCGTATGCTGACATTTTCTGACGTTAAACAGGTAGTTGTTAAACATAAAGAATGTGTGTTAGTTAATGAAATATGAATGATCCATAAAAAACGTTATCTGACTGACCAGAACACATCCTTAAATATGGAAACTTAATTGTATTTTACGGTTATCTTTCGCAAATGTTAATGCACTGTTTTTTATTGTAGATGCCAAATGTCATATGTGGCATGTGTAACTCCTGTAGATTTGGTTAATGGCAAATGGTCGGCCATTTCGGGCCCAAAACAGCATGAAATAACGTTATAGTTGCTGTTTAATCTCACAGAGACACAATGAGGTCCGTGTTCAACAGGCCCGGCATGACCAGGTGGTTGAGGCACTCGACTCTTATTCCTAGGGTCGAAGGTTTGAATCTCCGTCACACCAAACATGCTCACCCTTTCATCTGTGGGGGCTTTACAGCGTGACGGTCAATCCCATTATTCGTTGGTAAAAGAGTGGCCCAAGAGTTGGCGGTGAATGGTGATGACTAGCTGCCTTCCCTCTAGTCTTGCACTGCTAAATTAGGGACAGCTGGAGCAGGTAACCCTCGAGTAACTTAACACGAAATAAAATAAACAAACAAACAAACCATGTCCGACAGAGGGAAGGGGCCAAATTCCGAATTTTTCAATGTAAGTCCATAAACTTACAGCTGAGCCATCGGTGAGGCTGGAGCTAAAAAGATAAAGAAAGACAGATAAAACACAACAAAATCTATTGTAAGTCGTTATGAATGGTATTGATTAGTCTATGAATTTACGATAGGAAATTTATCTTGTTATAAATTACTATCCAGAATGTTGCATTGACGCCATTTAAAGCACAATAAAAAGAGTGATGGACAGAACGACGTCGTGATATTAACTTTAAGGAGTTTATTTTATCGCATACGAGAGAAAACAGTCTGTAAAAGTCATTTTAACACAATCGAAACAAATAATTCCATAATTTATAAAACGAAACAAGAAAACTGGTGTTAATATTCGTTTAATATGGCTTGAAATGAGATTTAATTTGTTTCAAACTAAGCAAAGTACAGATAACGAACTGCAAAATTGCGGTTAACAACAAACAAACGAAGTATGAAACTCTGAACTATCATATATCAAAAGAAATGTTGCGCCATCTATTATCTTGTTTAGTCAATATTATAGGAAAAGAGTACACCAAAAAAACAAGTACACCAAATCAAAAAACGTTCCATACCTATGAAAGCAAAGTACGTCATTTAAGTACAAAACTACACAGCTGGCTACTTGCACTCTATCTACCACGGGGAATCGAAACCTGGAACTTGGCGATATAACTCTGTAGACTTACTGTTTGATCATTCAAGAATTTGAGAAACTTAATTTCATGTACGAGTTCGAAGAACATATGAAACGTGCCACAAAGTTTTTAAGAGCAACATTAAGCGATGTGTTGAAACTCTGGCAACATAATTTGTAAGTTGAGAAAACAAAACTCCAATAAACGTATCTACTAATTTGTCACATTTTCCCGAACATCTGTCATTATAATTATGATACGGTAACTAGAAAAAGAAACCTTGTAATCATTTAGACTGTTTAGTGTATAATATTATAAAAATGCATATTTAATAATTTATATTGTTTCCAGAGCTATCAACTCATAAATAACTCTCAAAATAATGAAAGAAACAAAAGACCTACCACAAATCATTTGCTAAATCAATAGAGATGTTTATTTTTACACGTTTTAACTGTAATAATAAACAACACATGTTTGGAAATTTGGAAAATATTTTGTAGTTGTTTCAAAAATAAAGCCTCACTCTTGTCGTTAATGCAACTACAACATTGTAATCCAGAATTTAAACATTGGATAAAATTATTTGGAAATAAATTTATTTCAGTTCTATTTTCTTTATAATTGATGAGCAGTTTAATATTCTTATACATCAGTGGTTTAGCGTAAGGAGTGAAAAATTATGACATTAAAAATCGGATTTCGATACTTGTTGTGGGCAGAGCACTGATAGCCACTTTTGTAACTTTGTAACTTAAGAAACAGAAAAAAATAGTTTTATTATATATCTTTAACTCACTCTCACACACAGACCCTGCTGGCCAAAATCTTTAGGCCAATGAACATAAAGACAAAGTATGCATTTTGCGTTGTTTGACTCAACCACTTATATGAGTTGAGCTTCGAAAGATGAAAATAAGAAAAGGGAAAATAAAAATAAATAAATTTTTTGGCAGTTAATAGGGAAAATGTGAACACTATGAAATTAGCCTAAATACTAGCTGGTCAAAAGTTTAAGACCATACTGAAACGAAGCGTTAATCGGTAAATACGTAACGAAATTTAGTTATTTGTGTTCAAGCAATAGCGTTGTCAACATTTCCCACCGACATTTCCTGTGTTACATTGGGTAAAAACGTGGCAAAGTCTAAAAAGTTAGCAGAGTTTGAACGTGGCAGAATTGTCGAGCTGCAAAAGCAAGGTCTCTCTCAATGTGCCATCGCTGGTGAGATTGGGCGTAGTAAAAATGCTGTTGCAAATTTCTTAAAATACCCTGAGGGATACGGAACGAGAATTTCAAGTGGTCGGCCCAAAAAAAATTTCGCTGGCGTTGAGCAGGAGGATTCGACGGTTTGTCCGGCAAGACACCAGCCGATTGTCGAACCAGATTAAGGCCCTTACAGCCTCAGAATGCAGCTTAAGAACAATAAGACGGCAT
This sequence comes from Tachypleus tridentatus, assembly GCF_004210375.1. NCBI lineage: Eukaryota > Metazoa > Arthropoda > Merostomata > Xiphosura > Limulidae > Tachypleus > Tachypleus tridentatus. The sequence goes on from NC_134836.1 coordinate 52,198,724, forward strand.
CTACGAGAGAAAGGCTTTAAAAACCGTAAACGTCTTCAAAGGCCACGCCTCCTTCCACACCACGAAACAGCTCGGTTAAACTTTGCTGAGAAGCACAAACATGGTACGTAGAAAAGTGAAAGAAGGTTTTGTTCTTTGATAAGAAGAAAATTAACCTGGATGGTCCAGATGGCTTCCAACTTTACTGGCATGATACTGATATCACACCGAAGACATTTTCCACACGACACAGTGGAGGAGGTTCCATCATGATCTGGGGTGCTTTCTCCTTCCATGGAACAATGGAGCTTCAGGTTATACAGGGGCGTCAAACAACAGCTGGCTACATTGGCATGTTGGAGAGAGCATCCTTATTGACTGAAGGCTCTCGCTTGTGTGGAAATGAGCGGATCCATCATCAGAACAACGCTGCAATCCACAATGCCCGCAGGATAAAGGGCTTTTTCATGGCGAATAACGTGATTCTTTTGGACCATTCAGCGTGTTCGCCCGAACAGAACTCCATTGAAAATGTTTCGAGGTGGGTGGTAAGGGAAGTCTATAGAAATGGACGCCAATTCCAAACAGTGCATGATCTTCGCGAAGCCATCTTCACCACTGGGAATAACATTCCAGCCAGCCTTCTGCAACCCACTACTGAGACTCTTGTTGGGCATTTCCTATCCTGTTTAGGACTTCTTTTTGGTAAGGTCTTAAACTTTTGATCAGCTAGTATTTAGGCTAATTTCATAGTGTTCACATTTTCCCTATTAAATGCTAAAAACGTTTTTTTATGTTTATTTTCCCTTTTCTTATTTTCATCTTTCGAAGCTCTACTCAAATAAGTGGTTGAGTCTAACAGCGAAAAATGCATATTTTTTTCTTTCTGTTCATTGGCCTTAAGATTTCGGAAGATTTCGGCCAGCGGTGTATATATGTAGAAATAAGAATTTCCCAAGTTTTCTCATATTAGCTACTAGGCTACTACGAAATGTAATTTTAAAAATAATTAGTTGTAATTGTTTTTCCACAATACCTACGATGCATTTAAGAAATAACATTATGATGATTCTCAATGTCTTACTAAGAATAAACTGAACCTGAATTTCTGAACTGTGAAGGTGAAGAGTGAAGTTTTGATCAGTTTCAAAACTTAAAAAATATAATAAATAAATAGAGTGAAGTAGCAACTCTAACAATACCAACCAGCGGATTTTCATAGAGTCATTAAATAAAGTTAAACTAAATAAATTACTTCAGAAAACAGAATATTTAGCACTGAACGTTGCATTAAAACATCATATTTTATATTGTCGTGGAATATTTTATCCATTGAAAACTTGGAGACAACTTGGATAAGTAATGAAGAAAACTTTGTTATAAATAAGCAATAGTTCGATAAGTATTGTTTTACTTTAATAGCACCATTTTTACTTCGTTATAAATGTACAATACTTCGATAAGAATTGTTTTACTTTTATAATACCGTTTTCTCCATACATTTATGTTCTAAAACATGAATTTTTTATAATTAAATATTGAACAATTAAAATCGGCGTTCTATAGACATGTCTAACTTTCATTTTTCGAGAGGCATATTAATCTATAGTCTCTCACCGGTACAGCGGTAAGTCTGCGGACTTACAACGCTATAATCAGGGGTTTAATTCCTCTAGGTGGACTCAGCAGATAGCCTGAAATGGCTTTGCTATAAGAAAAAGACACAAACACATTAACCTATAATTGTTTTATCTCATTAGTGTATTGTCCCTTACAAATAACTCTTAAATATTAGGCCCACAGAGGCACTCTTTACTGAGAGAGAGATCAAAAAACATGTTGCAAGTTTTTATAAAGATGAACCTGGCTTTTACAAATAAGAATTACTTTTTTCGTATTTGATATTAATTTTATTGTAAGAGAATGTTTTTAGTGGGGCTTTACCACGGTGAAAAGACTACAAAAGAAGATATTTCTTGATTTAGTAGAAAATCTATCATTGATTTGTGTTGAAAAACAGCTGCCAACTTAAAGTTACACGTGACTAGTTTCCTGAATTTATACTCTTGCAAATTTGGTAACAGTTTTTAATAACCACCCCACACCACCGATAGCGTAAGTACTGCCCTGTCAGCTTCAAGTTATTCTGAATCAGAAAGTACGTGCAATGTGGTCTCGGTACGTTTGATCTCACGAAGAAGCAAAACCTTGGTAATACGAGTCTCTAGTGTATCTATTTTACAAATGGATATTAAACCCGTTGGTGACTAATTTCCCCCAGGTGGTTAAGCGGTAAACTTACGAATTTGTAAAGTTAAAATCTATGGTTCGAGTCCTTGCATTACGCATCCCATTGTGAAGCTTCCTATAAAACAAACAGTATTTAAATAGTTTTGATTATCTTCTAATAGTTAACAAGCGTTTATTTATCAATAAATAACTAAATGATCTAAGCATATTGCAATAGGTTAACGATATTATTTAAAATCAGGGATTCTAATTCCTTTTTTAGCACGTTGAGAGTAAGTAAATTATGTTGTTTAATTATCGAAAGGTCGAACTGATAAATTATTGCTCCTTTGAAATGAATATTAATGACATTCTATCGATGAGTTATATTTTTAAGTTTCACCTTAGTGGCGAGAAAAAAAAATTATTTGTGTCATGATACCAAAAATCAAGTTTTTAAAGCTCTTATAAGAAATACAGCCTCTTGGAACTGGAAACCCACATAACGTTTCTACTACCTTTTATTGGCCCGGCATGGCCAAGCGTGTTAAGGTGTGCGACTCGTAATCTGAGGGTCGCGGGTTCGCATCCCCGTCGCGCCAAACATGCTCGCCCTTTCAGCCGTGAAGGCGTTATAATGTTACGATCAATCCCCCTATTCGTTGGTAAAAAGAGTAGCCCAAGAGTAGGCGGTGGGTGGTGATGACTAGCTGTCTTCCCTCTAGTCTTACACTACTAAATTAGGGACGGTTAGCACAGATAGCTTTCGAGTCGCTTTATGCGAAATTCAAAAAACAAACAAACAAAGTACCTTTTATAATTTGCTTATACGTTCCATATACAAACACAGCGCAGAACAACTAAATTAAACAAGTATAATAAACAAATTGAATTGAATTGTAATCTATCTAGATATTTGTTTTTGGAATTTCGCACAAAGCTACTTGAGAGCTATATATGCTAGCCGTTCCTAATTTAGCAGTGTAAGACTAGAGGGAAGGCAGCTAGTTATCACCACCCATCGCCAACTCTTGGGCGACTCTTTTACCAACGAATAGTGGGATTGACCGTCACATTATACACCCCCACGGCTGGAAGAGCGAGCATGTTTAGCGCGACGCAGGCGCGAACCCGCGACCCTCGGATTACGAGTCGCACGCCTTACGCGCTTGGCCATGCCGGGCCTCTATCTAGATATAGTAACTAGCTCAGAATAACATAATTACAGTGCTTTGCATAAGTAGGTATGTTTTTTTTAAATAACTCAGTTTTTACTTTTTTATTTTTTTTACCGACACTCTTGTTGTATTAAGACTCTCGATATATTGATTCCTACTTCTCTTTATAAAACGTAAAAAAATATACATTATTATATTTGATTGTTTCCTTTTACCACCCTACCCTAGTGGCACAGTGACATGTCTGCAGACTCACTAACACGGCTAGAAACTGAGTTTTGATACCGTAATGGACAGAACACAGATAGCTAGCTCATTGTGTATCTTTACGTTTAACTCCAATTAATCGATTAGTTGTTTACTTTTTATTAGCTATAGTCTTTTGTGTCAGCAATACGAAGCACAGAGCAAGCGTATGACCAATTAGGTTTTATTACTCATTAGTATCTCTACCAACCTTCTCTCAAATATAATTATGTCAAAAATAGTGCTTGGTCTGTTTATATATATACAAGAAAACATTACGTTATATTCTTAGAACTTTGTTTTGTGGTTTAGACGAATCTTAATAGCCCGTATCGCCACCTAACGAACATTTAAATTACAACATTAATAGTATTCACATGGAGAAAAACTAAATTCTCCGTGACGGAAATCAGAGGGGAAACCGGAAAATCGTGACCCCAATTGTAAACTATATGCACGTAAGATAAACATTTCGCAAAGCTGGGGGTTGCATATTGCGTAATAAAAACACTTTTTTTTTTTTTTAGTATCATACATATAAGCAAATGTTTCATTATTGTATGATGATATATATATATATGTATATACGCAAACATCGTTTTCGGTACAATAAATCAATTATTGGGACCCTAGATGTAAGAGTTCTGTGAAGATTTAAACTTCACATAAAGCTACACGGGAGCTATCTGCGCTACCCATCACTAATGTAGCAGTGTAAGACTAGACGGAAGCCATCACCACCCACCATTAATTCTTTTTCTAATTAAATACAAAGCTACACAATAGGCTCTCTGTACTCTTCTCACCAGAGGTATCGAAACCCAATTTCTAGCGTTGTAAGTCTGAAAACATAGCGCTGGGTTAATGAGTTGGGTAATTGCTGGGGGCGAGTTCTGTGAAAGAATTTTAGCACTTTTTTTTTTTCTGTGTGCTTGTCTGTATGGTTACTTATTTATTGGGATGAAAAGCCATTGAGATAGTGAAATTTTGATTCACCCTATTATCATGTACGTAACAATTTAGGCAGCTTTATGAGCACAATAAACTTAAGTGCTGGTCAACCAGTATTGCGAAATAATCATTGTTAATATTCAGATATTTTAAAGATGGTTTTAAAAGGACAAGGGTTATGACGACCATCCCCACTATTAAATACTATCTTATTTATTGATTCTATTTACCTCTGCTATCGCTGAAAAAATCTTACCAAATTATAAAGGGGTTTGTCAATAACGCTAAGCCTCATCAACGGGACATATCATTGTCTTGTAACTTTTTATGAACATTTTGTGTTATGCGTGTTATGAAAGACTTGGACAACTTGTAAATACTAAACTAGCTGAAGTTAACTGTCAAGGTAACAAATATCGTATGAAGGACAATGCTAGATTATAAAGAAGTAAAAATGTGCCCTATTTTTTAATCCCTTCTCAATCCAAAATCCTAAAATTAAACTGTCCATGTATTTGCCAGGAATTTCCAACTATCCTACCAAAAAATTACGGTAATTGAGCTAGTCAGCTCTGGGTAATAAATGCAAACAGACACACATAAAGGCCGGTCCGGCATGGACAGGTGAATTAAGGCGTTCGATTCGAAATCTAGGGGAGCGATTTCGAATCCCAGTCGCACCAAACATGCTCGACCTTTCAGCCGTGGCGACGTTATAATGTTACGGTCAGTCTTACTATTCGTTGGTGAAAGAGTTGTCCAAGAGTTGGCGATGAGCGGTGATGACTAGCTGCCTTCCCTCTTGTCTTACACTGCTAAATTAGGGACGGCTAGCACAGGTAACCGTCGAGTATCTTTGTGCGAAATTCAAAAACAAACAAACACACATACGCACGCAAGAAATCAATTTTATAGCAAAAAATATGTCTAGTTTTTTCATTGAGAAGATCCATGGCATTTCAGCAGTAATCTTAAAAGTTTATAATGTTTATTTTTAGTACTATTATTGTTATTAACTTTTCATCTATGAATATTATTTTACATTGTTGGCGTATTATGTGGATTTAAGCCTAACCTAAATTTCCATAGGAAATAATCCAAATGAATTGTCATTGGTATTATCGATTTAAATAGAATATGAGTGAGGATGCTAAGTAAATAGTTTGTTATAGAATTTAATTTATATGTGTATAGATATATGTCATTTTGCACTTTGGCATTTACGCTTCAGAGTTGGCTATATTGATCTTTGGTTTAACATCTTACCTTAGGTGACTGTATATATATATGTATATATATAGCTAGCTTTTCGCCAGAAGTTATTAATAATTCATTTAGATATTAATAGGTACTCGATAAAAAAAAGAAAGGATGAAACACCTGTTTCTGAATCAAATAGATAATATGATTGTATTTCAATTCATTAAATACTAATAAATGGCATTTGACGTAAACTTGTGAAAATTCAAGCCAGGGATAATCATGGTTAGATCAAGAAACAATAAAAATTAATTGATGGCTGCATAATTTTAAAAAAATACAGAAAAAACAGATTTTTCTTTAGTAACTGAAAACATCACCTTCATCAAACACACATTTCTATCCTGCTTGGTTTGAGTTGGTAATTATTATTAAAACTAAAAGAAAACTTGCTTTATTTCATAAGAAGACTTCGACTTGTTTTTTGAAATACATAGGACTAAACAACAAAAACAGTAGATATTACTTAATGTAATATCTAAACCTCCTAATGTAATATTTAAACCTCCACCCCCACCACGTCTTTTCAGTTTTAATTATTGAACTCTGCACGGCTAGCTTTACCATTGTTGCTTAGTAAAAAATTTTAATCAATGCTTTTAATGTAATTTAAAGAAAGTGCTAGTAGTGGCCAGTTTTATAGTGATAGATAAGAGGGAAGACGGCTAGTCAACATAGTCCACAACCACCTGTTGAACTACTGTTACCAAAGAATAGTAAGATGACCTTCTCTTTATAATACCCTTTGCGGCTGAAAAGGTGAGCATGTTCAGCATTGCTTTTGTTTTCCTGATCTGTAGGCTGCAAATTGAATGCCATAAATAACAGGCTAAAGAACAATGAATAATTAATTTACCCTGGTGACTAAGCGGTGCGACTGAAGATTTATAACGCTAAAATTCAGGTTTATACCCTCAACAGGAGCAGCACAGATAGCCTATTGTATAACTCTATAAATATTTGAACGAATAACTTTGTTATTAAAGCTGAATGTGCATTATTGTCATTAAGAATAATCATTCGATATCCATTGTAAATAACTAAATTAAGTTAATGAAGAGATGAAATATTTAGAATCTTGGTCTGGATTTCTATAATTTGAGCATCTAAAATTCAGCGATTCAAAAAAAGGCTTTGGGACTGCAACCACTACACAAGTCATGAAACCATAAGCAATTTATTGCATAAATATTTTAGAAAAAATATATTTATAAAGCCAATTAGGTTTTAATTATATAGTTCACAAAATACTAAAAAATGTCTCACTTTTCAACATATTCCTCTTCGATACAAAACAAAGAGCAACAACAAACAAGAAATGTAAAAGAGAAGTCTCTGTCTTTTCTCCTTTATCTGTTTGATCACAGTTGTAGTTATTTATCCCGAAATTTGGCTATTAGTAAAAGGCATTTACTGGATCTAAATTACAGTTGGTATAAAAAACTAAAAATAGGTTGAAAAATAGCTTATTAAATGCGTTTTAATTAATTATATAATACAATAACAACAACCTACTGTAAAAATTTAATGTTATTGTAATTTTGAATTAGTTATTCAATCTATTAAGTTTCTTAGTAAATCTTGAATGTGTTTTAATTACGTTTCCAATATAAAAGCATAGTAATAATTTCACATATACATTACAAAACCAGCAGAGAGGCCGAGTTATTTTGACGTTTTGTTTTTTCTTTTAATTCTGCTACTTTTTTATTATTATTAATTGAATATAATAGTCCTCTGTTAGTAGTTATGTGAAGTGTATCGTTGTTGGTGAGGTGTTATTCAAAGGTAATTCCTGATCTGAGAGGTTTAGGTTTTAATTAATGCTAGTGGTTTCTTTCTTTACTACAATAAATTAATATTGTTTAGCTACATCACAGTGACAAGTAAGGCTGTGAACTAAAAATATGTAATTAGCATCGTGATGACAAAAAACCCACATGAAATTTCTCAAGACGATTGGTATGGATATTAAGTTTTAATACCCATACAAGTCATCTTGAAAATACACAATGGTCGTCTAACGTTTAGCCTTGAGGCCATGATGGAAACCAACTGCATAGAACAAAGCAGGAATATTTTTAAGTTTGAAATTACAAGCAAGTTTATCACTTGTTCCAAGTTAAACTTATTAACATTACTAGTAGCGGTAGTGTTAGTATAACTACCATGTGCTGAGGTGTATGTATATCTTAAAACCTTAATCCGGGTTGTGACGTTTGTGGCAAAAATTGCCGAAGGAAATGTGTAACTTTTCTTTCAATTTCATACCAAAGTAACATAACAGACAAAACTTCTGCTTTTATATTTTTATTTTCTTTTAGCGGAACACCTTAAGTTGTGAAATGGGATTTTTTTATTAAATTGAAAATACGGAGTTTTGCTCTTCACTGTGAAGCATCAGATATTTCGATGGAGACTAAGTTTTATCAGAAGTTTATATAATTGTAATATTAACAGGATTTACAGATCATTGTTTTAAGCAGTATCTAGAATAAGTTTTCTTATAATTTTTTTTCATAAGATAAAATAATAGAGATGCAATTAAAATTGTTTACAAATAGGTTTTCTAAGTATTACACTTATTAGGTGAAAGAAAAGGTTTTTATTTTAACCCACGAACATTCGAGTGGGACACTTGTTCATTTTCTTAAGGTGTTTGTGCTTTTGTTGTAAGGATGTAATTTAGCAGCTGAACTTGTACTCAGTTCATATATGCATGTATATTATTATTTAACAAAGTGCATATAGTGTGCTACTGCAAACATGTCCAATTTGATGATTGGCTGACAGTGTATGACCCACCTTTACAGCATATAATTTTTATGCACACTTCTATGTTATTACATAGTATGCAGGTTGTTTGGAAAGTAGATGGAATATACAGTAACTTGTAATTTCAGTTTAGGTAGAATTTTGATATATTTAAAAATGTCTAAATTTTAAATGTATAATATAGTGAAAGCTTTTAACACAGCTACCTACCATAAACGTTTTTATTTAGGTTAAAAGTTTTAAAAAGTTTATTCTTAAAAACTATAACTATCCATGACAAGATTTTCTTTGTATACAAATTTGTAATTACACTTTTTATTAAAATTAACTATTTCTTGTTGCTGTTTTTGTTTATTTGGAACTTTGCTGTTATGCATATGAGTGTCACTTGTTGAATATTCATGAATTGTTCTGTGTATGTTGTCTTTATGTACTAATAAAATCTTGTGTTTCTATTTTGAACTAGTCGAGGCTATTGTAGATGATCTTGTTGCCATTGTTACAAAACAATATGGTCACATTGTTTAGTGATTATAAAGAAGTATTGGGTTTAGTTGGAGATTGCATTTTGTAATCATGCCTAAGGCACCAAAATGCCTAAAGTTGGCATTGAGTTGAAAAGAATTTCAGTGAAAGACATGGTGAATTTTGTTTATTGGAGAAATTGTAATTTATGTAAAGACATGAAGAGACCATTGGCCCTTTAAGGCTGTCTCTCCACACCAATTCTTGAGAAAAAGTAGGAACTTAATCCAATCCTTATTTTCAAGTATTTCAACTATCCAAGTAATCAAAATATTGTCATTATTACTTTTCAAAGTCTATTTCAATTATTCTTTTCAATTCATCCAAGTTTATTTAGCTTCAGGATGACATAGCCAGGCAAGAGTCAGAGTTGTCTTGTAATTTGAGGGTCATGAGCTTCATTCCTACTACCACCAAGCATAATGTTGCAATCATGCTCACCCTTTTAACCATGACAGTATTGTATTTGTTTTTATATTTTGAATTACGTCAGACATAGTAAGTCCATCCTTCACCATCCTTAATTTTTAAATATTAACTTGAGGGAAGGCAACTGGCTGATAGCACTCATCACCAACTGTCAGTCTGCTTTAATTTTATGGGTCTAATATATAGTTGTGTAACTATACTCTTTAGCACTAATTAAGCTCTAAAATTACTGTTTTTTGTTGTTGTAGTTTATAGTTACTGTGGTTCTTTTCAATTATACCACTGCAAATACTAAGATTGTACCATATCATCAGTGTACGGATAGAATGCCTATTAATATATTTTTAGAAATGTCTTATAGACATTTAATACACCAATAGAAATGCATATTTATATATTTTTAAAAGTTTTTCAGTTTGAGGAGGTATAATGGAAAAGTTGTATTATTATAACTGTATTTTGTTGAATAAACTATAAGTTTAAATTTTTTCTACATTTTTCTGTTGTGTTTGTTATACCACATCTATTTGCAAAGCAAGTTTCTTAATAAACTGTTCCACGGAATGTAGTTTTGATCAGAACTCACAAAAAGTCGTCATCTCAATGATAAATCCAATTTATATTCAGATGTAGTTGTAATTTTATTCCATAGCTAATTTGCTAATTGATGTAAATAAACTTTAGTGAATATTTTATTGTATGTAGCTTCTTGGTTCATTTATATGAATTTTGTGTTTTTTGTTTTCCTTAGACATAACATCAGAGACGTTTTATATTTACAATAGTAATACTTATTTCATTTTATTGGTGAGAAGTATACAACTATCCTATTCTGAGTAATGGTAATCATGTTATGTTCGCAAATACACAGTAATTTATGTTATAAAGGTTTGGAGACAGAATAATTATATTGTAATGTGTTTATTGAGCAGTAAGTTTAAATATGTTTTTTAAAATTGTAGCTGATGTGTTATTCCATTAGAAGCGTCAGAACTGGGGATGCTGTAGCATGTTTGATTATAAATTATGTTAATTTTCTGGGAGGCACACGTATACTCCCTTGATTGCATTGCTTTTGACAGCTTGTAGTACTTTCATTCTCTGCTTGTAAAATCTGTATGTTAAGCCAAGCACTTTGCTTTGAAACTCCTTCCTATGTTACCATTATATGTACATTAAACATATGAGAGCAAAGATTGGTTTCTGAGTAACAAGCTAACAAAACACAGGCTATTTTTAGTCTTTTAGAGATTTTCGTACGTGTACAGTGGATTACAGTGATCAAGGAAGATTTTCGTACATGTACAGTGGATTACAGTGATCAAGGAAGATTTTCGTACATGTACAGTGGATTACAGTGATCCTTTTTCCACATGTACAGTGGATTACAGTGATCAAGGAAGATTTTCGTACGTGTACAGTGGATTACAGTGATCAAGGAGCTGGGAGTGACTTTATCATTCAGTAACCTTCATGTGCTGCCAAATGTTCCTTGTCTCCACTCTGTTTTTTGACAGCATACATTGCCAAATGTTCCTTGTCTCCACTCTGGTTTTTGACAGCATACATTGCCAAATGTTCCTTGTCTCCACTCTGGTTTTTGACAGCATACATTGCCAAATGTTCCTTGTCTCCACTCTGGTTTTGACAGCACACATGAGATCTTGGAGTTGATTTCTTATTTCCCTGAGTTAGAGTAATGGTATTCCCAAATTATAGAATGTACATGAATGTTGGGCCCTATGGAAAGGATGATTAGCAGAGTGTTAGAAAATGGATGGTTCCATTTCTCTAATTTTAAAGATTGGTTAAGATGTTACAGTTAGTAAGGTGGTTTGTTGAGAATTATTTTAAAATATATGAATGTTCCTTTTAAAAAAATATATAATATGTGGAACTGTTCATTGATTAGTTACTTGTCTCAAGTAAAATGTTATTTATTTTAGAATCCTGAACTGTTATTTTGTGTTCAAGTTTCACTGAAGTTAAAGACAATAGTGTCCAGAACTTAAGTTGGATAGGATGATATTTATTTCAAGAAGGAATAACTCAGTTTTAAGGAAGCATTTGATGGAATTTCACATATAGTTATAACAAATTTCAGATGTACTTCATAGTATTAACTCACTGCAACTGAGACTTGTCCATGGTGAGGTTTCAAAGTCATTTTAGTATAATGTAGTCAATTTTCCATATAAGCAAACCATCAGAAATAATGAAACAGATTGTAAAGTTCTGATGGGAGAAAAACTGTACTGAAAGTACTTCATCATATTTAAGTGGGGAAAGAGGAAATTCAGATTGTCTCTCTTTATATCATGACTCCTCATTAGAGGTCAGCTACCATATGGCTTGAAAATACACTTAAATCCAAGGAACAGTAGGCCACAGCCAAAACTGACAGAACTGCACACCTTGGGTTGTTGTTGTGATGGGCAGAATAAGCATATGGAGTGAACCAGTTGTGAATTTAATAAATACTGTCAACAGACACACACACACACACACACACATGGGCAGATACATTTCCAAGGTCATTGAAAAAAATGATTGCTTGGTTACAGCTAACTAACAAAACTTAATGTTTAGGGACAACCCGGGTCCTAATGGTCCTTCTTGGCTGTCACATTCTCTAAAGTAAACTATTATAATTTTTATTTAAATCTTAGAGCCAGCTATTGTATGTCAAGTAGTTATCACACTTTCTGGTAAACTAAATTTACAAGAGAAATACCATGAGCATCTTTTAACATTCTACATTTGTGTGATTTAGGCATTGAACCTTCTCATTGGTGACATAGATCTGGAGATAAGTCCTGCAGTTAAGATATTCTGAAGTATGTTAAAAAGTTGCTTTTTCTAAATGTGAGTTTGCTGTTTGTAGCAGAAATTCCAGAGTTGTATTCATTGTTAAAACGACAGACACGACCTGTTATTTTATAAAACATTAGTTTTATTTAAGCCAATTTTATGCTGTTATGGCTTGATCAGGGCAAACAAGACACTTGTTAATTGATTTAGACCTAGACAAAATATTTGTTATTTTGAGTCAGTTTAATAATGTAGACTTTGTATAAGAATATATAAATATATTAGTTATAAAATTATATTGTTGTTCATTGTGAAATTGCAACTACACCCCATAAGCATAATTGTACTATATAAAGTACACAAAGTATTTTATTATGCTAATTAAATACAAACATTAATAATTAAAAATGCTCTGGTGATTTGCTGTTTAACTGTAACTTATTCTCTGAAATTAATAGGGCTTTTTTGCATTTTCTATCCAAAAAAACTGTGGAAGTAGGGTAGGTATGTTTAATGTTATGGAACAATCACTATCAGTTACACTGTGTTTGTCATGTCCAACTGCAGGACTGACTTTATTATTTAATTTGTTATGGAACAGCTACCACCAGTTATACCGTGTTTGTCATGTCCAACTGCAGTACTGACTTTACTATTTAATTTGTTATGGAACAGCTACCACCAGTTATACCGTGTTTGTCATGTTCAACTGCAGTATTGACTTTACTATTTAATTTGTTATGGAACAGCTACCACCAGTTATACTGTGTTTGTCATGTTGAAGGTGTTATGTAATTCTAACCCTAATAATTCTACCTGTGTCACCATGTATACAGAACTACAGAATTTGCATGTCAACTGGTTCAACATCCAGGAGAAAATGAAGACAAATGTCTCTTAAGAAACTGTCAGACAAAGGATGTTAGGGCTTCAGTATGATTTGCTTTATAAAGCTGTATAAGAGAAAATTTATCCTCTAAGTTTTAGAATTATATTCTTAATAAGCCATACTTATTCTGAAAAGATCAATTTATGGTCTGAATTCTGAGTGAAAGTTGAAAAATGGTTTGGTTTTTAGAACATTTTGCTGGATGGATGAACACCTGTCACTGTTGTTAGTTTTAGTTTCATTTTAATTTTTACTTTGAATAAAGTTTTTATTTACTTTGTGCTCCTAACATTTCTACCAAAGTCACTGTGTTTTACACTGAAACTTTTACCTAATATTCAATAAAGGAAGAAGAATACATGTAAGTTAAAAAAATCATTTTGTAAGAAATTCAGAAAGGTTTTCTTACTTCATTTTGTGAAAAATTACCCAATTATATGAGGGTGTTATTTATTTAGGTGAAATAAGTAGTAGATTCACTCTATTTACAGAAATCATCCTTTATTTTTTAACCTGAATTAGTTTGTATATTCCAGAGCTCACCATGATATCAAGACGGATTATCTCGTGTTTGAAGACCAGCATGTCAGTTTCTCTTACCTCAGCAAGTTTCAGAACCGCTTCTCAGCAAACACTACGATGTACCTGGATGGTGAGACATGAACATAAAAATCTTTTCTCTCTTAACTATGAGCGATGCTTATCCAATGATAATTCCAAGGAATCCAATAAAGAAACAAATGATCAACAAAAGGTTTCGGGGTTTAAAGTAAATGAGGTAGAGTTCAGTCACACCCGAGCTCGAGAAGTTTCAAATTCAGTGGCTGAGTCATTAACTAGCGGACATGAATCTGAAGCAAAAATACATGATACACAACATGGTGCTAAAAGCTTTCGCAAAGACCATGAAAACTGGGATGAAGTGGTAAAATTTGCAGAGAATGTTGGAGATAAAGAACACTTAGAAGCATATGAGCACTCTGGATCTGTCAGTTTAAATTCTGTGATGCAGTCTACTGTACCTCAACCATTTGCATCTTCGTCATCTAAGTCTCCAAGTCATATCAACATGCCTGGAGGAACGTGGAGTCGGGAACAGAAGTATTTATCAGGACAAAGACAGTCCACACACCACTCTGAGAAAACTTTTGACCATATTAGGAAGGAAAGTAGTGAGTGATTTTTTTCTTCTATAGTTGTATTGGAAAGGATTGGTTATATGCACTAGCTATCCTTAATGTAGCAGTGTAAGACTAGAGGGAAGGCAGCTAGTCATCATTACCCACTGCCAACTCTTGGACTACTCTTTTACCAACGAATAGTGGGATTGACCACCACATTATAACTCCCCCATGGCTGAAAGGGCGAGCATGTTTCAAGCACCTTAACTACCTGGCCATGCCGGGCAGTAGAAAGGAATACATCATGTAGTCTATTCTTAGTCACCATGAGTTAAATATTGAGAATTGTGTAATATTTTTTCTCAAGCAATGCTGAGTTGAAGCAAGACAACAACTCGAGGAGAATTAGAGTCTGGCAGTTCGTGAATTTATAAATCAGATAGATGCAACTAACCACTTATTATCATGAGATGGAAAAGAAACACCCACCTAATCCATTATCATCACAGTAGAGGTACAAAATATTTAAAGCACTAAAAAATCTATGCTTGTGGAGAGCAGAATGCAAATGGCCCATTATATACCTTAAAACTGAGTAAAATCAAATATAATGGAAATATTTCATATACTGGATAGTTCAAATAATAGAAGGAATAATAATTAGAAATTGGTGACTGATTAGTTTATATAACACGAATTGTTGTCATCAAGTTAATATCTGAACGCGGAAGGTGAAATTATGAAGTTTTATAAAGTATCTATTAACTTTTACCTAATAGTGCCTGAAAATAATGTGATTGTCGTAATGAGTATTAGCCCATTAAAATATTACAGGGAACTTATTGCACACACACAGCCCATTAAAATATTACAGGGAACTTATTGCACACACACAGCCCATTAAAATATTACAGGGAACTTATTGTACACACACAGCCCATTAAAATATTACAGGGAACTTATTGTACACACACAGCTCATTAAAATATTACAGGGAACTTATTGCACACACACAGCCCATTAAAATATTACAGGGAACTTATTGCACACACACAGCCCATTAAAATATTACAGGGAACTTATTGCACACACACAGCCCATTAAAATATTACAGGGAACTTATTGTACACAATTCGTTTCATCAGGGACTGGGTTTTTTACCTGCAAATTTTGGCTAACTGTGTACCCCAAGAAAAACATTTCTTTTGTTTGACCTTCCTTGTACCAACAGGGTTAACCATCTGTTTCACTGACATCACCCATTTGTTCCCACAGATGATGAAAACCATGAATATGAAAATAGTTTGATCAATCTTCTTGTAAAATACTGGTTCTAATCCTGTGTGGTAATTCATTTAATAAGTTTTTTGTGTTAATAAAATCAAATGAAAGAACATAGACATTAAATGTTACAAGAATTTAGCACAGTAGAGACCATTAGCTTTTGCAGATTTGTACTCGTTTTGTTTCTCGAAACAGCATCAAATATTTTTTTTTTGTCACTTAAGTAGCAAAAATTGGTTGGTTTTTGAAAGTGTAGTATTTTAAGTTCAAATTTATATAGTTTTCTTTTCAAAACAGTTCCAGCTGACTTATTATTTGTTATTGATTTTACGTGTAGAACATAAGCATTCACTGAGGGTTCATTTACTTTGTTGCAAATTCTAAATGAACAAATGGTAAGATAGAACAGACTTTTAATTGAGTTTTGTTGTCTCTCGGATGTTTTTCTTTATAATACACTGTAACAAGTTGTACTACTTTCTGAAGGTAAAGTCTTAGGGTGAGATAATTTTTACTATGTGAGATTTAAGAATACATGTGATTCTGGTTAAAGTATGCAATTCAGGTAGAGAGTGACAACAATTACACGTACACATTGTAGTTTATTAGATTTTCCTTCATGATAAATAAGGTCATATCTTTGTAAAAATGTCTCTCAGAATGGCTTGTATGGATATTAACACTTTTACTGATAAAGCAGAGAACAATGTTTTGACCTTCCTAGGTCATCTTCAGGTTAACCTGAAGCCCACTTGAAATAAAAATGTATCTCTTGTCACCATGAAGATCATATCTTTGTTTTACTTTATCAGTATCTGTTTTAGTTTCCTTTAACTTTGTTTCATAAAGTAAACCCTTTCTAACCTTTTAATATTTAATGTTTGTGTTGTATCACACAACAGCAAGTAGTCACACCTGCAATATCTCTTTTAAAACTAATCAAGACATCTGTTCTGGTAGTCTACCAAACTGTTACTCCACTTTATGTTATTTTTTGCTTTACCATTTCTAGTTTCCTCTGATTTCAAAAGATCTACCTTTAAAACTTGAGTTATTTTGGTTGCCCAGTATAATATTTTTACTTGCCATTGCCAACTGGGCTAACTGTTATTTCAAAACCATCTAGAGAAATAGATTAATTAATTCATTTTAAAGACATAAGTTTGAATAGAAAAAATTAAAAAACTAAAGCTATATTTCAGGAAACCCCTCACACCTGTGGCTTTCATGAAATTGACAAGGAACATTAATTACTCTCTTTATTCCACTGTTAACTGCAGAGATTCACCATGCCACCCTTTAACTGGATAATACATTCAAATTATTAAAAACTCAGTCAGTTGTTGAGATTCATCATGTGACCCTTTAACTAAATAATACATCCTAAATAATTAAAAACTCAGTCAATTATTGAGATTCACCATGCCATCCTTTAACTGGATAATACATTCAAATTACTAAAAACTCAGTCAGTTGTTGAGATTCATCATGTGACCCTTTAACTAAATAATACATCCTAAATAATTAAAAACTCAGTCAATTGTTGAGATTCACCATGCCATCCTTTAACTAGATAATACATTCTAAATAATTAAAAACTCAGTCAGTTGTTGAGATTCATCATGTGACCCTTTAACTAAATAATACATCCTAAATAATTAAAAACTCAGTCAATTGTTGAGATTCACCATGCCATCCTTTAACTAGATAATACATCCTAAATAATTAAAAACTCAGTCAATTGTTGAGATTCACCATGCCATCCTTTAACTAGATAATACATCCTAAATAATTATAAACTCAGTCAATTGTTGAGATTCACCATGCCATCCTTTAACTAGATAATACATCCTAAATAATTAAAAAGTCAGTTGTTGAGATTCACCATGCCATCCTTTAACTAGATAATACATCCTAAATAATTATAAACTCAGTCAATTGTTGAGATTCACCATGCCATCCTTTAACTAGATAATACATCCTAAATAATTATAAACTCAGTCAATTGTTGAGATTCACCATGCCATCCTTTAACGAGATAATACATCCTAAATAATCAAAAACTCAGTCAATTGTTGAGATTCACCATGCCATTCTTTAACTAGATAATACATCCTAAATAATTATAAACTCAGTCAATTGTTGAGATTCACCATGCCATCCTTTAACTCAGATAATACATCCTAAATAATCAAAAACTCAGTCAATTGTTGAGATTCACCATGCCATCCTTTAACTAGATAATACATTCTAAATAATTAAAAACTCAGTCAATTGTTGAGATTCACCATGCCATCCTTTAAGTATATAATACATCCTAAATAATTAAAAACTCAGTCAATTGTTGAGATTCACCATGCCATCCTTTAACTTGATAATACATCCTAAATAATTATAAACTCAGTCAATTGTTGAGATTCACCATGCCATTCGTTAACTAGATAATACATCCTAAATAATTAAAAACTCAGGCAATTGTTGAGATTCACCATGCCATCCTTTAACTAGATAATACATCCTAAATAATTATACGCTCAGTTAATTGTTGAGATTCACCATGCCACCCTTGAACTAGATAATACATCCTAAATAATTAAAAAGTCAGGCAATTGTTGAGATTCACCATGCCACCCTTGAACTAGATAATACATCCTAAATAATTAAAAAGTCA